>NC_042967.1:4362158-5569800 GCF_901001165.1 Salmo trutta | reverse complement strand
GTCACCCTTCGGATAGTGACTTGAACGCATGAACAAAACGGAGCTATTTGGATTTAACTATGGATTATTTCGAACCAAAACAACATTTGTTGTTGAAGTAGAAGTCCTGGGAGTGCATTCTGATAAAGAACAGCAAAGGTAATCCAATTTTTCTTATAGTAAATCTGAGTTTGGTGAGTGCCAAACTTGGTGGGTGTCAAATTAGCTAGCCGTGATGGCCGGGCTATGTACTCAGAATATTGCAAAAATGTGCTTTCACCGAAAAGCTATTTTAAAATCTGACACTGCGATTGCATAAAGGAGTTTTGTATCTATACTTCTTAAAATAATTATGTTTTTTGTGAATGTTTATCGTGAGTAATTTAGTAAATTCACCGGAAGTTTGCGGTGGGTATGCTAGTTCTGAACATCACATGCTAATGGAAAAAGCTGGTTTTTGATATAAATATGAACTTGATTGAACAAAACATGCATGTATTGTATAACATAATGTCCTAGGGGTGTCATCTGATGAAGTTCATCAAAGGTTAGTTCTGCATTTAGCTGTGGTTTTGGTTTTTGTGACATATATGCTTGCTTTGAAAATGGCTGTGCGATTATTTTTGGGAGGGTACTCTCCTGACATAATCTAATGTTTTGCTTTCATTGTAAAGTCTTATTGAAATCGGACAATGTGGTTAGATAACGGAGAGTCTTTAAAATGGTGTAAAATAGTCATATGTTTGAGAAATTGAAGTTTTAGCATTTTTGAGGTATTTGTAATTCGCGCCACTCTATACCATTGGATATTGGTGAGGCGTTCCGCTAGCGGAACGTCTGTCCCTAACAGGTTTTAAGTTTCCCTGCGTTAAAGTCCCCGACCACTAGGAGCGCCGCCTCTGGATGAACGTTTTCCTGTTTGCTTAAGGCAGTATACAGCTCATTGAGTGCCGTTTTAGTGCCAGCATCTGTCTGTGGTGGCATGTAGACTGCTACGAAAAATACAGATAAACTCTCTAGGTACATAGTGTGGTCTACAGCTTATCATGAGATACTCTACCTCAGGCGAGAATAACATTGAGACTTCCTTAGATATTGTGCACCAGCTGTTGTTTATATAAATGCATAGGCCCCCGCCCTGTGTCTTACCAGAGCCTGCTGTTCTGTCCTGCCGATAGAGTGTTTAACCCGCCAGCTGTATGTTCTTAATGTCGTCGTTCAGCCACTACTCCAGGGAAACATAAGATATTAAAATGTTTAATGTCCCGTTGGTAGGATAAACGTGATTTCAGTTCTTCCAATTTTTTTCCAAAGATTGAATGTTAGCTAGCAGGATGGAAGGCAGTAGATTAGCCACTCATCGCCTGATGCTCACAAGGCACCCTGATCTCTTTCCGCAAAGTATCCATTTCCTTCTCCAGGAAATAACGGGCATCTGGGCCTGGTCGGGTGTGTGTATTTTTTCCCTCCCGTCCGACTCATTGAAGAAGAACTCTTCATCCAGTTTTCTGTTGTTTATATCCCTTACGACCCTTTCAGAAAAATCATAATCTCAGGTATTTTGAAGACAATTTATGTGAAATAAATATCTAACCTCAAATTTAAAGCGATTGATCTATTCGTTTTTTTGGGAGAGAGAGAGAGAGAGAGTGTGAGTGGGAATGGGAGGTGCATCTTGTGTTGATAGCAAGCCCCACGCCTGATGGAGAGGTGTGTGTGAGTGAATGTGTGAGTGGATTATGTCACACAGCTATGTATTTTATCTAATTAATTGGTGCAATTGTTATTTTTCAGATTTGTGAAGATTGGGTACGCACTAGCACAGCAGTCAACATGCCCCTTTCCAAAAGTGATCACCCCTATATGAGGCCGTTTCTGAAGGAGAAAGTCATTAATGGAGGTGCCATCCCTGGATTCCACCAGCTACAGGAAAAGCTACAGGAAACGTCTACCTGAAGGTGAAGGAAGAACACAAGCAACATCTCGCAGGGAAGCTAGTGGCAGTCATCTTTGATGAAACTCCAGATGTTGAAGGAAGATGTGTACTAAACATCCTCATTGCACCACTTGAAAAGGATACCTCGGGGAGAATTCTTGCCTACCTCGCAGAGACTGTTTCTGGAGCAGTGCAACCATTCAACAGTTTCCATGGCGGTGGTGAAATGTCTACATAACTACAATATCTCCAATGATGAAGTGATTGTCTTTGACACAGAAAATGCTGCGTACATGAAGAAAGCCTAGAAAGCTGCACTTCAGTCATTGTTCCCCAAATCCCTGTACATAACATGCATCATGAATCTGATAGGAAGTGCTTTCCTCTAACCTTTTGATCAGCTGAACGCATTCATGCTAAGTTTTTTGCAGATGCTTTACCAGGCAGGGGCATGCAAAATAAGATACCTTACCTTCCTCACCACCAAACTGTGGCTCCCAATTCATGTTCAACACGCTGGAACTCATGGTTCTCAGCAGTGCAGTACCACTCAGAGCAGTTTGGCCTCTACAAGGGGTTCGTAGAGATGAAAATACAGGGATGTTTTAAATCTACATGCATTCTACAATTGCTTAAGTCATTGTCATTTATATCATTGTAATTATACAGAAAAAAGTGGCCTACATTTTTTGTAAGCCGTGTTTCACATTGAGTATAACTAATATTCTTATGTTCCTCTTTTTTATTCCTTGTCATTCACAGGTGTGTGGACAAAGTACACCAGAATCTGTAGAGAAACTCCATGAGATGCTACAAGACCAAGAGCTGGTTCAGTCGCTGCAGATTCAGCTGAACATCATGGCAGGAAAGTGCAAAGTCATCCTGCAACTTCTCGACATCTTCCAGAGCAGACGCCCAGTGACAACAAAGATCTTTCACTATTTAGAGGACTTGCAGATGAACATTGCAGCCAACAAAGAACTACAGTATGAGGCATGTTCACACTACTTTGACACAGTTGACGACTTGCCCTCTGCTGTGAAAACAAAAATCTTGAGCACTGTTGAAGAGGAATACAGCAAGAGTAAAAACTTACAAAGTACATGTCAGATGAACAGCCTGCCATGGAGTTCCTCTAAGAAGTTAGGGTGTTTGATCCACATCACATTGCGTTTAAGGATGACAGTGTCCAGCTACAAGGCTATTACAGGCTTCAGTAAGGTACCGAGAGATGAACTGGATGCCCACCTGACCAATGTAGGACCAGCAGCACTGAGAGCCACAGTGGGGTGGTGCATTTGGATATCTTCCGGGATGGACATCAAGAGAGACTTCCTGTGCTGAGCACAGTGGCCGAACGCTACAAAGATGCAGTCTCAAACTCAGCTGATGCTGAGCGAAGCATCAGTATCTACAAGCTTGTGTTGTCCAGCCGTAGGCGATCGACATCTAACAACAACCTACAAGCCTTGGTCTTCATGTACCACAACCAATGACTCTGCAGCGGAGCAATTGATATGGAGGAGGATAGGGAGGATGAAACGGAGCATGAAATGGATGATTACATTGAGATATAGGCCTAGATGAGCTAGGACCTTGGTCAACCCAACCTCTCGTTATGTTCAGAAAAAGAAACAGTCCAAAAAGAGCACTTTGTCTCTAATTGTTTTCATGGAAGATGAACTTGAGATATAATATGTCTTAATTGCAGATTGGACCCCAGGTGTTTCTTTCATCCTAGTTTAATCTTTTTTTGTACCTATATATTATGGGAGCATGCATTTTTTTATGTTGGAACTCTAGGCTAGCTTCCACCCCTTTTTTGTTCAGAAAAAGAGCTGTTTGTTCCGGAAAATACACAAAATGGAGCACTTTAAATGTTTCTAATTGTTTTTGTATTATGTATTCTGCTTATAATCATCCTAAAACTGAGCACATAGAACGTTTTATTGCAAAATGAATGTCAGAAAAGCTGCCGCAAAACCAAGCACTTCTGGCTGCAGAAATCAACAAAAAAAATTGCAAAATCCTGGAGGGACTGGTTTCTACTACAACTGTCCTGACAATTCAATATTTTGGTTGACCAAGAGCAGTATTTTCTTTCGACTAATCAAAAATGCTATGTGTTTTAACAAACTCAACTAAGTCTGATGCTTTAAGCAGGCTGTTTGAATAAATAATAAAAAAACAAATTAATCAAAATGGAGCCAGAGATCAAGATAGGCTAACCAGAAGAAAAAACCTGTTCCTGACCCTCCTCCCACTGCTGCTGGCCTTCCTTCACAGATTCTGCCATGATGCTCCTGAAGTTGGGGTAATAGGCTACACCAGTGGTAGACAACCTTTTCCATTTGGAGTGACAATTGATCTTACCATTTCTACCAATCTGAGTGCCAGTTATGATTTGTACAGTTGAAGTCGGAAGTTTACATACACCTTAGCCAAATACATTTAAACTCAGTTTTTCACAATTCCTGACATTTAATCCTTGTAAATATTCCCTGTCTTAGGTCAGTTAGGATTACCACTTTATTTTAAGAATGTGAAATGTCAGAATAATAGCAGAGAGAATTATTTATTTCAGCTTTTATTTCTTTCATCACATTCCCAGTGGGTCAGAAGTTTACATACACTCAATTAGTATTTGGTAGCATTGCCTTTAAATTGTTTAACTTGGGTCAAACGTTTCGGGTAGCCCTCCACAAGCTTCCGACAATAAGTTCCTCCTGACAGAGCTGGTGTAACTGAGTCAGGTTTGTAGGCCTCCTTGCTCGCACACGCTTTTTCAGTACTGCCCGCAAATGTTCTATGGGATTGAGGTCAGGGCTTTGTGATGGCCACTCCAATAGCTTGACTTTGTTGTCCTTAAGCTATTTTTACACAACTTTGGAAGTATGCTTGGGGTCATTGTCCATTTGGAAGACACATTTGGAATGAAATGAACAAAAACATGTTTCTCACAATTGTAGCATAGGTTGCGAGTTCTGCAAAACATATGTCCACTCCGATAATGAGAACTGTAGGCCTAAATGACTAATAAAAATACTGGGCCTAAAATTAACACCCGCCACCTGTCAAATGCAGGTAGATTTTGGCATTGCCGGGTAAGATGTCCATTTTACCAGCCAGGTTGGCAGGTGGTCAGGGCTCCACAGTGCGAGCATTTCACTCACATTTACGCATAAAAATATTCAAGTCTGATCACATTTATAGGAAAGTAAATGCTGCAGTAGCTGTTTTCAAATTATTTATACCCTTCTACTTCATAGCTGGTAAATTAATCACACAAAGTCAGAGAACTACAAATCCTAACGCCTATCTTGCCTTGAGTTTCAACATTTTGAAGTCATGAAACAATGAATACAAACAAAATGGAGGTTGAGAGCTCATTCTGGAGAGAGACGTACCTTGCGCATCTGAGCCACAATCCCCATATTCTTATACTGTGTCAGTGTAAAAAGTAGGGAGTTAGCTAGGGAAACTGACTGATCAATAACGTAACATTGCTATACTGACTCGAATAAACACTCACATTGCACTGTCAAAAAACATCAGAATACCGGTCTTCAATCGTTTGGCTGCTGGTTTCATCATTTGTTCAGGTCTAGTATGATTGAAGCAAAAATAATAGCTAAAGTTCGTGAACTAGCTAACTAATGTTAGCCACATTTTGGCTAGCTCTAATGGTACATCAACTGATGAAAACTAGCCAAGTTAATTGCCTTCTATTGAAACAGGACAAAAAGGCTATAAAACATTTCCATATACACAACAGCTGTTAGATACTGCTACCTGACAGATACTGTAGCTAGAGGCTAAGGCTGAACTGGCTGTGGTAGCAGCTGGCTAGCTAGTTCATTCTCCTCAGACAGAACTTCAGTCAAATATGTAGGTACCTTACCAACTACATCAGTCAAATAAAGAGTAGCCAGTTTCTGCTCTTCTTGCTTTTACAACTCGGAGAAAAAGCGCAAAACACACAGAGACAGCAGCTGCAGACATCAGCACCATGTCTTTCAGAAGCTTTGCTTTCACACAGCCTGACCATTTTAAAGACAAGACTCTCGTTAATCTAACCACACTGTCCGATTTCAAAAAGGCTTTACAAAGAAAGCAAAACATTAGATTATGTCAGCAGAGTACCCAGCCAGAAATAATCACACACCCATTTTTCAAGCTAGCATATAATGTCACATAAACCCAAACCACAGCTAAATGCAGCACTAACCTTTGATGCTCTTCATCAGATGAAAATCCTAGGACATTATGTTATACAATACATGCATGTTTTGTTCAATCAAGTTCATATTTATATCAAAAAACAGCTTTTTACATTAGCATGTGACTAGCATGTGACTAGCATTCCCACCGAACACTTCCGGTGAATTTACTAAATTACTCACGATAAACGTTCACAAAAAACATAACAATTATTTTAAGAATTATAGATACAGAACTCCTTAATGCACTCGCTATGTCCGATTTTAAAATAGCTTTTCGGTGAAAGCACATTTTGCAATATTCTGAGTAGATAGCCCGGCCATCACAGGCTTGCTATTTTGACACCCACCAAGTGTGGTACTCACCAAACTCCGATTTACTATTAGAAAAGTTTGATTACCTTTGCTGTTCTTCATCAGAATGCACTCCCAGGACTTCTACTTCAATAACAAATGTTGGTTTGGTTCAAAATAATCCATAGTTATATCCAAATAGCGGCGTTTTGTTGTGCGTTCAAGACACTATCTGAAGGGTAAAGAAGGGTGACGCGCCCGACGTGTTTCGTGACAAAAAAATTCTAAATATTCCATTACCGTACTTCGAAGCATGTCAACCGCTGTTTAAAATCAATTTTTATGCCATTTTTCTCGTAAAAAAGCGATAATATTCCGACCGGGAGTCGTTGTTTTCGTTCAAAGAGAGAGAAAGTAAACATGGTGTCGGCTCGTGCACATGCCTCCAGTCTCATTGTCCTCAGATCGACCACTATCCAAATGCGCTAATGTTTTTCAGCCATGGCCTGCAAAGCCACCATTCATCGTTCTGGTGCCTTCTGAGAGCCTATGGGAGCGTTAGAAAATGTCACGTTATGCCAGAGATCCCCTGTTTTGGTTAGAGATGATCAAGAAGGCCAAGAAATAGTCAGAGAGAGCGTTTCCTGTTTGGAATCTTCTCAGGTTTTGGCCTGCCAAATGAGTTCTGTTATACTCACAGACACCATTCAAACAGTTTTAGAAACTTTAGGGTGTTCTATCCAAATCAAACAATTATATGCATATTCTAGTTACTGGGCAGGAGTAGTAACCAGATTAAATCGGGTATGTTTTTTATCCGGCCGTGCAAATACTGCCCCCTATCCCCAACAGGTTAACTCTTACATCTAGACGTTCCGCTAGCGGAACACCTGCTCCAATAGCCAATGATGGGCGTGGCGTGAATTACAAATTCCTCAAAAATACAAAAACTTTCATTTTTCAAACATATGACTATTTTACACCATTTTAAAGACAAGACTCTCCTTTATCTAACCACACTGTCCGATTTCAAAAAGGCTTTACAACGAAAGCAAAACATTAGATTATGTCAGCAGAGTACCCAGCCAGAAATAATCAGACACCCATTTTTCAAGCTAGCATATAATGTCACATAAATCCAAACCACAGCTAAATGCAGCACTAACCTTTGGTGATCTTCATCAGATGACACCCCTAGGACATTATGTTATACAATACATGCATGTTTTGTTCAATCAAGTTCATATTTATATCAAAAAACAGCTTTTTACATTAGCATGTGACGTTCAGAACTAGCATACCCCCCGCAAACTTCCGGTGAATTTACTAAATTACTATAAGATAAACGTTCACAAAAAACATAACATTTATTTTAAGAATTATAGATACAGAACTCCTCTATGCACTTGGTATGTCCGATTTTAAAATAGCTTTTCGGTGAAAGCACATTTTGCAATATTCTCAGTAGATAGCCCAGCCATCACGGCTAGCTATTTAGACACCCACCAAGTTTAGCACTCACCAAAGTCAGATTTACTATAAGAAAAATGTTATTACCTTTGCTGTTCTTCATCAGAATGCACTCCCAGGACTTCTACTTCAATAACAAATGTTGGTTTGGTCCCAAATAGTCCATAGTTATATCCAAACAGCAGCGTTTTGTTCGTACGTTCAAGACACTATCCGAAAGGGTAAATAAGGGTTACGCGCCCGACGTGTTTCGTGACAAAAAAATTAGAAATATTCTATTACCGTACTTCGAAGCATGTCAACCGCTGTTTAAAATCAATTTTTATGCAATTTTTCTCGTAAAAAAGCGATAATATTCCGACCGGCAAAGCGTGTTTACGTTCAAAGAGAGAGAAAGTAAAAGCATGGGATCCCCTCGTGCACGAGCCTCAGTCTGATGGCCCTCTGATCGACCACCATCCAAACGCGCTAAAGTTTTTCAGCCAGCGGCTGGAATTACATCATTCAGCTTTTTCCCGGGTTCTGAGAGCCTATGGGAGCCGTAGGAAGTGTCACGTTACAGCAAAGATCCTACATTTTCTTTAAACAGAGCCAAGAAGCTCAAGGAATGGTCAGAGAGGGTACTTCCTGTTTGGAATTTTCTCAGGTTTTTGCCTGCCATATGAGTTCTGTTATACTCACAGACACCATTCAAACAGTTTTAGAAACTTTAGGGTGTTTTCTATCCAAAGCCAATAATTATATGCATATTCTAGTTTCTGGGCAGGAGTAATAATCAGATTAAATCGGGTACGTTTTTTTTTATCCGGCCGTGAAATACTGCCCCCTAGCCATAACAGGATAAGGAGAAAAAGCAGAGGCTGGGAAATGAACTACATGTATTTATTTTCTTAGGATGCCCATTAGCCGACGCCAATGGTGACAGCTAGTCTTACTGTGGTCCGACATATAATGAAAAAGACATTACAGACAAAATACTTTAAAATGTATATACATTTAAAAACACTAGCATGTAGTGGGTGTGTGCATCTATCAGTTACACATACATGTCAGTACATACACACAACAATGGGTCACATGGAGGAGAGGTGTTATGCCTTGAGGTGTTGATTTATTTGTTTTTTTAAACCAGGTTTGTTGTTCACTTAGTCCATATAATATGGAAGGGAGGTCCATGTAATCATGGCTCTATGTAATACTGTTAGTTTACTTGAATTTGTTCTGGACCTGGGGACTGAAAACATCCCTGGTGGCATATCTGATGGGGGAAGTATGTGTGTCAGTTGACAATGCAAACAATTTGGAATTTCCAACACATTCATGTTTCTTATAAAAACAAGAAATGACGCAGTCTGTCTTTCCTCAACTCTTAGCCAAGAGAGACTGGCATGCATAGTATTAATACTAGCCCTCTGATCACAATGAAGAGCAAGACATGCCGCTCTGTTCTGGACCAGTTACTGCTTAACTAGGTCTTGCTTTGCAACACTTGACCATATGACTGGACAATATCATATTAAGATAAAACTGCCTAAGACTTGCCTTATGGAATGTGTTGTCAAAAAAGCAGAGCATCTCTTTATTACGGGTAGACCTCTCCCCATCTTTACACCCATTGAATCTATATGTTTTGACCATGACAGTTTACAATCTAAGATAACACCAAGTAATTGAGTCTCCTCAACTTGTTCAACAGTCACACCATTCATTACCAGATTCAGCTGAGGTCTGGAACTTAGGGAATGATTTTTACCAAATACAATGCTCTTAGTTGTAGAGATGTTCAAGACCAGTTTATTACCTGACCACCCATTGTAAAACAGACTGCAACTCTTAAGGGTTCAGTAACTTCTTTAGCTGTGGTTGCTGATGCGTATATGGTTAAAGCATCAGCATACATGGACACACATGTTTTGTTTAATGCCAGTGGCAGGTCATTGGTAAAAATAGAAAAGAGTAGAGGGCCTTGAGAGAGACACTTTACATGTTTGACATTAGAGAAGCTTCCATTAAAGAAAACCCTCTGAGTTATATAAAATAGATAGCTCTGAGTCCACGATATGGCAGAGGTTGAAAAGCCATAATGCATACATTTTCTCAACAACAGGTTATGGTCAATAATATCAAAGGCTGCACTGAAATCTAACAGTACAGCTCCCACAATCTTCTTATTATCAACTTATGTTAACCAATCATCAGTAATTTGTGTCAGTGCAGTACATGTTGAGTGCCCTTCTCTATAAGCATGCTGAAAGTCCTTTGTTCATTTGTTTAGAAAGAAATAGCATTGTATTTGATCAGACACTAATTTTTCCAACAGTTTGCTAAGAGCTGGCAGCAAGCAGATAGGTCCGCTGTTAGAACCAGTAAAGCCCACTTTACCACTCTTGAGTAGTGAAATGACTTTGGCTTCCCTCCAGGCCTGAGGACAAAGACTTTGCTCTAGGCTCAGATTAAATATATGACAGATAGGAGTTGCTATAGAGTTGGCTACCATTCACAGTAGCTTTCCATCTAACTTGTCAATTCCAGGTTTGTCATTATTTGTTTGTCATTATCGATAATATTGTTTTTAATTTTTCAAGCAATTCGACCATGAAGGCCTGATTCATGCGGTCTCCTCTAAACAGTTGATGTTGACGTGTCTGTTACTTGAACTCCGTGAAGCATTTATTTGGGCTTCAATCTGATGTGCAGTTACCTCTAATGAACTTATCTGCATTAAAGATAACTCAGGGCTTTCGCTCCCTGTGGCGGTCTCATCACCAGCTACATCATAGCTCTTGATGGTTTTTGCGACTGCACTTGAAGAAACTTCCATAGTTTTTGAAATTTTCCGGATTGACTAACCTTCATGTCTTAAAGTAATGATGGGCTGTCATTTCTCTTTGCTTATTTGAGCTGTTCTTGCCATAATATGGACTTAGTCTTTTACCAAATAGGGCTATCTTCTGTATACCACCCCAACCTTGTCACAACACAACTGATTGATTTGAACACTTTTTTGGTTTCTACATGATTCCATATGTGTTATTTCATAGTTTGGATGTCTTCACTATTATTGTACAATGTAGAAAATAGTGGAAATAAAGAAAAACCCTGGAATGAGTAGATGTGTCCAAACTTTTGACTGGTACTGTATATACAGACTGAGCAAAGATATAAACACAACATGCAACAATTTCAACGACTTTACTGAGTTACAGTTCATATAAGGAAATCAGTCAATTGAAATAAATTAATTAGACCTTAATCTGTGGATTTCACATGACTGGGCAGGGGCGCAGCCATGGGTGGGCCTGGGAGGGCATAGGCTCAGCCACTTGGGAGCAAGGGCCAGCCAATCAGAATTAGTTTTTCCCAACAAAAGTGCTTTATGACAGACAGAAATACTCCTCAAGTTCTCTAAAATTACATTGGAGACGGCTTATAGTAGAGAAATGAACATTATTCTACAATGTAGAAAATAGTAAAAAATAAAGAAAAACCCTGGATCAAGTAGGTGTGTCCAAACTTTTGACTGGTGCTGTATGTATTGGTCTGTTAATACAGGACCAGTGCACTATTTGTGAAAAAATACATTTTTATTATGATTTTTCAGTAGCAGCTGCAGCACCCTCAACACCCCTATTTCCCGCCGCTATGAGCGCTCGTGTGTGTGTAAAGAAGTTTGAGTGAATGTGTGTTATGCTTGGCGTTAGGGAAAGAGCATCTGTGTGTTTTAGAGAGATGATTTATTTTATTGCAGACCATCTATTGTTAAAATATTCCCTAATGTTTTGTAAGCCAAATGCTTAAACGCTTAATTTTCTATTTTGTTTTCAATGTTGTCTTATAACATCCTTATGACACATCCCAGCTCGCTTGGTGGCCCTTGGCGAGGTTGCGCCCACAACAACCTAACTTGAGAGAGAGAGAGAGATGCGCGCAGTAGGGTGTTTATCCACTATGGTGATGAAATTTCACTTCTTTATGTTATAAAATTGATTTTACCTAGACAAATATGATTCTTCATGTTCTGAATCAGTCGGCAGGGTCTTTCTCTAACATACAGTATAATTAACATTCTATCCCAAAAATTTGATTTCGTAACCTAATACATCAGTTGACAGAGTGGTGCTGCTTTATCGCCAAAACTTTTGAGGATTTAGCATTTTATGGTTGTCGTCTTCCAAGTTGTTTCCACGGATCGAAAATAGCAAAATTAGACTGACACGAGCTGAATTAATTTTTCGTATTATGATAGACATATGAGGTTTGGACCAGTGGTTTTCTTAGAGGATTATCTACATAATTATTTTACCCATTGGTCAAAAGATGCATTTTTCATTGGCCACCCTGTATGGAGTGATAACAAAATTGCTTTTAATAAAGGAAAAAAATGTTTTCCTAGTAAGCAAACATTTCTGACCACAACAATGAAGCAGTCAAGATGGCTTCCCCCTTCCTGACACACCCAATTCCTATTTTACACAAACCAGGAAGTGACTATGGGTGTGGCTAGGAAGTGACCGGGGCGTAGACCATAGTCTATACATGTTTTAAGAAACCATGGTGAATTTCAATTGTATTTCTTTGATTCCTTGAATCCTCTCTCCTTTCCTCCTAATCAACATGCATTGGCGGAAAAGATCCAAGGGGAGGAATCTCAGATCTTCTGCTCCAATGTGCTTTGAGAAGAAGATGAGGAGGGAGGACGAGAGTTAATCAAGGATATACGATTGAGATTCACAGCTGCTTCTTCTTTAATTTTGTACTTACAAAGAACCTCACTCCCCCCAAGTCCTACTAAAACAAAAGAAAACAAGTGTTAGAACACTTAAAAAAAATATTGACTAGAAATAGAAATCTTTGGAGTGCACCTTTAATGGTTGAGTTAGTCGAGCTGAAGACGGAGCCACATCATGCCCAAAACATTGAGACAACAATGCCTATACCATTTTTTTTTTATTCAATGACAATGACATTCTTTCTTCTCAGTCATTTTCTTCTGATGAAGGATAGCATCCTCACTTCAAAAACTATTTCACACTCACTTGAACAACGGTTTTTCTCAGTATTGATGTTTTATTAAGCATAATATTGTCATTGATATTAATTTCTGAATCTCATTCATTTCTATTTATTGAATGTATTATTTAATTATCTTTTTTCATTTAGTAATTTTGCTATGCTGTCTAACTGAAAACTTTGTGGAACTGATTTGTGATTCTACTAAGCTAGCATATGGAATTGTTTTAAGATGGTCATACAATGGATCATTTAGCTATTTTATTTTGAAGTTTAGTACCACTGTAGGTATAAAACAAATATATGTAAAAAAGCCTTTACTGCTATAGACCATGCATTGAATAGCACATTCATAAATGGCAAAACACAGTCAAAAAGATAAATCATGAGGAATAAGATTTTGAAGTATCTGTCCTATATCTTGGATATACAATATAAGAAAGTTCAGGAAATATATTAATAGGGACACATACTTAACTTTTTTTTTGGCACAAAACTACCTCCTTACTTCCATTTATTTTTTAAACCGGTACTAGGTTACCTTCAGACAAGTCCTGTGGAGTTTGTAGATCAAAATGGAGAACATCATTGTGTTCGTGAGAGTCACATCTTTCCATAGAGTGGTCATATTAGTTAGTATTAGCCAAATCGTTTGGACGCTACAGACGTTTTCGTGAGAAGACCGATTTTCGTGATGTCTCATGGTCTGACAAACATCGCTGTAGCTTGTTCCCTTTCCACTGCAGATGCGGATTGATGGGATTTTTTTATTATGTTACTTCGATTGATGCAAGGGTATGTCAATAGACTCTTTAGGATTAAACAGTGATTCTTTCTAACCTCCCACTTAGGGTGACCACAGGTCCGCATTTTGACCCTTTGTCCCGCCTCCCGCAACCAACCAATCATGTCCCAAATTTCATCAACAAATTCAAACACCACACATTTAGAAAAAAAAGGTTGATTTGTCCCGTATTTCAGTCAGACATTCCAAGCTGTCTGGGCAATGCATCTTCTGGTGGGGGAAGGATGAGGCAAGCGAAGAACGTGGATGAAATCACACTGGCCCTTAAGCTGTCCAATCCCATTACATTAGGATGGAAATCAGCAGGCCCCCCATGCACTGCAGGGAACAAACAGCAGCACATCGCACGCAACTAGCTAACCCAACTCAGCATGGAATATATGTGTGTGATGGGGAGGGTTGAGGTTAGGAGGAGTGTGTGTGTGAGAGAGAGAGAATGAGTGAATGGTATATATGTGTGTGATGGGGAGGGTTGAGGTTAGGAGGAGTGTGAGTGAGTGAGTGAGTGAGTGAGTGAGTGAGTGAGTGAGTGAGTGAGACTTGCGCAGCTAACCTTTTAGGGACATACTAACCCTAACACACACCAGCAGTCATACATAGAACAGTCATGTACCCACATAGGCACTTAGAGTAATTCAAAACACATACATACATTTTCACTAACACTCGTGTGTATGAATGAATGTTCACAAAACATTGCATGTGCAGAGCTTCTGGGGGACATTGTCCATAACACACACAGCCCCACCCCCACCCCCGCAGTGTTTCCGAACCGCCTCCTGTGCAACAGAGGCAGTCATTTCCTCAGTGACAGTATGCCTGCGGATTTGTGTGCCGTTATGAATGAATACGAGTACAGAATGAAAGTACGTGTGTGTGCGTGCGTGTGTGTGTGTAAAAACGTGAATGAATGTTCCCAAGCGAATATGAAGGGAAGAAGCCTATTGAATTAACACAGTGCGCATGATGGACAGGCATAAATGAACATGGAGAAGGAATATGAAGAAGATAATTTAAAGGTAGAGATAAAGTATATTGGGTGTGTGTGTGTGAGAGGGGAAAATAATGGATGAACATGTGAATTAATCATCACAAGTGAAAGAGATAGGATGAATGTTTACTGGTAGGATTTTATTTGAAAGTACACGATCAAATGGTAATTGCTGTATTAACCTAATATTTACTTTGTTTTTGGGGATTCATCAAAACAAGCACGAGCAGTCACCATTTGGTACAAGGTCGTTACCAACTGTGTTCAACTCCTTGGGTACTTATTACAGTGTAATTAATTATAATAACTCATAGTTACACTGCAATAACAACAAGTAACTGGTAGTAATTGCAGAGGTGTAACAATGAATGCTTGTTACAAATGGGCACGTTTCCACTAAATTCACCAATTTATTGTTTCATTTTTCTCAGCTGCATCTGATTCAGTAACAACTGTCACAAGGTTGTAATCTCTTATGAACAGATGAGCTGGGTGTCCGAGATTACAAAGGTTGGAGGCTCAGTAGGTTCTAATTATCTACCTCTGAATGCACATTTTTCAAAATATAGTTTAGGCCTATAGTTAGGCTAGCTAGCTAGATACTTAGCTAGTTGTTGTGTTATCCAGCTAGCAATAATAGTGCTTGCTAACACTAATAAGTTAGCTAACATTAGTGTTTAGCGACATTGAAAATAAATTAACATTACTCATGGTGTGTGTTGACACAAGTAGCTAGCTAGGTTCAGGCAAGATAAGACCATCGAACCCAGTTAGCTTGCTAAAGTTAGTTAGTTAGCTAGTGAGTAGCGACCACATCATAGCTATTTGACAGCTTTAGGTAGCTACCTAGCTAGTCAAGTTTGAAAAACAGTAGGCTAGCTAATCCCTCAAACTCAACATATTGCATGGAAAGTCTTATAAGGGCACAGAACGAGACCCAGATGCAGACTCGAACCATGCAGATGGTTCAAGTCTCTGATATTTATTAGTACCCAAGGGGCAGGCAAGAGGATGGTCATGGACAGGCAAAAAGATCATAACAAGGTCAGAGTCCAGGATGTACAGAGTGGCAGGCAGGCTCGAGGTCAGGGCAGGCAGTATGGTCAAGCCGGCGGGTTCAGAGTCAGAGCAGGCAAGGATCAAAACCGGGAGAACTAGAAAAAGAGAGATAAGAAAAAGCAGGAGCACGGGGAAACCACGCTGGTTGTCTTGACAAGACAAGACGAACTGGCACAGAGAGACAGGAAACAAGCGACACCTGGAGGGGGTGGAGACAATCACAAGGACAGGTGAAACAGATCAGAGCATGACAAGTCTATTCTGTATGGTAAGTAACTAGCTGACCACCTGAAGTTGGGGAGAACAGGCTTGTGTTAATGGCTGGAGCGGAATCAGTGGAATGGTGTCAAATACCATTCCATTTGCTCCGTTCCAGCCATTATTATGAGCTTGTCACGTCAGCTCCCGTTCCCCCTCTCTGGAGCTCAAGGTCACCAGACTGCTCATTATTACGCACACCTGTCACCATTGTTACGCACGCATCGTTTTCTGTATTGACTGATATTTTGTTGCAGTCCCTTTTCCACTCAAGACAGTACTTTTCTCCCCTCTCAGAAATGGATCTCTTGGTCCATCTGTGCACCTAGTGGGTCAGCCAGTCTGGCAGCTTTTGGAGAAACCCCGGGAGATCACACTCAAACCCAACAGCTACAGAACGTGGTGAGCAAATGGCTGGACAGAGAGGATAGAGCTAGCCAATGACAGTCGCCACTTAAAAATCCAATAGGGAAAAGCTTAAAGACTTGTTCTTTTGCCAAGATGGCAGACAGAAAGCTAAAGAGCTGCTCATTGGCCTTGTCATTGGGGGCACTTCTCCTTCCCCCCTCCCTCCTCCGCTGCTCCTCTGTTCAGTTAGCTAGGAGTCATTATCTCCTAGACACATTAGCATGGTCCACGGGCCCCTGTACTACACCCACTGACACTAATCAGTTAATGAGGTATCTCTCTCTCCTTTTCTCTTTCTTTTCTCTTTTTTCCCCTTACATTTTCCCGCACTGCTCTGTGGAACTGTGATTTATATTTCTAACTGGCTCAACAATTATATTGGTTAGGAAGGAATCCGACGGAGGCCAACATGTAGCGGGGAGCGTTGAATAATTCATGGGAGGGTTGCCAAGCTCCAGCTTTTTAAATGGCACAAGACACAATGGGGCACACCCACAAGGACACAATTGTTGGCTGTGGGTTTAACAATGAAATCAGTGTCGGCCACAGGGGAGTGACACAGAGAGTGGCGGTGTCACATCCTGACCATAGAAAGCTTTTATTTTTCTATGGTAGAGTAGGTCGGGGCGTGACAGAGGGTTTTGTCTAGTTTATTTACGTCTATGTTCGTTCAAGTTTCTTTTTTCTATGTTGGGGTTTATGTCTAGTTGTTGTATTTCTATGTGGGGTTCTAGTTGTTGTATTTCTATGTGGGGTTCTAGTTGTATTTCTATGTTGTTTTTTGGGATGATCTCCAATTAGAGGCAGCTGGTCATCGTTGTCTCTAATTGGGGATCATATTTAAGTGGTTGTTTTTCCCACCTGGGTTTGTGGCAGATTATTTTGAGTAAGTGTATGTTGCACCTCTTTGTCACGGTTTGTTGTTTTGTTTATTTGTTTATTTGTATGTCGTGCATAGTTTCACAGTTATAATAAAATGTGGAACGATACACGCGCTGTGCTTTGGTCCCATTCTTCAGACAGCCGTGACAGAATCTCCCACCACCAAAGGACCAAGCAGCGTGGTCAGGACAAATGGACATGGGAGGAAATCCTGGACGGGAAAGGACCCTGGAGGCAGGTCGAGGAGTATCGCCGTCCGAAGGAGGAGATTAAAGCAGCGAGAGCAGAGCGGTGACGATACGAGGAACTAGCACGGCAACGATGGAAGCACGAGAGGCAGCCCCAATAATTTTTTGGGGGGGCACACGGGTTGGTCGGCAAAGCCGAGGGGTGGGTCTGAGAGCGAAGTGGAAAATTGGGAGAGACTGAGCGAGGAGTACTGTGAGATAGTGGAGGGGGGTGATGAGAAAGAGCTGTTGGTTTGGTGTAGTATGTACGGCATTTTCCCTGAGGAGCATGTTAGCCGTCAGATGCCACCTGAGTCAGCTTCCCGTACTCATCCCAAGAAGTGTGTTATGGCTGTAGCACAATTGTGACATGCATTTCGGAAACCTTGTTTTCTTTCTCGTTCTTTGCGGAGACAAACTGAGCAACAGGAGCTGTTGATGATCGAGAGCTGCCAGTATGAAGGAATATATTAATTTATTGGATAAATGTTAAAGAGTTCCCTTTTTCTTGAGACCACAACGCTATACACAACATCTAGCCTTTTGGGGAACCTAAGCGAGATGTGGTTGGGGGAGCCTCCACACCAAGCGGGCAAACCTTTTTAGTGGCCACCCTCTTGACTGTGGAAAGAAAATGTATGTCTTAAAGTTTGCTTCCTGTAATTCTATACATTTTGCCATGTGGCGGAAAGAAAATGTATCAATTTTATGAAAAATATTATACAATTCTACTCATTTTGAATTGGGGCAGAGACATTTTTGCAGTTTTAATAAAGCAAGTTTTCTGAAATTCTACACATCAACGTTGACATGACTTATGCCATGTTAATGATGTCTGAGTGAGAGTGACTTACAGTGGTGTATATTCATGGATGCCAAGTAGAGCGAGGCTTACCAAAAGCAATTACCAAGAAAGAACAAAAGAAAAAAAAACATACTAAATAATCAATATTTTCTCGCTGTGTTTCATAAATTTACTTCAAGGTTGAATGCATCTCACCAGAGAAAGCATTTGAGTGAAAGAAACAGCATTCCTCTGTCTCAGTATGTGTAGCCCATTGTAGCATTGAATGCAAGGGTGGAATGCAAGGTTGGCCAAATAATAGTGAATCAGTATTGAGCTCAGCTGAGTGAGCTCAACTGTAAACGGTCCTGGTGCATAAAAAAAACTGTCAAGGGAAGCCTGTATGGATTTGGTTTCACACCACACGTTATTGACAATTTTTTATTGTTGCATCTCATTGTGTTGTTGTCCTCAAGTGGCGAGCTAGCTCCTGTAGTTAAAATCATCCCATTCCTAAATTAACCATGGATGGAGATACGGATTTGGGCCTGTGGTTTTACTTAATTCTCCGTACTGGCCAATGATTATAACAGTGATTCTGATCCAACTATAAATGTATTACATTGTGCCCCATGGCCTGAGAAGATGGAAGTTCAACATGTAGCTAGATGTAGTAGGCCTGGCCCATCGTTGCCCATGAAAGGAAGTTAGGCTAGCAAACATTTTAGCCAGCAATCCTAGGAAAACCAAAACTAAAAACGTGCAATTCTGCTTTACAGCAGTGATGCTGTAATATAGTTTACAGTACTATTTGCCTTACTGTAAAACATATTACAGCATCCCTGCTGTAAATTTACAGCTAGGATGCTGTAATATGTAACATATGTAACATATTACAGCATCCATTCTGTAAATGTATAGCAGGGTTAATCTAATGTTTTACAGTAAGGAAAATCATACTGTAAACTATATTACAGCATCACTGCTGTAAAGCAAAATTACAGTATTAAACTGGCAACTGTGGTGCCAATATAATGCTGTAAATTTACAGGGAAATACCTACAGTAATTTACAATTATTTTACAGTACTAAGCAGCATTGTAGGTTGTCTTTAGAAGACAGCTCCCTGAAATGTATTATTGTAAGAAAAACAATACATGTACAAATATATATATATATATAGTTGAAGTCGGAAGTTTGCATACACTTAGGTTGGAGTCATTAAAACTCGTCTTTCAACCACTCCACAAATTTCTTGTTAACAAACTATACTTTTGACAAGTCGGTTAGGATATCTACTTTGTGCATGACACAAGTAATTTTTCCAACAATTGATTACAGACAGATTATTTCACTTATCACTCACTGTATCACAATTCCAGTGGGTCAGAAGTTTACATACCTTAAATTGACTGTGCCTTAAAACAGCTTGAAAATTTCAAAAAAAAAATGATGTCATGAAGCTGCTGATAGGCTAATTGACATCATTTGAGTCAATTGGAGGTGTACCTGTGGATGTATTTCAAGGCCTACCTTCAAACTCAGTCCCTCTTTGCTTGACATCATGGGAAAATCAAAAGAAATCAGCCAAGATCTCAGAAAAACATTTGTAGACCTCCACAAGTCTGGTTCATCCTTGGGAGCAATTTCCAAACGCTGAAGGTACCACATTCATCTGTACAAACAATAGTGCTCAATTATAAACAACCTGGGACCACGCAGCCTTCATACCACTCAGGAAGGAGAAGCGTTCTGTTTCCTAGAGAAGAATGTACTTTGGTGCAAAAAGTGCAAATCAATCCCAGAACAACAGCAAAGGAACTTGTGAAGATGCTGGAGGAAACAGGTACAAAAGTATCTATATCTACAGTAAAAGGAGTCCTGTATCAACATAACCTGAAAGTACGGTTTGCAACTGCACATGGGGACAAAGATCGTACTTTTTGGAGAAATGTCCTCTGGGCTGATGAAACAAAAATAGAACTGTTTGAACATAATGACCATCGTTATGTTTGGAGGAAAAAGGGGGAGGCTTGCAAGCCGAAGAACACCATCCCAACTGTGAAGCACGGGGGTGGCAGCATCATGTTGTGGGGGTGCTTTGCTGCAGGAGGGACTGGTGCACTTCACAAAATAGATGGCATCATGAGGATGGAAAATTATGTGGATATATTGAAGCAACATCTCAAGACCTCAGTCAGGAAGTAAAAGCTTGGTTGCAAATGGGTCTTCCAAATGGACAATGACCCCAAGCATACTTCCAAAGTTGTGGCAAAATGGCTTAAGGACAACAACGTCAAGGTATTGGAGTGGCCATCACAAAGCCCTGACCTAAATCCTATAGAAATTTGTTAGCAGAACTGAAAAAGTGTGTGTGAGCAAGGAGGCCTACAAACCTGACTCAGTTACACCAGCTCTGTCAGGAGGAATGGGACAAAATTCACCCATCTTATTGTGGGAAGCTTGTGGAAGGCTACCCAAAACGTTTTACCCAAGTTAAACAATTTAAAGACAATGCTACCAAATGCTAATTGAGTGTATGTAAACTTCTGACCCACTGGGAATGTGATGAAAGAAATAAAAGCTGAAATAAATCACTCTCTACTATAATTCTGACATTTCACATTCTTAAAATAAAGTAGTGATCCTAACTGACCTAAGACAGGGAATATGTACTAGGATTAAATGTCAGGAATTGTGAAAAACTGAGTTTAAATGTATTTGGCTAAGGTGTACTTCCGACTTCAACTGTATTATTGATTGATTCACTTTTGATTCTTGTCTTTTCAAGTCACCACAGCATGATGCTGCCACCACCTTGCTTCACCGTAGGGATGGTGCCAGGTTTCCTCCAGACGTGACGCTTGGCATTCAGGCCAAAGAGTTCAATCTTGGTTTCATCAGACCAGAGAATCTTGTTTCTCATTGTCTGGGAGTCCTTTAGATGCCTTTTGGCAAATGTCAAGCAGGCTGCCAATCTGACTTTTACTGAGGAGTGGCTTCCTTCTGGCCAGTCTACCATAAAGGCCTGATTGGTGGAGTGCTGCAGAGATGGCTGTCCTTTTGGAAGGTTCTCCCATCTCCACAGAAGAACTCTGGAGCTCTGTCAGAGTGACCATTGGGTTGTTGGTCACCTCCCTGACCAAGGCCCTTCTCCCCTGATTGCTCAGTTTGGCCGGGCGGACAGCTTTAGGAAAAGTCTTGGTGGTTCCAAACTTCTTCCATTTAAGAATGATGGATTCCACTGTGTTCTTGGGGACCGTCAATGCTGCAGAAATGTTTTGGTACCCTTCCCCAGATCTGTGCCTTGACACAATCCTGTCTCGGAGCTCTACGGACAATTCCTTCGACCTGATGAGTTGGTTTTTGCTCTGACATGCACTGTCAAATGTGGACCTACTATAGACAGATGTGTGCCTTTCCAAAACATGTCCAATCAAATTAATTTACAAATTAGTTGTAGAAACATCTCAAGGATGATCAATGGAAACAGGATGCACCTGAGCTAAATTTTATGTCTTATAGCAAAGGGTATGAATACTTAAGTAAATAAGGTATCTGTTTTTTATATTTAATAAATTAGCAAAAAATACAGTCATTGCAAAGTATTCACCCCCTTTGTGAATTAGTTTTTACAGTATGCATACTAAACAAAAATATAAATTATCTGGGAAAAGGTGAAATGCTCACTAACAGGGATTTAAACAAATGTATTAACAACATTTGGGAAAATTAGCTTTTTATGCATATGGAAAATTTCCCAAAACATGGTGCCAACACTTAACATGTTGCGTTTATATTTGTGTTCAGTTTGGTATGTAGGCACCAATGTACTATACACATCTATTATGATATATGGATGACTGTCTCATCCATATATTTATATGTACATATTCTTGTTCATCCCTTTACATTTGTGTGTATAATATAGTCGTTGTGAATTTGTTAGATTACTTAGATATTACTGCACTGTCGGAACTAGAAGCACAAGCATTTCGCTACGCTCGCATTAACATCTGCTAACCATGTGTATGTGACCAAAAACATTTGATTTCATTTGATGAGAGGTGATCACATACATAATCTACATGTGCCCGGTACAGCTGTGGCATGGGAATAACTGTGTCCGGGGGTAACTCAAACGTTTTAAAATAATCATCTTGGCCCCTATTGGCCCTGGTCAAAAGTAGTGCATTATATAGGGAATAGCAGGCCATTTCGGATACAGTCTTAGTCTTGAACGGAGGGACCCATGTGATTGGTAGAGAGCAGCAAGTCAACATGGTGATGCAGCTTGACATGACATTAGCAGTGAGCTAATGGAAAGATGGTGTCGTGTGAAAACTATGCCCACGGTTACTTGTTACTGTTGGGTGTGAAAGGGCAGGGGATCGGCACAGGAGTGGCTGGAAGTAGGTACACATGTTCTGAGGGAGAGTTTGGGGAGACTATGTCTGGCCGCTGTGTTACTCCGAGGGCAAGGCATGCTGGGAAAGTGTCAGCGGGGCAGAAATAGCATTCTGGGTAATTGAACGGGAAGGATGTTTTCTTAAAAGGTCAGTGCCAGAGGACCTGATGGACCAACTGGGCACATAACTCAAAAACATATTTGATATGTATTGTGGTGCAATATTGCGGATTGATTTAAACCCAATAGAATAATCTTTAAATGAATTCTTAAACTCACAGGCAGCAAGTGCAGAGACTTTAAAACCGGTGTAATGTGTGCTATACATCTGGTCTTGGTCAGTACTCATGCTGTAGCATTCTGTTTGTTTTAAAGTTGACCAATGATTTTCTTGGGTAGACCAGACAGGAGATCCTTACAGTATTCAAGCCTGCTTGTAATAAAAGCATGGTTGAGTCTCCCTGTATCGGCCTGAGCTAGAACCTTGGCAATGTTCCTTAGGTTGTCACATTCCTAATGTGTGATTTGAAATATAGTTCAGAATCTAAAATGACACCTTGTCATGCCCTGACCTTAGAGAGTCTGGTTTATTCTCTATTTGGTTAGGTCAGGGTGTGACTTGGGTGGGCAAATCTATGTTTATATTTCTTTGTTGGCCTAGTATGGTTCCCAATCAGAGGCAGCTGTTTATCGTTGTCTCTGATTGGGGATCATACTTAGGCAGCCCTTTTTCCCACCTGAGATTGTGGGATCTTGTTTTTGCATTGTGCTGTCTAGCCCTGCAGAACGTTACGTTCGGTTTTGCATTTTCTTGTTTTGTTGGTGTTCATTATTAAAGTTAATGATGTACGCCTACCATGCTGCCCCTTGGTCTCCTCATTCAAACGACGAGCATAACACACCTAGGTTTTTTACCAGGCATTTATTTTTTTTCCCCGTGAATTAAAATGTGCAGCCAGATTCTCTCTCTGTGCTTTGGCTCCAATAATAAGTACCTACTGTAGGTCTTGTCTTGATTTAGCTGTAGGAATTCTTGAGCCATCCAAGTGTAACCGGTGTGAAATGGCTAGCTAGTTAGCGGGGTGCGCGCTAATAGCATTTCAATCGGCGATGTCACTTTCTCTGAGACCTTGAAGTAGTTGTTCCCCTTGCTCTGCAAGGGCCGCGGCTTTTGTGGAGCGATGGGTAACGATGCTTTGTGGAAGGCAGTTGTAGAAGTGTGCAGAGGGTCCCTGGTTCAAGCCCAGGTAGGGGCGAGGAGAGGGACGGAAGCTATACTGTTACACAAGTATTTAAATTACTAATACAGTTAATAATTTATCTGTGGAGGTAAAATCTGGTGACAGAAAAATGTAGAGTCATGTATCGTCTGCATAGCAGTGAAAATGAATGCTGTGCTTTCTAACAACGCTGCCAATGGGTAACATACAGTATATAAACTGAACAGTACCGGACCCAAAATCAAACCTTATGGAGCGCCACATGTGATATCTATTTTCACTGAGTGACAAAAAACTCTTGACTGGTTAAATAGGTCCTAAACCTATTGTTGGTTTCTGAGAATATGAAATATACTTATTCATGTCACTGAGTGCTGAGGTTTAGAGGGTCTACACCAGGAGTGAATGGTTATAGGAGGAAAGTATATAGTGTGTGCAACTAAAGTTGGAATGCCTGGTCAGGACCCGGTCAGGACCCGGAAAAGGCGAGTGGGAAAGCTGCCGTTACCGTCAATACTACTCGCCAACGTGCAATTATTGGACAATAAACAAGACGAGGTACGATCACGAATATCCTACCAACGGGACATCAAAAACTGTAATATCCTATGTTTCACGGAATCGTGGCTGAATGACGACATGGATATTCAGCTAGCGGGATACACGCTGCACCAGCAAGATGGAACAGCGCACTCCGGTAAGACGAGGGGGGGCGGTCTGTGCATATTTGTAAACAACAGCAGATGCACAAAATCTAAGGAAGTCTCTAGATTTTGCTTGCCTGAAGTAGAGTATATTGTGATAAATTGCAGGCCACACTTCTTGCCTAGAGAGTTTTCAGCTATACTTTTCATGGCTGTTTATTTGCCACCACAGACAGAAGCTGGCACCAAGACCGCACTCAGTCAGCTGTATAAGGAAATAAGCAAACAGGAAACCACTCACCCAGAGGCGGCGCTCCTAGTGGCCGGAGACTTTAATGCAAGGAAACTTAAATCAGTTCTACCAAATTTCTATCAACATGTTAAATGTGCAACCAGAGGGAAAATAATTCTAGATCACCTGTACTCCAAAAACAGAGACGCGTACAAAGCTCTCCCTCGCCCTCCATTTGGTAAATCCGACCACAACTCTATCCACCTGATTCCTGCTTACAAGCTAAAATTAAAGCAGGAAGCACCAGTGACTCGGTCTATAAAAAAGTGGTCAGATGAAGCAGATGCTAAACTACAGGACTGTTTTGCTATCACAGACTGGAACATGTTCTGGGATTCTTCCGATGGCATTGAGGAGTACACCACATCAGTCACTGGCTTTATCAATAAGTGCATCGAGGACGTCGTCCCCACAGTGACTGTACGTACATACCCCAACCAAAAGCCATGGATTATAGGCAACATTCGCACTGAGCTAAATGGTAGAGCTGTCGCTTTCAAGGTGCGAGACTAACCCGGAAGCATACAAGGAATCCTGCGATGCCCTGCGACAAACCATCAAACGGGCAAAGCGTCAATACAGGGCTAAGATTGAATCAAACTACACCGGCTCTGACGCTCGTCTTATGTGGCAGGGCTTGCAAACTATTACAAACTACAAAGGGAAGCACAGCCACGAGCTGCCCAGTGACACGAGCCTACCAGACGAGCTAAATCAGTTCTATGCTCGCTTCGAGGCAAGCAACACTGAGGCATGCATGAGAGCATCAACTGTTCTGGACGACTGTGTGATCACGCTCTCCGTAGCCGACGTGAGTTAGATCTTTAAACAGGTCAACATACACAAGGCTGCGGGGCCAGACGGATTACCAGGACGTGTGCTCCGGACATGTGCTGACCAACTGGCAGGTGTCTTCACTGACATTTTCAACATCCCTGATTGAGTCTGTAATACCAACATGCTTCAAGCAGACCACCATAGTCCCTGTACCCAGGGACTAATGAGCTTCAGTCCCTCGCCATTTGAGTGATAGCTAGCAAGAGGCACGCAAGAGGCACATAATGCAGACACAGCAGAGCGAGAGCAATGACGTGGTGCACAAATCTGACGTAGTACGCCATTTTCGGGGACCACTTTTGTCTCGTGAGCGCTACTTTCAGAACTACTGGCTAAAAAGTATACAAAAAGTACCGGAAAATCTCTTTAAGACTGACAAAGAATGTTGTTAGAAGTTTAGGGAAACTGGAAGGAGAAGATGGTCCTGTAGACTTCTAATCCACCAACTACTTTTCAGTGTATTGTACACCTTCAATTGCGTTGAATTACTTTGGTGTTAAAGAAGGCACTGTGTTATGTTTCCATCAGTTGTTTATATAGTGGTGGAAATCAAAAGGAAAGTTTGACATGTAGGTGCACGTGAACACTGCGACTGTACACTTTTACTCCTTCCTTACTCTCTCTCTGTATCTCGAACAGCCATCCATCACACACACACCTCATGCGTGTTCTGTCAGATTAGCAGCTGAGACTTCTAAATAACATTTTATCAGTGATGTGTTTTGCCCTGCTTCTGTTTGACTCAGTGCCCTCATGTAAAGTACATCGGAGAAACACGGGGCGTCTGTGCCCTTGCTTTGCCACACACACACACATGCACGCATTAGCACACACACACACACACACACACACACATACTCCAGGGAAAATGATGCCTCACGCTGACGTGAATAATCCCTCTCTGTGTCATTCTGTCCGTGTTTCTCCTTGCTTGTGTAGAATATGTGCAATGTATTGCTATGACCTGTAATTATCCTCTACAGCAGTGGTTACCAAAGTTTTTATAGTCCTTTTCCCCTTCAAACATTCAACCTCCAGCTGCGTACTCCCTCTAGCACCAGGGTCAGTGCAATCTCAAATGTTGTTTTTTGCCATCATTGTAAGCCTGCCGCACACACACTATACGATAGATTTATTAAACATAAGAATGTGTATGAGTTTTTGTCACAACCCGGCTCGTGGGGAGTGACAAAGAGCACTTATAGGACCAGGGCACAAATAATAATATAATAAAGATCAATAATTTTGCTCTTTATTTAGCCATCTTACGTATAAAACCTTATTTGTTTAACAAAAAGTGTGAATAACTCACCATAGGTTAATGAGAAGGTTGTGCTTGAAAGGATGCGCGTAACTCGGTTGGATTGTATTGGAGAGAGTCTCAGTCTTAAATCATTTTCCACACATAGTCTGTGCCTGTATTTAGTTTTCATGCTAGTGAGGGCCGAGAATCCACTCTCACATAGGTACGTGATTGCAAAGGGCATCAGTGTCTTAACAGCGCGATTTGCCAAGGCAGGATATTCTGAGTGCAGCCCAATCCAGAAATCTGTCTGTGGCTTCTGATTAAATTAAATTTTCCCAGAACCACTTGTTGCAATTACGATGAGGCTCTCTTGTTCAGATATTGGTAAGTGGACTGGAGTCAGGGAATGAAAGGGATAACGAATTCAGTTGTTTGTGTCATCCGTTTCGGGAAATACCTGCGTAATTGGTACCCTACTCATTCAGGTGCTTCAGTATATCACATTTGACATTGTCCGTAAGCTTAATTTGCACACAACAAATCATGCAACGATGGAGAGACGTGTGTTGTCCTTGTTAATGCAGACAGAGAAGAGCTCCAACTTCTTGATCATAGTGTCACGCCCTGACCATAGAGAGCCCTTGGTTCTCTATGGTGTTTAGGTCAGAGCGTGACTAGGGGGGTGTTCTAGTCATTGTATTTCTATGTTGGTGAGTTGTATGGTTCCCAATTAGAGGCAGCTATTAAATTAAATACTTTTTCTTTTAGATTTGTGGTACTGACGCCTTCGCTGAGTGTTCTGGCACCTGAGCGTGCTGAGAAGGTTGCCTCTAATTGGGGATCATATTTAGTAAGCCTTTTTCCCACTTGTGTTTTGTGGGATATTGATTTTTGCACTACGGTTGCGCCTTGGTCGGACCTTTTCTACAAGCGTGACACAGCCTCAATTTTGTCTTGCGGAGAGTCCCTGTAATCCTAGATTCGGATTATTCAGGCGAGAAAAAACATCACCCAGATAGACCAGTTGTGTGAGAAACTCATCATCATGCAAGCGGTCAGACAAGTGAACATTTTGGTCAGTAAAGAGAACTTTAAGCTTGTCTCTCAATTCAAAAAAATGTGTGTCAATACTTTGCCCCTTGATAACCAGCGCACTTCTGTATGTTGTAAAAGATCATTGCATAGTGCAGAAAATATGACAGTTCAGGGGCCTTGCTGTATCAAAGTTAACCGTTTTCACTGTTGTGTCAAAGTCTTTCACACTGTCAGGCATTCTCTTGGCAGCAAGTGCCTCTTAGTGGATGCTGCAGTGGCGTCGGGAGCAACTGCTTGCACGTGCGTTGCCACTCTATGTCTCCCTGTCATGGCTTTTGCGCCATCAGTACAGATACTAACATGAGCAGCAGTTACGTTTGGCTACAGACGGAGTGTTAGTGGAATTCCCACGAGAGAGTAACGGTTAATGTGATTGGATGTTAATTATTTGACTAGGCTACCTGTATTTGACATTGTGTTGTTATTTTGCTGAACACTAGATGGTCTAATTTTATTTTTGGCAGTGAAATGAGGCTACTCAGGCAAAAAAACTTCACCCAAATGTATAGCCCCATTGGAAAATATACATGGACTGTTTGAATTTAAAAAAAAATGTGAATCGCATTTATTTGGCGTACCCCCGATGTCATTAATCTAACTGCACTGTATAATTTACATTAGCTATTATAGTGAAAGAATACCATGCCATTGTTTGAGGAGAGTGCAGTTATGAGCTTGAAAATGTATTAATTAACCAATTAGGCACATTTGGGCTGTCTTGATACAACATTTTGAACAAAAATGTAATGGTTCATTGAATCAGTCTAAAACTTTGCACATACACTGCTGCCATCTAGTGGCCAAATTCTAAATTGTGCCTAGATTCCTACAGGAAGTCATATGTTGGTCTTTCTCTTCTATTTCAAAGATGTTGGTACAAAAAAAATACAAAAATGCATGTTTATTTTCTTTGTGTTATCTTTTACTAGATCTAATGTGTTATATTCTCCTATATTAATTTAACATTTCCACAAACGTGAAAGTGTTTCCTTTCAAATGGTATCAAGAATATGCATAAGCTAGATGCCCTCAATCTCACACAAATGATCAAGGAACCCACCAGGTACAACCCTAAATCTGTAAAAATGGGCACCCTTATAGATATTATCCTGACCAACTTGCCCTCCAAATACATCTCTGCTGTTTTCAATCAGGATCTCAGCGATCACTGCCTCATTGCCTGCATCCGCTATGGGTCCGTAGTCAAACGACCACCCCTCATCACTGTCAAACGCTCCCTAAAACACTTCTGCAAGCAGGCCTTTCTAATCGACCTGGCCCGGGTATCGTGGAAGAATATTGACCTCATCCCGTCAGTAGAGGATGCCTGGATGTTTTTTAAAAGTGCTTTCCTTGCCATCTTAAATAAGCATGCCCCTTTCAAAAAATGTAGAACTAACAACAGATATAGCCCTTGGTTCACTCCAGACCTGACTGCCCTTGACTAGCATCAAAACATCCTGTGGACGGACTGCACTAGCATCGAATAGTCCCCGCGATATGCAACTTTTCAGGGAAGTCAGGAACCAACACACGCAGTCAGTTAGGAAAGCGAAGGCTAGCTTTTTCAAACAAAAATTTGCATCCTGTAGCTCTAACTCAAAAGTTTTTGGACACTGTAAAGTCTATGGAAAATAAGAGCACCTCCTCCCAGCTGCCCACTGCACTGAGGCTAGGAAACACTGTCACCACCGATAATTTCACGATTAAAGAGATTTTCAATAAGCATTTCCCTACAGCTGGCCATGCTTTCCTCCTGGCTACACCAACCCCGGCCAATAGCTCCGCACCTCCCGCAGCTACTTGCTCAAGCCTCCCCAGCTTCTCCTCCACCCAAATCCAGATAGCAGATGTTCTGAAAGAGCTACAAAACCTGGACCCATACAAATCAGCTGGGCTAGACATTGTTGCAACCCCTATTACCAGTCTATTACCAGTCTGTTGAAACTCTTTCGTATCGTCCGAGATTCCTAAAGATTGGAAAACTGCCGCGGTCATCCCCCTCTTCAAAGGGGGTGACACTCTTGACCCAAACTGTTATAGACCTATATCCATCATATCCTGCCTTTCTAAAGTCTTCGAAAGCCAAGTTAAACAGATCACTGACCGTTTCGAATCCCATCGTACCTTCTCCACTGTGCAATCCGATTTCCGAGCTGGTCACGGGTGAACCTCAGCCATGCTCAAGGTACTAAACGATATCATAACCGCCATCGATAAAAAACAATGCTGTGCAGCCGTCTTCATCGACCTGGCTAAGGCTTTCGACTCTGTCAATCACCGCATTCTTATCGGCAGTCTCAACAGCCTTGGTTTCTCAAATGACTGCCTCGCCTGGTTCACCAACTGCTTCTCAGATAGAGTTCAGTGTGTCAAACCGGAGTGCCTGTTGTCCGGAACTCTGGCAGTCTCTATGGGGGTACCACAGGGTTCAATTCTTGGGTCGTCTCCTTTCTCTGTATTTATCAACGACGTCGCTCTTGCTGCGGGTGATTCCTTGATCCACCTCTATGCAGACAACACCATTCTGTATACATCTGTCCCTTCTTTGGACACTGTGTTAACAAACCTCCAAACGAGATACAATGCCATACAACACTCCTTCTGTGGCCTCTAACTGCTCTTAAACACTAGTTTAACTAAATGCATGCTTTTCAACCGATCGCTGCCTGCACCCGCCCGCCTGACTAGCATCACTACTCTGGACGGTTCTGACTTAGAATATGTGGACAACTACAAATACCTAGGTGTCTGGATAGACTGTAAACTCTCCTTCCAGACTCATATTAAACATCTCCAATCCAAAATTAACTATTTCGCAACAAAGCCTCCTTCACTCACGCTGCCAAACATACCCTCCTAAAACTGACTATCCTACCGATCCTCGACTTCGGCGATGTCATTTAAAATAGCCTCCAACACTCTACTCAGCAATCTGGATGCAGTCTATCACAGTGCCATCTGTTTTGTCACAAAAGCCACATATACCACCTACCACTGCGACCTGTATGCTCTCGTCGGCTGGCCCTCGCTACATATTCATCGCCAGACCCACTGGCTCCAGGTCATCTATAAGCCTTGCTAGGTAAACTCTGCCTTATCTCAGCTCATTGGTCACCATAAAAACACCCTCCTAAAACTGACTATCCTACCGATCCTCGACTTCGGCGATGTCATTTAAAATAGCCTCCAACACTCTACTCAGCAAACTGGATGCAGTCTATCACAGTGCCATCTGTTTTGTCACAAAAGCCACATATACCACCTACCACTGCGACCTGTATGCTCTCGTCGGCTGGCCCTCGCTACATATTCATCGCCAGACCCACTGGCTCCAGGTCATCTATAAGCCTTGCTAGGTAAACTCTGCCTTATCTCAGCTCATTGGTCACCATAAAAACACCCACCCATAGCACGTGCTCCAGCAGGTATATCTCACTGGTCATCCCCAAAGCCAACACCTCCTTTGCCCACCTTTCCTTCCAGTTCTCTGCTGCCAATGACTGGAACGAATTGCAAAAATTGCTGAAGTTGGAGACTTATATCTCCCTCACTAACTTTAAGCATCAGCTATCTGAGCAGCTAACCGATCGCTGCAGCTGTACACAGCCCATCTGTAAATAACCCATCCAACTACCTACCTCATCCCCATATTGTTTTTATTTACTTTTTTGCTCTTTTGCACACCAGTACTTGTACTTGCACATCATCATCTGCACATCTATCACTTCAGTGTTAATTTGCTAAATTGTAATTACTTCGCTACTATGGCCTATTTATTGCCTTACTTCCTTATCCTCTTATGGCTAGGGGGCAGTATTTTCACGGCTGGATAAAAAACGTACCCGATTTAATCTGATTATTAGTCCTGCCCAGAAACTAGAATATGCATATAATTATTAGCTTTGGAGAGAAAACACTCCAAAGTTTCTAAAACTGTTTGAATGGTGTCTGTGAGTATAACAGAACTCCTATGGCAGGCAAAAACCTGAGACGGTTCTGTTCAGGAAGTACCCCGTCTGACCATTTATTTGCTTTCTTTGACATCTCTTCCAAAAACTAAGGATCTCTACTTTTACGTGACAATACCCACGTCTCCAATGGGCTCTCAGAGCCCGGGAAAAACAGGAATGACGTAATTCAAAGCCCTGGCTGAAACAAAGGAGAGCAAAAGCTAAGTGGTCAATCAGTGGAGTAAGCCTTACGCTCGCGACCTGCCCCGCCCCCGGCTTTCGGTTTTTCCCCCAGTTTACAGACAGGCAGATTCCCGGTCGGAATATTATCGCTTTTCTACGAGATAAATTGCATAAAAATTGGTTTTAAACAGTGGTTGACATGCTTCGAAGTACGGTAATGGAATATTTAGAAATTTGTCACTTTCTGCGCCATGCTCATGACCGTGATTTAGTATTCTGATAGTGTCTAGAACGCACGAACAAAACGTTGTTGATGGAATATAACGATGGATTATTTGGGACCGAACCAACATTTGTTATTGAAGTAGAAGTCCTGGGAGTGCATTCTGACGAAGAACAGGAAAGGTAATAACATTTTTCTTATAGGAAATGTGACTTTTGGTGAAGGCTAAACTGGTTGGGTGTCTAAATAGCTAGCCCTGTGATGCCGGGCTATGTACTCAGAATATTGCAAAATGTGCTTCATCCGAAAAGCTATTTTAAAATCGGACATATCGAGTGCATAGAGGAGTTCTGTATCTATAATTCTTAAAATAATTGTTATGCTTTTTGTGAACGTTTATCGTGAGTAATTTAGTAAATTCACCGGAAGTGTTCGGTGGGAATGCTAGTTCTGAACGTCACATGCTAATGTAAAAAGCTGGTTTTTGATATAAATATGAACTTGATTGAACAGACATGCATGTATTGTATAACATAATGTCCTAGGTGTGTCATCTGATGAAGATCATAAAAGGTTAGTGCTGCATTTAGCTGTGGTTTTGTTTTTTGTGACATTATATGCTAGCTTGAAAAATGGGTGTCTGATTATTTCTGGCTGGGTACTCTGCTGACATAATCTAATGTTTTGCTTTCGCTGTAAAGCCTTTTTGAAATCGGACAGTGTGGTTAGATTAACGAGAGTCTTGTCTTTAAATAGCTGTAAAATAGTCATATGTTTGAAAAGTGAAAGTTTTCGGATTTTAGAGGAGTTTGTATTTCGCGCCCCGCCCATCATTGGATATTGGAGCAGACGTTCCGCTAGCGGAATTAAGCCATACACTGTGTATATATACTTTTTCTATTGTGTTATTGACTGTACGTTTGTTTATTCGATGTGTAACTGTGTTTGTGTCACGCTGCTTTGCTTTATCTTGGTCAGGTTGCAGTTGTAAATGAGAATTTGTTCTCACCTGGCCTACCTGGTTAAATTAAATAAAGTTGAAATGAAATTTAACAAAAAAATAAATAAAAATATCCCTGCTTCAGGTTCTGCGTACAGGCAGTTAGATTTGGGTATGTCATTTTCGGCAAAAATTGGAAAAAAGGGTCCGATCCTTAAGAGGATAATTATGTCCACTTCAATCAGGGTAGATAAAGGGGAAGAGACAGGTGTAAGGGTGCGTGCTGGTGGCAGGGAAGTCAGGCGCAGGAGATCGAACTTGGTATAAAACGGAGTAGTTTAATAAGTGCTCAACACCTCCGAAAACCAAAATATACAAAATAATACCCGTCGCACACCAGAACATATCTTGCACAAAACTTGCAAACAAACAATCACCGACAAGGACAATGAGGGTTAAATACACAACATGTAATGAATGGGATTGGAACCAGGTGTGATACAAGACAAGACAAAACCAAAGGAAAATGAAAAGAGGATCAGCGATGGCTAGAAGGTCGGCGACTCCGTCGTGACAACAGGTTAGAGAATACGTTTTAAGCCTTGAAACAATTGAGACATGAATCGTGTATGTGTGCCTTTCAGAGAGTGAATGGGCAAGAGAAAATATTTGAGTGCATTTGAATGGTAGTAAGTGCCAGGTGCACAGGTTTGAGTGTGTCAAGAACTGCAATGCAGCTGGGTTTTTCACACTCAACAGTTTCCCGCGTGTGTCAAGAAAGGTCCACCACCCAAAGGACATCCAGCCAACTTGGCACAACTGTGGAGTCAACATGGGAGTCAGGATTGGAGTCAACATGGGCCAGCATCCCTGTGGAACGCTTTCAACATCTTATAGAGTCCATGCCCCGACAAATTGAGGCTGTTCTGAAGGCAAAAGGGGTGCAACTCAATATTAGGAAGGTGTTCGTAATGTTTGTAAACTCAGTATACATGGGATTTGCTTACCAAGACAACATTGAATGTTCCTAGTTACAGTTTTAACTTAAATCATCTTGCAATCTATTGCATGACTTGAAAATGGCTGTCTAGCAATGATCAACAACTAACTTGACAGAGCTTGAATAATAACAAAGAAATATGTGCAAATAGTTTACAATCCAGGTGTGCAAAGCTCTTAGAGACTGTCATATATTGACTCAGGGTTAAATACGTGTATAATTAAGATATATTAGTGTTTTAGCTTTCATATAATTTATTTCAAATCTCAGATATTTTATTCCACTTTGACATAAGAGTATTTTATGTAGATCGTTGAGAAAAAAAAATACAATTAAATCCATTTTAATCACACCTTATAACATAATAAAATGTGGAAAAAATCCAGGTGTGACTACTTTCTGAAGGCACTGTATATACACATTCTAGCAAATGCAATGGTTGCATTCCAAATAGTACCCTATTTCCTTCATAGTGCACTACTTTTGACCAGACTATATGAGCCGTCCTTGTCAAAAATAGTGCACTATGTAAAGAATAGGGTGCCATTTGGGGCATTTCCAATATGATTAGAGGCAGACAATTCATGCCTCCAGTGGCTCGTGCAAATGTGATTATGGCATCGCAGCCAAAGATGAGTCCTAGGTTTATGCTGTCGTGACAACTGTAGATAATCGCGTTTTCTGCTTGCGGATGGGAATTGTGACAAGCAGTGGAAAACACATTTGTGTTTGTGTTTGGTGCAGATGAGCAAAGTGTTGTGTCTTCCTTACTTTTGTTCTGGTTCCAGGGTGATGTCAAAGCATTAACTTGTTGTTGTTTTTTAGGGGAGGGAGGGATCTTAAAAGTCTGAAGTGGCTTCCTGTCATTTCCTTCAGTTGCTTCACTGATTTGAAAACACGGGACAGGGGAAAGCTATGTTACAGATGATTTGCTTCTAGGGCCCTTTGTGAATAATTAAAACATGTATGTTCATTCATTCATTCCTTCATTAATTAATTAATGAATCTGCTAGTTTGTTTTTTGTTCCTTCCTTCCTTCCTTCCTTCCTTCCTTCAAATACAGGACTAGTGTGCCGTTTTTATCTCGTTGCTTGGCAATGAGACAGTGTAGACGAGGTGGTTTCCATTATTGGAGGAAGGGAGACAATGACTGATTATCTGTGAGGAGAGAACTCTTTAAATGCTCTGGTTTGGGGTCGAGCATCACCAATATGAGGTTCAGAAGTGGGCACAGAGGAGCCCAGACAAACTTATTTTTTTCACTTTCGAGTAAAAACATGTGTGAGGTATATAGGTAAAGGTCTATACAGAGCCAGTCTCTGGGCCCTCCCGGTTTCCTAGAATGCATTTCACAAAAATTCCAGCAGGTCTTTTCCCGCGATCCAGCAAACGCATTTGGTGTCATCATAGTGGTCTCTAATTTGTGGTCAGACTCGGTCAGGCGGAACAAACTTAACCTTGAGCCTTTTTTCAATGCTGATTTGAATGTCATTGAGAAAACGAAGGTGTTATGAACTTTTCCTAATTGAAAAGTAATCCTAGAAGTAATATCAAAAGTATCTGTAATCTGATTACAACATTTTTGCTGGGAATGTAATTGATTAAAGTTACAGTACATGTAATCCGTTACTCACAAACCCTGTGTGTGCTTGTACGTGTGTGTTCAGCTATATATGTGCTTCCAGCTTGAGTGAGGTGTTCTCAAAGGGCATGCTCAAGCTGTGTCTACAAGATGGAGGTTGCCGGGTGCTGGTAGCCTCCTGGCGAGATTTGTGATTTGCTCTATAAATCACCCTGTGTCTGCTGCTTGTTCACATCTGTCATTGTCAGGGCTGCCTCAATGCCACAATGTGTGTTTGTATTTCAACATTCTGAGTGTACAAAACTTTAAGAACACCTGTTCTTTCCATGACATAGACTGAATCCAGGTGAAAGCTATGATCACTTATTGATGTCACTTGTTATTAAATCCACTTCAATCAGTGTAGATGAATGAGGGGAGGCGGGTTAAATAAGGAATTTTAAGTGTTGAGAAAATTGAGACATGGATTGGGTATGTGTGCCATTCAGTGGGTGAATGGGCAAGACAAAATATTTACTGTTGAAGTCGGAAGATTACATACACTTAGGTTGGAGTCTGTTGTTTTTCAACCATTCCACAAATGTCTTGTTTACAAACTATACCTTTGGCAAGTCGGTTAGGACATCTACTTTGTGAATGACACAAGATCATTTTTGCAACAATTGTTTACAGACAGATGATTTCACTTATAATTCACTGTATCACAATTCCAGTGGGTCAGAAGTTTACATACATTAAGTTGACTGTGCCTTTAAACAGCTTGTAAAATTCCAGAAAATCAATTGGAGGTGTACCTGTGGATATATTTCAAGGTCTACCTTCAAACTCAGTCCCTCTTTGCTTGACATCACAGGAAAATCTAAATAAATCAGCCAAGACCTCATAAAAGAAATTGTAGACCTCCACAAGTCTGGTTCATCCTTGAGAACAATTTCCAAAGGCCTGAAGGTACCACGTTCATCTGTACAAACAATAGTACGCAAGTATAAACACCATGGGACCAGACAGCCGTCATACCGCTCAGGAAGGAGACGCGTTCTGTCTCCTAGAGATGAACGTACTTTGGTGTGAAAAGTGCAAATCAATCCCAGAACAACAGCAAAGGAACTTGTGAAGATCCTGGAGGAAACAGGTACAAAAGTATCTATATCCACAGTAAAACGAGTCCTATATATATATAACCTGAAAGGCCGCTCAGCAAGGAAGAAGCCACTGCTCCAAAACCACCATAACAAAGACAGACTACGGTTTGCAACTGCACATGGGGACAAAGAACATACTTTTTGAAGAAATTACCTCTGGTCTGATGAAACAGAAATAGAACTGTTTGGCCATAATGACCATCGTTATTTTTGGAGGAAAAAGGGGGAGGCTTGCAAGCCGAAGAACAACATCCCAACTGTGAAGCACGGGGGTGGCAGCATCATGTTGTGGGGGTGCTTTGCTGCAGGAGGGACTGGTGCACTTCACAAAATAGATGGCATCATGAGGATGGAAAATTATGTGGATATATTGAAGCAACATCTCAAGACATCAGTCAGGAAGTTAAAGCTTGGTCACAAATGGGTCTTTCAAATGGACAATGACCCCAAGCATACTTCCAAAGTTGTGGCAAAAGGACAACAAAGTTAAGGTATTGGAGTGGCCATCACAAAGCCCTGACCTCAAGCCTATAGAAAATATGTGGGCAGAACTGAAAAAGAGTGTGTGAGCAAGGAGGCCTACAAACCTGATTCAGTTACACCAGCTCTGTCAGGAGGAATGGCCAAAATTCACCCAATTTATTGTGGGAAGCTTGTGGAATGCTACCCGAAACGTTTGACCCAAGTTAAACAATTTAAAGGCAGTGCTACCAAATATTAATTGAGTGTATGTAAACTTCTGACCCACTGGGAATGCGATGAAAGAAATAAAAGATGAAATAAATCATTCTCTCTGCTATTATTCTGACATTTCACATTCTTAAAATAAAGTAGTGATCCTAACTGACCTAAAACAGGGACTTTTTACTAGGATTAAATGTCAGGAATTGTGAAAAACTGAGTTTTAATATATTTGGCTAAGGTGTATGTTAACTTGTCAACTGTAAGTGCCTTTGAATGTGGTATGGTAGTACGTGCCCGGCGCACTGGTTGTGTCAAGAACTGCAAGATTAGGCCGCCGCCCATGGCGGCACTTAAATTTGAGGCAGCATTTTGACAATTGGCTTCCGCCCACCGGCGCCACTGATTGGCTTCTACACCGCCCTCGCACCCAAGCCACCAGCTCATTGCGTTGCTGCAGTTCCTGCCCCCACCCCATTCCCGCTTCTCCCGAAGTTCACTCCAACTATCCTTCGTAGCTATGGTGATGTGTGTGTTTATATGGGATTATCCAATTGTGAAACATTAATAAAAATGAATCTGCCAATTAAATTATTGTATTTTTATTGATTCTTTTGTGTGTGAGAAGACAATTAGTGATTAAGACAGTAGCCTAACCTAGCCTGTTAACGTTAGCTAGCTACTACTAGTGGATGTCGTTTTAGCTAAAAGTAATCTATAGGGATCTGAGACAATTTTCTACCGTGTCTAAGAGACAAAAACAAAAAACTATGCGAAACGAGGCACAATCTCTAAACCAAAGAAATTCGCTGGTGAAATCTATCAGCATGCAGCAATGTCCATCAGCCGGTGTGGAGACTGACAAGCCTACGAGGACAGGCCGTAAATTCGCCGAGAACGACAAGCCCCCGTTCGCTGATTCTAGCAGTGAACATGGCAAACCAGAGTAGTCTAAGCCATGTACTTCCACTGATGATGACAGCTCTCTGGTTGGACAAGAACAGGTGGTCGCACCAGGCCTAGCCACACCTACAAACAATGCCAGTGAACACCCGGCTATCTTGGACCCAGACTCAGATTTGTTGCTCCCCGTCCCGGATGACAGTGGTGGTGCTGCTGCTAAATCCCACTCCCAGACAAAAATCATAAAAGATCCCAGTGAGTGGCCAAAATATATGAATGGATCTTTACGGGATATGTTAGTGCAGGCTGGGCCACATCAGGATAAGGAGGGGAATTTCCCAAGAGATGAGGGGCAACGCAAGTTTTTGGTGGCCCACTACAATAGGACGATGGCGAACAGGGAGAGAGTGGAGAGACCAAGGCTTGTCTATTCCCAAGCAAAATGATGCAGCCTTCTGTTTTTGCTGCAAACTTTTTTCACACGAGTGCATATCTGCACTGGTCAGGGATGGAACCAGGGACTGGAAGAATCTGTGCCACCTGCTCAGCTCGCATGAGAACTCGCATGTCCACCTAGATAGTTTCCAGAGGTGGAAGGAGCTGGAGATCAGGCTGGTGTCCAAGCAAACTCAGATTATTTGATTTCAGGACCATGGACAGCTACTGAGAGAAAACATTGCTGACTGCAATGCAACAGCACAGCAGAGGAAAGACACCATTCTAGGTAGAGACAAAATAAATCAATTGTTGAAACTGATGTTGGACAATCAAATTCGACATGTAAATAAACTAAATTGTTAAGGCTGGGTCTTTGACATAAAGCTTATTTTACACTGCTCCAGCGGAAGGCCCACCATGCATTTATGAAAGCACTTGTTTCCAAAGCTCAAATGATTTTACTCTGTTTTACAGTTCTACAGAAATATTAAAATATATGTTAAACGTTATATAAAAGTGTTATTTTTATTGTAATTGTAACAGTTATGGGGTCGAGCTATGTGCGAAAACAGGTGGAATATTATTAATAAGAAACTCGTTTCCCTACTATACTGTAGGTAGTAGGTTGCATGGTGATAGCAACATTGTAACTCTCCATTGCAGGGGTTACATATCATTTTTTCGTCTTCCAAATACTCCAAAGCTGTCGCATGCGCTGATTAAATACCTCTGTGTCTGGGAAGGGCTTAGTGTGTTTGACTAAAACCAGGGCTCGAATTGAGTGAGGGTATCACATACCCTTTGTTAAAGAAGAGGGCAAAAAAGGATATCTATTGATTGCTTTATATTTTGAAATACATAAAACGTATCCAGATTATATCAAGCGTTCTGTAACAATGCTTAACTCGTGATGCCTTGTGGTAGAAACAAGCTCTAAAATGTCCACGATGCATATGAGGTTATATTGATTCCTCTCTAAGACAATCTGAAGCTAAACTGCAGCCTATAAAATTCAAAGAGATAAAAACAATTGACTCTGCTATTCTGTCTATATCAATTGAGCTTTTAACTTTCTGAAAAAGATGTTTGTTTAAACCCAGGCAGCTTTTAGGGAAGCACTTCTGTTGTTGGGTTATACAACGGACGAGTAGCCAGCAGTTGAAGCTTACAGTTTTCTGCGTCAGTAGAGCCTTTGTCTGGGTGGAAAGGTAACTTTTGAAAGTGCCATGCTTAGATTCATAAGGATGTCTAAGATGTTATTATTTTTGTCTAGGGCGGCAGAAAATCCAGGGCATTGGTGATTTTATCAATGTAATAAGATTGAAAATATTAGGCTATGTTGACATTGAACTGATTATATAGCCTAGTAATTGTGTTAAATGTTGTGTATAATTTGTAGCATAGGCCAATTAATTGGGCTGCTATTATGTTCTGTTCCTCCGATTTTTGTCTCGCCTAGGGTGGCAGAACATCCTGGACTGGCCCTGGCAACACTGCTGGGTATTTTGCGCTCAACAGTTTCCCGTATGCATCCATAATGGTCCACAACCCAAAGGACACCCAGCTCACTTGACACAACTGTGGGAAGCATTGGAGTCAACATGGGCCAGCATCCCTGTGGAAAGCTTTCGACACCTTGTAGAGTCCACAAATTGAGGCTGTTCTGAGGGAAAAGGTGGTTTGCAACTCAATATTAGGAAGCTGTTCCTAATGTTTGGTATACACAGTGTACACACAACGCACAACTGTGACTCATACCCTCACAAAGGCTTCTGATTGTGTCGCCATGTACACCAAATGGGCATCACTGACAGTGACATCACTGACAGTGCGAGACGTGTTGCTCTGTTAATCACAACGGAGAGAAGGTGGAAAGGATATGACATCAATACCTATCTTTAAATGGTGAGAGTGGAAAAAAATGGGAGCCTGCATTTTGTACGTTCAATTAAGGCATGGTGGTAGACATGGTTTCACGACATTAGCAATTACCGTGGCGACAGGGGAGTTGCCACACATAAGGCGAGGGGACGCATGAGCGGTCGCATTAATACAGTATGTTCCCCTTCAAAGGGGGAGCGAACATGCATCTTACCTTGGGATTCATGGGCTTTTGACATTGCTAGTTAACATTTGAAAGCACAGCCAACCAGTTAAGGCAGTAATGAAGACAAAGGTAGACTGAGCATATTAACGACCACTTAGCGGCTAGCACGCTAACACGCTCTACGTGCGCTAGCGAGTACAGTACAGAGCGGAACATTCCCCGCGTGTGACAAAACCTCCACTGCACCCTTGTTTGTTGTTGTGCTATCAGTGGCAGCAGTGGGATCTTTTTATTTTGCCTCCCTCAACGCTCTCAGGGTGGACTACCGCCATTCAAATCTACCGTAGCACGCTGCTAATAATCCTCTGGGCTCGATCACCTGCATCTTTGACGGTGTGTGGCACGTTAACACTAGTAATGCACCGCTGCCGCTAACACTCTCTCCATTTATCTCAATGATTCTCCCTAAATGAGATAGGTGACAGGGTCCCTGTTCTCAAAGCAGTACATCAATATGCTAATGAGAGCCATTTGTAAGGTGGAGCTGACAAGACAGAGGTGGGCTTTACTTAGGCCAGGCACCACACCCTAATAGGGATTTTTTTCTCTTAATTATGTCACAATTAACTTTTACCAGTTGAATGTAGATACAAATATAATATTTTTTAGCAAAAAATAAATAAATATACATATATACTGTCACGGTTGTTGTAAGGATTGGACCAATATGCAGCGGGAATATGTATACTCATCTTTTTATTTGAAGAAGGAGAAACAACTAAATACGTATACAAAAAGAACAAAACGAAACAGTCCTGTCAGGTGCAACAAACACTAAACAAGGAAACTACCCACCAAATCCCATAGAAAAACACCCCTCTTAAATAGGACCTTCAATTAGAAGCAACTAGGAGCAGCTGCTTCCAATTGAAGGTCAACCCAACAAACACCACATAGAAATAGACATACTAGAACTAACATAGAAAATGACTAACAAGAACATAACACTCTAAACAAACACCCCTCTTAAAACAGAACATAGCCCAACAAACCCCGAAACACTCTAAACCCCGAAACACTCTAAACAAACACACCCCTGCCACGTCCTGACCAAACTACAATAACAAATAACCCCTTATACTGGTCAGGACATGACATATGCAAATGAGGTGAAAGCTCATGAAATATGTGCATATTTGCAAATCGCACAAATTCCTTCTTCAGGACACTGGATTAAGTCAGCCTAAATATTTTGGATTAATTTTGTTGAGACACTTAAGGGCTGGACTTAATCAGAGCAGATTGTGGATAAATAATTGCTTCTTCTGAACAATTTGTAAAATCTTAAGACATGTACAGTGAGGGAAAAAAGTATTTGATCCCCTGCTGATTTTGTACGTTTGCCCACTGACAAAGAAATGATCAGTCTATAATTTTAATGGTAGGTTTATTTGAACAGCGAGAGACAGAATAACAACAACAAAAAATCCAGAAAAACGCATGTCAAAAATTTTATAAATTGATTTGCATTTTAATGAGGGAAATAAGTATTTGACCCCCTCTCAATCAGAAAGATTTCTGGCTCCCAGGTGTCTTTTATACAGGTAACGAGCTGAGATTAGGAGCACACTCTTAAAGGGAGTGTTCCTAATCTCAGTTTGTTACCTGTAAAAAAGACACCTGTCCACAGAAGCAATCAATCAATCAGATTCCAAACTCTCCAAGAGAGACCAAAGAGCTCTCCAAGGATGTCTGGGACAAGATTATAGACCTACACAAGGCTGGAATGGGCTACAAGACCATCGCAAAGCAGCTTGGTGAGAAGGTGACAACAGTTGGTGCGATTATTCGCAAATGGAAGAAACACAAAAGAACTGTCAATCTCCCATGCAAGATCTCACCTCGTGGAGTTGCAATGATCATGAGAACTGTGAGGAATAGCCCAGAACTACACAGGAGGATCTTGTCAATGATCTCAAGGCAGCTGGGACCATAGTCACCAAGACAACAATTGGTAACACACTACGCCGTGAAGGACTGAAATCCTGCAGCGCCCGCAAGGTCCCCCTGCTCAAGAAAGCACATATACATGCCCGTCTGAAGTTTGCCAATGAACATCTGAATAATTCAGAGGACAACTGGGTGAAAGTGTTGTGGTCAGATGTGACCAAAATGGAGCTCTTTGGCATCAACTCAACTCGCTGTGTTCGGAGGAGGGGGAATGCTGCCTATGACCCCAAGAACACCATCCCCACCATCAAACATGGAGGTGGAAACATTATGCTTTGGGGGTGTTTTTCTGCTAAGGGGACAGGACAACTTCACCGCATCAAAGGGACGATGGACGGGGCCATGTACCTTCAAATCTTGGGTGAGAACCTCCTTCCCTCAGCCAGGGCATTGAAAATGGGTCGTGGATGGGTATTCCAGCATGACAATGACCAAAAACACACGACCAAGGCAACAAAGGAGTGGCTCAAGAAGAAGCACATTAAGGTCCTGGAGTGGCCTAGCCAGTCTCCAGACCTTAATCCCATAGAAAATCTGTGGAGGGAGCTGAAGGTTCGAGTTGCCAAATGTCAACCTCAACCTTAATGACTTGGAGAAGATCTGCAAAGAGAAGTGGGACAAAATCCTTCCTGAGATGTGTGCAAACCTGGTGGCCAACTACAAGAAACGTCTGACATCTGTGATTGCCAACAAGGGTTTTGCCACCAAGTACTAAGTCATGTTTTGCAGAGGGGTCAAATACTTATTTCCCTCATTAAAATGCTAATCATTTGATCAAATTTTTGACATGCGTTCTGTTGTTATTTTGTCTCTCACTGTTCAAATAAACCTACCATTAAAATTATAGCCTGATAATGTCTTTGTCAGTGGGCAAACGTACAAAATCAGCAGGGGATCAAATACTTTTTCCCCCTCACTGTACGTAAAATGCATTTTTGGCACATTTTTCGAAAGTAAATGTTATCTAGAATAAAATTGTACAACATATCAACAATTCCCTCTGGGTAAGTCTCGAGAATATATCTAAGGATAACCACACACAATTTGGTGAATGAAGATGCTTCTGAAGCTGAGGAAAATTAGTTAGCATGTGGGAAGAGGCCTGACCTTCAGGAAATGTCAGTTGAAGAATTTAGACTAGCAAATGCCAAACACCTATTTAGACCGAATCGCCATCTCGTCAAAATAAGTTACTACAATTTAATCAAGCTTGTTACATTATCTATGAAATGGGTTTTGGAATTATGTATGCATGTCCATTTTAAAGTAGTTCAAATTCATTATATTTTGATGACGGTAGTACAGTATGATAAACTAAGGAAAGTATACATTCATCAATATTTTGACATTTTAGGTTTACCTTTTGGAAATGCTTATATACATTTTGGCCTTAAGCTAGTAGCTAGGTGGAGATGACAGACAGAGGTGGGCGTTATTAAGATAGTAGCTAGGTGGAGATGACAGACAGAGGTGGGCGTTATTAAGCTAGTAGCTAGGTGGAGATGACAGACAGAGGTGGGCGTTATTAAGCTAGTAGCTAGGTGGAGATGACAGACAGAGGTGGGCGTTATTAAGCTAGTAGCTAGGTGGAGATGACAGACAGAGGTGGGCGTTATTAAGCTAGTAGCTAGGTGGAGATGACAGACAGAGGTGGGCGTTATTAAGCTAGTAGCTAGGTGGAGATTACAGACAGAGTTGGGCGTTATTAAGCTAGTAGCTAGGTGGAGATGACAGACAGAGGTGGGCGTTATTAAGCTAGTAGCTAGCTAAGCAGTGCTTTAAAGTGAGAGACTTTGAGTTCTTTATCCCAGCCTGGTTAACAGTGTCCATAAAAGTACTGGTGTGTTCATTTTGAGGATGCAGACTTCAGCCAAAGGGTAGACCTTGACCTCTTTGGCCAATAATACACTTATCTTATTGCTTTAACCCCTTGACAGGAGAGCTAGATTATAGGTCCATTTTCACCCGAAAGAGGAAGAGTTAATGAATGAAAATAGCGGGCGACAGAGAAAGAGTGAGAGAGAAAGTCCAGCTGCATTGACCTCCGTCCTCTATCAATGCCAATGTTGTGTGTGTGTGTATTTTTTTATGTGTGTGTGAAAATGAATGTGAGTATGTTTGTCCTTGTGTGTGTGTATTGGAATGCATCAGTAAGCAAACCACAGATGTATTGTGTTTTTGCACGCATGTTAAAATGGAAAGAGCCCGTATGGCAGTTTAATCTTGGCATTCTATGCGTCAAATGCGCCACCCATTGAAAAATAATACTTTGAGCTTTGCCCGTGACTGCTGAATGTGTTGTTTGGCGAACAGACATATACAGATATCTTTCCACTGCCACACAGGCACATCAAAAGGCTTTGTCGCTACATTTTCTCCTATGATGTCAGCAAGAGATACAGTATCATCTTCTGCAGTGTAACATTTTCCCCACAGACCTTGCATAATCAACTCCTTTTCCAAAGAAAGTTTTATGGAGACAGATGCCTTTGACAACTTCCCATCTATTTTTCTCTGTGGTGGACACAATTGCCTGAATTTCAGGGATTGCTTGAAATAGACAACTTGGGAATATTGATTTTTTTTCAAAGAAGCCAGAGAGAAGAAAATGTCTGAAGTGACAGCATCCCCATATAAAGCAAAATAATATTGGACCTGAGAAAGCTAATCTAGGTGTGATTTGATCTGTCTGTTTTCTGCTGTATTGTGTAGTGGTAATAGTGTAGTAAATTAGATTGACCCACTGTCACACATACTGTAGACAATGTGGATAGAACTGGCTGTTATGGTTGCATAAAGCAAACAGCAATAAAACCTGAGGCACCTTCCAACCATTGCCCTGCACAGACACACAAGGTTGGCATGTAGCCTAGAGGTTAGAGTGACCCCTTTTTGTGAAGAATAACAAAAGGAGTTAAGAATGAAAAAATGCAAAGGTAATTATCTTGAAAAAAGGAAACAAGATGGACATTTTTGTCCTGTCAGTTTGGATTATCTATAGAGATGGTCAGTCTTTGTGAGAAGGGGAAAGGTTGAAGGTTTGTCAGTCAATCAATAACAACTGCCTCCATCCACATGTGGAATTGCAAGTGTTGTTGACCCATTTTCAAAATGACATTGTCAAGAAGTCGATGTCGACGTCAACGAGTTAAGCACCTTCATGTTTTCTCTGTGTTCGAAGGAAACCTATTTGTATGACATGAATGGTCGCCATTGTAAGCAAAGGAAATTCATTTTAGGATTGTCCAACGTGTATATTCTTTATTATTATTTTTATTTCCTCTGTTAACCTGTCAGGTCAACCCTCGCCTGCATGGTTTTTCCTAATCTCCCTGCAATCACTCGTCCCAGCTAGCACATAACATTCTGAGAACCATATGTTTCTTAGAGCTTGGTGAAATGGTGGTTGTCCTATGGTTATTTTGCATATAACCTACCCACAACTTCCTGTGAATGTTGCAGGATAGTTGCTTGGCTTTGGAAAATGTTGAGCACATTTATACAAAAAAAAAGTTATTTTCATGGTATTTCATTACTTGAACAGAAGGTTTCCTTAAAAATTCAAACATGGTTACATTTCTTTTCAATTTTGGTAATGTTATGAACGTTCACCAAGTTGGGAACTGGGAATGTCCTCAAATAGTTCAGAGAACGTTAACAAAAAGCGTTCTTCAGAATAATGTTTCCTACACGTTTCCTCATGGTTCTATTTACAGTCATGCTCTCAAATTGTTCAGAGAATATTAAAAACTTTCCATAAAAAAACACAAATCTTTAATGATCAAATCAAGTCACATTTTATTTGTCACATGCACCGAATACAACAGGTGTAGACCTTACAGTGAAATGCTTACTTACAAGCCCTTAACCAACAATGCAGTTTTAAGAAAATACCTAAAAAAAAGTAAGAGATAAGAATAACAAATGATTAAAGAGCAGCAGTAAAAAAAAAAATAATATTTATTTTATTATTTAACCAGGTAAGCTAGTTGAGAACAAGTTCTCATTTGCAACTGCGACCTGGCAAGATAAAGCGTAGCAATTCGACACATACAACAACACAGAGTTACACATGGAATAAACAAAACATACAGTAGAACAAAAGATAACAATAGCGTGGCTATATACAGGGGGTACCGGTACAGAGTTAATGTACGAGGGCACTGGTGTCGAGGTAATTGAGGTAATATGTACAGGTAGGTAGAGTTATTAAAGTGACTATGAATAGATAATAACAGAGAGCAGCAGCAGCATTCCAGAGAGGTGGGGGGAGGGGGTCTGTGTAGCCATTTGATTAGCTGTTCAGGAGACTTTTGGACCTAGACTTGGCGCACCGGTACTGTTTGCCATGCAGTAGCAGAGAGAACAGTTTATGACAAGGGTGACTGGAGTCTTTGACAATTTTTAGGGCCTTCCTCTGACACCGCCTGGAATAGAGGTCCTGGATGGCAGGAAGCTTGGCCCCGTTGATGTACTAGGCCGTACGCACTACCCTCTGTAGTGCCTTGCGGTCGAAGGCCGAGCAGTTGCCATACCAGGCAGTGATGCAACCCATCAGGATGCTCTCGATGGTGCAGCTGTAAAACCTTTTGAGGATCTGAGGACCCATGCCGAATTTTTTCAGTTTCCTGAGGGGGAAAAGGTTTTGTCGTCCCCTCTTCACGACTGTCTTGGTGTGCTTGGACCATGTTAGTTTGTTGGTGATGTGGAGGCCAAGGAACTTGAAGCTCTCAACCTGCTCCACTACAGCCCCGTCGATGAGAATGGGGGTGTACTCGGTCCTCCTTTTCCTGTAGTCCACAATCATCTCCTTTGTCTTGATCAGGTTGAGGGAGAGTTTGTTGTCCTTGCACCACACGGCCAGGTCTCTGACCTCCTCCCTATAGGTGGCTCATCGTTGTCGGTGATCAGGCCTACCACTGTTGTGTCATCAGAAAAGTGAATGATGGTGTTGGAGTCGTGCCTGGCTGTGCAGTCACAAGTGAACAGGGAGTACATGAGGATCCAGTTGCAGAGGGAGGTGTTTAGTCCCAGGGTCCTAAGCTAAGCTTATTTTAGAGCTTTGAGGACACTACGGTGTCGAATGCTGAGCTGTAGTCAATAAATAGCATTCTCACATATGTGTTTCTTTTGTCCAGGTGTGAAAGGGCAGTGTGGAGTAGAGATTGCATCATCTGTGGATCTGTTGGTGCAGTATGCAAATTGGAGTGGGTCTAGGGTTTCTGGGATAATGGTGTTGATGTGAGCCATAACCAGAATTTCATGGCTACAGACGTGAGTGCTACGGGTCGGTAGTCATTTAGGCAGGTTACCTTAGAGTTCTTGGGCTTCGAGTGGTCTGCTTGAAACATGTTGGTTTTACAGACTCAGACAGGGAGATGTGGAAAATGTCAGTGAAGACACTTGCAAGTTGGTCAGTGCATGCTCGGAGTACACGTCCTGGTAATCCGTCTGGCCTTGTGAATGTTGACCTGTTTAAAGGTCTTACATCAGCTGCGGAGAGCGTGATCACACAGTTGTCCGGAACAGCTGATGCTCTCGTGCATGTTTCAGTGTTACTTGCCTCGAAGCGAGCATAGAAGTTATTTTGCTTGTCTGGTAGGCTCGTGTCACTGGGAAGCTCTCGGCTGTGCTTACCTTTGTAGTCTGTAATAGTTTGTAGGCTCTGCCACATCCGACGAGCGTCGGAGCCAGTGTAGTACGATTCAATCTTAGTCCTGTATTGATGCATTGCCTGTTTGATGGTTCGATGGAGGGCATAGTGGGATTTTCAGGTTAGAGTCCCGCTCCTTGAAAGCGGCAGCTCTACCCTTATACTCAGTGTGAATGTTGCTTGTAAGCATTTGCTTCATCTGACCACTTTTTATAGACCGAGTCACTGGTGCTTCCTGTTTTAATTTTTGCTTGTAAGCAGGAAAAAGGAGGATAGAATTATGGTCAGATTTGCCAAATGGAGGGCGAGGTAGAGCTTTGTACGCTTCTCTGTGTGTGGAGTAAAGGTGATCTACAATTTATTTCCCTCTGGTTGCACATGTTGATTTGGTAAAACTGATTTAAGTGTCCCTGCATTAAAGTCCCCAACCACTAGAGAACGTTATAAGAATGTTATACATTCTGTACTCACCATCAACAAAACTGTCTCTGGCCTCTATCTTGTTGAAGGCCCAGTGCAGTCAGTTACTGGATATACACTCCGTGGCCAGTTTATTAGGTACACCAATCTAGTACCGGGTCGGACCCCTTCCATTGCCTTCAGAACAGCCCAAATTCTTCAGCACATGGAAACATTGTTCAGTTACTATCAAGGGCCCTAACTTGTGCCAGGAAAACAATCCCCACACCGTCACACTACCGCCACCAGCCTGTACCATTGAAACCAAGCAGCATGGGGCCATGGATTCATGATGCTTATGCCAAATCCTGACTCTGCCATGAGCATGACGCAACAGGAATCCGGATTCGTCGGACCTGGAGATATTTTTCCACTCCTCAATTGTCCAGTTTTGTTGATCGTGTTCCCACTGGAGCCACTTCTTGTTTTCAACTGATAGGAGTGGAACCCGGTGTGGTCATCTGCTGCAGTAGCCGATCTGGGAAAAAAACTGATGAGTTGTGCTTTCCGAGATGCCGTTATGCACATTACTGTTGTACTGCGCCGTTATTTGCCTGTTTGTGTTCCGCCTGTTAGCTTGCCCCATTCGTGCCATTCTCCTTTGACCTCTCACAACGAGCTGTGTTAACCCACAGGACTACCGCTGACTGGATGTTTTTTGTTTGTTGCACCATTTTTGGTAAACCCAGGAGCCCAGGAGGCCGACAATTTGAGATACTAGAATCAGACAATCATACCATGCTCAAAGTCACATAGGTCACTCATATTGCCCATACAAATGTTCTGAAAAAAAAACAACGCAAACAGAATGTTATGTTATCTGGTCATGATCACTCCAACAGGTCCCCCTACACTCTGAGGATATGAACAGTTGAAGTCGGAAGTTTACATACACCTTAGCCAAATACATTTAAACTCAGTTTTTCACAATTCCTGACATTTAATCCTAGTAAAAATTCCCTGTCTTGGGAAGTTAGGATCACCACTTTATTTTAAGAATGTGAAATGTCAAAATAATAGTGGAGAGAATTAAATATTTCAGCTTTTATTTCTTTCATCACATTCCCAGTGGGTCAGAAATGTACATACACTCAATTAGTACTTAGTTGCATTGCCTTTAAATTGTTTAACTTGGGTCAAACGTTTCGAGTAGCCTTCCACAAGCTTCCCACAATAAGTTGGGTGAATGTTGGCCCATTCCTGCTGACAGAGCTGGTGTAACTGAGTCAGGTTTGTAGGCGTCCTTGCGCACACACGCTTTTTCAGTTCTGCCAACACATTTTCTATGTGATTGAGTTCAGGGCTTTGTGATGGCCACTCCAATACCTTGACTTTGTTGTCCTTAAGCCATTTTGCCACAACTTTGGAAGTATGCTTGGGGTCATTGTCCATTTGGAAGACCCATTTGCGACCAAGGTTTTACTATCTAACTCATGTCTTCAGATGTTGCTTCAATATATCCACATAATTGTCCTCCCTCATGATGTCATCTATTTTGTGAAGTGCACCAGTCCCTCCTGCACCAAAGCACCCACAACATGATACTGCCACCCCCGTGCTTCACAGTTGTTATGGCCAAACAGTTATATTTTTGTTTCATTAGACCAGAGGACATTTCTCCAAAAGTAAGATCTTTGTCCCCATGTGCAGTTGCAAAATGTAGTCTGGCTTTGTTATAGATGTTTTGGAGCAGTGGCTTCTTCCTTGCTGACCGGCCTTTCAGGTTATGTCGAAATAGGTTATGTCGAAATAGGACTAGTTTTACTGAGGATATTGTCACGTCCTGACCAGTAAAAGGGGTCATTTTGTTAATGTAGTTGGTCAGGACGTGGCAGGGGTGTGTTTGTTTTGTGTTGGGTTTTTTGGGTACTGTTCTGTCATCTATTTCTATGTGGTTATCTAGTTGTTCTATTTCTATGTTCAGGGTTTTGGTTTGGACTTCATTTGGAGGCAGCTGTTCTTCGTTGCCTCTAATTGGAGGCCATATTTAAGTAGGCGTTTTCAGCTTGTGTTTTGTGGGTGGTTGTCTCCGTGTATAGTCAGTGTACCTTACAGGACTGTTTTTGTTGTGCTTTTGTTCAGTGTTTATTTTCTTTCAATAAAACAAGAAGATGATTCACATACCCGCTGCATTTTAGTCCACTCCATACTACGATGAGTGTGACAGATATAGATACTTTTGTACCTGTTTCCTCCAGCATCTTGACAAGGTCCTTTGCTGTTGTTATGGGATTGATTTGCACTTTTCGCCCCAAAGTACGTTCATCTCTAGTAGACAGAACGCTTCTCCTTCCTGAGTGGTATGATAGCTGTGTGGTCCCATGGCATTTATACTTGCGTACTATTGTTTGTACAGATGAACGTGGTACCTTCAGGCATTTGGAATTTGCTTCCAAGGATGAACCAGACTTGTGGAGGTCTACAATTTTTTTCTGAGGTCTTGGCTGATTTCTTTTGATTTTCCCATGATGTTAAGCAAAGAGGCACTGAGTTTGAAGGTAGGCCTTGAAATACATCCACAGGTACACCTCCAATTGACTCAAATGATGTCAGCTAGCATATCAGCAGCTTCTAAAGGCATGACATCATTTTCTGGAATTTTCCAAGCTGTTTAAAGGCACAGTCAACTTCTGACCCACTGGAATTGTGATACAGTGAATTATAAGTTAAATAATCGGTCTGTTAACAATTGTTGGAAAAATGACTTGTGTCATTCACAAAGTAGATGTCCTAACCGACTTGCCATAACTATAGTTTGTTAACAAGACATTTGTGGAGTTGTGTAATATCAAGTGTTAATGACTCCAACCTAAGTACATGTAAACTTCCGACTTCAACTGTTTAACTTAATATTATGTCTCCAGAGAAACCTGGATTCAAATAAATCCTTTTTTTTAGATCTGCCATAGAATAATTTTTCTGGAATACACACCAATACACTCTGAATCTACACAGACTGTATCGGAGTTCTGTATTGCATTTCTATCAAGTATTTATACCATTGGCAGACTTTGTCGTGGTCTAGAAAAGTACAATCTTAGACGTTTACATGGGGTGCTATATCTTGTCAGAAGATCTATTTGGTGGCATGGATAACTTGTTATTAAGTCTTCAGAGTAACTTAGATTCAAATAAAGGCCTTGTTTAACAAATTACAGTAGGCTGAATTAGGTGTTTATGTCTGGGGTCAAAATGACCCCAAAGGACTAGATTATTTTTTTTAATCCATATTGAAATACTAAACAATAATTTAGATGTTAAGAACAAGTTGATCGACAAAGTCATGAAAAATGTGAAGAATTTAATAAACCACCTTTGGGCTATGATAAAAACGTTTCCTTTGGTGTGACAATAACCCCAGTCGGCGGTATGAGGGTTAAGTGTTTGTTGAGGTGTGTTGGCTGCACCCACTAATTGGCCACACCTGATCTTAATGAGTGCTTGTTTCCTATGGGGATTGTTTGAATGGACTACAATAAACAGCTTTGTATGCGTAAAAAAAAAACATGGTATGCTAGCTCCATCCTGGTGGCACAGTAGACTAATTCCATTGATAGAGAACAGAAGATTATAGGTTTGAATCTCGCTGATGCCATGTTCCCAAAACAAAATGTGTTTGTTTTATAATGCCTAAGGAAATTAATTCCCATGTGTCCTATTTCTGCTTGGAGTTCAAAAAAGTTAACCCAAATAATCTAGGTGTGTTATTAAAAGTCTGATCCAAACATTCAGTGAAAGTTAAGGAAATATAAAAAAACTCAAAATAACCTATAATTCCGTTCTCAGAGGGTTAATAGAACCTCACAAGAATAAAACAGAACCTCCCTGCAACCTAAAAATAAACGTTCCCAGAACAGGTGAAATTGTATTTTTCTGATCTCAGAACATTTAAAAAAACGTTGCATTTTACCAATCAGGAAATGTATGGCTTCATTCCCACAACCAATGTAAAATCAAAAATCTTTGTTCTTGGGTTGTGATGAATTGATAAGTCATGAACAAACAAACGCATGCTTATACTACAGATTTAGACTTGTTGATGTATGAATGTGCCGTTATGAGATCATCAATGTAGATTAAAATGGCTGCTGATAATTTCTGTATCTGTCAGGTTGGTGGGTATAGCTGGTGTATAAAGTCAGGCGCAGGAGAGCAGAGATGAGTGAAACAACGCACTTTACTCGACAGCACAAAGTAAACAATTTACAAAGTGCAAAAAGAACGGTTGCCACAAAGCATGGGTGATAAACAGCACCCGGTACAAACCAGCCGGAACATACCGACCTGAAAAAATAACAATCACACACAAAGACATGGGGGAAACAGAGGGTTAAATACATGACCAGTAATTGGGAAATGAAAACCAGGTGTGTGGGAAAACGAGACAATACAAATGGAAAATGACAAATAGATCAGCGATGGCTAAAAGATTGGTGACGTTGACCGCCGAACACCACCCAAACAAGGAGATGCATCAACTTCGGCCGAAGTCGTGACAGTATCAGTAACCAGGTTTCCATCCAACCTTTTTACGCGAGTAAAGTACATGTCGGATACAAAATGTAATGACCAGATTGATTGAAACAGAGAATTTGTCTGAACTTACCAAATGTTGACAAAACAAAATGCTTCATCAGCATATGTCACAAATTGCTATATGGAAACCCAGCCTAAAACAGCAAGCAATGCAGGAAAAACTCCCTAAAAAGGCAGAAACCTAGAGAGGAACCAGGCTCTGAGGTGTGGCCAGTCCTCTTCTGGCTGTGCATGGCCAAATTGTTCTTCAAGATGTTGAAACGTTAATAGATGACCAGCAGGGTAAATTAATAATTACAGTGGTTGTAGAGGGTGCAACAGGTCAGTACCTCAGGAGTAAATGTCAGTTGGCTTTTTATAGCCGAGCATTCAGAGGTCGAGACAGCAGGTGCAGTAAAGAGAGAGAGAGAGAGAGAGAGTTAAAAACAGCAGGTCCGAGACAAGGTCGCACGTCCAGTGAACAGGTCAGGGTTCCATAGCCACAGGCAGAACAGTTGAAATTGGAGCAGCAGCGTGGACAGGGGACAGGCAGGAGTCATCAGGACAGGTAGTCTTGAGGCATGGTCCTAGGGCTCAGTTCCTCCGGGAAGGGAGGGAGAGAGAGAGAATTAGAGGGAGCAACCTGTTGGGGCTAGGGAGCAGTATTTGCATGGCCGGAAAAAAACATACCCGATTTAAACTGGTTACTACTCTTGCCCAGAAACGAGAATATGCATATAATTAGTAGATATGGATAGAAAACACTCTAAAGTTTCTAAAACTGTTTGAATGGTGTCTGTGAGTATAACAGAACTCATATGGCAGGCCAAAACCTGAGAAGATTCCATACAGGAAGTGCCCTGTCTGACAATTTGTTTTCCTTCTGTGGCATCTCTATCGAAAATACAGCATCTCTGCTGTAACGTGACATCTTCTAAGGCTTCCATTGGCTCTCAGAAGGCGCCAGAAAGTGTAATGGGGTGTCTGCAGTCTCTGGGCTAAGTACAGGAGCTCTGTTTGTGAGTGGTCAGGCTGGGAACAGTGACACTGGAGTTGCGCATTCATGAGAATTCTCAATTTTTTTCTTTCAGCCTTTGAATGAATACAACGTCGCCCGGTTGGAATATTATCGCTATTTTACGAGAAAAATAGCATAAAAATTGATTTTAAACAGCGTTTGACATGCTTCGAAGTACGGTAATGGAATATATTGAAAAAAAAATTGTCACTAAATGTGATCACGCGTCACCCTTCGGATACTGACCTGAACGCACGAACAAAACGAAGGTATTTGAATATAACTATAGATTATTTGGAACCAAAACAGCATTTGTTGTTGAAGTAGAAGTCCTGGGACTGCATTCTGACGAAGAACAGCAAAGGTAATCCAATTTTTCTTATAGTAAATCTGAGTTTGGTGAGGGCCAAACTTGGTGGGTGTCAAATTAGCTAGCCGTGATGGCCGGACTATGTACTCAGAATATTGCAAAATGTGCTTTCGCCGAAAAGCTATTTTAAAATCTGACACCGCGATTGCATAAAGGAGTTGTGTATCTATAATTCTTAAAATAATTGTTATGTTTTTTGTGAACGTTTATCGTGAGTAATTTAGTAAATTCACCGGAAGTTTGCGGTGGGTATGCTAGTACTGAACATCACATGCTAATGTGAAAAGCTGGTTTTTGATATAAATATGAACTTGATTGAACAAAACATGCATGTATTGTATAACATAATGTCCTAGGAGTGTCATCTGATGAAGATCATCGAAGGTTAGTGCTGCATTTAGCTGTGGTTTTGGTTTTTGTGACATATATGCTTGCTTTGAAAATGGCTGTGTGATTATTTTTGGCAGGGTACTCTCCTGACATAATCTAATGTTTTGCTTTCGTTGTAAAGCCTTTTTGAAATCGGACAATGTGGTTAGATTAACGAGAGTCTTGTCTTTAAAATGGTGTAAAATAGTCATGTTTGAGAAATTGAAGTTATAGCATTTTTGAGGTATTTGTATTTCGCGCCACGCTCTTCCACTGCCTGTTGACTGGGTACCTTGCCCAGGGAGGTTAAATTCACACAGGACAATATATAAGACAGAAGAATTACAGCAGATAAAAACGACTGGCCCTAGCCCTCCGGCACATAGACTATTGCAGCAAAGATATGGGAGGCTGACATGTGTGACCCTCCCACTACGTCTCGGGAAAGCATGCAGTTTATTAGGCTACAGATGAAATACATTATGATGAACTTCACAGGTTGGTGAAAATGCAAGATGATGAGCTTGATGCTTCTTTCAAGGGTCTTATTCTCGGTGACATGATCATAGATGCTTGACTGCCATTTGACAAGTAAAAATGATCTCACTGTCCATAATAATCTTGTAATGTATGTTGGCTATTTCCGGACTGTATCTGCAAGCTGTTGGCTAGAGTGGACGTGCCAATACCAGAGTGGGCACACTTGCCATATAATGCAAAAAAGAATTGTGAGAACCATCAGTTGACTTGAAAACGCGATGGAAACCCATTTAACTTCTATTTTTTTATTCGGCACATGGGAATTTAAGCGCAAAAGGTATTTTTATATGCATTACATCACGCACAGCTTTTTATCAATTTCATGGAAACACTGCTTTGGTAGGAAAATGCACATATTGTTTTTATGCACTTTTTATTATATTCGCAGGATAATCTGTCACCAATTGGATGGAAACCTAGCTATAGCTACCGATACGAACCTGTGATTTTGTTGTGTGTTCGGAAGGTTTCTCAAACCAAAGTGTGGTGAGAAAAGAAACTTGCCAGCTGGTGGATGCAGCCAAGAGGGAATTCTTATTTCGGTATCGTAACGGCACAGAGAACAACATTTCAAGCACTGTGATTCTCAACAGGTTTCTTCTCTATTCCCGACATCCTCCAGAGATCTAGCACTAGCCCCTCTCGTCCCAGAAGATGACCCCTGCCGAGAGCTCCCGGTGTGGGCAGCACCTGTGACGAGAGGGACCAGACAGGAGTGCTGTTTGTGTCTGTTTCAGTTTCGTCCCCATCGGGGCTAGCTGAGCCCTAGCTGAGCATTCAACAGAGACCCATTCCGCTGACAGAAATGGATGGTGAATGGCTCCCTGGTATGCCCCTTAAATGGTGAGAGCAATACTTTAATTTGGGAGCTGTATGTACGACAATCATACATCTATCGCCAATGGATGTCTATGCACTCTGGGTTTCAATGATGTGGCTTTCAAATGGGATGATTCATGTCACCAATGTTTCTTTTGTAGATGGAATATTAAGATTAGGAGCTGGGGTAGTCAATACGTCCAGTCGAAGATTAGGAGCTGGGGAAGTCAATACGTCCAGTCGACCGAGCTATTGTCATGTGAATGGAACAGTCTGAAGTGAATGGATGGGGGGGCTCGCGCTGTGCAAAACCTTAGAGACACACACACACACACACACACGCACACAGTACAATCCACAATGACAAATTCAATTTCCATCACCGCAAAACCCACATGTATAGATACCCCACGGACACAGAACGTCTTTCTATTAAAGTTCAAAAGGTCAACGAATCAACAAAAGCTCTGTTCCACTTTAAAGGGGTCATATCAGATGAGAGAGGAACAACACCAGACACGTGCATAAAAGTTAAAGATGCACTTCAGAAGGGATCTGAGAGGATCGAGGGTGCAAGCGGGGAACAGATCACCATCTATATGCTGAACCAACCGGACAGAATACACCGCTCAGGGAGCAGAAAAGAAAGAGTAATTGAGGAGAAGATTCCACCGTGGGATGGAGGGATGAGGAAGGAAAGGTCAGCCAAAGGTCAGCCATTTAATTGTAACCGCATGACACTGAGGCCGGTGTCCCAAATGGCACTCTATTCGCTATGTAGTGCAGTATTTTTTTACCAGGCCCCATAGTTGATCCATTTTGCATACCCCACCATACCATGAGACATGTCTTCATCACTGGAAAAGATAAACAGTTGATTTGATATAATTTAAAAGCTTACACACTGTGTGTGTGTGTGTGTGTGTGTGTGTGTGTGTGTGTGTGTGTGTGGTAGACAGGGGGTAATAAGTAATTTTACCAATGCATGAATCCTGAACAATTCGTTGAATAATAATGTGGACAAAGTCCTCTTTCGCTGCCAGGCAAACCACACGCCACATAACCTTGGCACCCTCCATTTGCATTTCCATAATCCAGTGCCTTCAGAAAATATTCATACCCCTTGACTTATTCCACATTTTGTTATGTTACAGCCTGAATTAAAAATGAATTCAATTGTTCTGTTTTTCTCACCCATCTACACACAGTACCTCATCATGACAAAGTGGAAGCATGTTTTTAGAAATGTTTGCAAACGTATTAAATGAAATACAGAAATGTCTCATATACATAAGTATCGGCAGTGATTACAACTGTGAATCTTTCTGGGTAAGTCTCTAAGATCTTTCCACACCCAGATTGTGCAACATTTGCCCATTATTCTTTTACAACATTCTTCAAGCTCTGTCAAATTGGTTGTTGATCATTGCTAAACAACCATTTTCAGGTCTCGCCATAGATTTAAATCAAAACTGTAATTCGGCCACTTCACTGTCTTCTTGGTAAGCAACTCCAGTGTAGATTTGGTCTTGTGTTTTAGGTTCTTGTCCTGTGTCTGGTGGAAAGCAGATTGAACCAAGTTTTCCTCTAGGAGTTAGTTTGCAGTGATTGTAATTGTCATGCATGTAAGGTACAATTAGGCCAGACATAAGTTGATTTACTGTTTAACCCCCCCACCACACCAAAGTGAGAGGGTTTTTCAGAAATAGTGGAGAAGGAATAAATTAGAAAAATAAATGACGGCCAATGTCCTTTGGTCAGAAGCAATATGACAGTCCCCTGCTGCTTTCAACCGTTCAACGGCATGGTCTGTTTGTCCATTCCTTACTGTTTGTTCTGTTCACTGGGGTGTTCATTTATTTTAAAGATTTATTGGAGCTCGTCTTGTTTACACACAGTGCACATGGGCCTGACTTGTTGGAATTGTTGTTTGAGCCTCACCACCTCTTCCCCTTCAAGAACATCTGGACATCCACAGTGGAGACACACATCTGGGGATGACACTGATTGATGAGTAATACTGTGTATCCACTTGCATTCCACAGGTTAGCACCTTGAAAGCCACTATCTGCTCGTGATATGGACTATCTTTCCTTGAACGGCTCTGAATCACATGAAAACATTTTCTCTTCTCGAATGTGTCGGACTGCTTACTGTTCTTGTCTAGACAGCTTTCTTTTGGCATACAAGCACCTTGCCTTCTCACATTCAACACAGTTGATGGACTTTCTCACCTTCGCATTGACCATGACCACACTCCTCATCACAATTTCTCTGTTTGATGTTATACAAGGCCTATCATTGTCAGTGGTGTCCAAGCTGTACAGATCATCACGTTTCTGGTGATCATGTCTGTCTGTCGTCAATGTTGGTTCAGGCACAAACCCTAAGTTCTTCAATTGTTCTTCTGGCCAGCATGGAGGATTCATGAAGCAGTAACAGCGTGGATCATCTCCCTCGCATTTCTTGATCTGTACCATGTGTGGCTCAGTTGGTAGAGCATGGTGTTTGCAACGCCAGGGTTGTGGGTTTGATTCCCACGGGGGGCCAGTACGGGGAAGAAGAAAAAAAAATGTATGAAATGTATGCATTCAATACTGTAAGTCCCACTGGATAAGAGCGTCTGCTAAATGACTAAAATGTAATGTATTGTGACTTTTTGAAATGTCTGTCCTGGAATTGCTTCTACCATTCAAGGCCTTTTCTGCTGAAAACCGGCCACTCACAACATTTACATTTACGTCATTTAGCAGACGCTCTTATCCAGAGCGACTTACAAGTTGGTGCATTCACCTTATGATATCCAGTGGAACAACCACTTTACAATATTAGTATTGAATGCATCTATATTTTTTTGGGGGGGAGGGTAGGGGGGGGGGGGAGAGGGTTAGAAAGATGACTTAATCCTATCCCAGGTATTCCTTAAAGAGGTGAGGTTTCGGGTGTCTCCGAAAGGTGGTGATTGACTCTGCTGTCCTGGCGTCGTGAGGTAGCTTGTTCCACCATTGGGGTGCCAGAGCAACGAACAGTTTTGACTGGGCTGAGCGGGAACTGTGCTTCCGCAGAGGTAGAGAGGCGAGCAGGCCAGAGGTGGATGAACGCAGTGCCCTTGTTTGGGTGTAGGGACTGAACAGAGCCTGAAGGTACGGAGGTGCCGTTCCCCTCACAGCTCCGTAGGCAAGCACCATGGTCTTGTAGCAGATGCAAGCTTCAACTGGAAGCCAGTGGAGTGTGAGGAGGAGCGGGGTGACGTGAGAGAACTTGGGAAGGTTGAACACCAGACGGGCTGCGGCATTCTGGATGAGTTGTAGGGGTTTAATGGCACAGGCAGCGAGTTGCAGTAATCCAGACGGGAGATGACAAGTGCCTGGATTAGGACCTGCACCGCTTCCTGTGTGAGGCAGGGTCGTACTCTGCAAATGTTGCAGAGCATGAACCTACAGGATCGGGTCACACCAACAGGGTGTTGTCCAGGGTCACGCCAAGGCTCTTAGCACTCTGGGAGGAAGACACTATGGAGTTGTCAACCGTGATGGCGAGATCATGGAACGGGAAGAGCAGCTCCGTCTTGCTGAGGTTCAACTTGAGGTGGTGAGCCGTCATCCACACTGATATGTCTGCCAGACGGCATGCAGAGATGCAATCAGAAGGGGGAAAGGAGAAGATTAATTGTGTGTCATCTGCGTAGCAATGATAGCAATGATAGGAGAGACCATGTGAGGATATGACAGAGCCAAGTGACTTGGTGTATAGCGAGAATAGGAGAGGGCCTAGAACTGAGCCCTGGGGGACACCAGTGGTGAGAGCACGTGGTGCGGAGACGGATTCTCGCCACGCCACCTGGTAGGAGCGACCTGTCAGGTAGGACGCCATCCAAGAGTGAGCCGCGCCGGAGATGCCCAACTCGGAGAGGGTGGAGAGGAGGATCTGATGGTTCACAGTATCAAAGGAAGCTGATAGGTCTAGAAGGATGAGAGCAGAGGAGAGAGAGAGTTAGCTTTAGCAGTGCGGAGAGCCTCCGTGACACAGAGAAGAGCAGTCTCAGTTGAATGACCAGTCTTGAAACCTGACTGATTTGGATCAAGGAGGTCATTCTGAGAGAGATAGCAAGAGAGCTGGCCAAGGACGGCACGCTCAAGAGTTTTGGAGAGAAAAGAAAGAGATACTGGTCTGTAGTTGTTGACATCGGAGGGATCGAGTGTAGTTTTTTAAGAAGGGGTGCAACTCTCGCTCTCTTGAAGACGGAAAGGACGTAGCCAGCGGTCAAGGATGAGTTGATGAGTGAGGTGAGGGAGAAGGTCTCCGGAAATGGTCTGGAGAAGAGAGGAGGGGATAGGGTCAAGCGGGCAGGTTGTTGGGTGGCCGGCCGTCACAAGTCGCAAGATTTCATCTGGAGAGAGACGGGAGAAAGAGGTCAAAGCAAAGGGTAGGGCAATGTGAGCAGGACCAGCGGTGTCGTTTGACTTAACAAACGAGGATCGGATGTCGTCAACCTTCTTTTCAAAATGGTTGACAAAGTCATCCACAGAGAGGGAGGAGGGGGGGAGGATTCAGGAGGGAGGAGAAGGTGGCAAAGAGCTTCCTAGGGTTAGAGGCAGATGCTTGGAATTTAGAGTGGTAGAAAGTGGCTTTAGCAGCAGAAACAGAGGAAGAAAATGTGGAGAGGAGGGAGTGAAAAGATGCCAGGTCCGCAGGGAGGCTAGTTTTCCTCCATTTCCGCTCGGCTGCCCGGAGCCCTGTTCTGTGAGCTCGCAATGAGTCGTCAAGCCACGGAGCAGGAGGGGAGGACCGAGCCGGCCGGGAGGATAGGGGACATAGAGAGTCAAAGGATCCAGAAAGGGAGGAGAGGAGGGTTGAGGAGGCAGAATCAGGAGACTGGTTGGAGAAGGATTGAGCAGAGGGAAGAGATGATAGGATGGCAGAGGAGAGAGTAGCAGGAGAGAGAGAGCGAAGGTTGCGACGGCGCAATACCATCTGAGTAGGGGCAGAGTTAGTAGTGTTGGAGGAGAGCGAGAGGGAAAAGGATACAAGGTAGTGGTCGGAGACTTGGAGGGGAGTTGCAGTGAGATTAGTAGAAGAACAGCATCTAGTGAAGATGAAGTCAAGCGTATTGCCTGCCTTGTGAGTAGGGGGGGACGGTGAGAGGGTGAGGTCAAAAGAAGAGAGGAGTGGAAAGGAGGCAGAGAGAAATGAGTCAAAGGTAGACGTGGGGAGGTTAACCTCTCTAGGGTAGGGGTCAGTATTTTCACATCCGCATAAAAAATGTACCCGATTTAATCTGGTTATCACTACTGCCCAGAAACTAGAATATGAATATAATTGTTTGATCTGGATAGAAAACACCCTAAAGTTTCTAAAACTGTTTGAATGGTGTCTGTGAGTATAACAGAACTCATATGGCAGGCAAAAACCTGAGAAGATTCTGTACAGGAAGTGCCCTCTCTGACCATTTCTTGGCCTTCTACACTCTTTTTATTGAAAACAAAGGACCTCTGCTGTAACGTGACACTTTCTGAGGCTCCCATAGGCTCTCAGAAGGCACCAGAACGTTGAATGATGACTTTGCAGCCCATGGCTGAAAAACAGTAGCGCATTTGGTAAGTGGTCGATCTGAGAACAATGAGACGGGCGCACGCGTGCACATGAAGAGTCCATTTTAGATTTTGAGTCTTTGAACGGAAAGGACGTCTCCCGGTCGGAATATTATCGCTTTTTTACGAGAAAAATCGCATAAAAATTGATTTTAAACAGCGTTTGACATGCTTCGAAGTACGGTAATGGAATATTTTGAATTTTTTTGTCACGATACGCGTCCGCGCGTCACCGTTCGGATAGTGTCTTGAACGCAAGAACAAAACAGAGGATATTTGAACATAACTATGGATTATTTTGAACCAAAACAACATTTGTGGATGAAGTAGAAGTCCTGGGAGTGCATTCTGACGAAGAACAGCAAAGGTAATCCAATTTTTCTTATAGTTAATCTGAGTTTGGTGAGTGCCAAACTTGGTGTGTGTCAAAATAGCTAGCCTGTGATGGCGAGCTATCTACTCAGAATATTGAAAAATGTGCTTTTGCCGAAAAGCTATTTTAAAATCGGACACCGCGATTGCATAAAGGAGTTCTGTATCTATAATTCTTAAAATAATTGTCATGTTTTTTGTGAACGTTTATCGTGAGTAATTTAGTAAATTCACCAGAAGTTTGCGGTGGGTATGCTTTTTCTGAACGTCACATGCTAATGTAAAAAGCTGGTTTTTGATATAAATATGAACTTGATTGAACAAAACATGCATGTATTGTATAACAATGTCCTAGGAGTGTCATCTGATGAAGATCATCAAAGGTTAGTGCTGCATTTAGCTGTGGTTTTGGTTTTTGTGACATTATATGCTAGCTTGAAAAATGGGTGTCTGATTATTTCTGGCTGGGTACTCTGCTGACATAATCTAATGTTTTGCTTTCGTTGAAAAGACTTTTTGAAATCGGACAGTGTGGTTAGATAAAGGAGAGTCTTGTCTTTAAAATGGTGTAAAATAGTCATGCAGGCCATGGAACAACTAATTTTCAGCTTCCAGGAATTGTGTACAGATCCTTCCAACATGGGGCAGTGCATTATCATGCTGAAACATAAGATGATGGTGGCACATGTATGGCAGGACAACAGGCCTCAGGATCTCATCACGGTATCTCTGTGCATTCAAATTACAAACATTGACTTTGTCGATCCATGCCGTTTGGGCACAAAACGTATGTCTCATATTACCTGTCTTTCTCCCACTGTCCAGAAAATACTAAATTACAAATGTTTTTCTTAGTAGTTGTTCTCTTCTGAAGTGAGCCTCAAACCTGGAGTCAAGATTGATAGAGGCAAAACCAAGTAAGTCTCATGGGCTGCGTTTCAAACTGAAAGTAGACAGCCTTCGGCCCTAAACCCTCAGCCCTATGCCCTTGGGGGAATCCTCGTCGGAATATTTGTCGTCGGTCCAAATGATTAGCCAAGCAAGGGAAGTTTGCAACGTAAGCATAATTGAGTTTGCGAGTGTACAATTATGTTCACTTCGGGGCCTGAAACGCCCCGTAATTCAATTTGCAATGATTGTACAATCCGCTAATAAAAATGTGCCAGAACTTCAATATGGAGTCAACACAAAAGTGTAAGTAAAAACTAATGTAAATAAGTTAGAAATGGTGCTACTAACACACAAACACGTCTCATAAAAGTAATGATGTTTTTTTTGGTTAGCTTTTGGAAATTGTAGAAATAAAAAAATGTCCTTCAGAAGTAGCTAGGCAGGCTACGTTAGTTAGCTAATTAATTTGCTAGCTATCATACAGTAGGCGTATATTAATAATTATATAGTTCATATAAGTATACAGTACATGCAATCATAATTGAGTGTAGAGCATATAAAGCACCCACAAGCTGAAAACACAATAATAGCGGGATGAACGAGTGACGAATTTCCGGGCAAGGGCGGTCCATTTAAAAAGAATTCCTTCCTCCCTCGCCCTGCAAGTGTACATTCATCAGACGTCATGACACAGTACGTCATCAGAAGTGTCCACTTAATTTGAGGGCTGAGGGGATAGGGTGTGTCTTTTAAGTGTTTGGAATGCAGCCGTGGACTACATCGATTCGGGAATCCTTGACGAGGTAAATAAACCAAAAAGGTTGTTCTCAGCCCGCGGCAATTGATCATTTATTAATCAGTTCCATATGAAGAGGACCTCTCTCGCTGATACGCTTAATGATCTCCAAAGTCAGAGAACAAACAGCCCCACAGTCATTGTGTGCATCCCAAATGGCCCCGTATTGCCTACATACATTATCGGACTACTTTTGACTCTGATTAAAAGCAGCGCACTATGTAGGGAATATAGTGTCATTTTGATCACAGACATTGACTTTATGCTCATGGGAGGCCTCAACGAGTAAGTTACATGCTGCACTTCTTCAATAGGTGCTTGATCCCCAGTTTCAAAGATCCCCAGGAAAGGATTCTGACAGGAAGCCTGAGGGGGCATCCTGAGCTGTTTGCCAGTGATCTTTAGAGGCCTTAGGGGCATCCTGAGCTGTTTCCCATTGATCTGTAGAGGCCTTAGGGCCAGCCTATGATGAGCAGTGAACTTTGGCTCTGAAGACAACAATCCGTTGCATTTAGGTTTGAATCACAAACTTGATCTTTGTAGCTCTGACTTTCCCGTTTTATAATGCATTCATGTCAATGGGGCGATTTGCCCAAAACATTAAGTGACATGCGTCAATCTCGAGTTTTTGACCCCTGTAACCTTGATTTTAAAGGGATGCCCATAGTGATTACCCCGAGTAAAAGCCAAAGTCTACTGGTCTACTGACCAGTGAAACTTGAAGTGATAAGTTCATTTGTAAGTGAGAGTCTATTTCCCGAATATGGAAAATTAGAAATGACAGGGGGCACCAAAGTAACAACTCCAAAAGCAGACTATATCTGTCACGGGTGTAGACCAAAACGCAGCAGGGAAATGTATACTCATCATCTTTTTATTTAGTGAAGAAGGAAAACACAAACAACGTATACAAAAAAAACAAACGAACTGGACAGTCTCGTCAGGCACACAGCTAAACAAGAAACAATCTCCCACCAAATCCCATGACAAACACATTCCTATTTATAGGACCTTCGATCAGGCAACGATAGACAGCTGCCTCCAACTGAAGGCCCCAACACCAATTAGCTAAACATAGAAATACAAAATGACTAGACTGGACATAGAAATAAACATAGAACAATAACCAAAACCCTGGACTAATAAATCAAATACCCCTCTACATACACAACCACCCCGAACCATATAAACCAAATACCCCTTCTACATGAACACAAACACGCTCTGAACCACATAAAACAAATACCCCCTGCCACGTCCTGACCAAACTATTAGAATAAATAACCCCTTTACTGGTCAGGACGTGACAGTACAACCCCCCCCCCCCCAAAGGTGCATACCCCGGATGCACCTTACAAAAAAAACCGGGCTGTGGGACGACTCTGGGAGCTCCGGGCTGTGGGACGACTCTGGGAGCTCCGGGCTGTGGGACGACTCTCTTGGTTGCCGGACACTCTGGACGAGGCACTGTTGCCGGACACTCTGGACGAGGCACTGTTGCCGGACACTCTGGACGAGGCACTGTTGCCGGACACTCTGGACGAGGCACTGTTGCCGGACACTCTGTCGTCGGAAGCTCGAGACTGGGCTGACGCACTGGAAGCCTGATGCGTGGGGCTGGTAGTGGAGGTACCAGACTGGGGACACGCACCTCAGGGCTAGTGCGGGGAGCAGGAACAGGACGTACTGGACTGGGCTGATGCACTGGAAGCCTAGTGCGTGGGGCTGGTACTGGAGGTATCAGACTAGGGACACGCACCCCCAGGCTAGTGCGAGGAGCGGGAACAGGACGTACTGGACTGGGCTGACGCACTGGAAGCCTAGTGCGTTGTGCTGGTACTGGAGGTATCAGACTGGAGACACGCACTTCAAGGCTAGTGCGAGGAGCGGGAACAGGACATACTGGACTGGGCTGATACACTGGAAGCCTGGTGCTGGCTTAAGATGTGCCAGACAGGAGACACGCACCTCACGGCTAGTGCGAGGAGCAGGATACACTGGACCGTAGAGGCGCACTGGCGGTCTCGAGCGCAGGACCGGCACCGCCCGTACTGGCTGGGTGCCCACTTCCCCTTGGCAAATGCGGGGCGCTGGCACTGCGCACACTTGCCTGAAAATACTTTGCCTCGCCACAGTACGCATTAACCCGAAGCATGGGACCTGTCCAGTCATAGGTTGCTTAACAAAAGCACGGGGATTTGGTTTGGGGCTTAATCCTCGCCCAGCCAAACTACCCGTGTGCCCCCCCCAAAAAAAAATCTTGGGGCTACCTCTCCGGTTTGAACGCCAACCGTGTTCCCCTGTAACATTCCCGGTCCTCTTTCGCCTTCCTCCATGGGCCCACTCCGGCTTTAATCTCCTCCCAGGTCCATGACTCCCGACAGTCCATCTGTTGATGCTCCCTCCTCCGCTGCTTGGTCTGTGGTTGGTGGGAGATTCTGTCACGGATGTCGTAGGGTGTAGACTAAAACGCAGCGGGGAAATGTATACTCATCTTCTTTTTATTTAGTGAAGAAGGAAAACACAAACGTATACAAAAAACAAACGAACTGGACAGTCTCGTCAGGCACACAGCTAAACAAGAAACAGTCTCCCACCAAATCCCATGACAAACACATTCCTATTTATGGGACCTTCAGAGGCAATGATAGACAGCTGCCTCCAACTGAAGGCCCCAACACCAATTAGCTAAACATAGAAATACAAATGACTAGACTGAACATAGAAATAAACTAACAGAACAATAACCAAAAGCCTAGACTAATAAATCAAATACCCCTCTACATACACAACCACCCCGAACCATATAAACCAAATACCCTTCTACATGAACACATACACAAACACACCCTGAACCACATAAAACAAATACCCCCTGCCACGTCCTGACCAAACTATAAGAACAAATAACCCCTTTACTGGTCAGGACGTGACAATATCCTACACAGTGTGAAGGAAATTCTGTTCTCACTTCTCTCTCTCTCTCTGTCTCTCTCTCACACACACACTCTCCAGGCAATTATTTCCAAGAAAGGGAACGCTGAAAGCGTTTCAAAACAGACTGTTTGGGTGGGGATATAGCTCTCGGAGTGGACTATGTCAGTGCATTAGGAAACAAAAACAAGAGAGCCATGTCGATTTTGCCTGAAACAGGATGCATGTGGCACCCTGACTTTCCCGCTCCAACAAAGTTTCCTCTTTTGACCCCGAGATCTGCTTTTCTTGCCTTTTTCACACCCGCAACAGAATGAATAGAATTCAGTGTCCTTTAATTTATTCTTCAAATATATTTGTATTCAGTGTCCTTTTAGGTATGGCCTATTATCACAGGCTTGGCAAAAGAAGGAAATGTGTAACGATTGTCGTGTGTGGAGGACCAAGACGCAACAGGGAAGTGTATACTCATATTTTTTTTAATATTGAAGAAGGTGAAACAAAATGAAACACGTATACAATTACAAAAACGACACTAACAGTTCTGTCATGTGAAGAACACAAAACAGAATACAACTACCCACAATCCACAATACAAACACACCCCTAATTATAGGACCTTAAATCAGAGGCAACGATAGACAGCTGCCTCCAACTGAAGGCCCCAACACCAATTAATTAAAGAGAAATACAAATGACTAGACAGAACATAGAAATAAACTAACAGAACAATAACCAAAACCCTGGACTAATAAATCAAATACCCCTCTCTACATGGACACATACACACAACCACCCTGAACCACATAAAACAAATACCCCCTGCCACGTCCTGACCAAACTAAACACTAACAAATAACACCTTTACAGGTCAGAACGTGACAAAATGACATGCAGCTTCTGTCGAGGGTGAGGCTAAAGAGACATGACAGCAACCCATTGACAGTCAGATGAGGGCAAACCCCGAACCTTAACCTAACCAATTATTAATTAAAACATAGGCAGTCATATCCCTTTTGTTTTTCTTGTCTTTCGATGCATCTTAAGTCACCTTAGCTTGGAGGTCAAATCAACCCACCTTTAATATCAAGATGACCAACTCTCTGTCCACTCTCCTCCAGTCACAGATGGATTCTCACAACTCCCATAATAGGAGGTGACTCATAAAGCGGAAGTAAAGAGCATTTTCGACCCATTTCGCTCTCTCGCTGTCACCACAAAATTATGTTATCATTGTTTATGTAAGACACATGACAATAAAATGGTGTGTGGCCACAGAGACATGCATTGTTACTGTTCACCAGTGACGTGCTAGCTATCACAAGGAGATGGGCGAACAGGAAGACAATGGCAATGGCAGAGTTTGTTTTTGCCTTCTTCTATAGGTCACTGACATTGAATGGCTATGTGGGTAACGTCACCGAGGTCTCCAAAGGAAATTCAGGAAGTAGTTACAAAAAATGGCACAAGACGAGGAGACAGAGCAGTAAGGGTTTTAAATATACTTAAGTATCAAATGTAAATGCAATTTCTAAAATATACTTATGTATCAAATGTAAAAGTAAAAGTATAAATAATTTCAAATTCCTTATATTAAGCAAGCCAGACGGCACCATTTTCTTGTTTTTATTTTATTCACGGATAGCCAGGGGCTATCTCCGACCCTCAGACATAGTTTACAAATGAAGCATTTGTGCATAGTGAGTCTGCCAGATCAGAGGCAGTAGGGATGACTAGGGATGTTCTGTTGATAAGTGTATGAATTGGAACTAAGTAGTCAAAATGTAACGAGTACTTTTGGGAATAAGGGAAAATGTATGGAGTAAAAAGTACAATATTTTCTTTAGAAATGTAGTAGAGAGAGAGAGAGAGAGAAGACAGCCTGCAAGAGAAATGGAATACATGAGGGAGAATAATAGGCAAAGAAAAGGGAGAGGAGGACAGGAGACAGACTGCCAGAACAAGTGAATGTATTAGACAATTTTTCCACTTGAGTTGGATTTGTGCCCGTAGCAATCTGGTCTCAGAGCATTTTGTATTTTTCTGTATGTAAATATGGGACACTCCATTTAGTATGATATGTTTCGAATGGAATGTATTCATTTATGGATGTCTATCACCAATTTTGTAAGATATGTTATGAATTATAATTTGTATTTTATGTTACGAATTCGTAAAACTTGTTACGAATTTGGGACTCGTATGATATGTTAAGAACTTGCAAAACGTGGCTAACATTAGCTAGGCTAGGGTTAGGGTTAAGGTTCGGGTTAAGATTATTAAAGGGTCAAGGTTAGGGTTGAGTTAGCTAAAAGGGTCAAGGTTAGGGTTAGGTAAAGGTTAGGAGAAGGGTTAGCTAACATGCTAAGTATTTGCAAAGTAGCTAAAAAGTAGTAAGTAGTTCAAAAGTTGCTAATTATCTAAAATGCTATAGTTGTTCGTGATGAGATTCAAACTCGCAACCTTTGGGTTTCCAGACTTTCACCTTATGCGCAAGCCCATCCATCCCAACCAAACCCCTACTTTAATTTTTGCCTTAAGTAACCATGTGTCTTAAGTAATAATGTATTTACGTACAGAATAATACAAAATGTTCTGAGACCAGATACCTGTAGAGACCCCCAAATACTTCTGTGCCAACTCCTTCTAATATAGGACCCTCAAATAAACTGTAGAGAGACTGTCTCTGTCTTCAACTTACAGTGCATTTGGAAAGTATTCAGACCCCTTGACTTTTGCAACATTTTATTACATTCCTGCCTTATTCTAAAAAATTTTTTTAAATGTCATCAATCTACACACAATACCCCATAATGACAAGTGAAAACAGTTTTTTTGAAATGTTTACATCTGTCTAATTTACATAAGTATTCAGACCCTTTGCTATGAGACTCGAAATTGAGCTCAGGTGCATCCTGTTTCCATTGATCATCCTTGAGATGTTTTTACTACTTGATTGTGGTAAATTCAATTGATTGGACATGATTTGGAAAGGCACACACCTGTTTATATAAGGTCCCACAGTTGACAGTGCATGTCAGAGCAAAAATCAAGCCATGAGGTTGAAGGAATTATCCGTAGAGCTCGAGACAGGATTGTGTCTAGGCACAGATCTGGTGAAGGGTACCAAAATATGTATGCAGCATTGAAGGTCCCCAAGAACACACATTCTCAAATGGAAGAGTTTGGAACCAACAAGACTCTTCCTAGAGCTGGCCACTCGGCCAAATTGAGCAGTCGGGGGAGAAGGGCCTTGGTCAAGGAGGTGACAAAGAACCCGATGGTCTCCCTGACAGAGCTCCAGAGTTCCTCTGTGGAGATGGTTGTCCTTCTGGAAGGTTCTTCCATCTCTGCAGCACTCCACCAATCAGGACTTTATGGTAGAGTGGCCAGACGGAAGCCACTTCTCAGTAAAAGGCACATGACAGCCCGCTTGGAGTTTGCCAAAAGGCACCTGAAGAACTGTCAGACCATGAGAAACAAGATTCTCTGGTTTGATGAAACCAAGATTGAACTCTTTGGCTTGAATTCCAAGCGTCATGTCTGGAGGAAACCCGGCACGGTGAAGCATGGTGGTAGCAGCATCATGCTGTGGGGATGTTTTTCAGCAGCAGGGACTGGGAGACTAGTCAGGATTGAGGGAAAGATGAACGGAGCAAAGTACAGACAAATCCTTGATGAAAACCTGCTCCAGAGTGCTCAGGTCCTCAGACTGAGGCGAAGGTTCCCTTTCCAACAGGAAACCCTAAGCACACAGCCAAGACAATTCAGGAGTGCCTTCGGGACAAGTATCTGAATGTATTTGAGTGGCCCAGCCAGAACCCGGACTTGAACCCAATCGAACATCTCTAGAGAGACCTGAAAATAGCTCTCCATCCAACCTAACAGAGCGAGAGAGGATCTGCAGTGAAGAATGGGAGAAACTCCCCAAATACAGGTGTGCCAAGCTTTTAGCGTAATACCCAAGAAGACTCAAGGCTGTAATCGCTGCCAAAGGTGCTTCAAGAAATTACTGAGTGAAGGGTCTGAATAAAAAGTTATATTTTTTTATTTTTAATACATTTACCAAAATTGCAAAAAAGCATCTGGACATGAAAACATAATGACATTAATGCTGACACTGGGAACCAACGGAGGAACAGACATATATAGATGGGGCAATCAACAAGGTGAAGGAGTCCAGGTGAGTCCAATGAGCACTGATGCGTGTAATTATGGTGACAGGTGTGTGTAATGAAGGGCAGCCTGGTGCCCTCGAGTGCTAGTGAGGGAGAGCGGGAGCAGGCGTGACCGTAACATAGCAAAAAGTGAAAAAAGTCAAGGGGTCTGAATGGGGGTCTGAATGCACTGTAAATATTAAATGGCTGTCCTATATTGAAGTATATTGGCAGCACTTTATCGTAAACCAGCAGGCCCAAGTGTGTGAAAGTGCGAGACAGATTGTTTTAGTATCCGTGTGCAAGAATATTGTTTGTGTATGTTTCTGGGTGATATGGAGTGTTTGAGTGTATGTGTGAGAAAGAGAGAGTTAGAGAAAGGGCGTGTGTGAGAGATGGTGTTGGTAAACATTTGGAACGGCATAGCTTATTTAGAGTGCTGTGGATGCCAACTCAGCATGGAAAGCAGCTTATCCTGTTCATGTTTTTATGAAATGCCTGTAGCAAGGTGTATATAGGCCCACACACACACCCACACACATATACAGAGAGAGAGAGAGAGAGAGAGAGAAAGAAAGAGAATGGCATTATGCTGCTGATGTTCACTGGTGTGCAAAGCATTTTATGTAGCAAAGATTATGCTTTTCAATTTACTTCAAAGCCAATAATTCCATATCAAAGATTTATATCACAAAGCCAGAGCATATTGTATGTCGTTTCAGCATGATCTTTGGGGCCCATATAAACTATGACATAGGGAGTAGACTAGTTAGCACTGACAGTTGCTGACAAACAGAATTAAATAGCATCCCCGCTTTACAGCATCCCCACTTTACAAATACAGCTCTCTCTGTGTGTGTGTGTGTGTGTGTGTGTGTGTGTGTGTGTGTGTGTGTGTGTGTGTGTGTGTGTGTGTGAGAATATGTTCGGGATGAGGCTCTTATCCAAATCCCCTTGAAATCCCTCTGTCTCCCAGTTTCATTCCAGCAGAATCGCTGCTATCAACACAATGATCCCTTCGACTGATCACAGATAACATTTAGCGACAGCTAGAGGTGGAGAACCTCAGCTTTCCCCACACATATTTTTATATTTTTACATTCACGCTTAGACAGTGAAGTTGATATCATGACAAAGTGCCACATTTTTTCAAACCCACAATCCACACGCGGAGAAATTGGTATTCAGCTTTTCCTTGCCTGTCAGGCAAAGTCCTTTGTACCCTTATATCACCGCAAGTACAACAGTGCCTTCAGAAAGTAATCACACCACTTGACTTTTTCCACATTTTGTTGTGTTACAGCCTGTATTTAAAATGGATTCAAGATGTTATGTCACTGTCCTACACAGTACCCCATAATGTCAAAGTGGAATGACCTTTTTAGACATTTTTACAAAAAAAAAAAAAAAAACGGAAATGTCTTGAGTCAGTAAGTATTCAACCCCTTTGTTATGGTAAGCGTAAATAAGTTCAGGAGTGAAAATATGCTTAATAAGTCACATAATAAGTTGCATGGACACTGTGTGCAAAAATAAATCAAATCAAATGTTATTAGTCACATGCGCCGAATACAACAGGTGTAGACTTTACAGTGACATGCTTACTTACGAGCCCCTAACCGACAGTGCCGTTTAAAAAAAATACGGATAAGAATAAGAGATAAAAGTAACAAGTAATTGGGCTCGTCAGAGTCATGAAAGAAGAAAAAGGATTCTGCTAGTCCGTGGTGAGTAATCACAGTCCTGATGTCTAGAAGTTATTTTCGGTCATAAGAGACGGTAGCGGCAACATTATGTACAAATTTAAAAGAAAAATAAGTTACAAACAACGCAGATAAACAAACAAAATCGGTTGGGGGAACATAAAACATCTGCCTCTCTGTACCCCACACATACAATTATCTTTAGGGTCCTTAAGTCGAGCAGTGAATTTCAAACATGGATTCAACCACAAAGACCAGGGAGGTTTTCCAATGCCTTGCAAAGAAGGGCACCTAGTGGTAGATTGGTAAAACCCCAAAAACTAAAAAGCAGATACTGAATATCCTATTAATTACACTTCGGATGTTGTATCAAAACACCCAGTCACTACAAAGATGGAGTCATCCTTCTTAACTCAGTTGCCGGAGAGAAAGGAAACCACTCAGGGATTTCACCATGAGGCCAATGGTGACTTTAAAACAGTTAGTTTTCTCCTATCACAGCCATTCAATTCTGAGGTTGGATCAACAACACTGGAGTTACTCCACAATACTAACCTAAATGACAGAGTGAAAAGCAGGAAGTCTATAAAGAATAAAACATGCATCCTGTTTACAAAAAAATGTGGCAAAGAAATTCACTTTTTGTCTTGAATACAAAGAATTACGTTTGGTGCAAATCGAACAACACATCACTGAGTACCACTCTTCATATTTTCAAGCATGGTGGTGGCTACATCATGTTATGGGTATTTATCTCATCTTTGTTATGGACGCATTATCAAACTGCGACAGGATTCACACAGGCTGTCAGACAAAAGCACATTTGTCTAGTCAACTATTCTTTCCCTTGGTCATCACTGCTGAGCTTTAGCTGTCACCATGGCTTCAAGTTGCACTATTATCTCCCTTTCTGTTGGCTACATCATCAAACTGCAAGCCTAGGCCCGGGGATGATGATAATGCACTCTCAGAAAAAGTCCCGCCAGCTGTCCTTGACACCTGGCGACTGGGTCCGTCATCCCTTGGCGCCAACTTGTATTTGCGCTGGCATGTCACATTTACTTAAGCGGCGCGGGCGTGATGGCATTAGCCCTGAATTGGCTTGGGGACACAGAAAACTGCAATTGCCCCAGTCATCCACGTCTGGAAAAGCATGAGATGGAGGGATGGAAGGAGAGAGAGAAGGAGAAGTGATTGGAGAGTTGAGGCACGGTAAAATCATGGTAACCAGTGGTTACATAAGACCTTGCAGAACAGGCTGAATGGAGCGGTTTGTTCAGGCGTGTGTAGCCGGTTGTATGACTTTGATTCAAGTGATTGTGACAGAGGAAAAACAGACGTGAATAGAATGTTCTTGGCCGCAGCAATAAAATTTGAAGGAAAATAAAGCCGAGAGATGTTTTGTGTGTCAGGGAAATAACATGGAATAGTTACTGGATGATAGTTCTCCTTTCAAAGCAAAAGTATGACGCATCACTCTTCCATGTTTATTGTCAGAAGCACATGAAATACTGGGAGCCAAATTGACAGTCACTCAAGTGGATCCTAGCACAATAAGCGTCGTGTCAGAGCAAATTTGAAGAGTATTTCCTGGGTTGTATTTTGCAATGGAAAAAGATAACGAGTGTTTCTCAGGTAATCCTTCCCTGTTTCATTCCGTTTTCTTACTTTTGATGCCAAATTAATATGACCCTGGGAAAAATATTTCTCATTCGTCTTTTCTCTACATCACAGTCTATCTCAGAAAACATTCCATTCCAACTTTGGGTCGATGGTGCTTCTTGGGCCCTGTGAAGGAAAAAAAAGTCCGCCCTCATTTTGCTGATGATACTGTTTCTCATGGACATGTAACAGTGATTTGCCTAATTATTCTTATCTTTTAATAATCCATGAGAACATAATTCCCCCAGCTGCCTCCCAAGGGAGAGTGAGCTACCTCATTCTTCTAGTAATTGCCTCTGGTATAATGTTTTTTTTTTTTTACGGTCTCTGAAGATGATTAAACAGAGAGAGAATTATAATTTCCCAGTAGAGAGGGAGGGACCTCGGTCGCTTCTCAATAGTTGCTTCCTTACTTCCTTGTCCACTTTTCCATCAATTATCTCTGATCTGTCAGGGTAAGGAAAGCCAGACGGAATCAAAATAACCAGTCTTCCAATTTTAACCATCATTTGTGATAAAGGAAAATAAAAAAAGGAGATACCCAGCTAACAATTCTAGAGAGAGAATATTTTTGTAATGTTAACCATAATGTTCCCCTAACGTTTGATTGTCAATTTTTCCGTTAGTTGGGTGAACAAAAACCTTTTGGGAACCTTTTTTAGCATGTTTTTTTGCGTTAGAGTTAGGAGAGCATTCTCTTAATGTCAAACAGAACATACCCAGAACGTGGTTACCATGTTCTCAGAATATCCTATATTAATGTTCAAGACACTTTTCATGGGTCGTTGCAAGAACATTCATGTGTCTAGTTCTCTGTCGGTTAGGAAAATATTCCATCAAGGTCCACCAAACAGAACTTAAGATATGTGTTCTAGACAAGTTTCATTGGAAAGTTACAAGAACATTCATGTGTCCAGTTTTCTGAGGGTTAGGAGAATATTCCATCAACGGGTTACCAAACATACACAGAACATGGTTGCCTTGTTCTCAGAACATAAAATGGTCTAGACACGTTTGATGGGAAAGTTGCAAGAACATTTCTGTGTATCAGTTGTCAGGACATCGCATGATGGTCTTAAAGAAACGTTCTCCCCCCAAAAATGTTTAATTACACATCATGCTTTGTTACTGTTACTGAGTCAATCAAGGCCCTGATTCATTCATAGTTCTTTGTCTTTTGGCGAGGTTAGGGATACTCACACATACACAAAGTACTTTTAGCCTAGTGTTTTCAACTTGCGTATTTGACACACTGACATACATGATTACATTGTGCATGTGCATTTATACAGTAATTATTATTCAACATCTCTTCCTCTGGGATTTGAACTCACAACCCTTTGGTTCACTGTAGAGGTCTTCAAATTGGATCCGTTAAATTCCTATCGATCCCGACAGAATCTGTTAAAAAATGTAAATCTATATTCTGAGGTGGACCAGATCCGACCCAAAACATGTCAGAGCTGAGAGAGAAACGGATGCAAATTAGGTCAGGTCTGAGTCTGATCAAATCGTATCTGAAAGATACAAAATCCAGCTAAATTATCTGTCTGTGAATTAATGTGCATTTTCGGTTGAATCTAAAATAATTGATTTGTGGTCTACAGATTAGTATTTTCATAATGACATGCCTAAAGTTAGATGGAGAACATTGAGGTTTTCAGAAATGTTTTCCTTATTTCAGTTGAACAAATATTTGAGTACGAGGATTTATTTATGTGATGATCAGACTGAGAGAAGCAGATATTTCACTTTGATCTGTGACCTAATATTCTGTAACCCTATTACTTTACTTATCAACATTACAATCTAGCCTATTTAAATGTTTTGATGGACAATGATTTAGACTAAAGGTTGGCTATAGCATGTTTGACCAACAAGCTTCAAATTCAAAATCTATTTTGACTAGGCTACGGAAGGATTGAGTCTCCCATCTGCATTCCAGTGTCATTTCCAACAATTGGGATTTTTAGGTCTAGGTTAGTATTTTTGACTTCGCTATAATTGTATTTAGAATATTTTGGGGTTTTCAGAAATCTGTTCTTTTTTTGTTGACTACGTTTTTGAGATTAGAGGATTTTTATGTGGTGATTTTAGGACTCTTGCGAGTGCTGTGTTAAACATATTTTGGTAGGCTATTTCTATATCTCAGGTGTAAATGGTGTTAAGCATTAATTCAAATTCAGGAGAGAGGACCAGACTTGAATGCAACACCTAGCTAGTTGCCTTGAACGCAGCTCCCTACTAACTGAACAAGCACCAGCTGCTACTAACTGCCAATTAGCCTCCACACCTGTCGTCACTCTCCTTAATCACCATTGCCACACTACTTAAATCTGACCAAACTGACATTCCTCCTGTGTTCTACAGTGCATGTTGCACAACAGTGCATTACTAGCATGATCAATTTACATGTTACGATTATATATTTTTTAGGAAAAGGTTCTACCCACACAACCAAAAGGTTCTAAAACCCCCCAAAAAACTTTTTCTAAGAGCATAGGCCCAAAGGATTTATCCAAGAACAAAAGATATTAGGCTATTATGAGTTTAAGGACCAGACATTGAAATGGGTTTAGATTATTTATTGAGGAAATTGAAGGGATTTGAGAAGGATTCAGGAGGGGAATGAGAATAGGCCAGGTGAAGCCAAAGGCTGCAGATGAAGGATCCGGGGGGTGACCCTGTAGAGTTTGGCTTGGAGTCTCAGGAAGACATAAGTCAGGCCGTGGTAGTGAGACTGCTGTGGTGATGACAATCCCCCCAGGATATTCTTGAAAGAACCTAAGAGATACTCAATAGAAGGGGGTATGCAAAACTTCATCAGCTAGCCATTTTTCTGACCAGGTGAAATCATGCAGCAGCATCATTAATATGAATAGAAATGTCAAAGCATTCAATTCTCTGGCAACAGCTCTGGTGGACATTCCTGCATTCCAATTGCAAGCACCCTCAAAATTTGAGATGTCTGTGGCATTGTGTTGTGTGGCAAAACTGCTCATTTTAGATTGGACTTTTATTATCCCAAGCACAAGGGGTGCACATGTGCAATGATTATGCTGTTTAATCAGCTTCCTGATATGGCACACCTGTCAGGTGGATGATTCTCTTGGCAAAGGAGAAACGCTGACTAACAGGGATGTAAAATTAATTTGTGCACAACATTTCACAGAAATAAGTTTTTTTTGGCTTATGGAACATTTTCTGGGATCTTCTATTTCAGCTCATGAAACACCAGAGCTGTTGCCAGAGAATTGAATGTTTTTGTCTACCATAAGCCTACTATGACGTTTTAGAGAATTTGGTAGTACAGCCAACCGGCCTCACAACCGCAGAACAGTTGTAATTACAATGATTTGAAGTAGATTTAACAAGTTACGTCAATAAGGGATCATATGGAAAGAGCAGGTGTTCTTAATGTTTGTACACCCAGTGTAGTACTATAACATAAATGTAGAACAAAAACAACCATAGAAATAAGCAGAACACGAGAAAGTAATCTACAGTTGGAAGTCGGAAGTTTTCATACACCTCAGCCAAATACATTTAAACTCAGTTTTTCACAATTCCTGACATTTAATCCTAGTAAAAATTCCCTGTCTTAGGTCAGTTAGGATCACAACTTTATTTTAAGAATGTGAAATGTCAAAATAATAGTGGAGAGAATTAAATATTTCAGCTTTTATTTCTTTCATCACATTCCCAGTGGGTCAGAAATTTACATACACTCAATTAGTACTTGGTAGCATTGCCTTTAAATTGTTTAACTTGGGTCAAACGTTTCGAGTAGCCTTCCACAAGCTTCCCACAACAAGTTGGGTGAATTTTGGCCCATTCCTCCTGACAGAGCAGGTGTAATTGAGTCAGGTTTGTAGACCTCCTTGCTCGCACACTCTTTTTCAGTTCTGCCCACACATATTCTATGTGATTGAGGTCAGGGCTTTGTGATGGCCAGTCCAATACTTTACTTTGTTGTCCTTAAGCCATTTTGCCACAAATTTGGAAGTATGCTTGAGGTTGTTGTTCATTTGGAAGACCCACTTGCGACCTAGCTTTTACTTCCTGACTGATGTCTTGAGATGTTACTTCAATATATCCACATAATTTTCCATCCCCATGAAGCCATCTATTTTGTGAAGTGCACCAGTCCCTCCTGCAGCAAAGCACCCCCACAACATGATGCTGCCACCCCCGTGCTTCACAGTTGGGATGGTGTTCTTCAGCTTGCAAGCCTCCCCTTTTTTCCTTCAAACATAACGATGGTCATTATGGCCAAACAGTTCTATTTTTGTTTCATTAGACCAGAGGACATTCCTCCAAAAAGTAAGATCTTGCTTTTTTATGGTGGTTTTGGAGCAGTGGCTTCTTCTTTGCTGAGCGGCCTTTCAGGTTATGTCGATATAGGACTCGTTTTACTGTGGATATAGATACTTTTGTACCTGTTTCCTCCAGCATCTTCACAAGGTCCTTTGCTGTTGTTCTGGGATTGATTTGCACTTTTCGCACCAAAGTACGTTCATCTCTAGGAGACAGAACGCATCTCCGTCCTGAGTGGTATGACAGCTGCATGGTCCCATGGTGTTTATACGTGTGTACTATTGTTTATACAGATGAACGTGGTACCTTCAGGCGTTTGGATATTGCTCCCAAGGATGAACCAGACTTGTGGAGGTCTACAATTTTTTTCTGAGGTCTTGGCTGATTTCTTTTGATTTTCCCATGATGTCAAGCAGAGGCACTGAGTTTGAAGGTAGGCCTTGAAATACATCCACAGGTTCACCTCGAATTGACTCAAATGATGTCAATTAGCCTATCAGAAGCTTCTAAAGCCATGACATAATTTTTTTGAATTTTCCAAGCTGTTTAAAGGCACAGTCACCTTAATGTATGTAAATTTCTGACCCACTGGAATTGTGATACAGTGAATTATAAGTGATATAATCTGTCTGTAAACAATTGTTGGAAAAATGACTTGTGTCATGCACAAAGTAGATTTCCTAACCGACTTGCCAAAACTATAGTTTGTTAACAAGAAATTTGTGGAGTGGTTGTAAAACTAATTTGAATGACTCCAACCTAAGTGTATGTAAACTTCCGACTTCAACTGTCTATACCAATGCAAATTTCCAAACGATGTTTGCATATAATGAAAATACATTCTAAAAACTATGCTGGTATTCTTTTGTACATTATTTAATTGTTTATTAAATTTCATTCATAGCTAAAAAAATTACTATTTAATAGTAGTAGCCATAATTAATAAATGGCACCATGCAGGGTTCAATATGGAACCATTTTGGTTCAGTGAAGAAGAACTTCTTGGGTTCTGGTCATAGAACCCTATAAAAAGGTTGTATATGAACCAAGCAATAGAACCGTTTTTGGTTCTATACAGAACCTTTTTTCCTGAAAGTGTACAGAACTACCGGTGCATCAAGTCTGACAACAGGCTCTTGAACAACTTCTATCCCCAAGCAATACGACTGATAAATAGCAAACATAATAGCTACATCAACTGATTTTTACCCTGTGTCTTTATTGACCTTTTTATATCAATATTTGCAATGTCTCTATGCACACTCACCTTGCCCTACGCACGCACGCACGCACGCACGCACACACACACACACACACACACACACAAACACTCACTCCATCATTTGCTCACTCACACATAATATGCACATACATTTATACTGACTACACACCCAGACACCCGCTCACATACAAGCTGCTGCTACTCTGTTTATCTTTTATACTGTTGCCTATTTACCTTGCCCCAATACATATCTACCTCCATCACTCTAAATCAAAGTTTTTGTCACGTGCGCCGAATACAACAGGTGTAGACCTTACAGTGAAATGCTTACTTACAGGCTCTAACCAATACTGCAAAAAAAGGTGTGTGTGTGTGTGGGTAAGTAAAGAAATAAAACAACAGTAAAAATACATTTGAAAATAAGAGTAGCAAGGCTATATACAGACACCGGTTAGTCAGGCTTATTGCGGTAGTATCTACATGTACGTATGGCTAAAGTGACTATGCATGTATGATGAACAGAGAGTAGCGTAAAAGGAGGGGTTGGCGGGGGGTGGGACACAATGCAGATAGCCCAGTTAGCCAATGTGCGGGAGCACTGGTTGGTCGACCCAATTGAGGTAGTATGTACATGGATGTATGGTTAAAGTGACTATGCATATAAGATAAACAGAGAGTAGTAGCAGCGTAAAAGAAGGGTTGGGGGGGGCACACAATGCAAATAGTCCAGGTAACCATTGGTTACCTGTTCAGAAGTCTTATGGCTTGGGGGTAAAAACTGTTGAGAAGCCTTTTTGTCCTAGATTTGGCACTCTGGTACCGCTTGCCATGCGGTAGTAGAGAGAACAGTCTGACTGGAGTGGCTGGGGTCTTTGACAATTTTTAGGGCCTTCCTCTGACACCGCCTGGTGTAGAGGTCCTGGATGGCAGGCAGCTTTGCCCCAGTGATGTATTGGGCCCTACGCACTACCCTCAGAAGTGCCTTGCGGTCAAAGGCCGAGCAATTGCCGTACCAGTCAGTGATGCAACTGGTCAGGATGCTCTCGATGTTGCAGCTGTAGAACCATTTGAGGATCTCAGGACCCATGCCAAATCTTTTTAGTTTCCTGAGGGGGAAAAGGCTTTGTCATGCCCTCTTCACAACTGTCTTGGTGTGTTTGGACCATTCTAGTTTGTTGCTGATGTGGACACCAAGGAATTTGAAGCTCTCAACCTGCTCCACTGCAGCCCCGTTGATGAGAATGGGGACGTGCTCGGTCCTCCTTTTCCTGTAGTCCACAATCATCTCCTTAGTCTTGGTTACGTTGAGGGATAGGTTGTTATTCTGGCACCACCCAGGCCAGGTCTCTGACCTCCTCCCTATAGGCTGTCTCGTCGTTGTCGGTGATCAGGCCTACCACTGTTGTGTCGTCTGCAAACTAAATGATGGTGTTGGACTCGTGCCTGGCCATGCAGTCGTGGGTGAACAGGGAGAACAGGAGGGGACTGAGCATGCACCCCTGAGGAGCTCCAGTGTTGAGGATCAGTGTGGCAGATGTGTTGCTCCCTATTCTCACCACCTGGGGGCGACCCGTCAGTAAGTCCAGGATCCTGTTGCAGAGGGAGGTGTTTAGTCCTAGGTTCCTTAGCTTAGTGATGAGCTTTGAGGGTACTATGGTGTTGAACGCTGAGCTGTAGTCAATGAATAGCATTCTCACATAGGTGTTCGTTTTGTCCAGATGGGAAAGGGCAGTGTAGAGTGCAATAGAGATTTCATCATCTGTGGATCTGTTTGGGCGGTATGCAAATTGGAGTGAGTCTAGGGTTTCTGGGATAATGGTGTTGTGAGCCATTACCAGCCTTTCAAAAAACTTCATGGCTACAAACTACGGGTCTGTAGTCATTTAGGCAGGTTGGCTTTGTGTTCTTGGGCACAGGTACTATGGTGGTCTGCTTGAAGCATGTTGGTATTACAGACTCAATCAGGGACATGTTGAAAATGTCAGTGAAGACACCTGCCAGTTGGTCAGCACATGTCCGAAGCACACGTCCTGGTAATCTGTCTGGCCCCGCAGCCTTGTGTATGTAGACCTGTTTAATTGTCTTACTCACGTTGGCTACAGAGAGCGTGATCACACAGTGGTCCAGAACAGCTGATGCTCTCATGCATGCTTCAGTGTTGCTTGCCTCGAAGCGAGCATAGAAGTGATTTAGCTCGTCTGGTAGGCTCGTGTCATTGGGCAGCTCGCGGCTGTGCTTCCCTTTGTCGTCTGTAATAGTTTGCAAGCCTGGCGTCGGAGCCGGTGTAGTATGATTCAATCTTAGCCCTGTATTGACGCTTTGCCTGTTTGATGGTTCGTCGCAGGGCATAGCGGGATTTCTTGTAAGCTTCCGGGTTAGAGTCCCGCACCTTGAAAGCGGCAGCTCTACCCTTTAGCTCAGTGCGAATGTCGCCTGTAATCCATGGCTTCTGATTGGGGTATGCACGTACAGGCACTGTGGGGACGACGTCCTCAGTGCACTTATTGATAAAGCCAGTGACTGATGTGGTGTATTCCTCAATGTCATCGGAAGAATCCCGGAACATGTTCCAGTCTGTGATAGCAAAACAGTCTTGTAGTTTAGCATCTGCTTCATCTGACCACTTTTTTTATAGACCGAGTCACTGGAGCTTCCTGCTTTAATTTTTGCTTGTAAGGAGGAATCAGGAGTATAAAGTTGTGGTCGGATATACCAAATGGAGGGCGAGGGAGAGCCTTTTACGCGTCTCTGTGTGTGGAGTACAGGTGATCTAGAATTTTTTTCCCTCCAACATCTTTGCACATGTAAGTATGGTATTGGATGTGACTTGAAATATTTCCTGTATATAGTATGCTTACTTTCTTACTTTATTGTGTATTTCATATTCTTATTTCTCGTGTTTCTTTCTAGTCATACATTGTTATTGACTATTGCATTGTTGGATTTTGAGTTTGCAAGAAAGGCATTTCTGTCATGTCCTGACCATAGTAAGTTATTTTCTATGGTAGAATAGGTCAGGGCGTGACAGGGGGTGTTTGTCCGTTTTTGTAATTCTATGTTAATTTCTAGTTTTGTATTTCTAGGTTGGTTTTTGATTGGCATGACCTTCAGTTAGAGGCAGCCGGTTGTCGTTGTCTCTAATTGGAGGTCATATTTAAGTTGATGTTTGTCCCACATGTGTTTTGTGAGAGATTATACTTTGTGAGTAGTGTTTGTTCCTCCTGCGTCATGGTTTGTTGTTTTGTCCTTAAGTTTATTTTTGTATTGCATTAAGTTTCACAGTCCAATAAATATGTGGAACAAAACCGACGCTGCATTTTGGTCCGATCATTCTGACAGCCATGACAGAATCACCCACCATAAAAGGACCAAGCAGCGTGAGAGAAGGTACCTGGAGTCGTGGACGTGGGAAGAAATCCTGGATGGGAAAGGACCCTGGAGGCAGGCTGGGGAGTATCGCCGTCCGAAGGAGGCGATCGAGGCAGCAAGAGAGGAGCGGCGATACTATGAGGCACTATGTCCTTGCCTCTTGGTGGATGAGAGGCAGCACCCCAAAACATTTTTGGGGGGGCACACAGGCAGATTGGCTAAGGCGGTTTTAAGACCTGAGCCAACTCCCCGTGCTTACCGTGGGGTGCGAGTGACCGAGCAAGCACCGTGTTATGCGGTGCACCCGGTGCGCTCGGTGCAAGCTCCTCACCATTGCCGTGCTAGAGTTGGCCGTCAGCCAGGAAGAAGTGCGCCGGCTCAGAGTATCTAGTCTCCAGTGCGTCTCTTTGGTCCAGGTTATCCTGCGCCTGCTCTATGCACGGTACCCCCCTTTCACCAGCACAGGACGGGGTGTGCCAGCTCTAAGCTCCAGACCTCCGGTGCGCTTCCGGAGCCCAGTACATCCTGTGCCGCCTCCTCGCACTCGCCCTGAGGTGCATGTTACTAGTCTGGCGCCTCCTATGCCAGCTCCACGCATCATGCCACCAGTGCGCATGCCCAGTCTGGGGTGTCCTGTTCCTGCTTCTCGCACTCGCCCTGAGGTGCGTGTTACTAGTCTGGCACCTCCTATGCCAGTCCCACGCATCAGGCCTCCAGTGACGCTCCCCAGCCCGGAACCTCCAGCGACGCTCCCCAGCCCGGAGCCTCCAGCGACGCTCCCCAGCCCGGAGCCTCCAGCGACGCTCCCCAGCCCGGAGCCTCCAGCGACACTCCACAGCCCGGAGCCTCCAGCGACGCTCCCCAGTCCTGAGCCTCCAGCGACGCTCCCCAGTCCGGAGCCTCCAGCGACGCTCCCCAGTCCGGAGCCTCCAGCAGTGGTCTGCAGCCCGGAGTCTTCAGCGGCGGTTGGCGGTCCGAAGCCTCCGGCGATGCTCCATGGTCTGGTTCCTCCGGACATACAGAAGCGGGGGGATCAGCGGGCGGTGGGGGTACCACGCCCGGAACCAGAGCCGCCGCCTTAGACATTAGTCGCCCATCCTACCCTCCCTTTGTGTTTTGTGCTTTTTTGGGGGGGGGTTGTTGTTTTAGGGGGGTTTTGTTGTTTGGTTTTGTAGGTGCGGAGTCTGCACATTTGGGGGGGGTACTGTCACATCCTGACCATAGTAAGTTGTTATTTTCTATGGTAGAGTAGGTCAGGGCATGACAGAGGGTGTTATTCCGTTTTTGTATTTCTATGTTTCGTTTCTAGGTTGGTTTTTGTTTGGCATGACCTCAAATTAGAGGCAGTCGGTTGTCGTTGTCTCTAATTGGAGGTCATATTTAAGTTGATGTTTGTCCCACTTGTGTTTTGTGGGTGATTATACTTTGTGAGTAGTGTTTGTTCCTCCTGCGTCACAGTTTGTTGTTTTGTCCTTAACCTTTGTTGGGGAGGTGGGATGCTAGCGAAAAAGCCTGTGAAAAATCAGAGCGCCAAATTCAAAACCACAAAATGTCATAATTCCAAGTTCTCAAACAGGACTATTTTACACCATTTTAAAGATACACGTCTCCTTAATTTAACCACATTGTCCGATTTCAAAAAGGCTTTACGGTGAAAGCATAAAGTTAGATTATGTTAGGACAGTTCCAACACAAGAAAAACCACACAGCCATTTTCCTAGCAAGGGCAGGCGTCACAAAAAAACAGAAAACCAGCTAAAATGATGCACTAACCTTTGACGATCTTCATCAGATGACACTCCTAGGACATCATGTTACACAATGCATGCATTTTTTGTTCGATCAAGTTGATATTTATATCCAAAAACAGCCTTTACATTGGCGCGTGATGTTCAGAAAATATTTTGCCTCCAATACTGCCGGTGAATCAACACTACAATTTACAAAAATACTCATCATAAACGTTGATAAAATATTAACCTGTTATAAAATATTAACCTCCAAGTCTCCGATCACTACCTTGTATCCTTTTCCCTCTCGCTCTCCTCCAACACTACTCACTCTGCCCCTACTCAGATGGTATTGCGCCATCGCAACCTTCGCTCTCTCTCTCTCCTGCTACTCTCTCCTCTTCCATCCTATCATCTCTTCCCTCTGCTCAATCCTTCTCGCATCCAATCTCTTGATTCTGCCTCCTCAAACCTCCTCTCCTCCCTTTCTGCATCCTTTGACTCTCTATGTCCCTTATCCTCCCGACCGGCTCGGTCCTCCCCTCCTGATCCGTGGCTTGACGACTCATTGCGAGCTCACAGAACAGGGCTCCGGGCAGCCGAGTGGAAATGGAGGAAAACTAGCCTCCCTGTGGACCTGGCATCTTTTCACTCCCTCCTCTCTACATTTTCCTCCTCTGTTTCTGCTGCTAAAGCCACTTTCTACCACTCTAACTTCCAAGCATCTGTCTCTAACCCTAGGAAGCTCTTTGCCACCTTCTCCTCCCTCCTGAATCCTCCTCCCCCTCCTCCCTCTCTGCGGATGACTTCGTCAACCATTTTGAAAAGAAGGTCGACGACATCCGATCCTCGTTTGTTAACCTCTCTAGGACCGGCGGGACGAATTCGTCCCACCTACTCAACAGCCAGTGTAATCCCATGGCGCGATATTCAAATACCTCAAAAATGCTATTACTTCAATTTCTCAAACATATGACTATTTTACACCATTTTAAAGACAAGACTCTCGTTAATCTAACCACACTGTCCGATTTCAAAAAGGCTTTACAACGAAAGCAAAACATTAGATTGTCAGCAGAGTACCCAGCCAGAAATAATCAGACACCCATTTTTCAAGCTAGCATATAATGTCACATAAACCCAAAACACAGCTAAATGCAGCACTAACCTTTGATCTTCATCAGATGACAATCCTAGGACATTATGTTATACAATACATGCATGTTTTGTTCAATCAAGTTCATATTTATATCAAAAAACAGCTTTTTACATTAGCATGTGACTAGCATGTGACTAGCATTCCCACCGAACACTTCCGGTGAATTTACTAAATTACTCACGATAAACGTTCACAAAAAACATAACAATTATTTTAAGAATTATAGATACAGAACTCCTTTATGCACTCGCTATGTCCGATTTTAAAATAGCTTTTCGGTGAAAGCACATTTTGCAATATTCTGAGTAGATAGCCCAGCCATCACAGGCTAGCTATTTTGACACCCACCAAGTGTGGTACTCACCAAACTCCGATTTACTATTAGAAAAGTTTAATTACCTTTGCTGTTTTTCGTCAGAATGCACTCCCACTTCTACTTCAATAACAAATGTTGGTTTGGTTCCAAATAATCCATAGTTATATCCAAATAGCGGCGTTTTGTTCGTGCGTTCAAGACACTATCCGAAGGGTAAAGAAGGGTGACGCGCCCGACGCGTTTCGTGACAAAAAATTTACAAATATTCCATTACCGTACTTCGAAGCATGTCAAACGCTGTTTAAAATCAATTTTTATGCTATTTTTCTCGTAAAAAAGCGATAATATTCCAACCGGGAGTCGTTGTTTTCAAAGAGAGAGAAAGTAAACATGGTGTCGGCTCGTGCATGCGCCTCCAGTCTCATTGTCCTCAGATCGACCATTATCCAAATGCGCTAATGTTTTTCAGCCATGGCCTGCAAAGCCACCATTCATCGTTCTGGCGCCTTCTGAGAGCCTATGGGAGCGTTAGAAAATGTCAAGTCATGCCAGAGATCCCCTGTTTTGGTTAGAGATGATCAAGAAGGCCATGAAATGGTCAGAGAGAGCGCTTCCTGTTTGGAATCTTCTCAGGTTTTGGCCTGCCAAATGAGTTCTGTTATACTCACAGACACCATTCAAACAGTTTTAGAAACTTTAGGGTGTTTTCTATCCAAATCAAAATTATATGCATATTCTAGTTACTGGGCAGGAGTAGTAACCAGATTAAATCGGGTACGTTTTTTATCCGGCCGTGCAAATACTGCCCCCTATCCCCAACAGGTTAATAACTTTTCATGTTCAAAACTGTGCACTCTCCTCAAACAATAGCATGGTATTCTTTCACTCTAATAGCTTCTGTAAATTGGACAGTGCCGTTAGATTAACAACAATTTAAGCTTTCTGCCAATATCAGATATGTCTATGTCCTGGGAAATGTTCTTGTTACTTACAACCTCATGCTAATCGCATTAGCCTGCGTTAGCTCAACCGTCCCGCAGGGGACCCACCTGGGTAAGGAGATTAAGCTATTTCATTAAGCTATTAAGCTATTTAGACATAGCCCGTCTCTCACCTCTGATGCCTCCCTCATGTGACGTGATCGATAGAGCTGCAGGTGGAGGCTTTGATTGCAATAGACGTGCGCTGCTATACAGTAACCCTCTTCACATCATTCCCCCCTCCTATCACAATCTGCTTTGCAGAGGATCTGACAGAACTGCATCAATCACAGATCTCATTGTTGTCTCTGTCAGTATGGGGGTCAAGCCTGCAGTTCGCTCAATGCCCAAAGGACTCTGGGAGATGAAGATGATGGATTGTGACCAGTGCTGGCAGTTTAAGGCCACGTCTGCTGGTGTGTATTAGTGTGTTTGTGTGAGTGTGTGTTAGTGTGTCTGTGTCGGAAGATCATTGTCTAGGGGCAACCTACTACTAGAGAAGCTAGTGTGAGGTAGTATTAGATATCCCCCTGGTGAGAGCATATAGACCAGAAATCATTTTCACACGTCTCGTGCGAGTGGTAGGACAGTCCTTCGCTCATGGGCCACGCGACGGAGGTCACATCTCCAGAAGTGACAGAGCGCCGATCCCATCTCTACCAGTCACGAGTCTCGAGCTTACATCACCAATTCCAGTGCATTAACCTCCTTTCCCCTGGCTAGTAAAGTGGAGTTCCCGAGAAAGATGGCTGGGGTAGGGGGTCAAGGATATCACTGTCTTTCTTTCGACTCCTTTCGCTGATGGGCCAAGTGGGACAATGATGGGGGTCTCAGAGAGGGACAGGCTTGGGAAGGTTAGCGTTGAGTCAGCCCCTATGGGTACGACCATAGGCTCAAGGAGTTCTAACACTACTCGACCCGTCCTTGCGACAGATTTCTGGGGTCTCGGGCTGGAACGATTGGATAACTGCCACTGGCTAGAGAGATGATTGCCTGGCAATCTTAGTCACTTTTGTGACACGTGATAGCAGATCCCTGCTTCGACTGTGGCTGTACCATTGAATGGGTTTGCCCTATAATTTGCGATTCAGTTTCCACTGCTACTAGAAAATACTATTTAGTAACAATGGGTACTTTCTTGTAATTATTTCAAAAATTTCAACACAATTAGGAACTACCTATCCCATATGGCGGCGCATAATTGGCCCAGCGTCGTCCGGTTTAGGGGAGGGTTATGGCCTGAGGTAGGCCGTCATTGTAAAATAAGAATTTGTTCTTAACTGACTTGCCTAGTAAAAAAAAAGGTTAAATAAAAAATCAATCAATTGATGCCTAGTAGCGTTAGATTCATAATTGATGATAACCGTATAGTTCCCATTTTGCTTGGTCATTTTTGTCATGTATAATAAAGAGCAATCATGTGCAAAGAAGTTATTTAGGAATTTCCAGGGTTTTACTGTAGTAAAGTAGCGGTGCACTCTGTCTTTTCACAGAACGAGTAGGGACTAGTAAGGATATTATGATTCATAAAAAAATATATACTACAAATCACTCTGAATGAAGCTAATATTTTCCTCGGCCTACTGTACAATTCTGACCAAGAATGACCCATCTTATCATAACATCTCTATTAAATTCTCAAACCCCTAAACAAACAACTCAATTAGGCGAGATTAGAAGCCATTACCTACCTTTGAAAAACTGATCTGTAAACTGGGGGAGAATAACACAGCAGAATGCATACTCATGATGCAAATAGGACCTACATTGGAGTGTGTGGGTGTCCGTGTATCCCTTAGTGTGTGTGTGTGTGTGTGTGTGTACATGAAGGGCCTTTGTGTATGCACATTTGTGTGTGTATCATGTTTTAGGGACAACCCAGATGCAGACAGTGTCGAAGTAACAAAAGTTTATTACTAGAACAGGGGGTAGGCAAAACTACAGGTCAAGGGCAGGCAGAGGTCAGTAATCCAGATCAGAGGTACAGAACGGCCGGCAGTCTCATGGTCAGGGCAGGCAGAGGTCAATAACTTAGCGTGACGTGACCAGGTAAAGAGCGGCAATCAGGCTCGGGGCAGGCAGAATGCTCAAAACCGGGAAAACATGAAAACAGGAACTAGAAACAGACAGGAGCAAGGGGGAAAATGCTGGTAGGCTTGACAAACAAACTGGCAACAGACAGAGAACACAGGTAGAAATATAATGGAGAAGATGGGTGACACCTGAAGGGGGGTGGACAAGCACATAGACAGGTGAAACAGATCAGGGTGTGATAGTGTTTGTCTGTCTGTGTGACGTGTGTGCGGGCGAGCGTGTGTGTGTGTGTGTGTGTTTCTCTCTGTGTGTGTGTGTGTGTGTGTGTGTGTGTGTGTGTGTGTGTGTGTGTTTGAGATTATTTTATTTTTACAGGGACAGTGCACATTAAATCAACGTTTCAGTAAAAGTGCCGGTTTTAGCCAGCTGGCTAATTTTCAACCGCAGTCCCTGGGCTAGGTTATTAAAAACAATTACAATAACAATACAGACAGTCATTGAGCAGTGAGCATCCGCAGAGCAACATAGGACAATCAAGACATAGCATGCAGACAGAGCAACATACCACAAAAAGCAACAAGACAAAACCCATAAAAGCATTGAAATGTTTCCACATCTCACAAGCTACAGACGACATGGAAAGCAGCAATACACAGCTAAGGATTATGTTCACAAATCTGATTGTCCTTTAGCCATGTCTTCATGTTTTTTTGTGGTAGGTGGTGCAGTTATGTGTGTCTGGCAGTGTATTCCAGACATGGGAAGCTCTAACGGAGAAAGCAGATTTGACTAAAGGTGCTTTTCCTTAAGGGGAACTATACAGTCACCTCTCATGGCAGACCTTGTGGCAGACCACTCATGGCAGACCACTCAGTACTTTTCTGTTTAACAAAAGTACTAAGTGGAGGGGGAGCCAGGCCATTTAGGATCTTGAATACAAGACATGCGTCGGTGTATTGCACAAGATTTTCCCAACTCAGGAGCTCATGCTTTCTGAGGATGTAACAGTGATGATGGCTATTGGGCTTCCTATCGAGCACTTTGATAACCTGTAGACAGACTGAATAGGTTTTAATGTTGTACAGCAAGCTTGGGCCCAACTAGTCAAGCAGTATGTTAAGTGGGGGAGTATCATAGATTTGAAGTACAGTTTTGCTACCTCTGTAGTCAAACAATTTTGTATAAATCCGGAAATTAACTAGGTTGAATTTGGTTATTTGAAGTACCTTTTTCACATGCTTTTTAAAAGAGAGGTTGGAATCAAGTATGATGCCAAAGTACTTAAAATCAGATACCACCTGGAGCTTCTCCCCTGACACATAGACATCTGGCTCAGTAGCATCAGTTGCCCTCTTTGTGAAGAACATGCAGACAGTTTTTTTCATATTGAGATGCAAACAGTCACTGAGCCGTGTGTCAGTGTGTGTGTGTGTGTGTACTGCTTGTTTACTTAATATCATGCACCGTGGGTAAGTAAAGAAGTGGCCACAGCACTCGATAGATTGAGCGGACTTAAGGGTTTCCCCTTTCATTCGTCAGCAGCCATTAGCCGGCTGCTTGAGCGCTGTCTAGCGAAACAAGATTAGCGTTGAAACACCCCCCCATTCTCCTTCTATGTAGATGGGCAAACTATGTTTTATGAATAGGAAGCGGAGGCATGGAGGAATGAAGGACGAATAGAAGGGGGAGGAGGGCTTTATTTTAATCAGACACTGCTTTTAATGAGGAACCTGTGTCAGCGGGGGAAAACGGTAGAGAGAGAGTAGAGGAAAAGAGACGACTTTGCCCTAGCTCTAATTTTCTGAAATCTATTAATGTGCAAGATCAATATGGATTGGCTGGTGGTTTTTGTTGTTGCTGTTGTTATTGTTCATCTGGCTCGGGGAGGGAAATTGGACAGAGTGGACAATACGGCGAGAAAGGTTTAGAGGAACAAAAAAAGCTGTTCTGTTGGGCACCGGTGAAAAGAAGTTTCAGAAAGCGATGATGGCACACATTTCAGCATACACATTGGACCCTGTGATGACAAAGCATCAAATGGTTCTGTGTGGCTCAGTTGGTATAGCATGGTGCTTGCAATGCCAGGGTTGTGGGTTTGATTCCCATGGGGGACCAGCATGAAACATGCATGCACTCACTACTGTAAATTGCTCAGGATAAGAGCTTCTGCTAAAATGTAAATGTTAAGTGGAGTTTACTTTCAGGATGAACATATTACCATCTTAGTGGCTACGTCCCACATGGCAACTTATTCAGAGCCTGATGGGCACTGGTCAAAAGTAGTGTACTATATAGGGAATAGGTTGCCATGTGGGATGCAACCCCACATAGAGAAGTTTTTTTTTTGTCATTGACAGGAGTGAACTTCCATTTTCTTTTTACTGATATTTTACAGTCAAGAAAACGATTTTGAATGAAGATAAGGTGGCATTTGAAGGGAGGGAGGAAGAGAATGAGAGAGGAATGATTTCGACTGTGTCCTCTTCTCAATGTCATTCTGACAAAGATAGGGAATAGGGTGCCGTTTGGGTTGTAACCTATGTTGTGCATTGCTTTTGACCAGGGTCTGTAGGGCTCTGTTTAAGGTAGTGCACTGTAAAGGTAGTAGGGTTTCATTTGTGTTGCAACCATAGACACAATAAAGAAACAGATTAGGCAGTCTCCATGGTTTCTCTCAGGTATGGACAGTTTTTAATTAACATTTCAGTGACTTCGAGTTTGATGAGACTCTGGATGCTATTGTAACCCACTGCATTCTAATGGTCAAACATAATGAGAGGAGAACTCCATTTGCTTCGGGTGAGAACTCTTGAACACTCATAGATGTCTACCTCCCGGCTAGCGCTAACCTGCTTAGACAGGTGACGAACAGTACCCGTCTGAAGATTATTCATAATGTATTGTACATCAGAACTCATTTTCACCTGCCGAACAGAAAGACAAGTATTTTCAGGAACTAATGTAGTGCTTCAAACTTACATAAGCAGGAGGGTGCACCTGACATCTAGACCTTATCAACAAGTCTCTGCTAGGTAAAGCACCGCCTTATCTCAGCTCACTGGTCACCATAGCAGCACCCACTCGTAGCACACGCTCCAGCAGGCATATCCCAAAGCCAATTCCTCCTTTGGTCGCCTTTGCTTTGTTCTCTGCTGCCAATGACTGGAACCAACTGCAAAAATCACTGAAGCTGGAGACTCATATCTCCCTCACTAGCTTTAAGCACCAGCTGTCAGAGCAGCTCACAGATCACTGCACCTGTACATAGCCCATCTGTAAACAGCCCTTCTATCTACCTACCTCATCCCCATACTGTATTTATTTATTTATCTTGCTCCTTTGCACCCCAGTATCTCTACTTGCACATTCATCTTCTGCACATCTACCATTCCAGTGTTTACATCATTTACATTTTAGTCATTTAGCAGATGCTCTTATCCAGAGCGACTTACAGTAATGAATGCATACATTTTTTTCCCATACTGGTCCCCCGTGGGAATCAAACCCACAACCCTGGCGTTGCAAACACCATGCTCTACCAACTGAGCCACACGGGCCTGTTTAATTGCTATATTGTAATTACTTCGCCACCATGGCCTATTTATTGCCTTAACTTACCTCATTTGCACTCACTGTATATAGACTTTTTTTCTTTTTTCTACTGTATTATTGACTGTATGTTTTGTTTATTCCATGTGTAACTCTGTGTTGTTGTATGCATCGAATTGCTATGCTTTATCTTGGCCAGGTCGCAGTTGCAAATGAGAACTTGTTCTCAACTAGCCTACCTGGTTAAATAAAAAAAATAAACCTGCATATTCACTTGTCACAGCAGGAGGATATAACCCATGTATTACGATGGTATTACACTGTAATTGTACATCTATATAGCATTTACAGTGCATTCATAAAGTATTGACTTTACACATTTTGTTACATTACAGCCTTATTCTAAAATGGATTAAATTGTTATTTTTCATCAATCTACACACAATAGGCCTCCCGGGTGGTGCAGTAGTCTAAGGCACTGCAACGCAGTTCTAGCTGTGCCACCAGAGATTCTGGGTTCGAGCACAGGCACTGCCGCAGCTGGCCAGCGACCGGGAGGCTCATGTCGTCGTCCGGGTTATGGAGGGTTTGGCCGGCAGGGAGAGCCTTCTCTCATCGCGCACTAGCGACTCCTGTAGCGGGCCAGGCGCAGTGCATGCTGACCAGGTCGCTAGGTGTACGGTGTTTCCTCCGACACATTGGTGCGGCTGGCTTCCGGGTTGGATGTGCGTTGTGTCAAGAAGCAGTGCGGCTTTGTTGGGTTGTGTTTCGGAGGACGCATGGCTCTCGACCTTCGCCTCTCCCGAGTCCGTACGGGAGCTTCAGCGATGAGACAAGACAGTAACTACCAATTGGATACCACGAAATTGGAGAGAAAAAGGGGTAAAAAAAATAAAAAAATAAAAAATCTACACATAATGACAAAGCAAAAACTGTTTTTTAGAAATGTTTGCGCAAATATATATATATATATATATAGGGTCTTCAGTACTTCGTTGAAGAACCTTTGGCAGCGATTACAGCCTTGAGTCTTCTTGGGTATGACGCTACAAGCTTGGAACACCTGTATTTGGGGAGTTTCTCCCATTCTTCTCTGCGGATCCTCTCAAGCTCTGTCAGGTTGGATGAAGACGCTGCTGCACAGATACTTTAGGTCTCTCCAGAGATGTTTGATCAGGTTCAGGTCCTGGCTCTGGCTAGGCCACTCAAGGTCAATCATAGACTTGTCCTGAAGCCACTCCTGAGTTGTCTTGGCTGTGTGCTATGGTCATTGTCCTGTTGGAAGGTGAACCTTCGCCCCAGTCTGAGGTCCTGAGCACTCTGGAGCAGGTTTTCATCAAGGATCTCTCTGTACTTTGCTCCGTTCATCTTTGCCTCGATCCTGACCAGTCTCCCTGTCCCTGCCACCGTGGGGATGGTGCCAGGTTTCCTCCAGACGTGACGCTTGGCATTCAGGCCAAAGAGTTGGTTTAATCAGACCAGATAATCTTGTTTCTCATGGTCTGAGAATATTTAGGTGCCTTTTGGCAAACTCCAAGCGGGTTGTCATGTGTCTTTTAATTGAGGAGTGGCTTCCGTCTGGCCTCTCTACCATAAAGGCCTTATTGGTGGAGTGCTTCAGAGATGGAAGTCCTTCTGGAAGGTTCTCCCATCTCCACAGAGGAATTCTGGAACTTTGTCAGAGTGACCATCGGGTTCTTGGTCACCTCCCTGCCCTTCTCCCCGATTGCTCAGTTTGGCCGTGCGGCCAGCTCTAGAGCGAGTTTTGGTTCCAAACTTCTTCCATTTAAGAATGATGGAGGCCACTGTGTTCTTGTGGACCTTCAATGCTGCAGAAATGCTTTGGCAAACTTCCCCAGATCTGTGCCTCGACACAATCCTATTTCCGAGCTCTAAGGACAATACCATTTACCTCATGGCTTGGTTTTTGCTCTGACATGCACTGTCAACTGTGGGACCTTATGTAGACAGGTGGACTCCAATCAAGTTGTAGAAATATCTCAAGGATGATCAATGGAAACAGGATGCACCTGAGATCAATTTTGAGTCTCATAGCAAAGGGTCTGAATACTTACGTAAATAAGGTGTTTTTGCCTTGTCATTATGGATTTTGTGTGTATATTGAGAATTCTTGCTTTATTTCATCCATTTTTAGAATAAGGCTGTAACGTAACAAAATATGGAAAAAGTCAAGGGGTTCGAATACTTTCCGAAGGCACTGAATAAAGCACAACTCTCAGGAATACATTGATTGTACATCCTCTGAAACCTACTTGACGATCACACTGTAAACACACATCTATGCCTATCACTTTCCATTAAACTTAACACTCAGTCAATCAGTCATTCATACTCTTCTCAGACTGACAGCTGACGTTTGCATTCCTACCTCCTTACCAAGCAGACAAAGCTCAGCAGTGAGTTGTTTAAGTCCCAATCATTCAGTCACTCAGACTGTTACTCGGTCAGTCCAACATTCTCTTCTCAGATTGACAGCCAGTGTTTGGGAAGCTGCTCTGAAAATATAGTTTACCAAGCTACCAATTATTTCACACTTGAAGAATTTAAGCTACGCATTGTCCAATTTACAATAGGCTTTACAGTGAAAGCATGCCATGTGATTGTGTAAGGACGGCGCCCCACATCAAAATATTTTTCAACCAGCACAGGCTTCACAAAATCACAAATAGCGATTTAAATATTCACTTACTTTTTGAAAATCTTCCTCTGATTTGCAATCCAAAGGGTCTCAGCTACAACATGCATGGTCGTTTTGTTAGATAAAATCCTTCTTTAAATCCCAAAAAGTCAGTTTAGTTGGCGCCATGGATTTGAGTAATCCACTCGTTCAACACGCACAGAAAGGAATCCAAAAAGCTACTGCTAAACTTTAAAACAAGTCAAAATATGTTTCTATTTAATCCTCAGGTACCCTAAAATGTAATTAAACTATAATATTTAATTTTGAAAGAAGTATGTTCAATAGAAAAGCAAAATAAGCAGGTGCGCGTCCTCTTCGTCGCAATCGCACAGACTGATTTCCAACTCTGACTCCCAGTACCAAAACTCAAAATTCTTCCTCGTTTGGGAAGACACAAGCCTGAAACCTTGAACAAAGACTGTTTACATCTAGTGGAAGTCATAGGAATTGCAATCTGGGAGCTGGAATTGCATATGCCACATAGCTTTCCATTGTAAGAGCATGGGCTCTCTAAAAAAGATTTTGGTTTTTCTTTGGATTTTCTCCTACCATATCAATTGTGTTATAGTCTCATACATTATTTTAAAATTTCTACAAACTTCAAAGTGTTTTCTATCCAATGGTACCAATTATATGCATATACTGGCTTCTGGGCCTGAGCAACAGGTAGTTTACTTTGGGCACATCAGTCAGACAGGAAGTGGAGAAAAATAGACCCTATCCTGAAGAAGTTTTTACTTAACTAAAGTTACTTTGAAAAAGTAGTTCACTACATCCAAACTACTTAATAAAAATTATATCTGAAATGTTGTGGGCAAAAAATTGCAAGACCAGATCACTCTGGAGTCAGATGTTTTTTGTGTAAATTATAGTAAGCCCAAACATTATGTTGCAAGTGAGAATAAGGCAGGTCAGATGACGAAAAAGAAAGGAAATGATTGCCTAGTTCACCCATATTTTCCCTTCTTTGTGTGTCATGACTTCTGCCGAAGTCAATGCTCCTCCTTGTTCGGGTGGTGCTCGGCGGTCGACGTCACCGGTCTTCTAGCCATCATTGATCCATTTTTCATTTTCCATTGGTTTTGTCTTGTCTTCCTACACACCTGGTTCCAATTCATTACATGTTGTGTATTTAACCCTCTGTTTCCCCTCATGTCCTTGTCAGAGATTGATTGTTGTTATGTGCTCGTGTATTTTGTATTGGTGCGCGATGGGTTATTTTACCCATGTTATTTTTTATGTATGTTGGTTTTTGGAGTTTGTTTTATCTTTATTAAAATACTCTAGTTACACCAAGTTGGTTTATCCTGTGCCTGACTTCCCTGCCACCTACACACACGAATATGACATTGTGCAAAAAAAATATTGTGTTTTTCCAGTAGTTAGCTACACAGGTACATGGCAAAACAGTAAATAATTATGAAAACACAGCCAAGATTTTAATTTAGTTCAACTACCATCAAGCTACTGCAAAATGTTGTTTAATTAATAGTTGATGTAGTTCACTACTCCCCAACACTGTTGACAAAAAGGTCACTGGTTTGAATCCCCGAGACGACTAGGTGAAAAATCTGCTGACGTGCCCTTGAGCAAGGCACTCCAATAATGGCTGATCCCTAGCCATGATCCCCCTCTTCAATTTACACGTGTATAGTACACGAATGAAAGAGGACGAATGTAAGCACACACCTAATTATTATTATTATTATTATTATTACTTTTGCATTCCTACGCAACCTAACTCTGGAAAAGTCTCACATGTCCAAGTCCCGATCTGAAGTGGGAGCTCTGTCACCTGATGTTAAAGCTCTATTAGGCCTCTATAACCATTCACACCTTATTGTGGATATACCTGATTGGCTTGTGGCAGGCCGTGGCCCAGAGGCGAACACTACCCAAACACTCACTTACACACACACACACACACACACATCACAGGAGGTTCGTGGAACCTTAATTGGGGAGGACGGGCTCAGAGTAATGGCTAGAATGTAATAAATGGAATAGTGTTGAACTCATCAAACACACGGTTTTCATGTTTGATACCATTCCATTCACTCCATTTCAGCCATTTTTATAAGCCGTCATTCTCTTGTGACACACATAGCATCAGTCACGTATTTGTCAGACAGCTCACACACACACCTGAGTCCATGTCCACTTACTGAGCCCGGATACAGGATTAATAGGAACAGACTTTGCCTCTGGTACAGGCTCTAGTCTTTCATTTTAATTGTTTCACTGTTTGGGTCGTGTAACTGGTGTGACAAGTGGAGGAGTGTTGGCCTAAGACAACATGGCGGGGAACAGCTGGAGGCGAGCAAGCGAGAGAGAGTGTGAGTGAGTGACAACAATGGAGACTCAGCTCCAACAACCTCAGCAGAGCTGGGGCTCAAACTGCCCAAGGTCGATAGAAGTGGAGATTCTTCGTTTTTGTAGTTGATTTTTAATTAGTGACTGATGTGGACCTGCAGGGGCCCTGTAGGGGACCTGTGATGGACAATCGATGACAACCAACAGTACTGTGGCCTAATGGAACTGGAATTGTTTTTCCATGGTTTAGCCATTTGACTTAAACTGTTGCGGACGTTGCTAACCAGTGGGTTGGTGATTCAACCCCAGCAAGTGCTGATGTGGTTCTGGTCATGCCCTGCCCTTATAGGGTACCAAGCTAACCTCACTAAGAAACTGACAAAGTGCTACATTCCATTATATGTGCAAGAAAAATAAACACATTAGGGATTTCTCATTAAAATGTTCATGTGGATAATTCATTTGAAAACATTAAATCAAATAGACAAGGGAACATTGTGTCAGGCAGGACAGACTGCAAACGTGCACTTTAAGCTGCATGAGACTTCGATGACCTCTACCCTCGCTCTGGGCACCTCTCTCTCTTTCTCTCTCTTGACGTCACTTGCTGCCTGTAAGGGAAACTTTACTCACCATGGACATTTCTCTCTCTGTGCTCTGTGTCAATTATTCTAATGGCGCTGGAACGTGAGAGAGAAGGTGGGAAAGAGACAGAGAGAGGGCAAAAGACACGACATGTGTCTCTTTCATTCTGGCATTGCCTTATCAGCACAGAGAGATCCTTGATGAAAACCTTCTCCGAAGTGCTCAGGACCTCAGACTGGGCCAAAGGTTCACCTTCCAACAGGACAGCGAGCCTAAGCACACAGCCAAGACAATGCAGGAGTAGCTTCGGAAACAAGTCTCAATGTCCTTGAGTGGCCCAGAGCCCGGACTTGAAGCCGATCGAACATCTCTGGAGAGACCTGAAAATGGCTGTGGAGTGAAGCTCCCCATCCAACCGGACAGAGCTTGAGAGGATCTGCAGAGAAGAATGGGAGAAACTCCAAGTACAGGTGTTCCAAGCTTGTAGCATAATACCCAAGAAGACTCAAGGCTGTAATTGCTGCCAAAGGTGCTTCAACAAAGTACTGAGTAAAGGGTCTGATACTTATGTAAATGTGATATTTCACTTTTTAATGAATTTGCAAAAAAAATCTAAACCTGTTTTTGCTTTGTCATTATGGGGTATTGTGTGTAGATTAATTTTTGAATAAGGCTGTAACGTAACAAAATGTGGAAAAGGTCAAGGGGCCTGAATACTTAGTCAATTATGTTGCGAAAGTATCTCCCTTCTCTATCGCTTTTGTTCCTCCTTTAATCAGAAACAGAGCGCCAGAAACAGTATCACCTCTGTTTGTATCAAGTGTAGTCAATTTTGAAGGGGACAAGGGAGTTGATGATGGCAAAAGTTGATGCTGGGGACAGGGGTTCAATCTTTTCATATTTGGTAGCATATGCACTTCCTAGCCATGGGCATGGTTGTTCATGCAGTGATTACAATGTATCACTAAGGTGGGAGCTGGTCAGTCAGGAAGCAAGTGCAGGTGGGGAGTTTAATAACAAACAGAACATGGAACAAAACAAGAAACATGAGTAGCGTACAGACATGAAACGCAGTTTGTGTACTTTGCCCAGATCTCAGGCAAAACACAGAAGTGTCGAGCTGAGGATGTGGCAGGTTGTGGCTCTGGGATGATAGCTTTTGTGTCATCAAAGAAGTACCAGACTTTTTCCTCCCTCAAATCTGATGGATAGAATGAAAAACGTGTTAGCTCCAGCACAACTCAGCGTCGACCTCGTATTGACCATTGCCAATCTGGAAAGAAAAGCAAAAGGCACAAAGGCAAAATCACAAAAGCAGGACACTTCTTGGGTGTGGATAAGGCCTGGTTTTGTCGATGTCATCTTAAGGAGAAAATAAAATACATTTTAGGTGAAATTCAACTCAGACATACACATCATCCATTATTTAATATTAAGTTTCTCTTTTTAGTAACATCCATTATACATTCATAGCATGAACAGTGACTAACCTTTTTGGCGCAGGCGTTCCGCTAGCGACCCACCTCGACAACATCCTGTGAAATTGCAGAGCGCCGAATTCAAAATACAGAAATAGTCATAATAAACATTCATAAAAAAAACAAGTGTTATACATCGGCTTAAAGATGAACTTCTTGTTAATCCAGCCACTTTGTCAGATTTCAAAAAGGCTTTACGGCAAAAGCATACCATGCGATTATCTGAGGACAGCGCCCAGCTTACAAAAGCATACAAACATTTTACAACCAAGTAAAGGAATTACAAAAGTCAGAAATAGCGATACAATTAATCACTTACCTTTACATTTACATTTAAGTCATTTAGCAGACGCTCTTATCCAGAGCGTCTTTGAAGATCTTCATATGGTTGCAGTCACAAGAGTCCCAGCTACACAATCAATGTTTGTTTTGTTTCGATAAAGTCCGTCTTTATATCCCCAAAACAACGTTTTTTTGGCATGTTTTGTTCAGTAATCCACTGGCTCAAAGGTGGTCAAAACATGCAGACATATACATCCTAATAGTACTGGTAAAGTTCATCAAAACATGTCAAATGATGTTTATAAATAATCCTCAGGTTGTCAATTGTCTAAATCGATAATATTTCAAACGGACAATAGCGCATTCAATAGAAAGCAAAAACAACGAAGGGCGCGCACTCGGTCATGCGCAAAACCAGCACTGCATGATTCTACAGTCCACTGAGAGAAAAGTGTCATTCTTCTTCATTTTTCAGAAAACAAGCCTGAAACAATGTCTAAAGACTGACATCTAGTGGAAGCCATAGAAACTGCAATCTGTATCCTAACCCTATAGGCATTCAATTGAAAATACCAACATCAAACAAATCCCACTTCCTGAATAGATTTTCCTCAGGTTTTCGCCTGCCATATTAGTTCTGGAAACTTTAGTGTTTTCTATCCAAATTTACCAATTATATGCATATCCTAGCTTCTGGGCCTGAGTAACAGGCAGTTTACTTTGGGCACGCTTCTCATCCAGACGTCGAAATACTGCCCCCAAGCCATAAGAAGTTAACCACATTTCAATACTCAATTTACTTCAGTTCTAAACCATCTCTTGTTGACAGGATATTTCCTCGAGGAACCCAGGTAAGTATAAAGGTTGTTTTTAACTGACATTCAGTTAAACACTCTCCTGATGAAGTCTCATTGTCCCAGGTACTGCGTTACTATTTCGCCACCAATTTTGATGTCTTGTTATTTTGAAGAGCCTCACAGATTAATCGAGATTCAGCTGCTCAAAGAGAGAGTGTCAGCATCTGGTATGCTGGTACCATAGGACACAATTCTAATCAGCAAGGTTTTCAGGGCGCCGCCCACTTCATCAGGAGAACCCTTTCCATGGGACGCCTCTGTGAAATTCCATGTTACATGCTTAAATCCTCACACAAACGGCACTGTTGAGGCTAGGTAAAAGTTTCTATTCCAATATTGAGATGAAGTGAATGTTCCTGCCATTTGGATACGCCTCTCATATGCTCCTAAGTACTGGGTCAAGGTGAGCCCATGTGGCTGTGGCATCATGCTGAAGACAGGCTGACAGCGATGCAAATGACTCCACCCTGCCCCCACCGAGATAGATAACTCTAGTATGGTTGCCACCACCAAAGTGAGTTTATTTAATTTCCCTGGTGTATTTACAAGCATAGATCTCACTGTAGTCTGTGAACCACTACATCATTCTGGGTCAGGGTCTCTCTCAATCTCCTCAGTCTTTCGAACTGGTGCTTGATGTTATAAATGTGTCTGGAGAAGTTTGAGAGGTGGTCCTGTGTGAGGTCCAGCAGCTTTTCAATGGAGTAATGCCTATTCTCAAGAAACACATTCCTCACTTCCTTCTCTTCAGTGGACCCATCTTTGCATTTCTTTGTTATTGGTACAGATTTAGTGACTCACTCCTCCAATACGATGTTTCCTTTCGTTGAAGGATCCAGTGTTGTGTGAAATGTCTTATTCTATTGCTGCATGTCCTGTACATGCAGGGCATGTCATCATCACTACACTGGCCTGTACTGTACAGTGTCCCTTGGGGATGATGTTTAACCTGTTGGGGGTAGGGGGCAGTATTGACACGGCCGGATAAAAAACGTACCCAATTTAATCTGGTTACTACTCCTGCCCAGTAACTAGAATATGCATATAATTATTGGATTTGGATGGAAAACACCCTAAAGTGTCTAAAACTGTTTGAATGGTGTCTGTGAGTATAACAGAACTCATATGGCAGGCAAAAACCTGAGAAGATTCCTTACAGGAAGTGCCCTCTCTGACAAGATCTTGTTCTTCTTGTCTCTGTTTATTGAAGACTGAGGATCTTTGCTGTAACGTGACACTTCCTACGGCTCCCATAGGCTCTCAGAGCCCGGGAAAAAGCTGAATGATATCGAGGCAGCCCCTGGCTGAAACACATTTGCGCTTTTGGCAAGTGGCCGATCAGAGGACAATGGGCTTAGGCGGGTGCACGAGTCGACCCCGTGCTTTATTTTCTTTTGTCTTTTTACCTAAACGCAGATTCCCGGTCGGACTATTATCGCTTTTTTACGAGAAAAATGGCATAAAAATTGATTTTAAACAGAGGTTGACATGCTTCGAAGTACGGTAATGGAATATTTAGAATTTTTTTGTCACGAAATGCGTCGTACTCGTCACCCTTCTTTACCCTTTCGGATAGTGTCTTGAACGCACGAACAAAACGCCGCTGTTTGGATATAACTATGGATTATTTGGGACCAAACCAACATTTTGTTATTGAAGTAGAAGTCCTGGGAGTGCATTCTGACGAAGAACACCAAAGGTAATCAAACTTTTCTAATAGTAAATCGGAGTTTGGTGAAGGCTAAACTTGGTGGGTGTCTAAATAGCTAGCCCTGTGATGCCGGGCTATCTACTTAGAATATTGCAAAATGTGCTTTCACCGAAAAGCTATTTTAAAATCGGACATATCGAGTGCATAGAGGAGTTCTGTATCTATAATTCTTAAAATAATTGTTATGCTTTTTGTGAACGTTTATCATGAGTCATTTAGTAAATTTTTTGTAAATTCACCGGAAGTTTGCGGGGGGTATGCTAGTTCTGAACGTCACATGCTAATGTAAAGCTGTTTTTTGATATAAATATGAACTTGATTGAACAAAACATGCATGTATTGTATAACATAATGTCCTAGGTTTGTCATCTGATGAAGATCATCAAAGGTCAGTGCTGCATTTAGCTGTCTTCTGGGTTTTTGTGACATTATATGCTAGCTTGAAAAATGGGTACTCTGCTGACAATCTAATGTTTTGCTTTCGTTGTAAAGCCTTTTTGAAATCGGACAGTGTGGTTACATTAACGAGAGTCTTGTCTTTAAAATTGTGTAAAATAGTCATATGTTTGAGAAATTGAAGTAATAGCATTTCTAAGGTATTTGAATAACGCGCCACAGGATTCCACTGGCTGTTACGTAGGTGGGACGATTTCGTCCCGCCGACCCTAGAGAGGTTAAAGCCAAAGTTCTCATGCGTTTTGCAAGCACATGTTCCTCTGTCTGTGACTCGTTGCTGCCCAATCCAAAATGGCTTAAGTTTAAAGAATTGAGCCTTGGATAGGTTGTGCCTCGGATTCTCAGACAGAAATGTTCTACGGACATTTGCCTTAGCTCTCTTATGAAATATCTGGCCCTTTTTCTGAATTTCTCTGGATTTCCCATTTATTACAGTGGAGACTTCATCTTGACAAAGGAAGCGGCTAACAAGTGTGAGCATTAGTCTTCCCTGGCTGTTATTGGGTAATGTTATCTGATGACCTCGGTCATTTTCTGGACCTCTCTGCCTTCCATGTTGACAATTACCTGCTTCCTCTTGGCCATCATCTCAGTCTTTTCTTTAGGTTGACCATCTCTTTGGTCCTCTCCAGAAGCTTCTCTTCTGTGTAGCACAACTTCGACCTCAATTTTGAAAGTGTTTTCTTTCTTCTGTTCCTCTTTTCTGGGGATTCCTTTGGGGTACATGTTTTTATTGGTTCTGGAGTCTGTAGAGATGTCTCTTCTTACTGACTGTGTGTGTGTGTCCGTCCTATAGAAGGGACCGAATGGCTTAAAGACTCAAATCAAAGTTTATTTGTCACGTGCGCCGAATACAACAGGTGTAGACCTTACAGTTAAATGCTTACTTACAGGCTCTAACCAATAGTGCAAAAAAGGTATTAGGTGAACACATTACCGACTGTCTCTGTGTGTGCATGCGTACGTACATATCCTATTGTAAGGACTGAATGGCTTACAGACTGTGTGTGAGGTGGACATGTGCGAGCGCATGTGTAGACTTCCGACACACATATATGCCAATTACTCTTGCTGTAACCTCGCTCTCCTTCCTTCTGTACTCTTCCAGCAGTTCTGGGTTGGTTTAAACTTTCTCTGAATTTTGTCAGCCTTCGCTAAAGTTTTTTTGTCACTTGCTGACTGTCTGCAATTAAAACAGGACATAAAGCAAAATCAACATCTAATATACACTGCTCAAAAAAATAAAGGGAACACTTAAACAACATAATGTAACTCCAAGTTAATGACACTTCTGTGAAATCAAACTGTCCACTTAGGAAGCAACACTGATTGACAATACATTTCACATGCTGTTGTGCAAATGGAATAGACAACAGGTGGAAATTATAGGCAATTAGCAAGACACCCCCAATAAAGGAGTGGTTCAGCAGTTGGTGACCACAGACCACTTCTCAGTTCCTATGCTTCCTGGGTGATGTTTTGGTCACTTTTGAATGCTGGCGGTGCTTTCACTATAGTGGTAGCATGAGACGGAGTCTACAATCCACACAAGTGGCTCAGGCAGTGCAGCTCATCCAGGATGGCACATCAATGCGAGCTGTGGCAAGAAGGTTTGCTGTGTCTGTCAGCGTAGTGTCCAGAGCATGGAGGCGCTACCAGGAGACAGGCCAGTACATCAGGAGACGTGGAGGAGGCCGTAGGAGGGCAACAACCCAGCAGCAGGACCGCTACCTCCGCCTTTGTGCAAGGAGGAGCAGGAGGAGCACTGCCAGAGCCCTGCAAAATGACCTCCAGCAGGCCACAAATGTGCATGTGTCTGCTCAAATGGTCAGAAACAGACTCCATGAGGGTGGTATGAGGGCCCGACGTCCACAGGTGGGGGTTGTGCTTACAGCCCAACACCGTGCAGGACGTTTGGCATTTGCCAGAGAACACCAAGATTGGCAAATTCGCCACATGCGCCCTGTGCTCTTCACAGATGAAAGCAGGTTCACACTGAGCACATGTGACAGAGTCTGGAGACACCGTGGAGAACGTTCTGCTGCCTGCAACATCCTCCAGCATGACCGGTTTGGCGGTGGGTCAGTCATGGTGTGGGGTGGCATTTCTTTGGGGGGCCGCACAGCCCTCCATGTGCTCGCCAGAGGTAGCCTGACTGCCATTAGGTACCGAGATGAGATCCTCAGACCCCTTGTGAGACCATATGCTGGTGCGGTTGGCCCTGGGTTCCTCCTAATGCAAGACAATGCTAGACCTCATGTGGCTGGAGTGTGTCAGCAGTTCCTGCAAGAGGAAGGCATTGATGCTACGGACTGGCCTGCCCGTTCCCCAGACCTGAATCCAATTGAGCACATCTGGGACATCATGTCTCACTCCATCCACCAACGCCACGTTGCACCACAGACTGTCCAGGAGTTGGCGGATGCTTTAGTCCAGGTCTGGGAGGAGATCCCTCAGGAGACCATCCGCCACCTCATCAGGAGCATGCCCAGGCGTTGTAGGGAGGTCATACAGGCACGTGGTGGCCACACACACTACTGAGCCTCATATTGACTTGTTTTAAGGACATTACATCAAAGTTGGATCAGCCTTTAGTGTGGTTTTCCACTTTAATTTTGAGTGTGACTCCAAATCCAGACCTCCATGGGTTGATAAATTGGATTTCCATTGATTATATTTGTGTGATTTTGTTGTCAGCACATTCAACTATGTAAAGAAAAAAGTATTTAATAAGATTATTTCTTTCATTCAGATCTAGGATGTGTTGTTTAAGTATATTTTTATAGACCATTTTAAAATGGAACGTTTTTCTAAATGTGGAAACTACCTGTGTCAGTAATGATAATCAATACTGTCGTGTATGCTGACAAGAATGTTTAACTTTTAGCTGGAGAAATATAAAGATCTGCTTACCTGGTAGCCATCTTGAAGGTACTGGCAGATGTGTTGCCACATTCAAATTAAACTTTATTTAAAATGTTCTGTGTGTGTAAACAGTTCTTTAAAAAAATGTTTCAGAGGATGAGAAAATCAGTCATGGACACTTAATTTTCCATTATTATTAAGTTAATGTTTTCAAATTACAGAAAGTATCAGTAGAATATGCATTTATTTTTTTCAGAATATTTTCATTTCACTCTGTTTAAATTACAACATAACATACATTCAGAGCTGGACGTGGTAATGAGAAAATGCAATAAAATATTTCTTAAGTTGAAATTACTCTGTGCAAAGTAGAGAACACCATCTTTAGTTATATTACATGTTTTATATTTAAAATTATTACTGCCATGGTATTTTAATGGTTTCATGAGAATGACCCACCCGTGATGTGAATTGGGGGCCACGGTCGGAGACAATGTCCTCCCGAAGGCCATAATGCCGAAAGATCTGCTGGAACAGTGCCTCAGCGACCTGGATAGCAGTGGGGAGACCAGAGAGGTATGAAGCGACATGATTTTTAAAATCTGTCCACAACCACCAGAATGGTGGTGAAACTGTCAGAGGGGAGATCGGTAAAGTCAATGGACAGATGAGACCAGGGACGCTGAGGCACAGGAAGGAGTTTTCCTGCTGGAGCGTTCCCGAGAGACTTAGTTTGGGCACGCACAGAACACGAGTTGACGTAGTGTGTAACGTCCTACGCCAAGGTGGACCACCAATACTTTTTGGAGAACAATTGTACAGTACCATTAATCCCAGGATCTCCAGCAACCACAACTGTGTGTGCCCAGGTCAACAGTCGCTCCCTTATCCCCGTGGGAACGTAGATGCGCTCAGAAGGACAGATATTGGGAGTGGGTTGTCTCTCCAGAGCCTGGCGAATGTCCACATCTACGTCCCAGACCACAGGGGCTACGACACAAGAGGGAATAGGAAAACAAGTCCTCTGGCATTCGGGTGACCAGGCCGTGATTCTCATCCTTGACCATGAGATGGTGGGGTTAACATGTTGTAGCCATGGGAGGACAAGAATGAGTTTGTGAGCTGGTGCACAAGTGATGAAGGGGGATGTTTTCCTGATGAATAGACTCCACGGTGAGTGGTGTGGGGATGTATGTGATGTACCGGTTCCTAGTGGCCAATTATCAAGGGCTTGAACCAGAAACGGAGAGGAGAGCGGTTTGAGGGGATGTTCAGAGAGGAGGCAAGGGTCTGGTCAATAAAGTTGCCAGTGGCTCCGGAATCCACTAGCTCTGTAGAAACAGTACACGAGGGACAGCCAGCTAGTGTGATCGACACTAAAAAAGGGTTTAGCAGAAACTGATAAATGGGATACTCACACCTGCCCCAGGAGGTGGAAGATCACGTGACCATCCCTCTGCTCTTAGGGATCCTGAGTTGGGATGTACCGGACACTGCTGAAGCCCGCCTTAACCACAATAGAGACATAGCTGTCTCCGTCTGCATTGCTCTCCCGCAGGGAGGCGTGTGACCCCTACCTCCATAGGTCCAGGTTCTGCTACAGAGTGTTGGACCTCCTCGCACAGTCCTCTTCAGGAATAGCGTACAGAGAACCGGCTCATTCCAGCCGCTGGATGCTGCTACTGTCCAAAAGGTGAGTGCTTCTGGTCAGCGGTCTGGTCATCCTGCCGTAGTTGGAGCAGGCGCCCACCCCTCTCTGCCCTCTGGTGGATGATTGAACAGAGCCATGAACCTCTCATACAAAGCCAGCCTCTCCTCTCTCCCTGACGTCCGTAGCCCACTCCAACGCCCACCCAGTCAGCAGATAAATAACCCTGGCAACCTTGGACCTCTTGGTGGTGGGGGCTCCCATCTGATGCGCAAAATAGAGGGATCACTGGAGTAGGAAGCCACAGCAATTAGATGGGGTTCCGTCATATTTATGCGGAAGGGACAAATGCACATCACTGACCTGGGCGGACTGCTGAAGGGACTGATGTGCTGGCTCGACTGGTGGCAGAGTATCCTCCGCTAGTGGAAGGCAACGCCTTTCGGCATATTCGAGAAGTTGAAGACTGCAAAGAACCTCTTCCATAGCCATCCCCAGTTGTGTCAGCTAGTCGTTTTGCTTACGAAGTAGGTATCCATGTTCGTCGACCATCTGGGAGATGTCCTGATTTCCTGCTGCTTCCATTTGTTTAGGCAGTATTCTGAACTGTGGGAGCTGGGAGTCAGGAAGCAAGTGTAGATGGTGAGTTCAATAATAAACAGACCATGGACCAAAACAAGACACATGAGTAGCGTACAGACATGAAACACATAGTAAATGCTGCCTTGGGAATAGACCTAAGGGAGTGCCAGATATAGGGGAGGTAATGAGAGAGGAAATGGAGTCCAGGTGAGCAGGTGCGTGTAATGATTGATGTCAGGTGCACATAATGGTTGCCGTTAGAAAACTGGCGACGTCGAACGCCTGAGGGAAGGAGCGGCAGTAGACGTGACAAACACTGATCAAACGTTCTCATAAAAGGTCTGCAGCGATGCAGCAGGAGGGATGGGCATCATTTGCACATGCAAATCTGACTCTGAATGCAAATCTGAATACAGCGTTTTGATTATTGAATTGTCAGCCTCAATTTAACTTCAGAGTTGCTTTTCTCTTTCTGAGGGCTAATCGGGGACAATTTCATGAACTTTTGGTCACCCTAGTCAAAATAGGACTCCATAATTCTGACTACAGTAACATGCTGTACTTCTAGAATGTACAGTGCATTACTGGAAGCACAGTGGTTAGTAAACTGTTTCATATTTAGAGTGCAGGTAGCTAGTGCCAGTATTTCTGTTACATTTATTTGATATACTGTAGGTATTTCAATACCTATTTTGTCATTTGTATTTCGCTGGTCAGAACTACAATACACGTTGCCTATTTTGTAACACTTGAATTAGTATTTTCTAATACACATTTTTACTTGCAAGTAGCCCATTCTCGGTAACGGCAACATAACATATTTTACCTCGCGTCCAGTCTCATTCCAAACGTCGTAAATTGTTGTATCTGCACGAATCCAGCCTTTACTAAAGTCATCCATACATCAATTGTCTTAAAATCATTTATTTACTAAACTAAGTAATTCACAGAAAGCATACAAACAGTAATTATCGTCACAAAGAATTGGTAGAGTAATGTACCCTAGTGGGCTAAACAGGCATGGCGGCCTGTTAAACAAAGGGTCATAAAGGGCAGCTGAGGAGGCACACAGAGTTCATTAATATTAACAATTGATATGCTAATCCTTTGTACATGAACGCTCACTCATTCGGGAACAATGGCAATCAATATATATTTACGCTCAGTGTGTCGTCGGGATCCTTGTTGGAGAGTTTTTGTCCTGTTCTCTCTCTCTCGGTTAGAATGGATCTTTCAAAGCGACATTCATTAATGTCGTTATAGAATGGGTGTTTCGTTGGTCTTCGCGTTCAATGATATAATTTACTTAGCTGCAGACTAATAATTAATATCAAAGACTTGTTCTTATTCTGTCGATCTCGATAGTCTAAAGGTTTAACCACGTGGTATAGGTAACTTTCAGTAGAGGAATTGGATGGTCAAACCTTGGCTCTCTCTTCTGAGGTAAGCTGGTCTGAAAGGGTGGGGTTTTATACGTGAAGATAGAACAGGCTTGTCACATGATGCCTGGTCCTGTCTGTGTCCCTGGGGGCGTGCCGATGACTGATTTAATCTTTGAACGAAAATACATTCTATCACATTGACATCAGTACATAGCATCTCAATGTATTACAAATAGCTTTATCCTTATTAATACATTTTATACAACCATTTAGATGCAAGTCCCATAGCTGAGGCTATTATATAAACAGTATTATGGTAATATGGCTATATTGTCTCTTCTGAGTTTCACAAAATTGTACCAAGCGGACCAGTTCGTAGCTGGATTCTTCACCAATCTTTTATACTTTCTCCAGAACATAAATGTCGTTCGGTTCCCCAATTCTGTGAGTTGGAAGAATTTCCTGTGTCTCTCTATGAAACCCCTCTGTGTCTCAACTGGGCCATGTGGTAGGAGATTCTCCTCTAGAATTTTACCACCCCTTCACACAGGGCCTGGTTGGTGTCGTGACGTTGTATTAGTTAATGTGACGACTGCTGCTCATCGATTGATTAACGGTTTATAATTGCGTGATTAAATGAATTAAGCAATGAATCAAGCAATTATTAACTCATTAACCTGGGGCACCATGGGAACATTGTTTTGATTGAGTTTCTATTTCCCAAATTAACTCAAAGGATATCAGAATATCGATTACAACAGTCGCTAAATTAATCAATTTCCTCTACAGTCTCATAATCTGAACGTCGTACAATCCGGGAATCTGCACGGACCCGGGCTTTACCACTGAATTTACCACACCAATCTTAGTTGATTATTTATTTACTAGCAAGCTAAAATGATGATAAAAATACACATACACAAAACACAGTCTAGCTATTGATTAGGACTTAGTATAACGGGCCAACACACTATGGCGCTTGTTACCCAAAATGGGGATTTTAAAGAGAGAGAAACAAAGGAAGTACACGAGAGAAATATACATTTGGGTTCATTTGTCAGCCATGCTTATTTAACTAGCCTTGCCCCGAACTGCCGCTCTTATGGGTCAGAATATAATGATGTAATTACGTGTTGGAGGTCTCAGGTGGGAAGCTCCGCGTGGGTCGTTTAGGCTTCTAAATGACGCACTTCTCCGGCGCAACTCTCTGGTTGTCCTCACGATGTCAGTGTCCTTCTTGGCTAAATGGTCTGATCCCTCGCCCTTGATCTGAAAGGGGTCTTCTGAGGACAGACAGCTCTGTAGCTCAGAGCTCACAGCTTCGGCCCGAACGGGGTCGATACCACGATTCAATGGAGAGTGGAGGCTGGGTGGTTCGGCTTGAATTCACCCGCTTAGACACAGCTACTCGTCCGTAGCTCGTGTAGAAAAATATTTCTTTGTCTTCAACCTTGTGTTTCGTTTTGGGGTTCGTCGACTTTGTTAGACCTTAGCTGCAGCTTGGGGTCAATAGTCTCCTATGTTAATTCTTCACTCTCCTGTCTTATACCCTCGGGTCAGAAGTGGGTGTAACCGCCTTTAGGGCAATTCTCTGGGCGGACCAAGTAAAGGGGGCAAGGCTTTGGCTCTAGAAAATATCAAATTTTAGACACTAACTTCAGATTTCATCTTTACCAAAACATTCTGTTTGATTTGGATATTTTCTACACAACGTACAATGTATAAACATCAGGCATATACTGGGAAAACTCTTAAAGGTACAATGTTTTCATAATAACGTCATCTCTTAACCTTTAAAAATGATACAAAAGTTACATACATTTTAATATTCCACCTCTCGTCATAACCACCATTGTGGCTGACGGAAACCATTGTTCCAAAGTCCCTTTATTGCATGTTTAATGTTCTGAGGCCAGTTCTCCATTGTTAGGACAAAGGAATTTCTCTGTGGCCTAAGTTTTATTATGGGCGTGAGGTGTCATAAAACCCCCACATCTTCAGACCCCTAGATCTCTCCTCCTCTGTTGGGGGTTTGGGAGATAATCTGTAGGGTGGTGGTCTCCTGTACCCTGACCTGATCAGGACAGTCATGACAGTGGGGGGAGGTAGGTTGGGGGATGGTGCAAGGGGGAGGGAGTCAACTGTCCTCCCTGGACTCAAAGAGGGCAACGTCATGACAGTACATAGCCAAAAACAATCACACAGCCATTTTCAAAGCAAGCATATATGTCACAAAAACCCAAACCACAGCTAAATGCAGCACTAACCTTTGATGATCTTCATCAGATGACACACCTAGGACATTATGTTATACAATACATGCATGTTTTGTTCAATCAAGTTCATATTTATATCAAAAACCAGCTTTTCACATTAGCATTCACCGAAAACTTCCGGTGAATTTACTAAATTACTCATGAAAAACGTTGACAAAATACGTAACAATTATTTTAAGAATTATAGATACAGAACTCCTTTATGCAATTGCAGTGTCAGATTTTAAAATAGCTTTTCGGCGAAAGCACATTTTGCAATATTCTGAGTACATAGCTCAGCCATCACGGCTAGCTAATTTGACACCCACCAAGTTTGGGGCAACCTAAACTCAGAATTACTATTAGAAAAATTGGATTACCTATGCTGTTCTTCGTCAGAATGCACTCCCAGGACTTCTACTTCAACAACAAATTGAATGACACTCATTCTATAATGAGATTCCGGGTGAGGTTTTTTTCTCACCTGAGTAGCCTCGTTTCACTGCCAAAAATAAAATTAAACCATCTAGTGTTCAGCAAAATAACAACACAATGTCAAATACAGGTAGCCTTGTCAAATAATTAACATCCAATCACATTTACCATTACTCTCTCGCGGGAAACCTTCACTCTTGTGCAGACATTTAGAAACGAAGCATGACAATTTGAAAAATAAGCCATGGGAGTTTTTTGAGCGAGAATAAAGACGACTATCGAGTAGTAAGACATGTATAAAAGCAACATATACCATTAATAAGAAGGGGCTAGAAGAGTCTTATATGGTGAGCTACCGAGTGGCTAGGACAGGCAAGCCCCATACTATTGTGGAGGACTTAATTCTTCCTGCTGCCGCAGATATGGCTGGGACAATGCTGGGGGAAAAGGACCCCAAAAATAAACAGACAATGTCTTCATCAAACAACACTGTTTCAAGGTGCATCAGTGACATGGCAGGAGACATTTTGAAACAATTACTGCTTTGCATACAGGACAGTGAATTATATGTGTTACAGCTGGATGAGCCAACAGATGTGGCGGGCCTAGCACCGCTACTAGTATATGTCTGTTACGTTTATGGGGGGTCAATTAAGGAAGGCATCCTCTTCTGCAAACCACTGGAAACCAGGACAACATGATAGGATATTCTTTAAGTACTGGACAGCTTTGTGACATCAAATGAACTTTGGTAGTCAAGATGTGTTGGTATCTGTACTGATGGTGCAAAAGCCATGACAGGGAGACAGTGGAGTGGTAATGTGCGTGCAAGCAGTTGCTCCCGATGCCACTTGGGTACACTGCAGCATCCATAGAGAGGCTCTTGTTGCCAAGGGAATGCCTGACAGCTTGAAAGACATTTTGGACACTACGATGAAAAGGGTTAACTTTGTTATAGCAAGGCCCCTGAACTCTTGTATATTTTCTACATTATGCAATGATATGGGCAGCGACCATGTAATGCTTTTACAACATACAGAAGTGTGCTGGTTATCAAGGGGAAAAGTATTGACACGTTTTTTAAAATTGAGAGACAAGCTTAAAGTTTTCTTTACTGACCATAATTTTCACTTGTCTGACCGCTTGCATGATGATGAGTTTCTCACACGACTGGCCCATCTGGGTGATGTTTTTTCTCGCCTGAATGATCGGAATCCAGGATTACAGGGACTCTCTGCAACTATATTCAATGTGCGGGACAAAACTGAGACTATGATTAAGAAGTTGGAGCTCTTTTCTGTCTGCATTAACAAGGACAACACACAGGTCTTTCCATCATTGTATGATTTGTTGTGTGCAAATGAACTCAAGCTTACAGACAATGTCAAATGTGATATAGCCAAACACCTGAGTGAGCTGGGTGCGCAATTACAGTAAAATACCATCATTATTACAGTAACATTTACTCTCTTACAGTATAGTAGGCTAATTTTACAGTGCTTTCATATTGCTCTGAATTTTCTAGTAATTTACAGGAATCTACATTAACATTCATTGCGCTAGCCAGAGAGGAGCAAACATGTGTCCAAAAGGTATTGCATTATAAATAGAGGTAATTTTGAAGACCAATGTATTCTTAACTACAACAAGATTCCCAGTAACTGTTACAGAAACATTTTACTTCCCATGCGTTTTAAAAAACAAATCAGGCTTAGATGAATGCACTGTCTGTAAGTCGCTTTGGACAAGAGCATCTGCTAAATGACCAAAATGTAAGTGTTCATTTTTAACATTTGCAAAGCACACTGCTGGGTATTATTCTAATGAGCTCCGCCCTCAAACTATTTGTGTATTCATCAAATTTGGCCTCGTTTGGGAGCGGAGTTCATTACAAATGTTTTAAATTGACATTTACATTTTGATCATTAGCAGACACTCTTATCCAGAGTGACTTACGGTCAGTGTATTAAAATAAGGTAAACAAGAATATGCCACAGTCATAGCAAGTAAAACATGGGGGGCAGTATTTTCACATCCGGATAAAAAACGTACCCGATTTAATCTGGTTACTACTCCTGCCCAGTAACTAGAATATGCATGTAATTATTGGCTTTGGATATAAAACACCCTAAAGTTTCTAAAACTGTTTGAATGGTGTCTGTGAGTATAACAGAACTCCTATGGCAGGCAAAAACCTGAGAAGATTTCATGCAGGAAGTGGCCTGTCTGACAAGGTGGTGTTGTTCTTGCTTCTGTTTATTGAAGAGTCAGGATCTTAGTTGTAACGTGACACTTCCTACGGCTCCAATAGGCTCTCAGAGCCCGGGAAAAACCTGAACGATGACGAGGCAGCCTCAGGCTGAAACACATAATCGCCTTTGCCAAGTGGTCTATCAGAGGACAATGGAATTAGGCGCATGCCCGATTCGACCCCGTGCAGTATTTTCTTTCGGCTGTTTACCTAATTGCAGATTCCCGGTCGGAATATTATCGCTTTTTTACGAGAAAAATGGCATAAAAATGGATTTTAAACAGCGGTTGACATGCTTCGAAGTACGGTAATGAAATATTTAGAAATCTTTTGTCACGAAATGCGCCGTGCGCGCGACCGTTATTTACCATTGGGATAGTGTCTAGAACGCACGAACAAAACGTCGCTGTTGGAACATAACTATGGATTATTTTGGACCAAACCTACATTTGTTATTGAAGTAGAAGTCCTGGGAGTGCATTCTGACGAAGAACAGGAAAGGTAATCAAACTTTTCTAATAGTAAATCTGATTTTGGTGAGTGCTAAACTGGGTGGGTGTCTAAATAGCTAGCCCTGTGATGCCGGGCTATCTACTTAGAATATTGCAAAATGTGCTTTCACCGAAAAGCTATTTTAAAATCGGACATATTGAGTGCATAGAGGAGTAATGTATCTATAATTCTTAAAATAATTGATATGCTTTTTGTGAACGTTTATCGTGAGTAATTTAGTAAATTGTTAGTAAATTCGCCGGAAGTTTGCGGGGGGTATGCTAGTTCTGAACGTCACATGCTAATGTAAAAAGCTGGTTTTTGATATAAATATGAACTTGATTGAACAAAACATGCATGTATTGTATAACATAATGTCCTAGGTGTGTCATCTGATGAAGATCATCAAAGGTTAGTGCTGCATTTAGCTGTCTTCTGGGTTTTTGTGACATTATATGCTAGCTTGAAAAATGGGTGTCTGATTATTTCTGGCTGGGTACTCTGGTGACATAATCTAATGTTTTGCTTTCGTTGTAAAGCCTTTTTGAAATCGGACAGTGTGGTTAGATTAACGAGAGTCTTGTCTTTAAATAGCTGTAAAATAGTCATATGTTTGAGAAATTGAAGTAATAGCATTTCAAAGGTTTTGAAAATCGCGCCACAGGATTCAACTGGCTGTTACGTAGGTGGGACGAATTCGTCCCGCCGGTCCTAGACAGGTTAACTTTTTCCAAACTTAACGTAGATGAAGCGAAGCTCTCAGGTTAATTGAAAGTTAATTCCCAGATAGCCTTTACAGGTTTGATTTATCATAAATGGATTAATCAGTAAAATCTGCTTTAGCAAAGCACATTCAGTAAAACCCATTACTGACGGGAGTGAATCTCATGTGGCTTCGGCCTTAAGGGAAAGTATAGTGGTGAATGTACCCTAAACATTTAAACTACATTAATGTTATGATAACCCCGCAATCTGAATTGATTGGGTATCATTGCCTCATTCAATTTGTTTATTTAAATTGCCGAACACACCTTTCTAGGTTCTTCCAACTAAATGAGAAAACTTAAACATTGCATATTAACCTTGATGAAACAAAGCTCTCAGGTTAATTGAAAGTTAATTCCCAGATAGCCTTTACAGGTTTGATTAATCATAAATAGATGAATCAGTAAAACCCATTACTGGTGGGAGTGAATCCCATGTGGCGTCAGCCCCAGGGAGGAGCGTACCCTAGTGGTGAAGGGTCCCAACATTGGACCTACGGTTTATACTTATGATATCCAATCAATGGAGATTGTATGGATTATTGTCTCATTCAATTTAATAAGTTAAATTGTCGAACATACCTTTCTAGGTTCTTCCAATTAAATGAGACAATGTAAACTTTGCATATTAACCTGGATGAAGCAACCTCTCAGGTAATTCAAGTTTAATACCCAGATAGCCTACCCAGGTAGGACTAATCATTGGCATTGATTAATTCAATTTGCTTTTGCAAATTCATTCACATCCAACTTCCACAGTACTGTACAGTACTGATGGTTCATTAACGTCTATAAATAGATTAAAATTGTCTTTGCAGATACCCACATTCCAAAACCAAATTTTGGAAAATTAGGAAAAAAAAATGTCCTTTCAATTGTTCTAATAATGTGCAAGCTATCAGAGGGGGTGGTCCCCACTCACCCGCTAATTAGTGAACCTCCACCCGTAAATGGATTGATCTCTGACCTCAGCAGCGATAACAACCCTAATTATGCCCTTAGTGGAAAAGCAGACAACAATGCTTTCCAAAATCAACCATCGGGCGCAGGCCTCGTAAAGGTTCTCTCCGGTCTAGCCCTGATGTCTTGCCATCCGAGATTGGCATCTGTCCAATACCGCAGTGCACAGCTGAAGCACGAGCAGGTAATGGTAGACATAAAGGGACAGGTGGAGGGAACCGGGAAACCAATGACAAATGCAGAAAAGGGAAAAATTCTGCTAGCTCTGGAACTGCGTTTGAAAACTGAACAATTAAATGTAATTGCAAAAACGTACGACGATGAACAAGCACAAGCTCTTCAACAAAATCGTTTTCTACAGGAACAAATCATATGCTACAGGAACAACTCGATTTAGCCAAAACTAAATACGATGATGTCCACGCCAAACTAGATAAATCTGAAGAGTTATCTACAAACAGGAGCGCTCAACTTGACAACATGCATGCTGTTTTGTTGAATGTTACTCAAAATAACACGGTTCTCCTCAAAGCGCTACAGACCAAAGACGATCAGTTAATGAACACAATGACAAAGTTGGATGATAAATCAGCAGAACTTATTGAAGTCGCTGACCAAATGAATGATGAGAGAACTCAGGTGATGAGGATGGAAATATTGATTTCTAAGCAAGCAGAGGAAATCTTATCACTGAATCTCTCGCTCCGTACTCAAGACCTCTATCTGCAAACCATGACAGATAAGTTTGAGACCGAAAGGAGCAGGTGTGACACTCACGTGTCCAAAATCGGTACTCAAAATAAGCGCTCAAGTGGACTCTGCAATGCAGCAGAATTCCACCCTTAGGTACCATCTGGAGGAAATCCAGAATGGTCACGCTCTACAGCGCGACTACCCATCCAAGCAACCGGAGCCCTGTACTCACAGGAGTGAAGACAATAGGTTTCAGACCTTGCCTCCCTCAGTCTTCTCCTCTTGGCCCTTCGGCACTGAGTAATATGGTGCCTCTTGGCCAACAAAATCCATGCTTGGCTTCTTTTCTTGGCCTTTCGGCCCCAATCTCTCCACAGGATGAAGCCAACTGTCTCCGTCCGCTTGGCGCGGAATACCTTGACAAACTCGTCAAGAATTTCCCCACCTTTGACCCCGTTCCAGGTCAGCCAAACGATACTGAGACGTTCCTAGCTGACATAGAGGACACGTTGGATGGCTACCCGAACGCTACGGTTCCGACAGGGTTTACCTGTTGAAGCGAACGTCGAATAGACACGTGACGAGGTTCATTCGCCTACAACAGCAACACGTGCTAAATGACTACGCTAAACTTGCCACAGCTTTGAAATTAGAATTCAGTGGTTCTGTGACTCGCAAACACGATAGCTCACTGGCTAACACCGTCAAACAAGCTCGGAACGAACACCCACAAGCTTACTATCATAGGCTTCGTTCAGCTTACTTTGGCCTACTCACAGGAATGGAAGAGCTGTTACCATTCAAACAAATGTTTCTGTCGAACATGTATCCCACCTTCATTACCTACTTGGGCCCTGCCGCCCACGTTGGCTTGCCTATCTTACAACTCAGAGAGCTTGCAAGCACAGCTTTTGAGGCATCAAAAGTTCACAACGCTAAGAGCCCTGACCACTCGGTTTTGAAGTTTGACCAGGAGCACTCACTCCAGTTAGAGGGTGCATTATCAGGTATTAGAGCGTCGAGAGATGACTCACAACAACAGTTTCTACCACGAAACCATGATTCCAATAACCTCCGCGGTCGAAATAACTGTAAAGTACGTCGCCATCAACATGACTACTGCTACAATCGACCTGTTCGCTACGTTCCTGCACCCAACCCACAAAAAGTGTCAGAGCACAAGGGTAACAAAGGGTCGAAGGACGATCAAAACGTAGACCAATGTTCTCCAGAAGTCCCACTACGGGAAGAACTTAAGTGAAAACAATTTGAGGAAAGGGTAAAAGATAAGTCACAAGGACTAGACGGGGAATTACCGGACACCAGGTCTGCAGGAATTAACACCCATAGCAAGGACGTTAAAGTTCAAATTTCTCCCGCTCTCATTCAAGACCCTATCCAGGGCCCGCTTGATCAAGAAACAAGCCCCTTTGTCTATAGACTCTGATACAATGGTTGCGAAGAAAAAGGTCAAACGCTTCGTTAAAGCCAAGCCCACTCAAAATCGGAAAGTCAATCTGCTTCCACCTTGAACAGAAATGGCACATCAAGTCGTTGCGAACGACCACTCCACTTTGTGGGGAATATGTCCACTAACCACGAATCTAAACGGCCATACCTGGAAACAGTCCTGGAGGACTGCTTAACTTGTCATGCGCGACAATATCACTCCTCTCAAACATTGTTTGATGATCTCAAAAGGGCTTTGAAGCCAACTAAACGTTGGTTAAAAGTGGAACGATGCAACACTACACTTCGAGGGGTCACTCAGACTACCTCGCCTCTCACATTGAGAGTCATGCTGAAACTACACTTCCAGGACGTATCGCTCGTTCACCCTGTGTATGTTACCAGCCTCGAAACTGTACCCCTGCTACTTGGAGCAGACTTGATGGATCGGTTACTCCCATTGATGGATTGGAAAACCAACCAGGTATGTTCACAGGCCACAGTGCCTTCTTCACTGACTACACTGTCTTCCCCTAACGCTAGTTGCAACGCAGTCATTCACGAGGGGTCTGTCGAAAGCACCCCTTGGTAAAAATACGTTTAGAAACCTCTTGGTACAGAATCCGATCCACGGAGATAGTACGATATCTTGACACATTCCATCAGCCAACCTGATTGACCATTCTTTTCATGATTTCGAGCCAGCTGCCTCTGTGAATAAGCAACTTCCCTCCTCCTTGCAGTCGTGCAATACGATAGTTGAGATGAACTTCTCTTGCCCTTTGGACACTTCCGCAAGCACTGCGGCCGTCTCAGCAAGAAAAACATTGATGCGCAGAGTATACTCTGCTTCCGATGATACACCTTCCGCTTTTTTGGGGACTGTCACCCCTTACAATGACACTAATGGCATCAGTCCAGCAACTGACCCGATGACTCCCACTGGTGAAACACTTTGCAATATCACAAACTGATATCCTCTTCTCAGTTCGCAGGTAATGAAGAGGTTGCCACACGCGGACGCGGTGGTGACTGACATGCCTCGACAGCCACTGAGCGTTTTGAAGCACAAACACCAGGAGATTTGGTTGAAAGGTTACAGCCATTCTCATAAAAACGCGGCCACTGACAACTCGTACATAGGGTCCGATCTTCTTGTTTGCGCATCGGACACCAACACCACCCGCTGGTGGGGGGGTCCCGAGGCACAAAGGGGGGGAATAGTAGGCCAGACCCATGATGAGCCTCATCGAGGCCGGTGGGGGGGTCAAGACTATGGACAACACCGTACGAGGCCGCCAGAGCATAAATCAAATCTAGTTGTAAACTCCCCTATGAGAACAGTGAGGAGCAGACAGGCCCCTAGACGGGGATTATCTTAGAAGACATCTAAGATAGTACTGAGGTGTACCACACTGGTCGTAAAGGAAGTCCAGTGGACTTGTCCACCTCCAAAACAAATGGCATCAATAATCATTCTTTGCCATGTGTAGGTTCAACTACAATACAACTAGTAAAATGCTCCAATCATGTGTTCCGGTAGATAATATTTCAGAATAAATCGGTAGGATAACTGGTCCCCTTCAGTACCAGTACCAATACTAGCAACAGTCAGTCCAGCTACAATCAGTAAGAAGGTTAGAGACCTAACCAATCAAATTACCATTGACAACAGCGACATAGGAGTCACTCAGAGTGCAACACGTGGAGGGGAATCTCCAGTGCACTCTTCCAATGGTTAACACACATGTCACTAATAAATAGGACCCCTCCATTCAGGAGGAAAATTATTACAAGTCATGAACCATGATCACACCACACATGACTGGTCCAATACTTAAAGAGTACTTCCGTTGTGAGGTTAGCTCCTCCGTGGATAACATAGCTATGAAATAGACTTCATACCTACCGCCACTACAATAGTGGAAGACACCGTGACTTGTAGAAAACTACTACAGACTCCCTTGACACCAATTCTGACTGACCTCCAGGCATTGACCTGAAAATTACCTGACTACTTCAGACTCATTCTGAACAAGTTGTAATCTGCCCGGATACTTGGTTTTCTTCCCTTGACATGCGCGCTTGTGTAAGCATAAGCGCACATGCACAACGGAACATCCAATAAGGATTTAAGCTGTGACCACTTAAGGGCCCAAGCAATATACCAGCCGTAGTAAAGTTGAACATTTACTTCTAGGCCTTTGACTCTACAGCACTCACCAGTTTTCTTCCCAGAAGTCCATATGTCATCCCTGTAGACTGCCCAAAACTAGTGCATTACAGCTGTAGACTTATCATATAGTTATCAACTTAGGATAGCGCCTAAGCAACACACCAAGTAGGAAAAACCCTAGATATGGCATTAGAGACAATGCCATGATAATCATTTTGCCAGAACATTGGACGTATATAGAATACAGTCCAATTAGATGATTTTTTGTGAGAACTATATTTTGTATATTTTTTGATTTTGTTTATGCTTTCATTCCTTTTCGGGTCAGTTCCTTTGACACTTAGGAAGTGATAGAGCCATAAACAAAGTCCCCATACAACCATCACTTAGTGCCACAACGCCGCTCATTGGGGAATGAATGTAATTATATATATTTCATGAGTGTGTGTGTGCGTTGTTAACATCTGCCTAAGTTGCTGCCCAGATCTTCCAGTCTGGACGACGGGTCCGGAACGGCGACCCCAAATCCGGACACCCACGGCCTATCCTTGTGGCGGCATGCCCGCTGTCAGAGAGCCTACCAAGGTAAACCACCAGAGCGGGGGACCGCAACGGCGATCACAAACCAGGACATCTCCTGACCCTTCCTGGGGTACTTTGCAGCTTCCAGGGAACCTACCAAGGTACACCACTAGAGGGGACCGCAACAGCGATCACCAACCGGACATCACTGCCCATCCTTGTGGTGGACTGCTCCGCTTTCAGAGAGCCTACCAAGTTCAACCACCAGAGGGGACTGCAACGATGATCTACAAACGGGACATCACGTGGTCATGATTTTATGTTGATTTGTAACTTGCAGGTTAAACAAGATTCAGACCACCAGGGGGGATATGTCATGACGTTGCCCTCTTTGGGTACAGCGAGCACAGTTGACCCCTTCCCCCTGCACCTCCCCCTGCACTTCTTCACCATCTCCCTCTGCCTCCTACACCCAGGCTGCTGTGGTCAGAAGGGGTCGTAAAATTCCTAAGAAAATGTCCCACCTCATGGCCACAGTGTAAAGAGACAGAGTGTTTTCATGGAGAGACAAAGGAATTTTTCCACCTCACAGAATTGGAGAACAGAACGACATTTATGTTCTGGAGAAGGTATAAAAGATCGGTGAAGAATCCAGCTATGAACTGGTCCGTTTGGTACAATTTTGTGAAACTCATGAGAGACAACACGGCCATATTACCATAATAATGTTTATATACTAGCCTCAGCTATGAGACTTACATCTAAATGGTTGTATAAAATGAATGAATAAGGATAGAACTGTTTGTGATATTGTGCAATGTGATTTTGGACTGTTAATGAAGGAAATACCAAATCCCTTTGGAGTCTTAACTAAGTCATCGGCACGCCCCCAGGGACACAGACAGGACCTGGTGTCATGTGACAGCCTTTTCTACATTCAGTATATAAACCCCCACCCAGGGATTCTTTCCCGAGACCAGGCCTCCACTCCATTACGAGTTGGCTAATAGGTTTGACCATGCATCCTGCTACTGAACTTTAACCATACCATGTGGTTAAACTATTAGACTATTGATACAGAATAAGAACAAGTCTTTGATATTAATTACTAGTCTGCAGCTAGGAATTCGGTATCATTGAACGCGACAACAGCTGGAAACACCTGTCCTATAACGACATGAATGAATGTCGCTTAGAGAGAGAGAGAGACAACAGAACGACCTTTCCAACAAAGATCCCGACGACACATTGAGCGTAAATATATATATAGATTGCAATTGTTCCCGAATGAGTGAGCATTTATGTACAAAGGATTAGCAGTTCAATTGTATAATATTCATTTCTGAACCACCCCTTTTGTTTAACAAGCCGTCATGCCAGTTTAGCCCACTAGGGCACATTCCTCTACCATTTCTTTGTAACGATACCTACTGTTTTGTTTTGAATTTCTGTGAATTATTTAGTTTAGTAAGACAATTGATGTATGGATGATTCATAGTGAAGACTGGGTTCGTGCAGATAATCAACAATTTACGACGTTTGGAATGAGATTGACGTGAGGTAAAGAATACGTCATTAAATCAGATGACTCAGAGATCAGATATTCTGATATCTGAAAGTTATATTAGGAAAATTATAACTTTAATCTGAATATTTTCCTTGGTGCCCCGACCTCCTAGTTAATTACAGTTACACGATTAATCAGTTTAATCGCGTAATAAGAATTACAGAGAGTTATTTGATAAAAATAAGCCTTCTGTTTTAATGATGCCAAAGACACGAAACCAGAGAAATTGCAAAAAAAATATTTTTAAAAAGGGCACATGGGCCACTGGCCTTGTCATCTTACTCATTGTTTTATTTTTATGTAAGACATTTTTTTTTTGTGTGTCCATTTCGTCCAGCCCACCCAACTAAAAAATGGTCCTGCCCATCTGGCATTTGCCAGAATTGCGAGATGGCCAATCCACCTCTAGACAGGGGAGTTAATAATGGTAAAGGATATGAGGCTGGGGACAGAGGAGTTAATAAGGGTACACTCTGCAGCCTTTATGAGCTGACTTTGGCCTTTTGGGGACTGTTTGTCTGTGTGATGGATGAGTCAGTCAACCTTTGTAGCACAGAGAGGGTCCTTCAGGCAAATAATTGGCCACCTGTGTGGTGGTGGTGGTAAAACCACTGTGTGTGTAATGTGCAATAGGTAGAGGGCCCTTCCTCTAGCTCCAACGCTCCATCAATTTTCACAGATCTGAAAGATGTGAAAGCAATAGGGCAGAAGGTCAACTTTGTGGATCCATCACGATATTCAGTCTCTATTTTGCAAACGCAGTGCGGTGTGTGATGTTCTTCAGTAGTAACTGATGGACCAAACCCTAACTTCAGAAATGTGCTCGTAACTCTGCATTGGGTGAAATACACAAAACATGGAGTTACAGACAGCTATCTTCAGTTGTGATTTGACCCTATGTAAACCTGTATAGAATTTTCAGAAATACCCAACTCAACATCATTCCCAAACATTCTATGAATGTATGTGAAATGACCACATCTATTTGCTAGCTTGTCACAAAATGTTTTTAAAAAATGGCCATATTCTTCCTGAGGGTGTATATTTTAATGAGATTTAATGGTCTTAAAACGCTGTAAGTTCCTCTTTAATGGTAAGCATGTCAATATTTGTCATGTGTGTCACCATTTGGCCCATGCTGACAGGGAACTTTTTGTGCCCTCTACAGTAACTGTCTGGCCATTCATGTCACCTGCGGGCAATATTCAGGTTCAATTATGAATGGAAAGGACAAGTAAAGGGATGTTGTGTGTCTGTAGTGGTGGAAAAAGTACCCAATTTTCATACTAGAGGAAAAGTAAAGATATCGTAATAGAAAATGACTCAAGTAAAAGTGAAAGTCACCCAGTAAAATACTACTTAAGTAAAAGTCTAAAAGTATTTGGTTTTAAATACACTTAAGTGTCAAAAGTACATGTAACTGCTAAAATATTCTCAAGCATCAAAAGTAGAAGTATAAATCATTTCAAATTTATATATAAAGCAAACCAGAATGCATCATTTTTTCTTTTTTTTTACATTTACGGATAGACAGGGGCATGCTCTAACACTCAGAAATAATTTCTGACTCACCACCTGTATTCGGTCTTATAGAGAAAAATTTGAAATAGTGTTTTTTTACATTATGTAAAAGTGGAGACTCAGCGCTACAAAATGGTATATTATACACTGCATTTGAGGAACAATGGGAAAGTTATTCTGTTTTGAAAGTTGATGAACTTGTAAACTCACTTTTGAGAAAATCGCCTTTCAATGTTTTGGTATCTAGTGAAAGCTCTTCTTTGTCTACACCCATTCAGCATCGTTCACACCCTCATCCTAAACTTTAGCCCCACTCATCTCGTTTCCATCTCGAAGCACACACTTGACGCTCTGGCCGATAATTTGTTTACCTCTGGATAACTTGAAAACAGCTTAACCAGCTCTGCTGGCAACAATTTCATTACGCTTTTTTTTGTACACACGTCACATAACGTTGGCTAACGAGCCAGCCAGCCAACGTTTGCTAGTTAAACAATAAAATATGCCAACAATGCCACAGTGTTGGGAGCTAACCAACCATGTTAAATGTTAGCTAGCTAACTAGAACAGCAAATGGCTCTGGGAAACTAATAATTACATCAGCTAGGGAGCCAGCCAGCTAACGTTAGCTTGAAATGAAACCACTTTCTGTCAAGATTAGAAAACTTGTAATATCTGAAATTGTACCGTTAGATAGCTAACGCTAGACTATCTTACCTGTATACATCATCGTGCATGGACGCGTCTCCTTGTCAGGAATGCCATGCCACAGTTGCCCTTAGTTTGAAGATGAAATCCGGAAACAGGTGTTTCCTCCATCTCTTTAGCTATCATAATCTAATTCCACTGATTTCAAAACTTGATCCTCCAGAAAGCGGAGAGCCACACTTATGCAGCTCCACTACACAAAACATTTATTTTTTTAAAGCCGCATTCGACAGGATGATTACCAACACAGACTGACGAGCTTCTATGGCAGATCAATCCGAACTCCTCTCTCGGCATGTCCAGCCGCTCATCATCTCAGCCAATCATGGCTAGTGGGAAGGTTGCTAACTTTTTCTGTGGCTTAACCATCAAGGCTCGTAATTTAACAATTGCATTCGTATTTACAGATGGCATACGAGTTCGTTATTAAGGCACATGAAAGTTCACATGTTCAATATTTTTTACGTTCAAACGGCTCTCCTAAGGCGTGACTTGCGGCATATGCCTAGTTTCCTGAATCGGGTCACATTTAAAAACGAAGCATGTGTTGAGTGAGTCCACAGGGATGACCAGGGAAATTATTTTGATAAGTGTGTGAATTAGACAATGTTCCTGTAGTTCTAAGCATTCATAATGTAACGTGTACTTTGGGGTGTCATGGAAAACATATGGAGTAAAAAGTACATAATTTCCTTTAGGAATGTAGTGAAATAAAAGTTAAAGTTGTCACAAATATAAATACAGTGCCTTGCAAAAGTATTCATCCCCTTTAGCGTTTTTGCATTACAACCTGTAATTTAAATGTTTTTTTTATTTGGATTTCATGTAATGGACATACACATAATGGTCCAAATTGGTGAAGTGAAATGAACAAAAATTACATGTTTCAAAAAATTCTAAACAATTCAAAACATAAAAGTGGTGCGTGCACATGTATTCACCCCCTTTGCTATGAAGCCCCTAAATAAGATCTGGTGCAACCAATTACCTTCAGAAGTCACATAATTACTCAAATAAAGTCCACCTGTGTGCAATCTACTGTAATTGTCACTTGATCTGTCACGTGATCTCAGTATGTATACAAACCTGTCTGCAACACCACTATCAAGGGGCACCATGAAGACCAAAGAGCTCTCCAAGCAGGTCAAGGACAAAGTTGTGGAGAAGTACAGATCAGGGTTGGGTTATAAAAAAAGATCCTAAACTTTGAACACCCACAGAGTACCATTAAATCCATTATTAAAAAATGTAAAGAATATGGCAACACAACAAACTTGCCAAGAGAGGGCCGCCCACCAAAATTCACAGACCAAGCAAGGAGGGCATTAATCAGAGAGGCAACAAAGAGACCAAAGATAATCCTGAAGGAGCTGCAAAGCTCCACAGCGGAGATTGGAGTATCTGTCCATAGGACCACTTTAAGCCATACACTCCACAGAGCTGGGCTTTATGGAAGAATGGACAGAAAAAAGCCATTGCTTAAAGAAAAAAATAAGCAAACACATTTGGTGTTCACCAAAAGGCACGTGGGAGACTCCCCAAACATATGGAAGAAGGTACTCTGGTCAGATGAGACTAAAATTGAGCTTTTTGGCCATCAAGGAAAATGCAATGTCTGGCACAAATCCAACACCTCCCATCACCCCAAGAACACCATCCCCACAGTGAAGCATGGTGGGGGCAGCATCATGCAGTGGGGATGTTTTTCCATCGGGAGGGACTTGGAAACTGGTCAGAATAGAATCAATTCTTGAGGGAAACCTGTTTCAGACTTCCAGAGATTTGTGACTGGGATGGAGGTTCTCCTTCAAGCAGGACAATGACCCTAAGCATACTGGTAAGGGAACACTTAAGTGATTTAAGGGGAAACATTTAAATGTCTTGGAATGGCCTAGTCAAAGCCCAGAACTCAATCCAATTGAGAATCTTTGGTATGACTTAAAGATTGCTGTATACCAGCGGAACCCATCCAACTTGAAGGAGCTGGAGCAGTTTTGCCTTGAAGGCTAGATGTGCCAAGCTTATAGAGACATACCCCAAGATACTTGTAGCTGTAATTGCTGCAAAAGGTGGCTCTACAAAGTATTGACTTTGGGGGGGGGGGTGAATAGTTATGCACACTCAAGTTTTCAGTTTTTTGTCTTATTTCTTGTTTGTTCAGAAGAAAATATATTTTGCATCTTCAAAGTGGTAGGCATGTTGTGTAAATTAAATGATACAACCCCCCCCCCCCAAATCCATTTTAATTCCAGGTTGTAAGGCAACAAAATAGGAAAAATGCTAAGGGGGTGAATACTTTCGCACGCCACTCTAGTAAAGTAAAGTACAGATTAATGGCGCCGGAAAGGATGTTTTATTGACTCTTAACCATCCATGCTATTTTTAATTTTTTTATATATTTTTATTTCACCTTTATTTAACCAGGTAGGTCAGTTGAGAACAAGTTCTCATTTACAACTGCGACCTGGCCAAGATAAAGCAAAGCAGTGTGACCGAGTTACACATGGGTCCTCAGATCCTCAAAAGTTTCTACAGCTGCACCATCGAGCGCCTCCTGATGGGTTGCATCACTGCCTGGTATGGCAACTGCTTGGCCTCTGTAGTGCTTACGGCCCAGTACTTCACTGGGGCCAAGCTTCCTGCCATCCAGGACCTCTATACCAGGCGGTGTCAGAAGAAGGCCCTAAAAATTGTCAGACTCCAGCAACCCTAGTCGTAGACTGTTCACTCTGCTACCGCACGGCAAGCGGTACCGGAGCACCAAGTCTAGGTCCAAGATGCTTCTAAACAGCTTCTACCCCGAAGCCATAAGACTCCTGATCATCTAACCAAATGGCTACCCAGACTATTTGCACTGCCCCTCCCCCTTTTTGCTGCTGCGACTCTCTGTTATTATCTATGCATAGTCACTTTAAAAACTCTACCTACAGTACTGTACATGTACATATTACCTCGACTAACCGGTGCCCCACACATTGACTCTGTACTGGTACCCCTTGTATATAGCCTCGCTGTTGTTATTTTACTGCTGCTATTTAATTATTTTTTAAACTTTTATTTCATTTTTTTAAGGTATGGTTCTGAAAACTGCATTGTTGGTTAAGGGCTTGTAAGTAAGCATTTCACTGTAAGGTCTACACCTGTTGTATGTGACAAATTTGATTTGAGATACCCCCCCAAAAATACTTAAGTAGTTCTTTCTTGAAAAACAATAAATATTTTTTTTTAAATAACAACAATAAATAAATGTAAAATGTAATGATATCATAAAATCGCCAGCGAGCTGACATTCTATTCTTGTCTAACCACATCCAAAACGGGGCCTGCATGGCAAAAGTTTTAATTTATTTAACCAGGCAAGTCAGTTAAGAACCAATTCTTATTTACAATAATAGCCTACCACGGCCAAACCCGGACGACGCTGGGCCAATTGCGCGCCACCCTATGGGACTCCCAATCACGGCCGGTTGGGATACAGCCTGGAATCGAACCAGGGTCAGTAGTGACACCTCTAGCACTGAGATGCATTGCCTTAGACTGCTGCACCACTCAGGAGCCCCTTAATGTGGGCCTGCCTACAATGCATAGATAAAAAGGGAATGTTAGCTCACTGTTTTACTCCTCTCAAACTTGATAGTTTAATATAAAGCGTTGGTGATTAAGATGTATTTCCAAGCGGTCTCAGAAGCCAATCTCTTTATCGACAGTCTTGACTACTTCGCGATTGTATTGGGCAGACAAAAAAAGCCTTCATACTCTTGTTCCATGCGCATATGGGCAGTGTGCGTCATGGCTGGATAGGCTGCGTTTCCGTTGTCAAAATTCATGCCATAAGCAACTGCGTTACCACTAAATCCAGCTTCGGTTGGTCTTAAATATCCCTTTCAGTGCTGTCTGAAATTAGCACTTTGAATCATGTTTTTAAAGACATCACAAATATTTCCACCCTGCCCACCTGAGCACAAGTGAGCTGATATCAGACAGGTAAATTGCCAAACCTGGCTTTAGGGCTGGAAAATGCCAGTGCGCCAGTTTTTCCATGGTGAAATTACAGACTAATGTGCATTTGACACTAGCGCCGCTGCAGCCGAAAATAGAGCCCTTAAAACCTGTCGGGGATAGGGGGCAGTATTTGCACGGCCGGATAAAAAAATGTACCCGATTTAATCTGGTTACTACTCCTGCCCAGTAACTAGAATATGCATATAATTAGTAGATTTTGATAGAAAACACCCTAAAGTTTCTAAAACTGTTTGAATGGTGTCTGTGAGTATAACAGAACTCATATGGCAGTCAAAACCCTGAGACAAATCCTAACAGGAAATGGAAATCTGATGTGTGGAAATCACTTCAAGCATTTGCCATTGAAACACACAGGGGCTTATTAATCATTTAGCACTTCCTAAGGCTTCCACTAGATGTCGACAGTCTTTACAAAGTGGTTTGAGTCTTCTATGGTACAAACTGACCCAGTGGAACTTGGTCACAGGGGGAGGGCCATTTACTACTATGACGCGGCCGCCCATGGCTACCCTCCCCTTTCGAAACGTTTAGTAAGACAATGCAATCGTCCGCCTTGAATATTATTGAAGCTCTGGTTGAAAAAGGCCCTAAAGATTTATGTTAATTAAACAACGTTTGACATGTTTGAACGAACTTAAATATATTTTTTTGCACATTCGTGACGACAAGTCCCGGTTACTCTCCTAACATAATCTAATGTTTTGCTTTTGCTGTAAAGCCTTTTTGAAATCGGACAACGTGGTTCGATTCAGGAGAGGTGTATCTATAAAACGGTGTAAAATAGTCATATGTTTGAGAAATTGAAGTTATAGCATTTATGAGGTTTTGTATTTCGCGCGACGCGATTCCAATGGCTGTTGACTAGGGTTAAACGCTTGCCCAGACAGGTTAATAGTAATAATGCTCATTGTTGCCCCTACTGGCTGCTTTTGAAGGCATTGCCCGACATCCTCAGGACATGGACAGACATCCAATTTCGAAGTCAATCTTGAGCGATCTCTAGCTCATTGATTACCATGACTGTCTAAATTGTTTTGCACACCCTTGCAATTACAGAGCTCACACATTCCCTGTCTTTGACTCACACCTTTTCTCATTCTGCCCCTCTGTCTCACCTGCGCTCCTGTCTCTGTTAAACATACTACAAACACACAAACATTCTCTTACACCCACGCAATATCTGTATTTCTCTTTTACTCTCTCTCTCTCTCTCTCTCTCTCTCTCTCTCACACAAACACACACACACTTCAACTAATCCTCTTACTCTGGGTCTCTTAAAGAGCAACTGCCTTTAAAAAGCAACAAATCCCTTTGAAAACGGCATATGAGCCATCGATATGAGTCAGTTATTCTAGTGTCAAAATTGGCTACAAAGTGTAAATACTGCAGGATAAATGGTCATAAAGTCAGTCTTGTCTAAAACACCGGTTAAATAAAGGTTGGGTTTTGATTTGACAATGTCCGTTTGCCCACTAACATGGGGTGAACAGCTGCGGTGATTGCTCTCTATCCAATAGCATAGACAGTGAGACAGACCTGCCCAGCAGCTCCTACTGTTAACAATTTTTTTCCTTGAGAAATACTGCACTAAACACCTTAGCTAGATGTAAAATTGCGCAACTAAAACATCCTCGGTCAAAATGTAAAAATTCATTACAGATTTCTTGAGTTATCTTAGATTCATTTCGGGGATTTTGAGGAAGTGAAATAGGCTTCCATGTCTACAGTGTCTCATGGAGGACAAACATCTTTAACCAAATGTGGAATTGGTCAGGAAACACACCTCCAAGACTGAAAAACAAGGAGTGCCAATCGACGTGTTCAGTGGCTCTTTAAGCCTTGTTCAGATTGGCAGTTTGAAGTGACTAAAATAAAATTGTTGCATATCCGTTTCAAATCTGTTCTTTTTCATGCAGTCTGAACAGACAAAGATCACATGGAACTGGATATTTCAAGCCATCGTTATAAGTGGTTACAAATCTGATTCCTGGCCATGCGATTTGTTTCTGTACGGTCAAATCTGATTTATTTGCCCTCAAGTGGTTTTTAGACTGTTATTTGGCATATGTTGTTGCTTGCTAGCTACTCTGTTGACAGTTTGACAAGAACATATGGTAGCTAACTAGCTTGTTAATTATTCACAAACAAATTAGTAAATGTGCTAGAAAACTACCTAGCTAGCTAGTTGAATGCTGTGGCTGTACTCGTTTTGAAAGTTGCATCATCTTATCCTTTGAGGCTTTATAAGTGTTCTTACACTATGATTGTGAACATTCAAAGTACCTGGGAAACGTCCATGGCCGGCATTCTAGTCACCTTAGCTTGCTACATAACTTCTAAGTGATAGGAAGAAGGAACACCACCACCAATCAGCCTACACCATTGTGCACACCCCTGTTGTTACTATGACAACTAGCACAGCCATGTCAGCACATGACTGCTGTCTGAACACACACACAAATCCAATTTGGTCCCTTGTAACTTGTTGTTTGGACATTCAGTTTTCTAAAACAGATTGGAGCTTTAAGGGCTGCAGTGTGAACAAGGTCCTACTCTTTCTCTCTGTCACACACGTGCGCTCACACACACGTGCGCTCACACACACGTGCGCGCGCATAAAACATCATGCTGCTTGCTTAGCAAGTACCGCTTCCTCCTGATTCGGTTCACACCGAGGCTCAAGCCCAGGACTTCTGCCTTGCTAGTACACTTGACCACCCTCACGAAGCGTCTTACCAGTCGGCGCCACCGAAAAGTTTACAATTCTGTGGCGCAAGTGGTGACACATCAGGCTGAGGAGTACGTTTCACACATCCCCATGTGCTACACACACACGCGCACACACACTGCCCCACTCTCAGCCACTGCGATCCCTATCCCCAATAACCCCTAACAAATTTAATTAACCTTTTACTTGTCCTGCCAGTTGCAAGTCATTGGGATTAAATTCTCTTTTACATTGACAACCCTTCTCTACCGTACCATACCAGGGCCAGATGTGTATATACATAAATGCCACCTCAACCCAGGGGCCTTAATATAACTTCATGTTTTTAAAATCAAACACGGAGGACCCAAATGGCACTGAAAATAGCACACTAGCTTGTCCAGCCATATGCCAGCTGCTCAAGTTCAAAGTAAATTGACTTTAATTCAACAGGGATGAGGAATACTGTTGTCTGGGGACAAGTAACGCAAACATGTGACCTACAAAGCAACGAACAAAGCCACACTTGGCATGAAGAATAATTGAATTGGACTCTCGCTTCAATATGTGCCATGTGAGTGTCTTTTCAGCCAATTTAAATAGCTAGTGTCCAAATTCCAAAGCTCCCAGATAGATAAAATATAAACGGGGGCTACTGCCAAGTCTTCGCCTCTACTCTATAGGGAGCTAACACACAAATTCACCATGATGTCGTGGATGTTTGGGCAGAATGTCACCCAATTAAGCATCAACTCGCACATTCAGGTCTACTGCGTTGCTCTTAGAAAATTCCAATTTGCACCAGATGGAGTTTGTTGGTGCTGACATCTTCAGGACAGGAATACCGGTTTACTTAACAGAGGAATAAACACACATGTTCATCATTGGTGTTTTAACCAGAACGGGGGAAAATGCACTTTATTTATCTTTCGCACATGCGCAGTCATACATCTCTCATAGGGCATGACTGTACCAGTGTAAGAACACAACTCAACAACATATTTGTCCACATGCCAACAGAGTTTATTGGTACACTTTCCTTAGTTCAGACTATTTTTGGTCAATAAAAAAATACATATTTGGTGGGAAGTTGTTGTAAACGCCAAAGTCGCATCTCATTTCCAATGATTACCCAAAATGATTACACCTATAATTCAGCATCTGCCACCACAACAGGGTGACTATCCAATATACCTCCCTCTAGTCTTCCACACACACAAATATCCAAGACGCACACACACATATGCAAGGCAGACACACGCACAAACACACACTACAAAACAAGAACACATCCCACACACCCTGGAGAAGTGCTTACTGCAGCTTGTAATCAGTTTACAGTGCCTTCAGAAAGTATTCACACCCTTATACTTTTCCCACATTTTGTGTTACTGGCTGAATGTAAAATGGATTCAATTGAGATGCTTTATCATTAGCCTATACAAAATAGCCCATAATATCAAAGTGAAATTGTTTTCCATTTTTCGAGTTTTCAACCCCTTTGTTGGCAAGCCTAAACAAGCTCAGGAGTAAAAATGTGCTTAAAAAAGTCACATAATTAGTTGCTTGGACTCACTCTGTGTGCAATAATAGTGTTTAACATGATTTTTGAATCACCACCTCATCTCTGAGGTAAAAAAAACAAAAAAACACACATTGAATATCCCTTCAAGCATGGTGAAGTTCTTAATTACACGATGGATGGTGTATCAATACACCCAGTCACTACAAAGATACAGGCGTCCTTCCTAACTCAGTGGCCAGAGAGGGGAAAAAAACGCTAAGGGATTTCACCGTGAGGCCAATGGTGACTTTAAAACAGTTAGAGTTGAATGGCTGTGATAGGAGAAAACTGAGGATGGATCAACAACATAGTTACTCCCCAATATTAACCTAATTGACTGAGCGAAAAGAAGGAAGCTTGTACAGAGTGAAAATATTCCAATAAATGCATCCTGTTTGCAACAAGTAATACCGCAAAAAATGTGGAAAAGCAATTCACTTTTTGACCTGAATACAAAGTGTTATGTTTGGGGCATATCCAATACAACACATTACTGATTACCACTTTCCAATATGTGACCCGTTTCAGAAAAGTAGGCGTATGTCACAAGTTACAACTTCACAGGAGAGCCATTTTAACATTCTATTTTGGGGGGCAGAAATGGCTTCTGGAACATCTGAACTTTCATGTGCCTTAATAACAAACTTGGATGCCATCTGTAGATACAAATAAAATAGTTACATTACGAGCCGTGTTGGTTAAGCCACAGAAGAAGTTAGCAACCTTCACTAGCCATGATTGGCTGAGATAATGAGTGGGCTGGACATGCTGAGAGAGGAGTTCGGATTGGTCTGCCATATAGAAGGCTTCTGTTTATTTGAGCCGGTCAGTCTGTGTTGGTAATCCTGTCAAACGCGTCTTTTTTTCAAGTGTATCCTGTAGTGGAGCTGCATAAGTGTTGCTCTCCACTTTCTGGTGCATCGAGTTTTGAAATCAGTGGAATTAGAGTATAATAGCTAAAGAGATGGAGAAAACAACTGTCTCCTGATTACATCTTCAAACTAAGGGCAACTCTGGCATGGCATCCGTGACAAGGAGACACGTCCATCATGCATGATGATATATACGGGTAAAATAGCCTAGCTAGCTATATTTTTAGATATTACACATTTCTAATTTTGTCAGAAAGTGGTTTCATTTCAAACTAAAGTGCACTGTTAGCTAGCTAGCTAACGTTAGCTGGCTGGCTCCCTAGCTAACATTACGTGACGTGTGTGATCTTACACATTGTTTACCTAGCTAGGTTAATTGTTTAGCTAGCTACATTTTCAGATATTACAGGTTACTAATTTTGTCAGAAAGTGTTTTCATTTCAAGCTAAAGTGTACTGTTAGCTAGCTAACGTTAGCTGGCTGGCTCCCTAGCTAACGTTACGTGTATGGCTTATTATTCGTATCCCAGAACCGTTTGGTTTCCTAGTTAGAGCCTAGTGTTAGCTAGCTAACATTGAACCTGGTTTGTTAGCGCCCAGCAGATTCATTCAGGGTAGTAATGACATGATTTGGCACCGTGTTCATTGTTGTTTAACTAGCTAACGTTAGCTGTGTGTGATCTTACATGTTGTTTACCTAGCTAGCTACATGTCTTAAGCTAAAGTGTACAACACCCATTGAATATGTCAGTAAACATCGTCAAAAAAGAGTAATGAAATTGTTGCCAGCAGAGCTGGTTAGACTGTTTTAATTTTATCCAGTTGTAAACAAATCATCGGCCAGAGCATCAAGTGTGCGCTCTGAACGCTCCAAGAGCGAAACGAGATAGATGGGTCTAAAGCTTAAGAGGGTGTGAACGATGCTGAATGGATGTAGACAAAGAAGAGCTATTCAATAGATACCGAAACATTCAAAGGCCATTTTCTCAAAAGTGAGTTTACAAGTATATCAACTTTCAAAGCCTAATTATTTTCCCATTGTCCCTCAAAATGCAGTGTATGATATACCATTTTGTAGCACTGAGTCTCTACTTTTATCCAATGTAAAAAACATAATTTCAAATTTTGCTACATAAGACCAAATCCAGGTGGTGAGTCACATATGTTTAAGCATAGTGTTGGCTGCATCATGTTATGGTTATGCTTGTAATCGTTATGGTCTGGGGAGTTTTTCAGGATAAAAAATACACTAAATGGAGCTACTGTAAGCACAGGCAAAATCCTAGAGGAAAACCTGCTACAGTGCTTTCCACAAGACACCGGGAGATGAATTCACCTTTCAGCAGGACAATAACCTAAAACAAAAGGTCATATCGACACTGGAGTTACTTACCAAGAAGGCAGTGAATGTTCCTGAGTTACAGTTTTGACTTAATCTATTTGAAACTCTATGCCAATACCTGATAATGGCTGTCTAGCAATGATTAACAACCATTTTAACGGAGCTTGAAGAATTTTGAAAATAATAAATGGGAAAATGTTAAACAATCCAGGTGTGGAAAGCTCTTAGAGCCAAACCCAGAAATACTCAAATCTGTAATCAATGTAAGTATTGACTCAGGGGTGTGAATACTTACAGTGCATTCGGAAAGTATTCAGACCCCTTGACTTTTTCCACATTTTGTTAACATAAAGCCTTATTCTAAAATTGATTAAATTGTTTTTTTCCCTACACACAATGCCCCATAACGACAAAGCAAAAACTTTGGCTGTGTGCTTAGGGTTGCTTTCCTGTTGGAAGGTGTACGTTCGCCCCAGTCTGAGGTCCTGAGTGCTCTGGAGCAGGTTTCATCAAGGATCTCTCTGTACTTTGCTCCATTCATCTTTCCCTTGATCCTGACTAGTTTCCCAGTCTCTGCCGCTGAAAAACTTCCCCATAGCATGATTCTGCCACCACCATGCTTGGTGCCAGGTTTCCTCCAGATGTGACGCTTGGCATTCAGGCCAAAGAGTTCAATCTTGGTTTCATCAGACCAGAGAATCTTGTTTCTCATGGTCTGAGAGTCCTTTAGGTGCCTTTTGGCAAATTCCAAGCAGGCTGTCATGTGCCTTTTACTGAGGAGTGTCTTCCGTCTGGCCACTTTACCATACAGTGAGGGAAAAAAGTATTTGATCGCCTGCTGATTTTGTACGTTTGTCCACTGACAAAGAAATGATCAGTCTATAATTTTAATGGTAGGTTTATTTGAACAGTGAGAGACAAAATAACAACAAGTTGCAATGATCATGAGAATGGTGAGGAATCAGCCCAGAACTACACGGGAGGATCTTGTCAATGATCTCAAGGCAGCTGGGACCATAGTCACCAAGACAACAATTGGTAACACACTACGCCGTGAAGGACTGAAATCTTGCAGCGCACGTAAGGTCCCCCGCTCAACAAAGCACATATACATGCCCGTCTGAAGTTTGCCAATGAACATCTGAATGATTCAGAGGACAACTGGGTGAAAGTGTTGTGGTCAGATGAGACCAAAATGGAGCTCTTTGGCATCAACTCAACTCGCCGTGTTTGTAAGAGGAGGAATGCTGCCTATGACCCCAAGAACACCATCCCCACCGTCAAACATGGAAGTGGAAACATTATGCTTTGGGGGTGTTTTTCTGCCAAGGGGACAGGACAACTTCACCGCATCAAAGGGACGATGGACGGGGCCATGTACCTTCAAATCTTGGGTGAGAACCTCCTTCCCTCAGCCAGGGCATTGAAAATGGGTCGTGGATGGGTATTCCAGCATGACAATGACCAAAAACACACGACCAAGGCAACAAAGGAGTGGCTCAAGAAGAAGCACATTAAGATCCTGGAGTGGCCTAGCCAATCTCCAGACCTTAATCCCATAGAAAATCTGTGGAGAGAGCTGAAGGTTCGAGTTGCCAAACATCAGCCTCGAAACCTTAATGACTTGGAGAAGATCTGCAAAGAGGAGTGGGACAAAATCCCTCCTGAGATGTGTGCAAACCTGGTGGCCAACTACAAGAAACGTCTGACCTCTGTGATTCCCAACAAGGATTTTGCCACCAAGTACTAAGTCATGTTTTGCAGAGGGGTCAAATACTTATTTCCCTCATGAAAATGCAAATCATTTTATAACATTTTTGATATGCGTTTTTCTGGATTTTTTTGTTGTTCTTCTGTCTCTCACTGTTCAAATAAACCTACCATTAAAATTATAGACTGATCATTTCTTTGTCAGTGGGCAAACGTACAAATCAGCAGGGGATCAAATACTTTTTTCCCTCACTGTAAATGCCTGATTGGTGGAGTGCTGCAGAGATGGTTGTCCTTCTGGAAGGTTCTCCCATCTCCACAGAGAAACTCTGGAGCTCTATCAGAGTGACCATCAGGTTCTTGGCCACCTCCCTGACCAAGGCCCTTCTCCCCCGATTGCTCAGTTTGGCAGTTTGGCATGGCAGCCAGCTCTTGTTAGTTCTTGTATTCTTGGGGACCTTCAAGGCTGCAGACATTTTTTGGTACCCTTCCACAGATCTGTGCCTCGACACAATCATCTCTCGGAGCACTATGGACAATTCCTTCGACCTCATGGGTTGATTTTTGCTCTGACATGCACTGTCAACTGTGGGACCTTATATAGACAGGTGTGTGCCTTTCCAAATCATGTTCAATCAATTGAATTTATCACAGGTGGACTCCAATCAAGTTGTAGAAATATCTCAAGGATGATCAATGGAAACAGGATACACCTGAGCACAATTTCGAGTCTCATATCAAAAGGTCTGAATACTTCTGTAAATAAGGTATTTTCTAAAAACCTGTTTTCGCTTTGTCATTATTGTGTCGAGATTGATGAGGGGAAAAAAATAATTGAATCCGTTTTAGAATAAGGCTGTAACGTAACAAACTGTGGAAAAAGTCAAGGGGTCTGAATTCTTTCTTTCCGAGATATTTCTGTATTTCATTTTCAATAAATGTGCAAGCATTTCTAAAACATGTTTCCACTTTGTTGTTATGGGTTTTGTGTAATTTTGTGTTGTTGAATTCAAGTTGTAACAACTAAATGTGTAATAAGTATAGCGTATGAATACTTTCTTAAGGCACATTTTTATGTTTTTGCAAACAGATATGCATTTTGTATTCTCTACATTTTGTATTCTCATAAAACACTTTCTCTGTCAGACACAAGATGACACTTAGGAAAACACCCTGGAGACCTCACGTGACAAACATTGCAAACCACCACCCTTCGCCAAACAATGTTGGACAAGTGGTTGACCCAATTTTCCCACAGTCACGCTCGAGAAACTGTGTCTGTATCCGAAATGCTTTTGACCAGAGCTATAAAGAATAGTCAATGGTCAAAAGTAGTGCACTATATAAGGAATAGTGTGCCATTTCGGACATACCCTGTGTGTAGCCTCACCAGCCCTCTCAAACCTCACCCCCAAAAGACTGTTTCGAGACATCTAATTTTGGCTTTGAGGGGAGCAATGGGGGCCAGGCAAGTCATTGAAGAAAATTATTTAGTGTGTTTGCTTCTCGCTGACACCCTGCCGGTTGTGCTTCAGGGGCGCCTCGGATCAGTCGTGAGACACGGGTGCATGATGAGCTCCGATGTTTACGTCTGCCCTGAGCTATACAAATAAGGCCCCCTTGATGACATCATGCGATGCGCCGACCCTTAGGAATCTCAAAAACAAAGTCAAACGGCAGGGAGAAAAGTCCTCAAGACTAGCATCAGTTTAGAATGTTGAATTGTTGTCCATTTAGTAAGGTGGAAAAGTTACAGAGTTGAGCTCAACAGGGGTTAAGTTCTCTGCCTGACTATAGCTTATAGACTTGAGGCTGAGGAAGTGTGGTATGTTAGTTATGCTTTGCCAAAAAACATATATCGCTCTGTCTCAAAGCCAAACTGATTTAGATCCATTATCTGATAGCACTGTTACGGTGTGTTATTAGAAATAGATGAGGAAGTGTGTGTGCATGCGTGTTTCCCTGGTGGCCCTCTCCTGCTGAGTTCTAACTGGCCAAAGGACTAAAAGGGAAAGTGAGAGCTGATGAGAGTCTGATTAAAAGAAAGACAGAAAAAGAGCTTCAGACTTCAGAGAATGCCTCATCACCTCTTCACAGATGTAGGATCTTAATTTGATCACTCTTTTGTTGCTGAGAATTTTCCTGCACAGTAAGAAATACAAACTTGTAGTGTTTTCAAGGTAATTTTCACTTTAAAATATAACACTTGATTTTGCCGTAATGAAAAATGTATAAATCACCACAAAAAATGTCCATTAATTATAATCCACATAATAATTCACATTTCCTGTTGTTGCAGGATTATTTTCACGCTGTAGCAAACTGGCTCAAATTAACCAGTTAAATGTAACTAAATGTAATCTAAAATATAATCTACGTAATCCCCAAAATACATTATTTATCATGAGAGGGCCATAAGCAATAACTGGTAATACTACAACTCCAAGAAAGGTAAAATCTCCCCTTTCTGGTAAAAATTATTATAAATTGCTGAGGTGTAGTAACTTTTGAGGACACAAAACCAAGCACACAATACAAATATGATAAAAATCTGAAAATGTGAAACATTTTACATGATGTATTTCCTATTCAACAAAAATGTACGAGTAAGGCTTGAAATGACTTATATGCTTTCTAAATATAGTATAATAAATAAAAAAACACTAACTTGAAGATTCCACCTTCCTTATAAATGATGTATGTTTAGTGTTAGAGAACATTTGCACATTTTCTAAAGTTCTCTCTTGATCAAAATGTCTGCCCCCAACGCTTGGTCACACAGAGGTCACACAGAGCTCTAGCTTGGCTTCCTGAACTCATTAGGAACTCACCTTTCATCTCATAATAATATTGTCGGTCTATGACAAACAGAGTGTTCTTTGTTTAAAATCTATGAATTATTTTAGATTACTTTGATAAAGTTTGCTATAAATCAATCTCTAAATGTGCTATATACGAAACCACTCTCTTCTGCTGCGCTACAATGTAAGGATTGCAGGCATGTGCTTTGACAGTTGGTGTACCGTTCAGCCAGGGGTTGATGGACCATCGGAAAAGCAATTGAAATGGTAGGAGGGATATCCTAGCTTCAAGTGGTGTCAGATTTCACATCCTACTTCACAAAGGCGGTGAGAACCAGGGCTACTGCTCAATGCCATCAATTTCAATCTACGGTGTCCACAGATCGATTTATAAGCGGATTTTGGTCGGAACCTGTACCACAACCAAGCTGGTCCCCAAAATAGGTAATTTTACATCTAAGAGATTTTATGATCCTACATCTGTAGTTTCACTCATCTATTTGTGTATGAAATATTTACGTTATTGTCTTGGGCTACAATACAGACATTTTCCGTACACTAAAAAAATGTGTTTCTCTCCAATTTTTTGCACAAATTTGTTCACATCCCTGATAGTGAGTATTTCTCCTTTGCCAAGATAATCCGTCCATCTGACATGAGTGACGTATCAAGAAGCTGATTAAACAGCATGATCATTACACAGGTGCACCTTGTGCTGGGGACAATAAAAGGCCACACTAAAATAGGCTGTTTTGTCACACAACACAATTCCACATATCTCAAGTTTTGAGGGAGTGTGTAATTGGCATGATGACTGCAGGAATGTCCACCAGAGCTGTTGCCAGATAATTGAATGTTCATTTCTCTACCATAAGCCCCCTCTATTGTCCTTTTACAGACTTTGGCAGTACGTCCAACCAGTCTCACAACCACAGACCACGTGTAACCACGCCAGCAAAGGGCCTACATATCCGGCTTCTTCACCTGCGAGACCAGCCACCCAGAGAGCTGATGAAACTGAGGAGTATAATTGCTGTCTTTAATAAAGCCCTTTTGTGGGGAACAACTCATTCTGATTGTCTGGCCTGGCTTCCCAGTGGTTGGTCCTAGGTCCTCTCAGGACCACCCATGGCTGTGCCCGTGACCAGTAATGTGAAATCCATAGATTAGGCACTAATGAATTTATTTCAATTGACTGATGTCCATATATAAACTGTAACTTGTTGAATGTGTTGCATATTGTGTTTATATATTTGTTCAGTATTTTTCCATCTATATGCTTAGCAATTACAAAAAAATGCTACAGTGGCATGCGAAAGTATTAACCCCCCCTAGCTTTGGGGGGGGGGGGGGTTATATCATTTGATTTATACAACATGTCTACCAATTTGAAGATGCAAAATATTTTTTATTTTGAAACAAACAAGAAAAGCTTTCACCAAGTCAAAGGGTGGTGTCACGTCCTGACCAGTAATAGGGGTTATTTGTTATTATAGTTTGGTCAGGACGTGGCAGGGGGTGTTTGTTTCATGTGGTTTGGGCTATGTATTTAGGTAGAGGGGTATTTGTTTTATATGGTTCGGGGTGTGTGTGTATGTAGAGGGGTGTTGGATTTATGTGTTCCGGGGTTTTTGGTTTATGTTCTTGTTTTGTATTCTAGGGTTTCTATGTTGTGTATTTCTTTGTTGGCCTGGTGTGGCTCTCAATCAGGAACAGCTGTACATCGTTGTTTCTGATTGAGAGTCATACTTAGGGAGCCTGTTTTCCACCTGTCCCTTTGTGGGAGTGTTTTTGAACTGCTGTGTATAGCCTGCGAAACTGTCGTTCTTTTTTCGTGTTCACATATAAATAAAATAATGAGCACGCAACCTGCTGTGCCTTGGTCTTTACCCTACGACACCCGTGACAGGTGGCTACTTTGAAGGATTTCAAATAGAAAATATATTTTGATTTGTTTAACACTTTTATTTTACTACATGATTGCGTATGTGTTATTTCATAGTTTTGATGTCTTCACTATTATTCTACAATGTAGAAAATAGTCAAAATAATTGAGTAGGTGTGTCCAAACTTTTGACCGGTACTGTAAATAAATCCATGATGCCTCTTACCTATGGGTATGACACCTCTGGAATTAAGTAGGGTGAAGTTGCCCCTAGACCAGGGGTGGGAAACTTCAGTCCTCGAGGGCCTTATTGGTGTCACACATTTTCTCCATCCCTAGCAAACACAGCTGATTAATCAAATTGCGTTCTGAACTGAAGATCATGATTAGGTGATTATCGGAGTCAGGTTTGTTAGCTAGGGCAAAACTGTGACACCAATCAGGCCCCAGAGGACTGGAATTGACAACCCCTGCCATAGACGCTGATTCAAAAGTCAGGATTGTCGTCTTTCCCCTGATGGTTAGCTATAGAATTTGTTGGAGGGTAAGCTGATCCTAGATCTGTGCCTGAGGGCTTCGCTTTTGCTAATGGTTAGCACTGATAGTCTAGATTAGCATCTCAGCACTGGTACCCAGTAGGGGGCTGATGGGTTGAGCAAATGGAAAGGAAAGGGTATACTTAGTCAGTTGCACAACTGAATGCATTCACCACTCTGGATCAGAGAGGTGCGGGGGACTGCCTTAATCGCATTCCACGCCATCAGCGCCTGGGGAGCAGTTGTTGTTGGTGGGTAACTGCCTTGCTCAAGGGCAGAACGTCAGAACATTTTACCATGCCGGTTCGCTAACATCTATGTGTTGGCCCACCTCCTAGGCATTGGTGTGAGTGTGTGTGTTGTTGCTCCCTGTGTTGGGTTAATAGTCTTTGAAGGGGTAGCCTAAGGGCACGGCACTCTAAGTGGTGTTGGTAAAGGTTTTAGATAATACTGATGAGTGTTTGTCTGGGTCCTTCCTGAGACTGATGATGGACCTTGGCAGACATCTTAACCTGACTAACATTCTCCAACCTATGGCCGTATCTCAGTTTAAGTGAGAAGATGCATTTTCCAAAGGAAGGGAAGGAAGCGCCCAATCAGAAAGATTTGATGATAGGGTAATATAGCTGCACTTAGCTCACACGCACACACACACACACACACACACACACACTAACCCCCTTAAAAAAAACGATTGCACCACTTAGCAACAGGGAACGTAGATTGTTAAGAAAAAAAAGACAAATTAAATCCATTTTAATCACACCTTATAACACAATAAAATGTAGAAAAAGTCAAGTGAATACTTTCTGAAGGCACTGTATATACACATTCTAGCAAATGCAATGGATGCATTCCAAATGGTACCCTATTCCCTACATAGTGCACTACTTTTGACCAGACTATATGAGCCGTCCTTGTCAAAAAATAGTGCACTACGTAGAGAATAGGGTGCCATTTGGGGCATTTCCAATATGATTAGAGGCAGACAATTCATGCCTCCAGTGGCTCGTGCAAATGTGATTATGGCATCACAGCCAAAGATGAATCCTAGGTTTATGCCATCCTGACAACTGTAGATAATTGTGTTTTCTGCTTGCGGATGGGAATCGTGACAAGCTGTGGAAAAAAACATTTGCGTTTGGTGAAGATGCCGTTTCTGAGGATGAGCAACGTGTTATCTTCCCTACTTTTGTTCTCGTTCCAGGATGACGTCAAAGCCTAAACTTGTTTTTTTAGGGGAGGTCATCTCCTTCAGTTGCTTCACTTTATTGAAAACACGGGACAGGGGGAAGCTGTGTTATAGATGATTTGCTTCCAGGGCCCTTTGTGAATAATTTGAAAATGTATCGTTCCTTCCTTCCTTCCTACACACACCTAACCTCAACCACAGCTTTATGTATGGCTTGATTGACATCACCCAGAGACACAACTCAAGGAACATGAGACTTCTGCCAGGTGAGCTCCAACTGTGTAATGAAGAAATTGGAATTCGTTAACTAGCAGTGAGTCTTCCTTGGGACGGTTAACAGCCCTCATCCCTCCCCAAGCCCCCAACACATCTATACCAATCTAACTTGACACTGCTCTCTTAATTGTTACCAATACCCCCAACATCATTCTCTACAATGTTGTGGCCAGAGCAGTGCCTATAGATGTCCCCCCTCCCTCTCCAAGCCACGTCAATTAACCCACAATGTGATGTGATGCAGCCTGTCAGATTGATAAAGGCTTTGTGTGGTGTTGTCTTGCCCCTGGTTTTGTGAAAACTTGGTAATCTGTCCTCTATAATAAGTTATGCTAAGAGAAAGTGAGAAAGAGAGAAAGGCGTTTGGAGTAGTTTTTCCCTGCCTCACTCACTCATTCGCTCACTGACTCACTCTCACACATACACACACCGGGCAGAGAGACAGTCACACATGCAATCCGACTGTCACTCATTCACTCTCTGTCAGCTTCTCCACCTCCTCTCCTCTCTTCCACACACTGTCCCTGTCCAACTCCCCCTTCTATCTATATCTCCACCCCCCTTCTTTTTCTTCCCCTACCTCACTCTTTCTGTCTGTCTACCCTCTACTTGCTCTCCTCTTGATTTCTCCACTCTCTCACGCTCTCTCTCTCTTTATCAATCTCTCGCTCTTTCTCTCTCTCGCTCTCTCTCCTCTTTGAGATACTGTCGATATGTATCTGCACTGGCAGACAGTTTTGTAGAGTTGACAGTGCAGTGTGAGTGATGGGGCAGTGTTTGCCCTATCGCCCTCTCTGTGTGCCCATCATAGGTGTCTTCCCTGTCGCACAACCACACACACACAGACACACACACACCTGTCTCTAGCTGATAACCTCATTGTTAATCCATCAAATATTCTTACACATTTCATATACAGTAATCTATCAGTCACACACACACACACAGTATTTTCCTCTACATTTCCTCCCTCTCCCTGGCCACAGCTGTCTCATCCCGATGACCTCATCTTTAATCGATGTAATTTTCTTTCACATTTTTTTTCTCTCTCTTTGTTGATTTTTCTCTCGTGCGTGTGGTGTGTAGGTGTGTGTTCTCAGGTCACGTTGACCTGGATTATGTTCTCCCTCTCAATTTAATGAGGATTCTAAATTACAGATTTTTTTTGGTCTCATTTGGTCACACATGCACACGCTCTCACACACACACACACACACACACAGGAAGGCACACAGGAAGGCGCACACACACACACAAACAGGCAGATAGGCATGTTCACACACACATGCGCTCACATTCACACTTACCACAAACAACCCCTCCCCCCATACTCCTCACCCTCACACACATCCTACCCTCCCTTCACTAAGGCTGTCTCGCTGGGATGACGGATTGAAAGGCAGTGGCGTGGGAACTACGTCCCCTCGTATCGTGTTCACCCCCAAAACAAGGTGTCCTGTGAGGGGTGATGTCAGCGCCGGTGAGAGGGAGATCACAGGAGACTGGAGTGACAAAAGGGCGAGCAGTGTAGGGAGCATAGGGATCCACTCCATGTTCTCCTCTATGTCACTTCAGGCAGGGGGTAAGGGTGCTCTGTTGATAAGAAGGGACCCAGCCATCTCAAAGAGCCTTATTCATAGCAGTCTGGAAGAGGGGTGTGCGTGTCTTTTTAGCAATATGTGTATCTTTTCAGAATGTCTGTGAGTGTTTGTGTGCATGACTGAGTGTGAGTGTATGCGTGTTCGTGTGTGTTTGTTCGCTTCCCTTCTCCTTAGTGCGTCGTCTCCTGTTGTTAGTTCCCCCACGTGCACGTTGAAAAACTGAGGGACGTGCAACTTTGCCCATCTTTTCAGAAATGAATCAAAATAAGGGATCCTTAATGTCTTGTCCATTGTCCTTATTCTCATCCCTCAGTTCATCTCAGTAGTCACTCCATTCTCATTAATGCTATTCTTTCCTTAACAGTGGTAATCCATTTTTTATGATTTGCCTGTTGTTAGTCTCCGTGTACTGATACTACATTCCAAAAATGAAACCCCAGCCCCATTGAATATAGTTGTGGAGGTGTTGTGCAGTTCTAGTCCTCACACGCGTAATGGTGTGAGATAGTTTCATAGCTATGCAGATCAAAATAACTTGCTGTATCTGAACTCCCATTGCAGGTGCACCCCCTGACGTTTTTTTTAGGATCTCTATGTATTCTTTTTATTGTCATTTTTAAATCACAAATGTTAATTTGCAGTACAAGATGTTCAAACGTTTCAATGCGATTAATCTTGTTATTTTTTCTTCCTTTTCCCTCGGCACTGCTATATGCCGTTTCTCTCTCTCATGAGAGACAGACAGACAGACCACATGTCCTGGATTGTGTGGTACAGTCAAAGCCGGATTAAGAAATCATAGGCCCCGGGGCTTTGTTTATAGCCCCACATTCCTCAACAACAACTTCAAAAAACATATCCTGAAAAACTAACTATTATAAGCATGCTTGAAAATATGGAGTGGTATTCAGTATTGTTGGATTTGCCCCAAACAAAACATGCTGTATTCAATTAATTGCTTTTTTGCAGTTTTACTTTAGTGCCTTGTTGCAAACAGGATGCATGTTTTGGAATATTCTATTCTGTGCAGGCTTCCTTCTTTTCACTCTGTCAATTAAGTTAGTATTGTGGAGTAACTACAATGTTGTTGATTTATCCTCAGTTTTCTCATATCACAGCCATTAAACTCTGTAACTGTTTTAAAGCCACCATTGGCCTGAAAAAGGGTGAAATCCCTGAGCGGTTTCCTTCCTCTCCGGCATCTGAGTTAGGAAGGACGCCTGTATCTTTGTAGTGACTGGGTGTATTGATACACCATCCAAAGTGTAATTCAAAACTTCACCAAGCTGAAAGGGTTGTTTTTTTACCCTTCTACTAATAGGTGCTCTTCTTTGTGAGGCACTGGAAAACCTCCCTGGTCTTTGGGATTGAATCTGTGTTTGAAATGCACTGCTCGACTGAGGGACATTACAATGCATGTGTGGTGTACAGAGATGAGGTAGTCATTCAAAAATCATGTTTAACACTTATTGCACACAGAGTGAGTCCATGCAACTTATTATGTGACTTTTTATGAACATTTTTACTCATGAACTTATTTAGGCTTGTCATAGCAAAGGTGTTATACTTATTGACTCAAGACATTCATTATTAATTAATTAGTAAACATTTTGAAAAACACACTTCGACTTTGACATTGTGGGTTATTGTGTGTAGGCCAGTGACAAAAAATATACATTTTATCCAATTTAAATTCAGGCTGTAACACAACATGTAAGCTATACATTTTTAAGTAAATAGCTGTATTAGACTGAAAGTACTTGTGAGGCTCTCCATGCTCATTAAATGCTTAAACATATTTTCTGCTACTTCACACAAACACGTTTTAAATGTCTCCCTTCCTAACTGTTTTACACTCCCGAGACCAATCAGAAATGTTTCCTTTGCCAAGTATTCCCAGATTTTCATAAAACATCTACACATTTGGTCTCCTGTTTCTGCATGACCACATTTTGCGCCAGGCAAAGGATTCGCCTATAGGCCCGCTTCAATTAGTTCGGTGCAGCAGAAGGGGGATTTGGTGGGGGGAGGGGTGTGCTGCCCACAAAAATTATTAATGTAGGCTACACTGTCCCGCAAAATCATCCCTTTGTCCTGCATTTGGGTATTTTAAATCACCCTAGTAGCCGGTGAACCCACAGCACTAAATGAGCCAACCGGGCCTGTTGTAAGCATGACATATCCAAACTCCACGGTATGTCCCCAGGTTACTCTTAGACGGCCAGTCGAGTTAGAGCGAGAGAAATGAACAAGACAAGTGAAGGAAAGGAGAGAGGGAAACAGAAAAGAGAGGGAGAGGGATTTGCATAAAGAAGACTATGAACGGGGGGCTACTAAGGAGAAGGCGACACGGGGAGGAGGCACAGGGCTTGCAATTGCCGTTGTAACCAGCCAGCGCAGGTCCAGAGGTCTGTGACGTGTTTCGAGTCGTTTTGCAGTGTTCTACATTTTTTATTCGAATGCCTCTTAAGGAAAAAGCTATCCAAAAGTAACTGAACATAATCCGATTGCGTTACTGAGTTTGGGTAATCCAAAATGTACATTACTGATTACAATTTTGGACAGGTAACTAGTAACTGTAATGGATTAAATTTAGAAAGTAATCTACCCAACCCTGTTGGTAAGTGACTGGCGGCGGCAAGCCGGCAGGTATTTATAGAATGCAATATATATTTTATATTACAGTTTTCCACAATTGTTTACACACGTTTGCTGACTCTTTGGCCCATTTTCCCAAAACTCTAAACACAAAACCACAAACAAAATGCAAAACTCTACTAATCTCTGGCAAAAGCAAACACTGCATTCAAAACTGTTTTATCTCTTTCCACAATGTTTTTTGCATCAAAATGACACACACGCGTCATATGAATAGATCTGTCTACCAACCAACAACACACTGATGTGCTCAACACAAAACATTACTATGAATATCCCATCAGTAGGTTTATGCCTTTTGCATTTTCAGTGTTACATTGTAGCCGGTTGTAAAATACTGTTACAGTAATATATACCTATTCAAATATACAGAAATAAACACACACAAATGTAATACAGTAACAAAAACATTGTCATTTATTTCCAAAATGCAGTATTTTTGATCCCTTGTGTCTTGTATATAACACTTTCTACACCCAACAGGAGAAAACCAGGAAAAACATTCATTAAGATAAAGGGTTTTCTGTACAAAAAAAATGCAAATGGCTCATTCTTTCAAAACTCTAAACACAAAAAGACAAAAACACCTGCAAAATGTAAGAAAAAAGACATTAGGCTGCATCCTGCCTCCTATTTTGGTCTGGCCACAGCACCTCATCAACATCACAAGCAATATTCTCCCTGGCTAAACAGCGGGGCCATGCCGAAAAAAATATTCAATTGGGTTTAGGAATGGGGAATATGGTGGGAGGTATAGAACAATAATTTGTAGGTGGTCGATGAACCAGTTGCGGACGAGAGCAGCCCGGTGGAAACTCACGTTGTCCCAGATGACAACATACCTGGGCTGCTCTGGTCCACCCCTCTGCTCGGCTGGAATGAGGATGCCATGTAGTGTGTTCAGGAATGTGATGTGAAGGGCGGTGTTTTAGGGACCTAGGTTGGCATGGTGATGGAGGACACCTTGCTGGCTAACGGCTGCGCACATGGTGATATTCCCTCCACGCTGTCCAGGGTCCAACACATTGGCATGGTGGACAATAATGTTCCGTCCCCATCCCCTTCTTTTGACTACGTTGAAGCCAACCTCAATGTAAAAACAGTTGAAGTCAAAGTTTACATACACTTAGGTTGGAGTCATTAAAACTCGTTTTTCAACCACTCCACAAATTTCTTGTAAACAAACTATAGTTTTGGCAAGTCGGTTAGAACATCTACTTTGTGCATGACAGAAATAATTTTTCCAACAATTGTTTACAGACAGATTACTTCACTTATAATTCACTGTATCACAATTCCAGTGGGTCAGAAGTTTGCATACACTAAGTTGACTGTGCCTTTAAACAGCTTGGAGAATTCCAGAAAATTATGTCATGGCTTTAGAAGCTTCTGATAGGCTGATTGACATCATTTGAGTCAATCGGAGGTGTACCTGGGGATGTATTTCAAGGCCTACCTTCAAACTCAGTGCCTCTTTGCTTGACATCATGGGACAATCAAAAGAAATCAGCCAAAACCTCAGAAAACAAATTGTAGACCTCCCCAAGTCTGGTTCATCCTTGGGAGCAATTTCCAAATGCCTGAAGGTACAACCTTCATCTGTACAAACAATAGTACGCAAGTATAAACACCATGGGACCACGCAGCCGTCATATTGCTCAGGAAGGAGATGCGTTTTGTATCCAAAACCGGCATAAAAAAGCCAGACTATGGTTTGCAGCTGCACATGGGGACAAAGATTGTACTTTTTGGAGAAATATCCTCTGGTCTGATGAAACCAAAATAGAACTGTTTGGCCATAATGCCCATCGTTATGTTTGGAAGAAAAAGGGGAAGGCTTGCAAGCCGAAGAACACCATCCCAACTATGATGCACGGGGGTGCTTTGCTGCAGGAGGCACTGGTGCACTTCACAAAATAGATGGCATCACGAGGCAGGAAAATGATGTGGATATATTGAAGCAACATGATATTGTGACACAAAATCACAACCTGTGTTATGGCTCGATCACAGACTCTGTAAAATCCCAGCCTCTCCTGTGCTTTATAGCCAGGAATTATGGGAGGTAAAGTATTTTTGTAGAGCAGGGTATCCCCTCAAGTTAACCCCAGAACATATCACTATTAATTAACACTGTTTTGTTAACTGTGGAATGTAAGAGGGTTAAAGGCGTTGAACAACTCTTCTATTCTATCCTATGTGACAAAGTGCCACAAATTAAAGGGGAACTGGAGAAGAAGTCACAGGGGTAACAGTATGAATGCGTCTCAAATACCACCCTATCCCCATAGTGCACTACTTTTGGCCAGAGCCCTATGGGCCCAGTGTGTATCTCCCACTGCTCCTTACCAGTGGCAAGGCTAATATTGGACACATTGTCATGAGGTTATATTTGCCTGCGGGCTCTGAGGACAGTTCTTTGACCTTTCTGTCTAACAAAGATGGACGTAAAAGACAGTAGGATCCACGTGGTAGCGTGACCTTTGAAATGCCAAACGGAGTACCGCTCCATTTGTATACGATGCCTGGTGATAGTACAGAGTTCTATGATAAACTGGTTGGAATTGCGTGTGGTAGTGTGTATTTGTGTTTGATTCATGTGTTTTTGGGAGGGGGGGGGGCATGTGCATTTGTGTGTGCGTGTCCTTGCATGGGTTTGTGTGTCCGTACACATGCTCTACCAATGTACCTTTGTGCTTTTATTGTATCAGTCCATTTGTCATAATGAAAAATAGAAAAGACTGATGACACACTGTGTTTTTATGACATTTAAATAGCAATTGTTAAGGAACTTGCTCTGACAAATAGTGCTCCCTCACCACACTGAGCTCCCGGTCTGTGAAGTGTATGGCCACGTACTGTATACACACACAGAATAATGCAATTCTCCATATGGACTTCCAAGAGTAAGCAGGGTTATCTCCATGCTCTCAGATTACAACAGTACCCTGGTTAGGTGTGGTGTGTGTGTGTACCCGTCTATGGCAGTCCACTCTGTAATCTCAGCTTCTTTCTCCCATCCAATGAAAATGTTTGCAACATTTAACAATGGCACTAAACCACCCATCTGTGTCACACACACACACATAATTGTATAACAGATATCCCACTAGGCTCAGAAGTAATTTCAACTATGGGTGTGCCAACATGGCCATGCTCGTATTCGTAATCGTATCCGTAAATTGCCAGTTGACAGTCGGATGGGATGACTCTCGTGATTGGAAAAAACTGAAGAGTTTTAATAGGCGCAAGTAGATGTTGGCAAAATACCTCCCTGCATGTACTCACTTCAAAAAGCTGCTGATTAGGAGCAGCGCACAGAGGGGTGTGTCTGTGTCTCCGCTCGGCTTGCAGCAGGCAGCCAAGTCTGCTGTCACTCAGTCAGAATGCGCATCAGAGTTTAATCTTTTTTTCCCTACCCTTGTCCCACTTGTTAGATATTATGCGCATTGATAGCTTGCTAAAAAAACGTCCTCGCCGTGTGATGCAGCAATCTGAGAGCATGGAGACAGCAGCAATCTAAATGTTCAGCCTGACAACATGCGAGGGAAATTAGGAAATGTGATTGGGTGAAATTATGAAGTGAGTAGATAGAGTGAAGCTGTAGCTTATTTCTCCATCTAATCAAACCTGCAGGGTCAATGTACAGCCCCCCTTGCCTTTACAGACAGGCAAACTAGCCAGTTGAGTTACTTAGACCGCATAGAACGTCGCACATGACTGACTGACATAAGAAAGATGGGCGCTGGCACACTTTTAGATTTTTTTAGGACGGATAATTAAAAGAAATACTCTGATCATAATCGTATCCAGAAAATTGCCCATATCCATTACGATACTCGTTTTCTTCGACTACTCGGCACACCCCTAATTTTAAATGATAGTTTTGACGTTTGGTTGAGTTATTTTACATTTTACATTTTAGTCATTTAGCAGACACTCTTATCCAGAGCGACTTACAGTAGTGAATGCATACATTTCATACATATTTTTATATTTTTTTCAACTAATGTGAATTCAACATGAAATCAACAAACAATGTCACCATGTAATTGGATTTAGGTTAAAAGTTGGGTGCAAAATTCCCTTACGTTGATGACGTATTTCAAATCCAATCAGCTTTCCACGTTGATTCAACGTCATCACATTACATTTTTTGGGTTGAATTGACGTGGAATCAAACATTGATTCTACCAGTTCAACACCTAGCCCCATTCCACTGTAACTCTATTGCCCCATCGCGACACAAACATGGCAATGGCTGCTGTCAAAACAAACTTTGACAATGATGTACAATGCAGACGGGATTTTTGGCAACATGGCAACACACATCCCATATCAGTCATTGTCAAAGTTTGTTTTGACAGCAGCCATCCCCATGTTTGTGTGGCGATAGGGCAATAGAGTTACAGTGGAATGCAGAGTAGGTCATTGGGCCATCAGGTTATGCAGTGATCTGTTGGGGCTTCTTAGGTGGGGAGTTACTTGACCTTGGTGTTTGTTGGAGATGGTGGTTGTCCAGAAACAACACCTAGCCCCTACACCAATGCACTTGTGTAGATTTGTGAGAATTTCATTAGTTTGGCAAATAGTACATCTCTATCAGAGGGCAAGATGGAGTTACTAAATAATGCATTGAGAAACTTAGATTGGGTCCGTAACGAAAGACGGAGAGTACAAAAGACACACACAAACACACACACACACACACTTCTTTACCAGTTGCCCGGTAGTCCTGCGAGCGCTTGTTGCTGTCAGGTCATTTCATTAGACATCTGTCAAGATGTCGTTGATACATGTTTAATTTCATTCAAAGTATCGGTGTGGCGAACAGAACAGAACACAACCATCATTAGATTGAGAGAGGGAAAACATAATTCAGGTCATGGTGAATTGATAACACCCACTGTGTGTGCGTGCGTGCACATGAATGCGTGTTTGGGGGATAGGGAGTTGAAAAACCTAGCCGGGGAGAAGCCCCATGTGATTTTGGTCTGGAGAGTCTACTCCAGTTGGTTCTGAGAGAGGTCGGTTTGCCCATTAGGATTTCTCATGGCTGAAGTGGGATTATTTCACTGGAGAGTGGTGGTCCTGAGGACCTGGCTCTCATCTTTAGTGCTGTTGTCTGGGTCTGACCACACACGCACACGCGCACACATAGATTAGCAAGCATTCAACTTGTATATTACTCGAATTGCTCAGACACGACTCCCAAAATGCCATGCTACAAATGAGAGCCTTTACGCTTTCTCAATTTCCACACTTTGACATTCAGGAGGCAATTTCATTACTCTGTGACGAGAGTCTCAATTATTGGCTCCCTGTCTCCAGCAAGATTGTTTGGGTAAACATTGCTATTAAACGCATTTACATGCAGCTTTGTCACTTTGGGGTTATTTGTTTTTATTGCTCATTTTGTGTTCACCGTTTTCATATTGTTTGGTAAAAATAATACAGTTTGTTTTGATGAATGTGAAATCAATTGCTGACTGAACAAAGAATATCAAAACATTACAATACTATATACACAGTATATCACCATATATATTTAGGCCTTTCAAATGATCATGAACATATTGTATTGATTGCCATGAGAAAAGCCCTTTTGATTGACTTAGTGGACCACGTGTCCATATAGATATCGGCCACAGTATTGAATACGATCGCCATCGCCATTTTAGGCATGATCTCCCATGCATTAAAACACATAGGCCCTTAGAGCCACAGATGTGCTCAACCTCCCCAAGACATGTGACCGTCATGCCAATACCAAAGATGGATGAGTTTCGAATGAGGATGGATCACTTAAAGCACCTTCCCAAGTGCTCAAACCACTTTATAGACCTATTATAAACCGGTGACCTCATGCTAATGTTGAGCATCGGATGCTATGGTAGCCATTTTAGGCTATAATGCTCACCACCCATCAGCTATAATAGTGAAGGATACCCCCCACTTTTGCTCCAACCATATATACTGAGTACACCAAACATTAGGAACACCTTCCTAATATTGAGTTGTGCCCCTCCCATGTTGACTCCAATGGTTCCCACAGTTGTGTCAAGTTGGCTGGATGTCCTTTGGGTGGTGGACCATTCTTGATACACACAGGAAAATGTTCAGTGTGAAAACCCAGCAGCGTTGCGGCTCTTGACACAAAACGGTGCGCCTGGCACTTACTATCATACCCCATTCAAAGGCACTTATATTTTGTGTCTTGCCCATTCACCCATCGAATAGCACACATACACAATCCATGTCTCAATTGTCTCAAGGCTTAAAAAATCCTTCATCTACACTGATTGAAGTGAATTTAACAAGTGACATCAATAGCGGATCATAGCTTTCACCTGGATTCACCTGGTCAGTCTGTCATGGAAAGAACAGGTGTTCTTAATGTTTTGTATACTCAGTGTATATTATTTTTGCATCACCGTGGCAGTATTCAAAGTCAAGGTAAAATTGGGAAACTGGGAGAGCTGTCGAATCTCCATTTTTTTTATTGAATTAATTTACCTGACTTGTTCCTTATCTGTAGGCTAGCAGTCAGAACATTTTCACTCACTTCGAGACCTTACAGAGATACCCTTTTTGTGTGCGTTTCCACCCCAATTTATATGCTAAATTAATCAATGATTTTGAGACTCATCTGAACCAGCACGTGAGTAATATGCTGTAGCTCATGTGTGACTCTATTGGTTAATAACGGCTGGATAAGCTAGAGAGAATAAAAAAAAGTACTGAACATTATACAACAGTGTCAAATGGTGTGTCTAGTCAAATGAATTGTGAGCAGATATGTTTGAGGAAACTGTTGGTATGATTGATCTTTGACTCAAAATGGCCACCAGAGTGTGTTGGACATGGTTTCTGATGCCCTGTTCAGAAACTACCTCTAAACCAATCAAGCACCTACCCCTTATGGAGCCACACATGTCCTGGTCTCTTCCTAGTCTCTTTGATCATCTTCTTTATGTAATTCTAGCCAGGTTCAAATGTACTTCTTGCTACTATAGGGCAGACCTGGGTTCAAATAAAATTGTAATTTCAAATACTTAATTGCCTGATGCAATGGGATCAAAAGACTTGTCACAAAAGTGCAAACCCCGCCCACCTGGTACTCCAGGCCAGCTAAAGTGACCGCTCAAAGTATTTAAAAACATTATTCAAATAGTATTTGTACCCAGGGGTATCTGTGTGGGACTTAATACAGGTTTATTTCTGACACTTGTGAAATAAGGATGGGCTCAATGAGCACTTCTGGGGGGGGGTCTCTAAATCAATGAACACCTCCGTTCATATTTCACTCAGAGATCAATACAGAAAAAGGCCTTGCAGAACCCTCTCAAGTCATCCGTCAAAATATTCTGCCACCAAAGTTTGCGAGCAGCACCTTGAGAAGTTACTATATCAATCGTCATGTTTATTTTGGAATGGAAAGGATAAAAAGATGGAAAGGAGGGTAAAAAAAGAGGGTGAGGGGGAGAGGATGGTTAAGAGTGATTTGGGAGATGATTGATCTCTCTCGCTCTGTGCCTCGCAGGCCCCGGAGGGTTTTTGCGGGGAGAGGGCGGTAGAGGAGCGTTTGATGAACTTCTCGCTCTTTGAGGTGTACCACTTAAGACCTCTCTGTATTAACAGTGGCACTCACGACACTGCATGACCATCCATACTCCTACAGTAGGCCACAGAAAGAAAAACATATAATAGATACGCGTAGGATTCAATCCGATCGTGCTTTGTTGGCTGTCCGCCATTTAAAGGTCATTCCCGATTGAGTTGATATATGCGGTATTTACTGTGAATGCCGTCTCCGCGAATGTGGGAGCATTGCCTTTGAAAAGTGCTTAGCTGACAAAGCGTGATGATTCAATGCAAGGTGTAGCTCGGTGCTCTATACAGCCAACAATGTGCCTTTTAAAGGCATTTTCACAGGTGTTCGCAGAGATCTAATTCATGGTAAATGCTGGGCATGTTGGCTCAAGCATAAATTACCTTTTAACGTGTGATATAGTGCGCAGCGCTTTAACATGCCTTGAATTGAACCTCTGTCATAGGGAGAGTGATCGCAATGACACACAAAACAGTATTTTTCAGTTCTCATTGTTTTTATTAGTAATCAGTATGACATCACCATTTGGCAGATTTCACCATTTGGCAGATTTCACCCTTTTCATCATTGAGCATCTCAAAGGTTTAAAATGATTCCCTCTCCTATATCATCACTGCTCTGAAACCACAAGATAGGTCAAGGCCATATACCGGCTATCTGCTTTCACCAGTCCAGTTCTTACGTATCAGTACAGACGGCAGAAAGGAGACAAGGACAGGAAGCACCTTAAGCCTATTGAGATGCAGCCTTCCAGTTGCCCTCACATGGGGAAGAGCAGGAATTCACTGAAGATACCGTGGTTGTCTACACTATCGTATAGTACGTAGCCTTCTGGGAGATTCACGTGCACCACATCACCCTCCTCCAGCTCTACAGTAAGGCCATTGGCTAAATAACTATGACCTAGATGATCATTCCATTCTATGTTAAACATTATAAACTGGGTGGTTCGAGCACTGAACGCTGATTGGCTGACAGCCATGGTATATCAGACCGTAAACCACTGGTATGACAAAACATGTATTTTTAATATAGAAGTTGCCCCTAATAACTGATATTTTGTCATCACCATAATGGTTATGCTCAGGACTGGGGTTACCTAATATGATCCCAGATCTGTGGTTTAAAACCCAGCTTACCCTTTTTCCCCCTTTCACCAAGCTGTGTGGGCGGAATGTAGCCTCGAGGTTAGAGCATTGGGCCAGTAACTGAAAGGTCTCTGGTTTAAAAACCGGAGCTGACAAGGTGAAAAATCTGTCGCTGTGCCCCTGAGCAAGGAACTTAACAGTAATTGCTCTAGGGGCGCTGTACAATGGTGACACTGGCCGTGACCCCGCTCCCTGCGAGTGTGTCAGAGGGAGTTGGGATATGCAAAAAAATAACACCCAAAAATCCATAACACACTTGTGTAAAAGGACATATAAGCACCCCCCAAATTATTATCATGGTTGTGTGAATACCCATGATCCTTCATATCACTGTGTTCATTGATAGGTCTGCGAACGCTTTGCAAGTTTCCATCAGTAGCCTCGACAAACTGTTTTGATCCCGCCGACCGCCTAACTTTCGCAAATAGCCTCGCCATTTTGAATAAAGGGAATAACGAATGGCACTGGATTGTTTAGGAAGCGCACTCACCCTGGAGTGATGAGGAGAAAACGGTCTGGAATTTCCAAGCGCTCGTGGGCAGTTACCAAGTGTTACATGCTTACAATTGCAGCCACGGCCTGCATTATTTTATTTTTTTTACAATTTAACTGTGAGATTAAGTTTAAGCCAACTTCAAAAGGTGGTCGGGCATGCATGGCATCGGACCACCGAGTTTGGAAAACTGTGCCTTAAGCCACATACGGGACATGTGCGCTGTGAGTGGCAGTTGAGATGCCGTTCAAAAAGCATTGGGCGTTCACAGTGGGGGCCAACTGGCTATCCTTCAGGAGACTTGGACAGATTTTCTTCCATTCAATATCACAAATGATGAGTTCTCTTGCTGCCACTGCTAGCAAGCTCTAGTAGGTGAGAATATACCTGTGATCTCTCTCTAAGGGGCTTTATTGGCATGGGAAATATATGTTAACATTGCCAAAGCAAGTGAAGTAGATAATATACAAAAGTGAAATAAACAATTAAAATGAACAGTAAACATTACTCACAGAAGTTCCAAAAGAATAGACATTTCAAATGTCATAATATGTATACAGTGTTGTAACGATGTGCAAATAGAAGTACAAAAGGGAAAATAAATTAACATAAATATGGGTTGTATTTACAATGGTGTTTGTTCTTCACTGGTTGCCCTTTTCTTGTGGCAACAGGTCACACATCTTGCTGCTGTGATGGCACGCTGTGGTATTTCACCCAGCAGATATGGGAGTTTATCAAAATCGGGTTTGTTACGAATTCTTTGTCGATCTGTGTAATCTGATGGAAATGTGTCTCTAATATGGTCTCTCGCTCGCTCTCTCAAATATGCAGCAGCTCAGTGCATCGAACACTATACCTGGGCTGTGTTTAGACAGGCAGCACAATTCTGATCTTTTGTCCACTAAATTGGTCTTTTGACCAATCATATCTTTTCACATCAGATCTTTTTCAGAGCTGATCTGATTGGTCAAAACACCAATTAGTGCAAAAAAATATCAGTATTGGGCTGTTTGTCTAAACACAGCCCAGGTGGCACACAACAACTAGAGTCAGATCCAGGGATGCTGTCACTTTGCATGCCCCAGCTCTGCACACTAAAAGTCAGCATGCCTCCCTCCAATAGTGGGTGAATGAAGATCCACATGCCATAAGAAATGCTCTATATCCCCTTGCATTTGTCTATAGAAGCTGCAAATTCAAGTAATTTGTCTGTACAGCACATCATGTAGATGGGTTTATCTGATAGTGGGTGTTATTGTCAAGACAATTCATGTGGTGTAGATGTTAGTGGATCAGGGCATATGGGCAGCCAGAGGTGTCTTGCATGAACACTTTTTGAATGGATACTGATGACCATATGCTATATCTTTGCATTCATTTGGTGTTATTCAATCACCTGTAATGCTGGTCGAACAAGCCAATTATTTATGTGTGAAGTTCACACAGTGCAGGCAGTTCATAAAACTGGGTGATAACATGAAATAATACCAATAAAAATGAAAATGCCCATAAGGCCTTGCTGTGTGGGGGCGTAGCTATCCCAACTAAATTAAGATATATGAGCCACACAGCCAACGATGGCCATGCAGCAAACAAAGAGAAGCTAACTATCTATTTATCAAACTTTTCTATACGTCGCAGAGACACCGCTCTCGGAAACTTTCGTCTACAGTCGGCTTCGTTAGCCTTACTGCTCGAACACACCCAGTGTAATGGACACATTCCCCTGCTCAGATGTTGTTGCATGCATCAACCAATGGTTGAATGCCAGGTCATCGACTGTGCAGTCGGGCACCAGATCACTATACCAAACGATGTGGTTAGGTGATACCTAAAATACCTATCCAGGCATTGTAAGATATGGCATGTGTCAGCAACATTGAGCAGGGGAGCATGGCCTACATCTCTGCTTTGTGTGTTTACCTGATGTAAGTATTTGGCTGGTCAACTTAATATTAAAGAAATACTTAATTAGTCTCTGTGTTAATGGTCCATGTTTAGGCCCAAGCCATGGTTGTTTATTGGCACACTAGTTTTCACACTCTCCGGAGCCGATGTGAGCAAGACCTTCAAACAGGTCAACATTCACAAGCACGCGGGGCCAGACAGATTACCAGGATGTGTACTCAGAGCATGCGCGGACTAAACGGGCAAGTGTCTTCACTGACATTTTCAACCTCTCCCTGACCAAGTCTGTAATACCTACATGTTTCAAGCAGACCACCATAGTCCCTGTGCCCAAGAAAGAGAAGGTAACCTGCATAAATGACTACCGCCCCGTATCACTCACGTCGGTAGCCATGAATTGCTTTGAAAGGCTGATCATGACTGACATCAACACCATCATCCCGGATACCCTAGACCCACTCCCATTCGCATACCTCACCAACAGATCAACAGATGACGCAATGTCAATTGCACTCCACGCTCAGCACTAAGGACTCGGGGACTAAACACCTCCCTCTGCAACTGGATTCAGGACTTCCTGATGAGCCAACCCCAGGTGGTAAGGGTAACCAACAACACATCTGCCACGCTGATCCTCAACACTGGGGCCCCTCAGGGGTGCATGCTTAGTCCCCTCCTGTACTCCCTGTTCACCCACGACTGGGTGGCCAAGCATGACTCCAACAAGTTTGCTGATGACACAACAGTGGTAGGCCTGTTCACCGACAACGATGAGACAGCCTATAGGGAGGAGGTCAGAGACCTGGCAGTGTGGTGCCAGGACAACCACCTCTCCCTCAATGCAAGCAAGACAAAGAAACTGATGGTCCAAACACACCAAGACAGTCGTGAAGAGGGCACGACAACATATTTTTCCCCTCAGGAGACTGAAAAGATTTGGCACGGTTCCCCAGATCCTCAAAAAGTTATACAGCTGCACCATCGAGAGCATCCTGACCGGTTACATCACCGCCTGGTATGGCAACTGCTAAGCACCCGACCATAAGGCGCTACAGAGGGTGGTGCGTACAGCCCAGTACATCACTGGGGCCAAGTTTCCTGCCATTCAGTAACCTACAGTGGGGAGAACAAGTATTTGATACACTGCCGATTTTGCAGGTTTTCCTACTTACAAAGCATGTAGAGGTCTGGAATTTTTATCATAGGTACACTTCAACTGTGAGAGACGGAATCTAAAACAAAAATCCAGAAAATCACATTGTATGGTTTTTAAGTAATTCATTTGCATTTTATTGCATGACATAAGTATTTGATACATCAGAAAAGCAGAACTTAATATTTGGTATAGAAACCTTTGTTTGCAATTACAGAGATCATACGTTTCCTATAGTTCTTGACCAGGTTTGCACACACTGCAGCAGGGATTTTGGCCCACTCCTCCATACAGACCTTCTCCAGATCCTTCAGGTTTCGGGGCTGTCGCTGGGCAATACGGACTTTCAGCTCCCTCCAAAGATTTTCTATTGGGCTCAGGTCTGGAGACTGGCTAGGCCACTTCAGGACCTTGAGATGCTTCTAATGGAGCCACTCCTTAGTTGCCCTGGCTGTGTGTTTCGGGTCGTTGTCATGCTGGAAGACCCAGCCACGACCCATCTTCAATGCTCTTACTGAGGGAAGGAGGTTGTTGGCCAAGATCTCGCGATACATGGCCCCATCCATCCTCCCCTCAATACAGTGCAGTCGTCCTGTCTCCTTTGCAGAAAGCATCCCCAAAGAATGATGTTTCCACCTCCATGCTTCACGGTTGTTCTTGGGGTTGTACTCATTATTCTTTTTCCTCCAAACACGGCGAGTGGAGTTTAGACCAAAAATATATATTTTTGTCTCATCAGACCACATGACCTTCTCCCATTCCTCCTCTAGATCATCCAGATGGTCATTGGCAAACTTCAGACGGGCCTGGACATGCGCTGGCTTGAGCAGGGGGACCTTGCGTGCGCTGCAGGATTTTAATCCATGACGGCGTAGTGTGTTACTAATGGTTTTCTTTGAGACTGTGGTCCCAGCTCTCTTCAGGTCATTGACCAGGTCCTGCCGTGTAGTTCTGGGCTGATCCCTCACCTTCCTCATGAGGGAGAGGTGGTTGTCCCAAACAATGCTAAAAATGATCGTTAGAAAAAGTCTGATTTTCTACATTACAACTGTAAGCTCTTTGTGATAGCGGTAGCTGTTGTATCACTATTAAAAGGACACTGTAAGCAGTCTATGGAGAAGGTATGACAACAATCCATGCTTTGGTTTAGTTTCCCTGGCACTGTTTCCAAAATGTTAATGTTTTAGCATTCATGGAGCGAATCCTATTCATGTCATGTTACCGATATTAGCATTTTTTGTGCATCGTGTCTTGTTTAGGGACGGAGCCATTTTGAATATTAGCCAGGTGTGCAGATTAATACATAAATATGCAAATGTTTCTTACTTTATTTAGTTTATTCTATTTTCTATTATTAACTATATTCTTATCACTGCATTGTGAGAAAGAGATCATGGTCAGAAATGCACTGTACTGTTTTACACCTGTTGTAAACTCACCATGGAGAGAATGACATTCATAGCCATAATCATGCATTTCTATATAGTACAGATTAGGGACCCATGATGTAATTCAATTACCATAATTCTGTTACCAGGTGTAAATACTCTTCTTTCTATAGTTCAACAACCAAAATATATATTCTTTCAAACTCAGTGTCATGTCATAGCTGACACCCCATTCTTTCTGCAGACATCTTTGAATCTTAATAAAGAGCTTATATTTAAGAGTTTTTGGAAAACATAATCACTTAAAGAACTGAGGGAGATTTTGACCAATATTCTTTTACCAAACTTTGCATCTGCACAGTTCTTCCAGTAAATGTATTTTTGTAAAATGTTAAGTTGAAATTTTTAAAAGTTGTCACTATATGGTTTGTTAAACTTTAAAAAAAATATGTTGTTTGGCATACATTTTAAAGTAAAACATCTGAGTCTCAGTGTTATTCAGTTATCGTGGAATTGACCAGATACAAACTACAGTAGAACCTGTGGCGCATACAACCCCTTCCCTGCATAAAACTCAATACTTGGTAATATTCTAGACTAGTCTCTAGTATATAAACTCGTCAGAGTGTACAACTTTCCTAGAAAATATACCCACAACTGTTGTCGTGACGTGACTTTCATTAATGTGATGACTGTTATTTATTAAATCAAACTAACTATGTTTAATTGTTACTAAATTAAATTAATCATGCAACAATTAACTCATTAGGATTTTGGGGCACCACGGGAAAAGTTGTTTAACGAGTTACTACCTCCCGACTTAAACTCTAAAGATATATAGTTCTCTTACATCAATAAGTCACTTATTAATCATTACCTCAGTCTCATTCTGAACACTAGCCCTTCTGAATATTCAGTACTACACAAATTGATTTAATCATTTACTTACTAACTAAATAATATCACAGAATACATATACACGCTTATATGAGACAAAAGTCCCTAGTGGACTGACAAGATATGACGGCTTGTTACACATATGTAGAGTGAAGGGTAGGTAAAGAGAGGGAGAGACAAAGAGAGAACACTTAAATACATTTGGAACTTACGCTCAAAAGAATGGTAATACTTTGCACATGAACCACCGATCATTCAGAAAAGAAATGCAATATATATATTTACATGTAGCTGTCCTTGATCGTCGTCTCTCTGTTGAACCACTTTCTCAAAAAGGGTTTGAGTGTCCTATCCCACTTCGGTGTGAGACTCGGCTGGCCTTGGAGTGTTTGTCAGAACAGATACTTCAGATGTACCAATGGTTGTCTGGGAAGGATTCTTCCTTCCCACCTCGTGTCTTTTAGTCAAAGCTCTAGGACCACTTTTACATGCACAGCTGCAGACTGTGAATGTTCTGGTCTTTATCTTCTTCACTCATGTTGAGAGTTTTAGAGTTTCTAACCATTTCTTAACGTGTAGCCGCCGCTCCACGCTGTCTGGTCTTGTAGTTTTAACCATTCGTGATGTCCGGCTTACACTGTCCGTCTGCTTGTTCTCGTAGTGGTCTCAAGGTTAATTATTCAGGTTCAGGCTCCCGACCACTTTACACACCAGCAGCAACCCGGCATGTTTTGGTCTAATGTACATTTCGTTACCAAGGCTTTTATCTTCAAGTAAAAAGGGGGCGTTCCATCATGCCGACACAACGTCTGTGCTCTCTTGGGCCTGGTTACTGACTGGGCACAAGTTTATATGAAAAACAATTATCTAATTTAGAAGGCAACGGTATTCTGTAGACAAAGGCCTTTCTTTGGTGGATACTGAAAGTCAGAGAGGGAAAGTTCCCTCCTGCTTAAATTTACGACCCAGTGTTAAGGTGTCGAGGCTGGCACAGCCCCCCTTCCCCTCTTCTGTGGGAGAGAGGGGGTCTGGCTATCTTCAAATATTTGCCTAGCTGATGGGTCCTTTGATCCACTGTCAGGAGAGTCATGACACTGTTAAGGAGTGTAAGGTGGACAACACCCATTAACCCCTAGTTAACTTGTCATTTCAAACAGGCTTGACGCAGCTAATAAATACCAGTGTTTAGGGAGGCGGTGAAGCAAGGCTAGAAACAAGGACAGTTGAATATGGTATATATCCAGATTTATACAAAGTATTTTTGCCTGTAAGGGATAGTGTGGTAAGTTGAGTCAAATATTTATTTGAGCCACTCTTGTTTCTAGGAAACCATACACAAAACTAATCTTGTGACCAAATATTTAGGAAGAGGAAGGGTAGGGTAAGTGATATTGAACAGAGATCTATATCTCAATGTAGGCATACATTTAAGATATACAATATACAACATTCCATGAATGAAAGTTTGACCTACCATCACCCACTTACGCTGTCCCAATGCTCAACTTACCCCATACCGGGGGAGAGTTGTGCCAAACAAAACACCACTTTCTTTGGAGAAGCTATATTTTCTTAACTGTTATGTTTACACTAATTCTGGTTATTTCCAGGGATACACAAAACCCTGAAATAAATGTAGACGTATCTTTGTTAGAAAGAATACTTTATTTCCCTTTATGTAGTGATACTGAATGTAATAAAAAACGTCTCAACTAACCCCACTCTCCCCTACATCTTTAACCTGCATCATTCACTGACAAATTTTTTTTTTTTTTTTAGAGATAGGGGTCTGAAAGACTAGTGATGATGTGAAGTTTAAAACTCCAGATGAAAGTTTAGAATAACTTTGTTATCCCAATCTAAACCTATGAATGTGAGGTTCCAACCTTATTGTTTTGTTGCAGCTTGAGGCAGCGATTCAGGAACGTGTAGATATGACGTCATCTGTAGAACATTAGTGGGCTGTTGTATCATCACTCAGTTAGCGGAGCATAACTACAAACACATATTCACCACCTGTGAATGTGTGATTACTGCAGGCTTAGTGGTGACTGCCCTCTAGTGCAGAAAAAGCATAACACAATCTGACACTGGCACAGTCTTGAAATAATACACACTGATTCTATGTGATGCTTGCATGTGGTGATTCAAAACGAATTTATCATCAACTCAGCATGCACACACACATACAAACACAGCAGCAGACCACGCAGCAGCAGATCATCAATACTATATTTACTCATCACAAAAACATGAGCTTTTCCTGATCTGGCCTTTCCGGGTCTTACTTTGAGGAATGGAAGTAAAAGAAACGTATAACCTCTACTAAAGCACCCAGTAACACACAGTGAATACTACACAGATACCTGCATACATCATCATTTAGAATATATATTTTAGAGGACAACTCACCCATAATGTCCTAAGGCCCTATCAATATCACTTAAACAACTGAATGTATGCTGTCAATAGTAATTGTCAAGTGTCAATGGGATTTGTTAAACAGCGCCATCTGCTGGGGTTTCAGTGCTACTACAACAACAAGCTGATCCAGTGACTAACCACTGCACTCGAGGCAGAAACGCAGCCTACTCAACTTCACTCAGTAATTCCTGATCCTATAAATTATGTACCTCATTAATTATTTAAAGTCTTAGATAATTAACCCTTTAAGTATAAAACAAATCTATAAAAAAAATGTTTGATAACATATTGATTTTGGCCTTTACTACTAAAGCCCATAGAAAAGCATTGAATAACAGATTGACAAAAAAAGGACAGTAAAATAATGAATCATAAGAAACAAAGTCTTGAAGTGTCTGTCCTAAATCTAGGAGATATAAGATAACTTTTGTTCGTTTTTTTACACATATTTACTGTGTAAAAAAACAACTACCTTTATACTTCATACCTGAACAAAACTACCTTCATACTTACATTCGTTTTTTAAAATTGGTACCGGTTACCTTCAGACGAGTCCCGTGACACTTGTGGGGGTTGTTAAGTGAAACGGAATCTCCCCCGGAATCTGCCCTTTCCCATTAGTTTATAGGTCAAACCGTTCGGCTGCTACAGACGTTTTCATGAGAAGACCGATTTTCGGGATGTCTCATGGTCTGACAAACACTGCTTTGTCACCTTTCACCGCCAATGCGGAAGTGTGACACTGGCGGATGCGGTGGATTGAGACACATAAAATGCAACAAAAAAAATAACGATATCTCTATTTTAAATTGACAGACTGAATGAGATTCTTATGTAATTTAGATTGACGCACCGGTTCGTCAATTGACTCGAGGGTTAAACATTTTAAGCAATTATAGTCGCGACTTTGTTTATTAGAAAGAGCCCCACATGCCATTTAGGAATTAAATTGGATCTGTGGAGTTTAAGATTAAGGGAAGGCATGAATGATTGTGAAATAGCTAGACTATAAACGGTCCCCAACCTCTGTTCCAGGCACAGCTATTTAATCCCACTAATGATTAAGGTTAGGATTAAGATTAGTAATCTGATTCTAGATCTGTGATTAAGGGAACATCTACCTCAGCTATATATTCTCACCCTATGTGTCACCGAGCAGCGATTTTTTTTTTTACTCATCATTCTTAACCACGCTACAGTTGAGACGGGTCAGGGTAGGAGAATGGGTCTCAATTGAGAAAAAGCATAATCCCAAAAGACACACAAAAGGTGGTGTCGCACCATATATGTAACAGCCATTCTGTCATATGCTTCTTCTACTTTAAATCATGAAGAAATGTAAACCAAATAAAAAACTTCAACATATTTTTGTCAAGTTGGACCAAATCATTGCAACAATTATTTGTATTGTGCAGAAATGTCAATTTTTTTTACATAACATGGAAAGCTGGTTAAGACATTTGACGAAACAGAGCCCTTGGTTTCAAATATCTACAATTTCCACTCACCTGAGAATAACTATAACAAAAAGTATTTATAAACACACAACTTTAATTTGCATTTGTTTGATACCGTTCCATTTATTCATTCCAGGAATTTCAATGAGCCAGTCCTCTCCTTTTCTCCCTGTTCCAGCCTCCACTAATATATATAAAAAAAATGGCATTAAGTTACATCTTCCATATGAAATTGGCCAGACTGTGCTCCTGAGAGTTTTCAAAGTGTTTTCCCCACACATTTCTGTTGATAAATGACGTGATTCAAACTCTAATAATTCATTAGGATGGCGGGGCAGACATTTTAGAAGTTCTGGAGGAGTCTGCTCAAGCAGGAAATGAAGGCCCACAGGGGACCATGATGTGCAAAAAAGTGAATTAAATGGGCACAACTTTTCCCCATTTATTTATTTTGTCATTTTTCAGGTAGGACCATTAAAATGTCTCTGTCTGACAGGCGATAATACACCATGTCAAAGTTTACGGATTGTTTAACAATTCTAATTCTATCACCGAGGGAAAACAAATGTTATATTGATTTTGTTGACATATGGGTGGACTGAGTTTGCCACTAGAATGCCTTACTTACAAAAGAACAGGTCTGAATAGGCAGCAGCCAAATCACAAAGGGTTTCTGAGAAGAAAAAGCTCCCAAACATTCCATTTCACACCTTGAATAAGGCCAATTCTAACTCTAATTGATATCATCAGGCCAAAAGTAACTCTAACTCACCGTTTCCCAAACTCGGTCCTGGGGTCCCCAAGGGGTGCTCATTCGTTTTTTTGCCCTAGCACTACACAGCTGATTCAAATAATCAAAGCTAGATGATTAGTTGATTATTTGAATTAGCTAGCTGTGTAGTGCTAGTGCAAACATCTAAACGTGCACCCCCTGGGGTCCCCAGGACCGAGTTTGGGAAACCCTGCTCTAACTGATAACATCAAGCAGTTACATAATTATATGATTCATAAAAGTAACTCATTAACAATCTTGCACTGTACATTTAAAGGATGGGTAACAAATATAAATGTATGTAATTAATTAACTCATTCATTCATCCTTTCATAAATACATCTATAGTACAGTACTACTGACACAAAGGCCGGTTTGGCCCAATAAAGGGTTAAATATACTGGAAACACAATATTCAACATCTGCTCAAAGCCTTTTTTAGGGACATCTGTAAGACTCTTCCTGTGCAATAAGAGGTGACTTTTAAGTGAACCGAATAGATGTGTGCATCCCAAATGGCATCCTATTCCCTATATAGTGCACTTATTTTTACCATGGTCCATAGGGCTCTGGTCTAAAGTAGCGCACTATATAGGGAATAGGTTTCAATTTGGGATGTAACCATGAACTCATCAGCTCTTTGAGAGCTAGCTAGCTAAGTGAGGCTCTTTCAATGGAAATGTGTTATTGATGTGTATGACCTGATGTTGCATGTGATGTGTCATGGAAACTCTCTATAAGGGCTGAGACATCAATCAGGTGTAAACAAAAGATCTTTTTGAAGAATGTGTATGTTTTTCACGATTTCTTTAAAAGACTGGACCACTAATGAGAGCTAATGTAAAGGGAACCCATTCTATAAGACTGGGGGAGTGTTTCCAGTGTATGTGTGTCAAATCAAATCGTATTAGTCACATGCGCCGAATACAACAGTGAAATGCTTACTTACGAGCCCCTAACCAATAATACAGTTTTAAAAAAAATACAGATAAGAACAAGAGATAATAGTAACAAGTAATTAAAGAGCAGCAGTAAAATAACAATAGCGAGACTATATACAGGGGGGTACCGATACAGAGTCAATGTGCAGGGGCACCAGTTTGTTGAGGTAGTATGTACATGTAGGTAGAGTTATTAAAGTGACTATGCATTGAATGGGGGGGGGGGCACTGCAAATAGTCAGGGTAGCCATTTGACTAGCTGTTCAGGAGTCTTATGGCTTGGGGGTAGAAGCTGATTAGAAGCCTCTTGGACCTAGACTTGGCGCTCCGGTAGCACTTGCCGTGTGGTAGCAGAGAGAACAGTCTATGACTAGGGTGGCTGTTTGCATTACACTCTGTAGTGCCTTGCGGTCGGAGGTCAAGCAGTTGCCATTCCAGGCAGTGATGCAACCAATAGGTTTGGTCGTGCCCTTTTCAGGACGGTCTTGGAGTGCTTGGACCATGTTAGTTTGTTGGTGTGGACACCAAGGAACTTGAAGCTCTCAACCTGCTCCACTGCAGCCCCGTCAATGAGAATAGGGGAGCGCTCTGTCCTCTTTTTCCTGTAGTCCATAATCATCTCCTTTGTCTTGATCATGTTGAGAGAGAAGTTGTTGTTGTCCTGGCACCACACGGCTAGGTCTTTGACCCCCTCCCTATAGGCTGTCTCATTGTTGTCGGTGATCAGGCCTACCACTGTTGTGTCATCTGCAAATTTAATGATGGTGTTGGAGTCGTGCCTGGCGGTGCAGTAATGAGTGAACAGGGAGTACAGGAGGGGACTGATCACGCACCCCTGAGGGGCCCCTGTGTTGAGGATCAGTGTGGCGGACGTGTTGTTACCTACCGTTACCACCTGGGGCGGCCCATCAGGAAGTCCAGGATCCAGTTGCAAAGGGAGGTGTTTAGTCCCAGGGTCCTTAGCTTATTTATGAGCTTTGAGGGCACTATGGTGTTGAATGCTGAGCTGTAGTCAATGAATAGCATAGCTGTTCCTTCTGTCCAGGTGGGAAAGGGCAGTGTGGAGTGCAATAGAGATTGCATCATCTGTAGATCTGTTTGGGCAATATGCAAATTGGAGTGGGTCTAGGGTTTCTGGGATGATGATGTTGATGTGAGCCATGGCCAGCCTTTCAAAGCACTTCATGGCTACCGACATGAGTGCTACGGGTCGGTAGTCATTTAGGCAGGTTACCTTAGTCCCTGTGCCCAAACTATGGTGGTCTGCTTAAACATGTTGGTATTACAGACTCGGACAGGGAGAGGTTGAAAATGTCAGGGAAGACACTTCCCGGTTGGTCAGCGCACGCTCGCAGTACACATCCTGGTAATCCGTCTGGCCCTGCGGCCTTGTGAAGGTTGACCTATTTAAAGGTCTTACTCACATCGGCTGCCGGAGAGCGGGATCACACAATCTTCTGGAACAGCTGGTGCTCTCATGCATGTTTCACATTTATTTGCCTCGAAGCGAGCATAGAAGTAGTTTAGTTTGTCTGGTAGGCTTGTGTCACTGCGCAGCTCTTGGCTGTGCTTCCCTTTGTAGTCTGTAATTGTTAGCAAGCCCTGCCACATCCAACGAGCGTCAGAGTCGGTGTAGTATGACTCGATTTTAGTCCTGTATTGATGCTTTGCCTGTTTGATGGTTCGTCGAAGGGCATAGCGGGATTTCTTATAAGCTTCCGGGTTGGAGTCCCGCTCCTTGAAAGCAGATGCTCTAGCCTTTAGCTCAGTGAGGAGGCTGCCTGTAATCCATTGTTTCTGATTGGGGTATGTATGTACGGTCACTGTGGGGATGACGTCCTCGATGCACTTATTGATGAGGCCAATGACTAATGTGGTGTACTCCTCAATGCCTTGGGAAGAATCCTGGAACATATTCCAGTCTGTGCTAGCAAAACAGTCCTGTACCTTAGTGTCTGCTTCCTCTGGCCACTTTTTTATTGATCTAGTCACTTGTGCTACCTGCTTTAATTTTAGCTTGTAAGCAGGAATCAGGAGGATAGAATTATGGTCAGATTTGCCAAATGCAGGGCGAGGGAGAGCTTTGTATGCATCTCTGTGTGTGGAGTATAGGTGGTCCAGAGTTCTTTTTTCTCTGGTTGCACATTTAACATGCTGATAGAAATTTGGTAAAATGGATTTAAGTTTCCCTGCATTAAAGTCCTCGGCTACTAGGAGCGCCACCTCTGGGTGAGCGTTTTCTTGTTTGCTTATAACGGAATACAGCTCATTGTCACGGTTGTCGTCGGTAATGGAGGACCAAAACGCAGCAGGTATGTGTATGCTCATCTTGCTTTTTAATAAATACAAAATGAACACCAAAATAACAAAGAACGAACGATCAACAAAAACAGTCTGGTAAGGCACAAGGCTAAACACAGAACAATCTCCCACAAAATACAAGACAAACACACCCAACTAATATAGGACTTCCAATCAAAGGCAACACCAAACAGCTGCCTTCAATTGGAAGTCCAACCCCAATTAACTCAACATAGAAACACACACACTAGACTAACCATAGAATACATGAAAACCAAACAGTGCCCAAAAACCCCGGAATACTTAAATCAAATGCCCCTTTCAACAAACACACCACCCCGAACCACCTAAAACGAATACCCTCTGCCACGTCCTGACCAAACTACAATACCAATTAACCTTATACTGGCCAGGACGTGACACTCATTCAATGCTGTCTTAGTGCCAGCCTCTGACTGTGGTGGTATGTAAACAGCTAGAAAGAATACAGATAAACTCTCTCGGTAGTGTGGTCTACAGCTTATCATGAGATACACTACCTCAGGCGAGCAATATCTGGAGACTTCCTTAGATATCGTGCACCAGCTGTTGTTTACAAAAATACATAGACCGCCTCCCCTTGTTCTATCCTGCCGGTTCATCGTATAACCAGCCAGCTGTATGTTGATAATGTCATCGTTCAGCCACGACTCCGTGAAGCATAAGATGTTACAGTTTTTAATGTCCTGTTGGTAGTTTAGTCTTCCACGTAACTTGTCGATTTTATTCTCCAAAGATTGCACGTTTGCTAGCTGAATGGAGGGAAGTTGGGGTTTATTCGATCGCCTATGAATTTTCAGAAGGCAGCCCGACCTTCGGCCACTCTTTCTCCACCTCCTCTTCATGCAGATCACGTATATCCTTTGCGTCTGGCTCGTCAGTGTCAAAAAAAGGAATTCTGCTAGTCCGTGGTGAGTAATCGCAGTCCTGATATCCAGAAGTTATTTTCGGTCATAAGAGACGGTAGCAGCAACATTATGTACAAAATAAGTTACGAACAACACAAATAAACTAATAAAAAAACACAATTGGCTGGGGGCATGTAAAACGTCTGCCTTCTTCTCGGGCGCCATCTTCACCTGTGTGTGTGTGTGTGTTCACGTGCGAATGTATGAGTTAACTGCCAGAGCCAATGCTATCTGATTTTATCAAGAGATGCATTGAACCTAACCAGACACACAGGTCCAGACACAAATGAACATTTAAAAACCCCAATCTATCCCTCGGTCTTATACTCATATGTGCCTCTTAATCTATAGGGTGATTGCAACAACAACAAAAATCCCCCTTATCTTAGAACATCTTGATTCAACAATTTGAACAATAGTGCATTCCATTTTATATGAAAGACAAAATAAAATACAAGGAAGTAGTCAGGCGCTTTTTCTTGCATGACAATGTACTTTTCAGACAAATGGCTCACTAATAACCCGGTTCATAATACACCCAAAACAAACAGTTTTTCCTACAGTGTGGTAACGCACGGTTTTCCTCATTCCAGCAAAGAGCATGTTTTAATTTTTTGGTTGACTGTTGGTTAAAGAGCAACTTAATGGGAAAACTACTTCTCTGGTTGAAAACTACCTATGTGGCATTGATATAGTGAACGTAAGACACTGGCCCTGTTCGAAAACATCAAATCCATGATGCACTGTGGGTAAAGGGTGACTAACTGACTGATCTACAAATAATAATGAGTAGTTATTTATGGTCCAAAGTGATTTATAGATCAGTCAGCCGGCCGTCACCTGCACTGACGGCTGCAATGTCGAACAAGCCTACCCACATTGAAACACACCCCCAAGACCCAAGTCTCGCTTTTGTTAATGAGTACCAAAAGAGCCGAGATGGAATCGGTAAATTCAGCCCTTCTTTAAATTCATCCTTCCCTATCACTGCAAAAGGAAATACCCGGATAACTGAGTAACACCATTTACTCATTTATAAGGGCTCAATTCAATCAAACCATAATACTTGAAATCTTTCTGTGTAAGATTTAGCCTACCTGGAGTGCCAGGTTTGCACTTTAGGGACTTTTCTGTTGGTTCCATTGCAACAGACAAGCTCAATCAAGCACATCTGAAGTGAAATTATTAAAAATATTATTGAACCCACAACAGTCTGATTGGATTCATTCAAGACAAGGACTGACTAGTTTGTGACCTTCCACTGTTCAGAGCCTCAATCAGAGATAAAGCAGAAACATACTATGGCTTCACTCTGAATGTTTATCAGAGACGTTAATTATCTGAAAGTTGTTCCTCTCACTGGCATTGTCATTGAATATTGGCGTCAAACCACACCTGCATAAAGCATAATCATTCTGAGTGAGTCTGTGGTGCGGTGTTCCTTTATCTGCAACTGATTGAATTGGGGCCTTGTACATTTTCAGTTGTAAAGCTTTTCTTTGATCCAAAAAGTACTAGAAGGAAATAGCAGCAACATTTGTCCATGGTCAATATGTACAGTTCATGACAAAATGCAGTAGCTACTGTCGTGTAATTTGGCTATGCCGGATTAAGTGATATGACATGCTAACCTAAAATTATTTCTCTGTAATTAATATCACCTGATTCGCTAATCATGTAGATGTAATTAAGTCGGGACACCACGGAAGAGTGTTTATAGAGCCGTTATCTTCCGAATAAACTCTTAAAGACTTTAATATTTTACATCGATAGCAGTCAATATTAATCCTCTTATTATTTCAGTCTCATAATGAAAGTTGTAAATTCTTGGTTATCTTCACGAACCCTGGCTAACAAGTTGAATCAGCAATACAAAATTGGGTTTAATTATTTATTTACTAAATACATAACTAATCACACAGAATTACCTATACACAGAATACAAATGATGTCATACAGGAAACATTCGTGGTGGACGGAGCCGATATGGCGACTTCTTACACAAAGAGAGGGAGTTGGGCTTGAATGAAAGAGCGGGAAGACTGGGGAACAAAGGAAGCAGCTATGCTATCGTAAATACAATATCTTATGCATTCTAAATTACCACCCATTTGGAAAAGGAAAATGCAATAAATATTTACTCTGAGCTGCGCTTTGGTAGGTTGGTCGTAGATGCTGGCCGGGTTGGCCAACAGATCTTCCTGTCCTCGGAAGAATGTCAATGGTGGTAAAGTGGATACGTTGTAGTATCTTTGTCTGTGGTAGAATGGATCCGTCATCCGTCCTTTCCTAGCCCACGTCTACAGCGGCCACTGTTACCCAACAGCTAGGAAGTATCACTTCTGTAGTGAATAAGCGTTCAAAGTTCATACCATTCAAAACCAAAGCTCACGCTGAAGTTGGCTTAGTTCTGTAATTGACATGTGTGTCCTTTTAATGCAGAGGCTGCAGACCTCATGTACTGGAACTATGGTTACATTGTGTCATTGTCTTATATAGTGGCGAGAGGAGGAGGGTGTGTTTCATCTTTTATGACCCCTGTCTCTTCACAGGGGTGGGCCACTGATCAAGCAGCACACTTTCCTTATGAAAACCCAATTCTCTCAATTGGAAGCTAAAATTACATTTAATCTCCTAACAAACAATTTCAATATCAAACATTTCAATTGCATAACAATTCCATGTGACTCTGATAACTAGAGGGTGTATACTTTCCCAGGTACAGTTTGTCATCCTGTCATCAGTCATAATGTCTCAGATGATAACCGAACTGACCTCCATATTCATTAAGCTCCAACGCATATTTCCAACTGGTTTTATTACCGAAATATGGTTATTTTCCCCATTTGTTTGATGTTCCCAGACTCTCTATATTTAATAAAGGCTATTCAACAGTCCTTCAGTAGGGTCAGGAAGAGAGGGGAAGGGAGAAAGGTATTTATGGGGGGGTCATAAACCTTACCCACAGGCCAACGTCATGACACTACTGGATATTTTTGCCAGAAAAGAAGGGGAAGAAGAAAGTTCATAAAATCTATTGTATGAGACCTGTCTGCCCTTGACCAGCACAAAAACATCCTGTGGCGTTCTGCATTAGCATCGAATTGCCCCCGTGATATGCAACTTTTCATGAAAGTTAGGAACAAATATACACAAGCAGTTAGAAAAGCTAAGGCTAGCTTTTTCAAACAGAAATGTGCATCCTGTAGTACTAACTCAAAAAAGTTCTGTAAAGTCCATGGAGAATAAGAGCACCTCCTCCCAGCTGCCCACTGCTCTGAGGCTAGGAAACACTGTTACCAACGATAAATCCACTATAATTGAGAATTTCAATAAGCATTTCTCTATGGCTGGCCATGCTTTCCACCTGGCTACCCCAACCCCGGTCAACTGCCCGGCACCCTCCACAGCAAGCCCCCACCATTTCTCCTTCACCCAAACCCAGATAGCTGATGTTCTGAAAGAGCTGCAAAATCTGGACCCATACAAATCAGTCAGGCTAGACAATCTGGACCCTCTCCTTCTAAAATTATCTGCCTAAATTGTTGCAACCCCTATTAATAGCCGGTTCAACCTCTTTCGTATCGTCTAAGATTCCCAAAGATTGGAAAGCTGCTGCGGTCATCCCCCTCTTCAAAGGGGGTGACACTCTAGATCCAAACTGCTACAGACCTATATCTATCCTACCCTGTCTTTCTAAGGTCTTCGAAAGCCAAGTTAACAAACAGAGTACCGACCATTTCGAATCCCACCGTTCCTTCTCCGCTATGCAATCTGGTTTCAGAGCTGGTCATGGGTGCACCTCAGCCACGCTCAAGGTCCTAAACGACATCATAACCGCCATCGATAAGAGACATTACTGTGCAGCCGTATTCACCGTCCTGGCCAAGGCTTTCGACTCTGTCAATCACCACATTCTTATTGGCAGACTCGACAGCCTTGGTCTCTCAAACGATTGCCTCGCCTGGTTTACCAACTACTTCTCTGACAGAGTTCACTGTGTCAAATCGGAGTGCCTGTTGTCCGGACCTCTGGCAGTCTCTATGGGTGTGCCACAGGGTTCAATTCTCGGGCCGACTCTCTTCTCTGTATACATCAATGATGTCGCTCTTGCTGCTGGTGATTCTCTGATCCACCTCTACGCAGACGACACCATTGTGTTAACTAACCTCCAGACGAGCTTCAATGCCATACAACTCTCCTTCCGTGGCCTCCAACTGCTCTTAAACGCAGGTAAAACTAAATGCATGCAATTCAATCGATCACAGCCTGCACCTGCTCGCCCGTCCAGCATCACTACTCTGGACGGCTCTGACTTAGAATACATGGACAACTACAAATACCTGGGTGTCTGGCATCTCCAATCCAAAATTAAATCTAGAATCGGCTTCCTATTTCGCAACAAAGCATCCTTCACTCATGCTGCCAAACATACCCTCGTAAAACTGACCATCCTACCAATCCTCGACTTCGGCGATGTCATTTACAAAATAGCCTCCAATACCCTACTCAACAAGCTGGATGCAGTCTATCACAGTGCCATCCGTTTTGTCACCAAAGCCCCATATACAACCCACCACTGCGACCTGTATGCTCTCGTTGGCTGGCCTTCACTTCATAATCGTCGCCAAACACATTGGCTCCAGGTCATCTACAAGACCCTGCTAGGTAAAGTCCCCCCTTATCTCCGCTCACTGGTCACCATAGCAGCACCCACCTGTAGCACGCGCTCCAGCAGGTATATCTCTCTGGTCACCCCTAAAGCCAACTCCTCCTTTGGTCGTCTCTCCTTCCAGTTCTCAGCTGCCAATGACTGGAACGAACTACAAAAATCTCTAAAACTGGAAACACTTATCTCCCTCACTAGCGTTAAGCACCAGCTGTCAGAGCAGCTCACAGATCTCTGCACCTGTACATAGCCCATCTTTAATTTAGCCCAAACTACTACCTCTTCCCCTACTGTATTTATTTATTTTATTTATTTTGCTCCTTTGCACCATATTATTTATATTTTAACTTTTAACTTTCTTCAAACTACAAATCTACCATTCCAGTGTTTTTCTTGCCATACTTTGCCACCATGGCATTTTTTTGCCTTTACCTCCCTTATCTCACATCATTTGCTCACATTGTATATAGTCTTATTTTTTTCTACTGCATCATTGATTGTATGTTGTTTTACTCCATGTGTAACTCTGTGTTTTTGTATGTTGTCGAACTGCTTTGCTTTATCTTGGCCAGGTCGCAATTGTAAATGAGAACTTGTTCTCAACTTGCCTACCTGGTTAAATAAAGGTGAAATACATTTTTTTTTTTTTAAAGTCTCTGCTAGGTAAAGCCCCGCCTCATCTCAGCTCACTGGTCACCATAGCAGCACCCACTCGTAGCATGCGCTCCAGCAGGTATATCTCACTGGTCACCCCCAAAGCCAATTCCTACTTTGGCCGCCTTTCCTTCCAGTTCTCTGCTGCCAATGACTGGAACGAACTGCAAAAATTTCTGAAGCTGGAGACTCATATCTCCCTCGCTAGCTTTAAGCACCAGCTGTCAGAGCAGCTCACAGATCACTGCTCCTGTACATAGCCCATCTGTAAACAGCCCATCTATCTACCTACCTCATCCCCATACTGTATTTATTTATCTTGGTCCTTTGCACCCCAGTATCCCTACTTGCACATTCATCTTCTGCACATCTACCATTCCAGTGTTTAATTACTATATTGTAATTACTTCGCCACCATGGCCTATTTATTGCCTTAACTTACCTCATTTGCACTCACTGTATATAGACTTTTTGTTTTCTTTTGTTCTACTGCATTATTGACTGTATGTTTTGTTTATTCCATGTGTAACTCTGTGTTGTTGTATGTGTCAAATTGCTACGCTTTATCTTGGCCAGGTCGCAGTTGCAAATGAGAACTTGTTCTCGACTAGCCTACCTGGTTAAATAAAGGTGAAATAAAAAAATACATTTAAAAAAAAATGAGCACCTGCGAAACCAATAACTGTTATCAATAGGCAATCCCCCTTGATCAATAGATGTGACTCGATAACACTCCAGACATCAGCAGTCCACACACAGAATTGCCCTCAGCATGGTATGTTTGCACAATGGGTATGAATTAATATAAATACACCAAATCTCTTAGTAGCAAGATATACTGCGAAAAGACAGCTTAAAGAGCAGGTAAGATGCACATTTCTGTACTATATCCTTACTACAGTACATGGTACACATACTGCTGATGTCTTTATGACATACACATATTACTGTATCAGAAAAGTGGTTGAGCTTTCTAAAAGTTATACTTTATGTTTTATTCATTTTCTTTGTTCTGTCCACTGCCTCTACATTTCCTACCATTGATACAATCAGGGATCTGAGAGGCATATGGTACAGCAACATCTTCCCACGACATGGTCTCCATCTACTTTAGAGGTTTTGTTGACCAATCAGAGATCGACAACAACCATGACATCATCCAAACCCATTTCGATCCAGCCAGAGGTGACTATTGCTTTGGTTACTTCAATAATAACGAGTTTCCTCCCAGCTCTGACCGATCCAAAGAGGCAAACTTACTACGCAGTGGGGGATATCAGTAAGGCTAACTCTTGGACCTTGCCTGAGTATATCACTCAAAGCTACTACAACTCACTGAAGTCAGGGAATAGAAACAGGGACAGGATTATTGTCAGGGTTGTCCGGGCCAATGGGTCAAATCAGTTCAGGTTGGACGAGGTCTTTGTCACTCAAGTGTATCCGCTCATTGACAACCAAGCAAAGTCCTTTGATCCAAATCACACAAATAGCATTGGCTTCAACCTCTTACGAGAAATTCATATGTTACAGATGGTCAGAGGGAGGAACAACACATTGGCTGGTTTGGAGGCATTTCTGATGCAATCAGGATATCAAATGTGCCCAACACCCGAATTTCAAGTCTGTTCCGCAGTCGGTCCGATTCCAAAGGCTTCAGACGGTGTAAATCAAGACAGAGGATGATTGTCACCTGATCAAACTTGAAGTAAAACCAGCCGAGAACGGCGACCTGAAAATCAGTTGGAGCAACCTACCAAAGTCCATCATGGACCGTTACATGGGGGTGTGACTTTTCAAGGATGATGCTAGTCTGACCAAACTAGCTGAGTCCCCTGTCGGCAACAACACATCCAGAACCTTGGATGTTTCCGTGGCCCTGAACCCCGGTCTTCAGGTCAGGCTGCATAAACGGAAATCTCTCTGGAACATGACTGACATGGAAGTCTGGCGTGGTGCTGAATTTGACAATGCGGACAGGTTGATTCCCATTGTTGTGAAAGGCTACGACACTAGTCTGCAGCTCTACATTAAAAACGGCTACGCCTGCGCTCGCCTGTTTCTGAAGACGTCCTTCGCTGACTGGAAGGAGGTGTTTAATTACTCGTGGGTAGGGTACTACTCTGCGAACAGCGTCAACAACAACGAGCAGCAAACCTACCAGTGGGCAGTGTATTTTACTAAGAGACTTCCTTAGAGGAGATACCTGCATATGATGTCTATTTTTATGAGTTCAGCATGGCCATTTCTCCAGGTTCCCAGGCTCGAATCATGCTGTTGAACAACAATGATGTAGCAAGTATGGTAGCCTGGGAAAGTCGACCTTAAAAACCAAAGCCCACGATAAAATGTTTTATGCCATGATAATGTTGGGGTCTTTGAAGCAAATCTTAAATACTTTTTTATATAAACTGTTGAATCATCGTTGACATGTAACTTTAATCAGACAATAAATGTACTTTTTCAACGAAACATGAATTTGAATCTTGAGTCTGATTACAAATCACCTGTTTTTATTTGGCACCCTTGTTTCATGAATAATTCTGACCTCATTTTCTAAATAAAATGCAATAGTAATCAACTGTACTAAATAAGCTATATCTATCATTAACGTGTTCATAATGGTGAAGTTGATGAATATCTGAACATTGCAAGAATACATTTATCAGTATGCAGTCTTGTTGAAGTATATGCATTCAACTTTTACAATACACTTGAATTTCAATTGGATCTTTAAATAAATGTAATACCTATTAGAGTTGTAGTGTCACTGTTTTTATATAGTGGTGCATGTGGTGAGTGTGAATCCCCCAGATGATCTGTTTATAGATAAATAGTTAAGTCTGTTAAGACCAATGTTTGAAGTCCATGACCTGAAGCAGCAATGTAGCATTATGCCAAGTTCAAGTGAAACTGCAATAACATGATTAACAAGGAATCTCAATAACTCAAACATGGTGAATTTTGATTAATGAACCTCGTTTGTGGGTGGTAACCAAGATGTAATGCGACTCAGTTTCGATGTTAATATGATAACAGGGAATATGCGTTACTGCATCGGCGTAACACGCTGACTACACCTATGCAGGCTAGACAATTTCCTGATTATGTCACTCGAGACCATTCTAGAACAATAGGTGGCACTGAGCGTAATCGAGACAGGATTGTTGTTAGAGTTGTCTGTAGAGATTTGACGAGAATTTACCATATTTTTATTATACATCACCTTCCATTTCAGTGCAATCAGCCAAATATGGATTACGATCAGACAAATACCTTTGTGATACACATCAACCTTATTAGACAGATCTGAAATCGAAATTTGATATAACTTCTGGATTAAGCAGGATACAAAATTAACACATACATGCACAGTGAAGCCAAGGAATACAGTCATAATGAAACCTCAAGCTGCGAAAACACATGAGGTTGTTGATTGCTGGTATGAAGCTTGAGGTCAATACTTTAGGGTGGGGGAATAACGGAATTAGATGGAGCGACCTAAGCGCAGAAGGTTATGGACTTGGGGGTGAAGGTAGCATTTTTTGAAGACAACAACGGTCAGACTCAGTCAACATCTACCTCAGTCTCCACAGTCAATGGAGTCTATGACACTTGGGTGATCCTAAACCCCGGTCTTCAGGTCAGGCTCCTCACAAGTAAACCATGGTGGTCCAGTGATGGAAATCTGGAGGGGCTCTGAGTTTGACGATGGCAATGCAGAGATGTCTGTTCAGATTTAAGGCTTCGACACCAGTCTACAGTTCTACACTAAAAAACAGCGCCCGCAAGGTCCCCCTGCTCAAGAATACATATACATGCCCGTCGGAAGTTTGCCAATGAACATCTGAATGATTTAGAGGACAACTGGTGAAAGTGTTGTGGTCAGATGAGACCAAAATGGAGCTCTTTGGCATCAACTCAACTCGCCTTGTTTGGAGGAGGAGGAATGCTGCCTATGACCCCAAGAACACCATCTCCACCGTCAAACATGGAGGTGGAAACATTATGCTTTGGGGGTGTTTTTCTGCTAAGGGGACAGGATCTTGGGTGAGAACCTCCTTCCCTCAGCCAGGGCATTGAAAATGGGTCATGGATGGGTATTCCAGCATGACAATGACCCAAAACACACGGCCAAGGCAACAAAGGATTGGCTCAAGAAGAAGCACATTAAGGTCCTGGAGTGTCCTAGCCAGTCTCCAGACCTTAATCCCATAGAAAATCTGTGGAGGGAGCTGAAGGTTCGAGTTGCCAATCGTCAGCCTCGAAACCTTAATGACTTGGAGAAGATCTGCAAAGAGGAGTGGGACAAAATCCCTCCTGAGATGTGTGCAAACCTGGTGGCCAACTACAAGAAACGTCTGACCTCTGATTGCCAACAAGGGTTTTGCCACCAAGTACTAAGTCATGTTTTGCAGAGGGGTCAAATACTTATTTCCCTCATTAAAATGCAAATCAATTTATAACATTTTTGACATGCGTTTTTCTGGATTTTTTGTTGTTATTCTGCATCTCACTGTTCATATAAACCGACCATTAAAATGATAGACTGATCATTTCTTTGTAAGTGGGCAAATGTACAAAATCAGCAGGGGATCAAATACTTTTTCCCCCCACTGTATATGACACAGTTCTGAGAAAATTGTCAAAAACTGAGTGGCAATATGTGGTAAATAAAGAAGCATTCTTCCTCTAGGTCATTTCATGCTGTATAAATAGTGAGGAAAAAGCAATCACTGAAACTTGGAAGGGAACAAATGATCAACAAAATAAACAACATTAAATGAAATAGAATCACACATAATTGAGGTTAAATCACAATTCAACTTGTACATACAGTATATTACTCTTTGCTCCTTTTTGTATTTGAGTCGATTTGATTCCAGCTCATCACAAATCAATTCCAGCTTGCTTTTGCAACTTGGTGATGGTGTGTCGTGACAATTCCATGGTGTGGGTTTTTAACATTAATATGGTGGTGTGTAAATGTATGTAACCTGATCTGTGCTGTGCTGTGTGTGTGCTTTGGTTGAGGCCAAGGTGGTGTGATCGTTTATAATGTACAAGGTTGATGAATGACTGAACATTGTGAAAATACATCAGTATGCAGTAGACTTGAATTTCAACTGTCTTTACACTTACGAGCTTGATGACATTTAACTTTGATAGGGAGGTTTATTTAACAGAACTCTTAATGGTTTTGTTATTGAGATCACTTGTCAAATATGAGAAGCTGATTGGCAATCAATTTCAGCCATCATTGCAAAACAATTGATTTGGAAAAAATGGACAGATGAAGTCGGAAGTTTACATACACCTTAGCCAAATACATTTAAACTCAGTTTTTTAATTCCTGACATTTAAACCTAGTAAAAATTCCCTGTCTTAGGATCACCGCTTTATTTTAAGAATGTGAAAAGTAAGAATAATAGTAGAAATAATGATTTAATTCAGCTTTTATTTCTTTCATCACATTCTCAGTGGGTCAGAAGTTTACATACACTCAATTAGTATTTGGAAGCATTGCCTTTAAATTGTTTAACATGGGTCAAACGTTTCGGGTAGCATTCCACAAGCTTCCCACAATAAGTTGGGTGAATTTTGGCCAATTCCTCCTGACAGAGCTGATGTAACTGAGTCAGGTTTGTAGGCCTCCTTGCTTACACACGCTTTTACAGTTCTGCCCACAGATTTTCTATAGGATTGAGGTCAGGGCTTTGTGATGGCCTCTCCAATACCTTGACTTTGTTGTCCTTAAGCCATTTTGCCACAACTTTTGAAGTATGCTTGAGGTCATTGTCCATTTGGAAGACCCATTTGCGACCAAGCTTTAAATTCCTGACTGATGTCTTGAGATGTTGCTTCAATATATCCACATACATTTCCTTCCTCATGAAGCCATCTATTTTGTGAAGTGCACAAGTCCCTCCTGCAGCAAAGCACCCCCACAACATGATGCTGCCACTCCCGTGCTTCACGGTTGGGATGGTGTTCTTTGGCTTGCAAGCATCCCCCTTTTTCCTCCAAACATAACGATGGTCATTATGGCCAAAGAGTTCTATTTTTGTGTTATCAGACCAGAGGACATTTCTCCAAAAAGTACGATCTTTGTCCCCATGTGCAGTTGCAAACCGTAGTCTGGCTTTTTTTAATGGCGGTTTTGGAGCAGTGGCCTCTTCCTTGCTGAGCAGCCTTTCAGGTTATGTCAATATAGGACTCGTTTTACTGTGGATATATATATACATTTGTATCTGTTTCCTCCATCATCTTCACAAGATCCTTTGCTGTTGTTCTGGGATTGATTTGCACTTTTCACACCAAAGTACGTTCATCTCTAGGAGACAGAACACATCTCATTCCTGAGCGGTATGACGGCTGCATGGTCCCATGGTATTTATACTTGCGTACTATTGTTTGTGCAGATGAACGTGGTACCTTCAGGCGTTTGAAAATTGCTCCCAAGGATGAACCAAACTTGTGGAGGTCTACAATTTGTTTTCTGAGTTCTTGGCTGATTTCTTTTGAAATCATGATGTCAAGCAAAGAGGCACTGAGTTTGAAGGTTGACTCAAATGATGTCAATTAGCCTATCAGAAGCTTCTAAAGCCATGATATCATTTTCTGGAATTTTCCAAGTTGTTTAAAGGCACATTCAACTTAGCGTTTGTAAACTTCAGACCCACTGGAATTGTGACACAGTGAATTCTATGTGAAATAATCTGTCTGTAAACAATTGTTGGAAAAATTACTTGTGTCATGCACAAAGTAGATGTCCTAACCAACTTGCCAAAAGTATAGTTTGTTAACAACAAATTTGTGAAGTGGTTGAAAAATGAGTTTTAATGACTCAAACCTAAGTGTATGTAAACTTCCGACTTCAACTGTATGTTATACACATGATATTTCTACAGTTGACTTTGATGTTTACCCTGACTTGCTTTACTTAATTGCCCCTAAATAAAGTTGGATGAATAACATTGTATCGAATTGAATTAAATGAAATACCAGAAACAAATAAAAGACACAAGGCACCCAAATGTTTTTTTTATGAATAATTTATTGCCAGTAGGAAAGCGTGAGCTTATGGCAGTATTCAATAAAAACCTTAACAAGACCATAGCACTGCTCACACCCACATAGACATCTGAAAAAGTCAAGTGTCTATGGATAACTTTGCACTATAAATATATTGGGTCCCATTTTCGTGGTGGAAAAATAAAGAGGTTCCAAAGTCGCCATGTACAAACAAACAAATAAAAAATAGAACAACACAAGAATATGCAGTCGCTCATCGAAGACCCTTTTTGAAATGAGCAGGAGACGATCAACTTTCAACGGATACATCGTGTTTTGGAAAAGCAGAGCTCTTCTCTTTTGTTAAACAAGTTTCAGTTTTTTCTTCTTGTGAATGAAGGAACAGTAAGGCTGATAATGTAGCACACCATTTAACTTGTGTTTTTTTGGGGAAAACAAAAGCATAAAATATCTACAAAACCTAGTAAACCTTGAAATCAAGACTGTACATTTAAATTTACATTGAAAATGAACAAGGATTTGTATCAAAAATCAGTTTGCACGGTTTTACCTCTACAAATACAGATATCACCTTGAATTCTGTTTTATTTATCATAATCGTTATTGTGTCAATGGTTTTCTTTTTTTCTTTGTAGTTGTACATCAATGTATTTTTCCGTCAGACATTTCTTGTGCATAATTGACATTTACCTAAAGCAATGGCACAGCCAACTCAAACACGGGTATTTTTCCAGTACTGCAGGAGTTGGACAGAGTAGATAGAGGAGGCTACGGGGTCCAGTGCTGAATGATATCTCCTTGAAGACACTGCCGCCCAGCCAAGCAGCCTTCAGAGTAAGACCAGTCCCAATTACTCCTGTTTAGGTGAACAAATTCATTGCTCTGTGTGTATACAGTGCCTTGCGAAAGTATTCACCCCCCTTCGCATTTTTCCTATTTTGTTGCCTTACAACCTGGAATTAAAATAGATTGTTTGGTGGTTTGTATCATTTGATTTACACAAACATGCCGACCACTTTCAAGATGCAAAATATTTTTATTGTTAAACAATCAAGAAATAAGACAAACTGAAAACTTGAGTGTGCATAACTATTCACCCCCCCAAAGGCAATACTTTGTAGAGCCATTTTTTGCAGCAATTACAGCTGCAAGTCTCTTGGGATATGTCTCTATAAGCTTGGCACATCTAACCACTGGGATTTTGCCCATTCTTATAGGCAAAACTGCTCCAGCTCCTTCAAGTTGGATGGGTTCCGCTGGTATACAGCAATCTTTAAGTCATACCACAGATTCTCAATTGGATTGAGGTCTGGGCTTTGACTAGGCCATTCCAAGACTTCTATATGTTTCCCCTTAAACCACTCGAGTGTTGCTTTAGCAGTATGCTTAGGGTCATTGTCCTGGTGGAAGGTGAACCTCTGTACCAGTCTCAAATCTCTGGAAGACTGAAACAGGTTTCCCTCAAGAATTTCCCTGTATTTAGCGCCATCCATCATTCCTTCAATTCTGACCAGTTTCCCAGTCCCTGCCTATTAAAAACATCCCCATTGCATGATGCTGGACATCATCCCCACAGGATGATGTTCTCAGGGTGATGAGAGGTGTTGGGTTTGTGCCAGACATAGCGTTTTCCTTGATGGCCAAAAAGCTCAATTTTAGTCTCATTTTACCAGTGTCTTATTTTTTTCTATAAGAAATTGCTTTTTTCTGACCACTCTTCCGTAAAGCCCAGCTCTGTGGAGTGTATGGCTTAAAGTGGTCCTATGGACAGATACTCCAATCTCCGCTGTGGAGCTTTGCAGCTCCTTCAGGGTTATCTTTGGTCTCTTTGTTGCCTCTCTGATTAATGCCCTCCTTTCCTGGTCCGTGAGTTTTGGTGAGCAACCCTCTCTTGGCAGGTTTGTTGTGGTGCCATATTCTTTCCATTTTTTAATAATGGTTTTAATGGTGCTCTGTGGGACGTTCAAAGTTTAGGATATTTTTTTATAACCCAACCCTGATCTGTACTTCTCCACTCCCTGACCTGTTTGGAGAGCACCTTGGTCTTCATGGTGCCGTTTGCTTGGTGGTTCCCCTTGCTTAGTGGTGTTGCAGACTCTGTGGCCTTTCAGAACAGGTGTGTATATATACACAGATCATGTGACACATCACGTGACACTTAGATTTCACACAGGTGGACTTAATTAATTAAATAATGTGACTTCTGAAGGTAATTGGTTGCACCAGATCTTATTTAGGGTCTTCATAGCAAAGGGGGTGAATAAATATGCACGCACCACTTTTCCGTTTGTAATTTTAATTTTGTTTTTGAAACAAGTAATTTTTTTTCATTTCACTTCACCAATTTGGACTATTTTGTGTATGTCCATTACATGAAATACAAATAAAAATCAATTTAAATTACAGGTTGTAATGCAACAAAATAGGAAAAAACGCCAAGGGGGTGAATACTGTTGCAAGGCACTGTATGTATAATTGTGTATGTGTCAGTGTAGTGTCTCTTTGTGTTGTGTGTAGTTGTAGTGTGTACATACACAGGTAGAGGGGGTTAACATAAGGTAGAGATGGCGGGGTGGGGGGGTGGGGGGCTTCAGGCACTTTGTTTGGATCCAGTGTCAGACTTCAGTGTGCTGTTGGGAGTCCAGTGCGGGGATGGCCAGCCGCTCAAAGTGTCCCTCGTCACCGCTCTCATAGTCGCTCATCATGACCTCTGACTCCTCGCAGCACGCCGACATGTCCGAGCAGGAGGCCGTGGATGTGTACAGGGACATGGACATGTTGTCCAGCGCCGGCGCCTCAAAGTCCCCCCGCCCGTACCCCATGGGGTAGCCGCCCCGGTAGCTGCTGGCGCCTCCCATGGTGGAGGTCGGGGTGGAGTTGGTGGCGGCCGTGGAGCTGCCGCGGCCCAGGCTGCCCTCAGCGTCGCTGGGGTAGTGGTGGTGCGGTAGGTACTGGTTAAGGCTATAGAGCTGGGGTAGTGGTGGGCGGTGGCGCACCCCCAAGGCCAAACTCGAACCTGGGCTGCCAGGAGGCACCAGGTCCCTCCGGGGTGGTTCCAGGGTGTCGTAGCGGTCGCCATACTCGGGTAGCGGCGGCGGGGGCAGGTCCTCGTGGGCGGGGAAGTCCTCTGGCGGCAGCGGGAAGTCGCTCTCGATGTCGTAGCCGCCGGGGTAGTAGTCAGTATCGATGGCGTTCGGGTCACTGTACAGGGGGGCCGGGGACTCCACGACCTCATACTGCGGGAACTCCTGGATTCCAGGAAGTTGAACACTTGGCATCCAATCAGATGTGTCCCAGTGATAGCCTGTTGGACAGGATGCAAAGAATTAGATACCACAGGTCCCACCACCCTACGCCTCAAAGCACACACACACTCGCACAGATCAGATTACATACATTTACACAACAGCAGCATGTTAGTGTTAAAAACCCACACCATGCAATTTTCATGACACACCAACACATTCAGTTGGATGTGTTAAAAAATAAACAAAAATCACAAAACAGTTTAAAATGCACACACATTCTTTGCAAATACACAGGTACACACACATAGTATAAACAGATACTGATTAAGATACACTTGAAACAGACACTTTTACTACATTTACTGCTTTTATGGAGTGGTTTATGCTGATATCATTTCAAAATGGGGGTGAATACGATTAGTTATTTTCAAAGCAACGTTTCAAACATTGTCTTTAAAGTCGTCTCTAAGTTTTTTAGCGTCAGACATCAAAGGAATCTGAGTGCTATTAATAACTTCATTCAACGTGGGACTGTTATAGTTACTGGGGGAAAGGGGGGACACAAAACACATTTTAGGGTCTACGTGAGGGATTTGAATTGAAGTACTGTGACAAAATGAGTTTCCATGTTTAGTTTATAACTATCGATATGATGTTGTTTCGACCAAATAATGCTTACTCATTTCCAGTTTTATTTCCTCACAGCATCTACGTCATGCAAAGGATTGTTTTGTTGGTTGACAGAAAGGGGGGTGAACACCACTGGGCTTCAGGCAAAAAAATGACAAAACAGTCACCTCTTGGGTTCTTGAGATCATGAGCCAAAAAAGACTCTTTAGACGAGGCGAGACGGGAGAGGAGAGAGGGAAAACAAGTCAAGTTAAGAACCTGAGAGAGAGAGAAGCCCAGAACAAGAATGAAACATGAAGAAAAAAAACACCTACTGCTCTGAGTAAAGATAGACGCTTACAATACAAAACAACAGTAGTGCCATTTTCTTAAACAGTCAATCGAGGGGCGAGGGAATTTAACCTAGCACCTTCCAAATGACACTTTTGCTGCTCTGTTAATTGGCCAATCGTGTGAGACATTTCAATTTTGAGACTCAAATTAGGCAGCGCAATTCAAATTACAATAATTTGGATGACAATGAGATGAGGCATATCATTGGATAAGGAAATGGCATCTCGGAAGCCTAACTCATCATCCTGACACTGAGGACGGAGCACGAAACTACCAGACCTGGGTTAAAATAGCATTCAAAATCATTTTAAACTGTGCTTGCCTGTTGCAATGGAACCAATAGAAATGTGTTTTTAAAGTGCAAACTCCGCCCACCTGCTACTCCAGGCAGGCGGAAGCAAACACTCAATGTACTTGAAAGATTTCAAATAGTATTTGAACCCAGGTCTGGAAACTATGGAACGCCACCACACAGAAACACCACAGACGACTAACAAGTATTGAGTTGATAGTAGTAAAAAAGTACCTTCTCCTTCCACCGAGTCAATAACAGAGTTGACAAGGTGGATAACCGTCACTATGGAGGCTTGTGAAAGGAGCAGATGAGGAATATTTTTTACATTAGTACAAATTATTTGGGAAAAGAAACCAAACAAAAATGGAAGAGCACGTTTGCGTCGGGAAACGTCAAACCGACGTTCGAGAAACGTTTCCCTACAAAAACTCTGAAACGTATGGAGTTTTTGGTTGGGGGGGTAGAACGAAGACGGGAGGGTAAGACTTTGACTGCATGATGTTGAAGGATGTCTAAATTGGATGTTTGGGTTTCAATGGTTGGTCACAAACACAGATGTGGAACGGGACACGGTGGAGAGGGAGTTTGGTCTTTGTGCAAGAAAACACATAGCAACAACATACGGAGATGCTAGGGGTGCCATTGACAGTATGGAAGGAAGGATCAGAGAAATTCTCAAGGATAAAAATGCCTCTCCAGCCCTAAAATAGCTAAGACTATATTTTGTCCAAATACAGTCTAAAAAAATTTAAAATAATACTTCACAAAGAAGTTGAAATATTTTCTATATAGATATACTGTAAAGATATCTATGATTAATACATTAGATCTATGTATCAGAAATCCAGCAGGTTTTCACGGTCAGGTTAAGGGTAAGTACAGATGAAGGTTGTGGTGATTGATGGCAAACACATTCCCCACAACCCAATGTGAAATGAGGGCAGATATGGGAGAAGAACCATCATATGTACTTTATACCCTTGCTTAATTCTCCTCGCTGTCTTCTTCAAACATCCATCCGTGGCTAGATTTTGTTTTAAAAGAAACACATGCGAAAAGAGAGACAAACAAAAAAAGGGACATACAAGTAAATAAAAGAAAATAACTTAAAATCATGTTATGATGCTAATTTGCTAACTTCCTTGGCTAATGCTAATTTCCCCTCTTGCCACTTCAGTGGGGAAGCCTGTACAAGCAAGCCTGTTTTGCGGCTAGGGCTGAGTAGAGGGCGAGAGAGAAAAAAGAAAGAGACCGACAACAGAAAGGCTTTTTTATTCCTGGAGAATCTGGCAATTTAAAAAAAATCTTTGATCGCTTCCTTCTTTACCGAGGTGATTGAGGACTTACAAGCTGACCCCTAGTTAAAACCGTGTTCTGGGTCTGTGGACCGATTTGATCCAAATGGGAACTGAAGCCCCGCAGCAAAGAGGGAGAGAAAAGAACACATGACCCCACAGAGCCACCACTGCAGCCAATCACGGCATGCAAAGAGCGATGATTAGCATGTAGCATGTATACAAGTCAACTACAGCCAAGGGGCCACTCTACAAAAAACTGCAGTCATACAAGAACCAGACACGTCTTCCATAAGCATCCCCACGTGTGCTTTCCACTGCAAACATGCAAGAGTCTGATGTACTGCTTCGGAATTCATAATTATACAACCAAAGTAAAAGTGCATATTTAGATCTATATTAAGAACAAATATGGGTCTGTAAGACGACCAAACTTCCTTGGTTCACTTCGGGTATAAATCAATCTAGTCAATACATTAGGACATTTATCAATGAAAAGAGGTTGACCATTTCTGTTCAGATACATACCGTTATCGTCACAGGACTCGGACTGGAAGGAGCTGAGGGACTGGACCTCAGACATACTGCTCCTGGTGTTGTAGTGACAGGCACTGTCCTCCACTGGCTTCTTAGTCAAACAGTGATCCAAGTCTACTACCTTAGCTGGAGTACAGAAGCACATACACACAGACAAACAGAGATGTAAGTTGGTGAAGTAGTATGTCCGGAAGAGACTACCAGCAGGGATTTTCTACATTTCTACTGTGATCAAGTTAGAGGGTTTTTGTACTTTGGCTTTAGTATTGGACACGAGGGTTGGGATATATTTTCCCCTTTAATGACTAGATAGATAATTCCAGACTGTACAATTGATGTCCTTATTTATAATATTATTGTCACATTCTCATTAAAAAATCTCAGTATGGCGGAAAAATAAGGCTTTGTTAATTCATTTAGACATATTGATACAGCCTAACTGATAGAAGTGCACAGTTTTGATTTGTAAAGTTCAAAAAGAGTATAGTCTTGCATATTACGATATACCGTCTCTTGCACTTCAAGATAATATCATATCACGATAGTAGATTTTATCATATATCGGCCCAACCCCATTGGACACACCATGAATGATGTGAACGTAATTCCACCAATGAGCCTGACAAATCTATAGTAGGGAATCTACAAATATGAATCAACAATAATGGACTGAAGTAAAGGAGCTTTACCGTCATACTCGTAGTCCCAGCTGGGCTTCTGGATGGAGTCGCTGTCGGAGACCGAGTTGGAGGGCGGCGGCGGAGGAAGGTTGGGCGCCACGCTGCACACGGCAACCGTCTTGCGGTGTCCGTGCATTGTGTCCGGGTTGAACGTGCTGAACTCGGGGTGCTCGGGGATGGCCGAGCCCTCAAACGAGTTGCGGTCCAGATTGTTGCGCGAATCGCTGGGGATGCTGGGTGTGTACGAGCTGGGCCGAACAGGCACCTGCGGCGGAATGTCAGAGTAAATGTTCTTACAGAGCTTTGCGTCAAAGTACGGCCGCTGGAGGAAGGAGTGCGGCGCTCCTAAACCTCCCGGGCTGCGCATGTCGTCGTCAGACTTGGACTTTCTTCGGCACGCCCTCTTGCGGATGACCACGAAGAGGACGACCAGGAGGAAAATGGAGGCCACAAAGACCACAATACCGATGACTTCTTCAAGGCCGATGTTCCAGGAGGTGGAGATGAACTCGTTACGGACCTCGGAGCGGAGTTCGCATAGCCACCCAATGTAGCCCAGGGAGCAGTTGCAGGTGTACGAGCCGTAGGTGTTCTGGCATTGGCCGCCGTTGGAGCATGGGTTCTTCAGGCACTCGTCCACATCACTGAGGCACCTGCACCGCGACATAGAGGACAGGGAGGATCAGGAGACAGGAACACATTGACAGTAAAAGATAGTAGTTTGGCAAATCTCCTACTGGAAAAACTGTGGCTTTGAGAAGTAAGATGGCCGCCCTTTGTGCACACATACCTGTCACCCTGGAATCCCTGTTCACACTCACACACAGGACCATCCAGGCTGTCAATGCACTTCCCACTGTTTTTACAGGGGTTGTCTGTGCAGTATGGCCCCACCTGGCACCTGTAGCGAAAGATACGTATTCAATACAGCAGCCTAGACCAAAGAGTAATGAGAAATAACCTTATTATTTCCTGACAGTCACTGATCCAATGCTTAATCCTAGTATTTTAGAGAAGTATCTATACGTGTGTATGTGATTTCAGCTCCGCGGAAACGCTCAATGCCATTTCCTACAGAGCAACGCTTCCGTTTTTTATCAACATGAGCTTAGGCTCGATTTTCATTTCAGATTGAGCGAATGGAGTGCTAACATATGTTACTCTTGATGGAGAATACTGAGCCCTGGATAGGAGCAACAAAAAAATTACGGGACGATGGATTTGGGAACGCAGATAAGCTGAGATTGTTTCCTCCGCCAAATATTTATACAACACATGCCAAAACAGAATATTTTTTAGAAAATGTTACCCAAACATTGAAATTGGTAAGAGGGCATCATTTTTAATACCATGCTTATAACAAGTAATAAGTCATTATATCTGTCAGCAAAAGTCAGGAAAAATGGCTCGTCTGAGCTCCCAAATCTATAATTCCATTTTAACCCTTAAACAGTCACTATGTTAATAAAAGTATCATATCTATACGAAAGAGACAGATTCGTACCGTTGTCCTGAGTACTGCCCTCTGCACTGGCAGTAGAGGTCGTCGCCGCGTGGCACGCAGGTTCCCCCGTACAGGCAGGGGTTGGAGGCACATGGGCTGATGCCAATCTCACAGTGAGTACCCATGAATGAAGCCTTGCACTTACAGAAGTAACCTGGTGAAACAGCAGAGAAGGCATACGAAAAAGGTTGGATATTTCATTGTAATTGTGTGTTCACAGGGCTGTATGGAAAACAGGTATGGATTGAGGAATGAGGATTACAGCTGTATACTTCAACTTTGGGTTCAGAAACACACATTCGGATGATAAAGAAATCATCTTCAAATAATCAAATGTTGGGCATTATAAGCAGACTAGGTTGAGGAGCATAACTAAGCAACTTGAATAAACACGACACCAAGCAACAAAAACCACAACGGGAGCTTCGTACCTCCGTTGGCCAGTGAGGAGCAGCTGCCCCCGTTAGTACAGGGGTTGCTGGAGCAGCCCTCGGTGGCGGGCGCCAGCACGCACCCGGGCGCCACGTCCACCACGTCCTCCAGCACGGCGTGGGCACCACGCGCCTTGGTGTTGAGCGGCAGCTCTTGGCCGTTGAGCACGATGGCTTCCACGCAGCCTCGGAGCCCATTGGTGACGGGCAAACTGCGACCGTGGCGCCCGGCTGTGGAAGAGGGGTGCTGGCGCACATGCCCGCCAAAGTAGACACTGTTGTCCAGGTTGAGTGTGCGCAGAGTACCAGGCGCTGTGCCCGAGGCGGCGTGCACGCGGTCCAGGACTAGCTTGGCGTAGTTGCCATCCACCTCAAGGGTGACCGTGTGCCAGTCGCCGTCGTTGACCTGGGTGCTGTGTACAGAGACGATTCCAGGGCCACTGCCACAGTCAAACTTGTACTGCAGGCGGCCATTCACAATCTGACGGAAGGAGAAAGGGAGAGAGAGAAGTTAGGCCCTGTCCAGATAGAACCGCTAGTCCCTACCCACCATAGGAACTTCTGTAGCTCTAAGCAGACTGGATAAGTATCAGCAATATGGCAAAATGTTCACATAGCCAAGGCGGGACTACCATAATTAACCAATAAGGAACGAGGGGGTGTGGTATATGGCCAATATACCACTGCTAAGGGCTGTTCTTAACTGGTTACAAACGTAATCAGAGCAGTAAAAAGAAATGTTCCAGCAGGGCAGAAATTTGACGAACTGACTTGTTGGAATGGTGGCATCCTATGACGGTGCCACGCTGAAAGTCACTGAGCTCTTCAGTAAGGCCATTCTACTGCCAATGTTTGTCTATGGAGATTGCATGGCTGCGTGCTCGATTTTATACACCTTATACACCAGCAACGGGTGTGACTGAAATTAGTCGAATCCACTAATTTGAAGGGCTGTCCACATACTTTTGCATATATAACGTATCTTACCGTATGACATTGTCTTGTGATATCATGTAATATTCAAATCAGTAGGCTAACTCCCTTGGAGCACTAGGCAGTGTCCCAAATGGCACCCTATTTCTTCTATAATGCACTACTTTTGACCAGAGCCCTATGGGCCCTGCTCAAAAGTAGTGCACTACGTAGTGAATAGCTGATCCTCTGGCACCCAGACAGTACCCCGGTGAGGACTGTGTGAGAAAGTGCTTTCCGCTTCCCTCTCAGCATTCCCTGAAAATAGCACGGCTGTGTGTGTTGTTCTACATGCAGCCCCACCACCACATTCCCAGAGCCCTTTCACGTGAGGATCATAAAAGACAACCAGCACACAGCATGGTGGCCCCCCAAGGGGAGGTCCTGGCAGCTAGCGATTATCAGGCCGTTATCCTACACAGGATAACATGGGCTAATACGGGGATTGGGCATGGGACTTGGAGCTGGAGCAGCAGACTCAGAATAAATAGGACAGTACCCACAGCACAGACAAGAAAGTGGTTTGTTTACTGTGATTTCATGCCCAAGCTGGGAAAAATACTACGGTGGACTTGAAATGGTGTGGGAAGGAGATTTTTTTTCTTGTAATCTGTAGCTGGTAGCTAGAATCCGGCGTTTTCTCACATGGACACGCGCACACCGTGTTTGACCTTTGACCCACCTCCAGGATGCTGTAGTCGGTTCCCTTGGCGTACATGACGGTGGCGTGGCTGGAGAAGGTCCTCAGCCTGAGGGACAGCTTCATCTCCTCCTTGTTCTCATTCTCCATCAGACGGTACTTGACATAGCCCGTCCCGCTGAACGTCAGGGACTGGCCGTCTGGGGGGTGGGGGGTAAAGATAAGTATGGGGGGGAGAGCTAAGAGGAGGGAGAGACCGATAACTAGACAGTGAATACAGAGACAAAACAAACAAACAATAGGTTCATATATACTCATTTGACAGCTTCATATCAGTGGGAGAGAGATAGGGGTAGTAGAGAGAGAGAGATATGGAGAGTGGGGGAGAGAGAGAGAGAGTCAGATAGGATGAGAGGTGTGTCTGCTCTTACCGGAGCACTTGCCCTGCTTGGCACCATCTGGACACACACAGCTATACTTGGCCTCCTTCCGGTCTGCCACACACTCCATGCCCTCTGGGCAGGGGTTGGCATCACACAGCTTGTTCGCCGTGGGGCATTTTCCACCTGGAACAACAATGTACACGGGTTAAGAGCATGATGAAGCCAGAATGGGGTCAGGGGGAAGGGGGGTGTGTGTGTGGGGGATGTGGTGGTTTAGGTGTATGTGTGTGTGATGGGGTGGGAGGGGTAAAGGTGTGTTTGTGTGTGTGTCTATTTATGCACATCTATGCGTGTGTGTGTGTGTGTGTGTGTGTGTGTGTGTGTGTGTGTGTGTGTGTTTAGGCCCATGTATGTATCGGTGCGTGTCTGTCAGTACCTTCACATTGACAGGTAGCCGTGCGCTGGTGTCGTGGCGTGACGAAGCTGAGGCGGGCCGTGCTATAGGTGGACATGGTGGTCTTGTCCAGGCTGATGACCTCGTCGCAGAAGTGCAGTGGGCAGTCCAGGCCGGCGCACAGCTTCTTGATCACGCGCACGAGGCGCACGCCCGTCATTTCCTCGATGACCGCCGCAGACGAGTTGAGCTTGCGGAAGACCACCTGGAGGAGCAATAGTGAAGACGTTAAAAAGACTGAAAGATCAACTTGGAAGTCCTTAAACAGACACATTCATTGAAATGCAGCGAATTCGGGGTGGGGGGGGTTCCCGGGACTCTAATTCGGGACCAGCAACCTTCAACACTTTAGCCAAAAGACCAAGAGACCTACTAAAGTTGATACACGTTCTTTTGATGTGTACCGCCTTACAATTGCATTTGACTATTCTTCATGATGAATTCTAGAGTTTTGATTCTATTTCACAACTGTAAATACAATCTGTCAATTTCCATGGTTGCCCGTCTTCTATTCTTACTTTTATGTTAGTGGAAGACAGACCACCATTTTAAAAGCTATTCATACATAGTGTGCCATATTATATGTTATGCTAAAGCTAATATCCCTATCATCATTATTACAAGCATTATATTGCGTTAAATTATTACATATGTTATTGGTATTATTATCAGTATTATAACCGCATTGGCTAGTAAACAAAGTAAGTGCTGATCTAGAATCAGTTTTGCCTTTCAGATCACAATTAATAGGATGATATGGACAGGGGGAGGACCTGATCCTAGATCAGCACTCCTACTCTGAGACATTTGGTGAATACGAGCCGTGGTCATGGTTCTTACCTCCTGTGGTTGGTAGGGACTCCCGGACTTCTCCAGAGCCAGTAAAACATCCAGGTCTCCTGTCCCCTGCTCGGAGGGCTGCAGACTAACCAGCTGTGCCTCGCTGCGTCTTACCCCTGCTATATTCCTCAACGCCCGCTGGAACGTGCGCCAGTAGTCCCCGATGAACTCCTCGGGCGCGATGCCGGCGAAACGCACGGCGATGGAGTTGTCCAGCGCCTGGCGAGTCGCTTGGCGCACGTGCACGTTCACGTCGGCTGTCGCCGAAAAGCGCCCGTCTGTGACGGTGATGTTGAGCGGGTAGTGGCCCACGTCGAGCGGGCGCCGGGCGATGACTTTGCCGTCCGCGGCGGAGACGGTGAACAGAGCGTCTTCGGCGTTATCCGTGGATGATGGAGGTGCGAGACTGTAAGTTAGCGTGTCGTAAATGTCCTGGTCGGTGGCGTGGATTTTGCCGAGCACGCCGCCAGGGTATTCCTCGCCGGCGACAGAGATGTAGATGTCCAACGGGAAGACGGCGGGCGGGTAGACGCTCTCGTCGATAACCCGGATGCTGATGTAGGCCGTGGAGAGGAGCTGGGGCTTGCCGTTGTCAGCCACCTAGAGGGAAAAAATGGAGAGGAGAGAGGGATAAGTCACACGTTGTGTCTGTTGAGAGAGAGAGAGAGAGAGAGAGAGAGAGAGAGAGAGAGAGAGAGAGAGAGAGAGAGAGAGAGAGAGAGAGAGAGAGAAATTGTGCGGTGACCCAACTAAAGCTTTCATATTGATTATCAAAAACTTAGGCCTAGTTATAAAATGTCTCCAAAACTTCGACACAATTCCCTTATTTTACTGCTTTCATTCATCAAGTTAACAAAAGTACTATTCCTAATAGAGGTCGACCGATTAATCGGAATGGCCGATTAATTAGGGCCGATTTCAATTTTTCATAACAATCGGTAATCGGTATTTTTGGACACCGATTTGCCGATATTTTAACTAGGCAAGTCAGATTAAGAACAAAATCTTATTTTCAATGACGGCCTAGGAACGGGGGTTAACTGCCTTGTTCAGGGGCAGAACAACAGATTTTTACCTAGTCACCTCGGGGATTCGTCTTTGCAACCTTCCGGTTACTAGTCCAATGCTCTAACCACCTGCTTTACATTGCACTCCACGAGGAGCCTGCGTGGCAGGCTGACTACCTGTTACGCGAGGGCAGCAAGAAGCCAAGCTAAGTTGCTAGCTAGCATTAAACTTATCTTATAAAAAACTATCAACCTTAACATAATCACTAGTTAACTACACATGGTTGATGATATTACTAGTTTATCTAACGTGTCCTGCGTTGCATATAATCGATGCGGTGCCTGTTAATTTCTCATCGAATCACAGCCTACTTCGACAAACGGGTGATGATTTAACATGCGCATTTGCGAAAAAAGCACTGTCGTTGCACAGGAATATTTAGACTTAGGGATGCCACCCGTTAGATAAAATATTGAACGGTTCCGTATTTCACTGAAATAATAAACGTTTCGTTTTCGAAATGATAGTTTCCGGATTCGACCATATTAATGACCAAAGGCTCGTATTTCTGTGTGTTATTATGTTATAATTAAGTCTATGATTTGATATTTGATAGAGCAGTCTGACTGAGCAATGGTAGGCAGCAGCAGGCTCGTAAGCATTCATTCAAACAGCACCTTCGTGCGTTTGCCAGCAGCTCTTTGCAATTCTTCAAGCATTGCGCTGTTTATGACTTCAACCCTATCAACTCCCGAGATTGGGCTGGTGTAACCGAAGTGAAATGGCTAGCTAGTTAGCGGGGTGCGCCCTAATAGTGTTTCAAACGTCACTCGCTCTGAGACTTGGGAGTGGTTGTTCCACTTGCTCTGCATGGGTAACGCTGCTTCGAGGGTGGCTGTTGTTGATGTGTTCCAAGGTTGGAATACTAAAGTGCCTATAAGAACATCCAATAGTCAAAGGTATATGAAATACAAATCGTATAGAGAGAAATAGTCCTATAATTCCTATAATAACTACAATCTAAAACTTCTTACCTGGGAATATTGAAGACTCATGTTAAAAGGAACCACCAGCTTTCATATCTTCTCATGTTCTGAGCAAGGAACTTAAACGTTAGCTTTTTTACATGGCACATATTGCACTTTTACTTTCTTCTCCAACACTTTGTTTTTGCATTATTTAAACCAAATTGAACATGTTTCATTATTTATTTGAGGCTAAATTGATTTTATTGATGTATTATATTAAGTTAAAATAAGTGTTCATTCAGTATTGTTGTATTTGTCATTATTACAAATAAATAAATGTAAAAAGAAATCGGCCGATTTATCGGTATCGGCTTTTTTGGTCCTCCAATAATTGGTACCGGCGTTGAAAAATCATAATCACAAAAATCACATCTAACAATGTATGAGCCCAAATAACTGCCACTATTTCGGCAATAATGTTAAAGCAGACTGACCCAACTATCACTCTGCAATCCCCATATCACCCCTACACAGGTAATAACGGGTAATAACATAACTATGCTAGACCTATGATTGACTATCACTTCTTCAGTTGCATGTTAGTTTGCTTGTTTATTATACTCTAGTATAGCCAAATCATTGGCTTATCTTCCAAGAGTGCTTAGAAGGCTAACCAAATGACATACAGGGTACAGCAAAAATCCAAGACACATGTTGAAAGTACTCCATCTTTGCCAGTCATTTTGCTGTATGCAGCTCCACTTTCCCACAGTAGAGGGAGCTTATGCTCTTCCATTCTCCTAATGCTGAATCTTCCCCATTCATCAATACTCAAGTCAAAATGTACTACCTGCAGAAAGACTAAGGGCCTACGTGCTCAGACAAATAAACATCCACCTGCATTTACACAGCCAGAGATGCTACAGCAACCTCTGGAGTGTTCAGGAGGATTACCAAACGTTAAGAAACAAATACACAGTGTAGAACAGATAGAATTGTCGGTCAGACAGAATAGGGAAACCGTCTCAGCTCTGTTCAATATATTTCTATCTGCAACATTCAGAACGTTAGTCTGAGTCGAGAAATCGCACTTCTTTCTCATCCGCCTACTCCTTTTCTCCTCAGAAAGAGAGGACAGTAGTTCACCGACTGGCAACACGCGAGCTGGCTGCGGCTCTCTCCACTATGCCTCTCATGTGAGATATTCTGCCTTGCACTCTGATTCACTCGGTGTGAGAGAGGGCAGCAGGATTTTTTTTATACATGGTGATTATTTAGATTTGACGCTATAGATCTTGTTATCATTTTGATGTTTCTAAGAGAGGTTTATCACAGTGGGCAGCTGCAGAGCAGGCTATTGTCCACAGAAAGAGAGAGAAGGGAGAGAAAGAGAGGTAAGTAGAGGGGAGTAGAGGGGGTGGAGAGAGAGAGAGTGATACAGATAGAGAGAGTTACAAAGAGAAAGAGAGATACAGATAGAGTTACAAAGAGAAAGAGATACAGAGAGAGAGAGATACAGAAAGAGACACTGAAAGAGAGAGATACAGAGAGAGTTACAAAGAGAGAGTTACAAAGAGAGAGAGATACAGAAAGAGAGAGAGACACTGAAAGAGAAAGAGAGATACAGAAAGAGATACAGAAAGAGAGAGATACAGAAAGAGAGAGAGAGGGAAAGAAAAAGAAAGTGAAGGAAACACAGTAACAGAAGGAGAGAGAGTGACCAACCAACACTCCATACGCTCCTATAGTACCTGGACATTCAGTAGGTAGTTCTCCTTGGTCTTCCTCTTCAGCTCTTCCACCACCAGCAGTACCCCCTGTTGGTTCACCTCGAACACACCCCCCTCATTGCCGTTGATGATGGCGAAGGCGAACGGCGGCCCATTGTGCGTGGCGTCCCGGTCGGTCACGATGAGCTGGACAACGCTGGTCCCCATTGGACGATTCTCCTGCGAGAAAAGGAAGTGGTTTAGACTTAGTATTCAGGGATACTGTGGGCAGTAACGACTGCTGTGTGAGAGAGCAGGAGAGGGGATTTGATGTGGGAATCAATCTTGTGAATCAATCTTTCTCTTCCTCGAAGGCTAAGTCATTTTTTACTATCATCTTTCGAATCCTTACACCTTCAGTCATCTCACCACTTCTTTCTTCACTTCCACCCCTCATCCCTCCCTTCTTCTCTATCCTCTCCTCTCACCAACTCTTCTCTCAATCTTAACCAGCACCTTTCCCTCTTTGCCACCTTCACCACCCTCTTCCCTCCCACTCTCTCCTTCCATCCATCCATCCCTTTCTTCTCACCTGGATGATGAGGCTGTAGTTGGCAGGGGAGAAAAGGGGCGGGTTGTCGTTGACGTCAGACACGTCGACGTTGACCGTGGCGCTGCTGGAGCGGGCCGGAACGCCGTTGTCCGACGCCAGCACCGTTAGGGTGTACCCCGATGTCTGATGGGGAAGGGAGGGAAGAGGGGTGGGGTGGGGTGGCGAGAGAGAAAGGGAGAGAGGAAGAGAGAGGGAAAGAGAGAGAATTAATACCTCTATCACGCTCGGTACTGCTTTTGTAAGCGATTATGCAAAGCTGACTGGTAAACTGGCTCTGCTTTTCCGTTTGATTGCAGTCTACAGTGCAATTAAGGTGTCACTGAAGACAGAATTAGATGTCCACACACACACAAATGCATATATTTAGACACAGACCAACACATAAATGAATATATGAAGTAGCATAAATACATTGACACACACACACACACACGAACTTCGAAGATATTTCACAGATATGCATTTTAATGAATTTACATCAATGCCCATCCATTATAAAGTTGAATGTTTCACCATACCGTCTCTCTGTCTAGCTGGCGTGCCACTTTGACCTCTCCCCTGATTGGGTCAATGGTGAAGGGACTGCCCTGGTTCCCCTCCACGATGGAGTAACGCACGTGGTTATAGGCTGGCCCGTCTGCATCCTCCGCCATCACCTACGACCCGAGAGAACAGGAGAGAGGAAGAGTTACGACCAGCCGCCGAGGACGACACACACAGATGTAGACTTACACACGCACCTGCTCTGACACGAGACTGTGGGACACAGATGTTCACACACACACCTAGCCGGTATTGAAACGGATCATAGGGGAAATCAGGGAACGGACAGGATTCACACGTGTGTGACACGGGCAAGCATAAAAATCCTGTTTAACGACGGATCATTTATATTCGGGTTGATTAGACACAGTTGACAAATGGACACGGGGGAAGAAAGAGGGAGAGGGGCCAAGGGAAGAGGTGTTGGGATGTATAGAAAAAGGGGGAAGGGGAGAGAGCAAGAGAGAGAGGAGAGGGGGACAGTGAGAAAGGGACGGCTCAGTGAGTCACCTGTCTTTAATTCATTAGTGTGTGTGTGTCTGTTACAGTAGGCTGAGCATGAAGAGCGGAGGGAGGTCCACGTTTAACTCTGCCCCACCAGAAGGTGATCTAACTCAGCAACTGATCCGTGACGGACAGAGACAGAGAGAGAGATACAGAGAAAGAGAAATACAGAGAGAGAGAGAGATACAGAGAGAGAGATACAGAGAGAGAGATACAGAGAGAGAGGGGGTACTGACTGAAAGACTAGTTAAGATAGAGGGGTGAAATAATGGGATGAGGTGTGCAGTGATTGAAAAGGTATTTTATGAGCAGGAGGGAAACGGAAGAAAAATGACAAACGCGACATAAGCACACTGCCTATACAATGGTAGGGCAATCACCGCAATACAAAAACATTTTGTAGGTTCGAACACAACGCAAACAAACTCTAATATATTCCTTTAGCAATTTTGTATGCTTTTTGTTTTCTAGTTGCGAAGGGAAACACCAGACCAAATGATCGGAACGGTCACTCATCGGTCAACTCACCGCCACAACGGTCTTGCCGGGCTCGGCGTCCTCGGCCACCACGGCGGCGTAGGTGGCCTGGCTAAAGGCGGGGCTGTTGTCGTTGACGTCCGTCAGGTTGATGTTGACCGTGGCCATGTCGCTGAGCGGTGGCGTGCCCCCGTCCGTGGCCTCCACTGTCAGATAGTACTCGTGGGACGCCTCGAAGTCCAGCGGCTCGATGACGAAGATGTCACCTGGAGGGGAGACGGGAGAGGGAGGATAGGACGGTTGGATTAGAAGAAGGTTCCACCACTGTCCCAATGTACACAACAGAAATGTCATCTGCTACGTCCCCTTTGAAACGCAGGTTGACGTTTACTGAGTGATCTCCCCATAGATAGGCCAGCTGCAAAGTTGAAATTGGCTATTTTGTAAAAATTCATGAAAACACACATTTGTTTTTTGGTCTTCATTTAAGGTCAGGCATTGGGGTTAGCAGTGTGGTTAAGGTTAGGGTTCAAATCCGATTTGATGACTTTGTGGCTGTGCCAGCTAGTGACCACTCAGAACGGCCGCCTCCAGAACAAGACTCATTACGAAAAAAAGCTTAACCTGCCACACATACACACAAAGATAGTAGTCATAATATGGTGCGACTGGGGAGACATATAAAGGAAGAGGAGAGGTGGAGACAAGAGGGGCAGAGAGAGAGAGAGAGAGAGAAAAAGAGAGAGAGATTGAGAGAGAGAGAGATACATAGAGAGAGAGAGATGCAGAGCGAGAGAGAGATGCAGAGCGAGAGAGAGAGATACAGAGAGAGGGAGAGATACAGAGAGAGGGAGAGATACAGAGAGAGGGAGAGATACAGAGAGAGATCCAGAGAGAGAGAGATACAGAGAGATACACAGAGAGATGCAGAGAGATACAGAGAGACATACCAGTCCGAGGGTCGACACTGAACATGCCGTGCTCGTTCCCGCTCACGATGGCGTAGGCGATCTCCCCGTTGGCCTCAATGTCCCGGCTAGCGGCGTGCACCCGCAGCAACTGCGTGCCCACCGCCACGTCCTCCGAAACGCCCGCCACATACTCGCGGTGCTCGAACACGGGCGGGTTGTCGTTGATGTCTAGCACGGAGACCGTGACGCGGGAGAGGGACGAGAGGCGGCGCGGGGAGCCTCGGTCGGAGGCGCGCGCTTTGAGCTCGTACGCGGCTCGCGCCTCGCGGTCCAGGGGCTTTTTTAATACAACGACGCCGGTACGCTCGTCCACGGAGAAGTGGCCATCGGCCGAGTCGGCGAGGGAGTAGAGGATGTCGCCGTTCAAGCCTGGGAGGAGACAGAGAGAGATAGAGATGTGTTAAAAACGCATAAAATAAAACTAATGTGTAGAATCTGATATAAAAGCATTAGACTAACATTATTCTGAGTGACAGTTCATTATCGTTTTGCCTTTGTTGGAAAGCAAAACCATGAACAAACCAAACGGGAAACAATATAAAGCTGCATGTACATTCTCAGCAATACAGTCACACACTCCTGAGTAACAATACTTTGTCATATCAGCCTTTCAACACAATATACCCTTTTCACCGACCAAAAGCATTCACAACGCAAACATCAAATGTATTTGTCACATACACATGATTAGCAGATGTTAATGCGAGTGCAGCGAAATGCTTGTGCTTCTAGTTCCGACCATGCAGTAACATCTAACAAGTAATATAACCTAACAATTTCACAACAACTACCTTATACACACAAGTGTAAAGGAATGAATACGAATATGTACATAAAAATATATGAATGAGTGATGCCCGAACGGCATAGGCAAGTCACATCGCCCTCATAATAACAAACACCTTGCCGCTTCCCGACAGGGCGGTACAAAAACGAGACGGAGACGGATGTGGACAATAACCATAATGCCTTTTTGCAGGTGGCCCACATCTCTCTCTCTCTCACACACACACATTCCCCTCCCCTGCGCATCTCATTACGACTAAAGAGACGCTGGCTGTGTCCCAAATGGCACTCCATTCAATAGTGCACTACTTTTGACCAAACGGGCCCTGGTCAAAAGCAGTACACTACAATGGGAACAGGGTGCCATTTGGGATGCAGTTTTTGTCTGCCGGAGCACGGTTTATTGCCACCTGTTGGTTCCAGTCACCGTCGCTTTTATCAGACCAAATTACTCGGCCGACGGAAATTGCTTGATGACGTCTAAGTGGATCGCGCCAAATCGTTAAGCAATCTCGACTCCCGTCACTAGACGATTATACTTCATATCCAGTTTTCTGGAGGTTTCCTCCAAGACTGTGGGTCTGATTCAACCAGACCCGATTTTGTAATGTTTATGCAGTACCTTCATTTTTTTATAAAACTGCAGTACCTTATAAAACTATGTTACTACTTTTATCTTGCATCCCTATCTGGTGTCCAAAATCAGTCTGCCATTTTACCTAACCACTTAACCATTTTACTTAACCACAGGCAAACAAAATGTCTACATGCTAACTGACTATCTCCAAATTCTGCACCGTGGGTTTGATTAAACTGTGCCTTCGGAAGACAGCATTCGTTGAAACTTTATCAACAGCGGTAACAAAGACGTTCCTCCTCAGCCCAAAGTGGGAAGAAAGCTTGTTTGCGTCTAGTATGAGCCACATGAATGCTGTTTACCAAATAGAATGAGGGACAGCACAGACAAGGAATAGAAAGAAAAGAAACCACTTCAGAAGATAACAACTGGGGAGAGATAAGAAGAGATAGGGGATAAAGAGGACAGAGACGGGAAGAGATGGGGGATAGAGAGGAAAGAGATGGGAAGAGATAGGGGACATAGGGGAAAGAGATAGGGGATAGAGATGGGAAGAGATAGGGGATAGAGAGGAAAGAGATGAGGGGATAGAGATGGGGTGATAGAGGAAAGAGATAGGGTGATAGAGAGGAAAGAGATGGGGATAGAGAGGAAAAAGATAGGAAGATATATGGTGATAGAGAGGGGATAGAGAGGATGGGGATAGAGAGGAAAGAGATAGGAATGAGATGGAAAGAGATATGGGGATAGAGAGGAAAGAGATGGGAAGAGAGGGGGATAGAGAGGATAGAGATGGGGGATAGAGAGGATAGAGATGGGGGATAGAGAGGATAGAGATGGGGGATAGAGAGGAAAGAGATGGAAGAGAGGGTGATAGAGAGGATAGAGATGGGAAGAGACAGGGGAGAGAGGAAAGACATGGGAAGAGATAGGGGATAGAGAGGCTAGAGATGGGAAGAGATAGGGGATAGAGATGGGAAGAGATGAGGTGATAGAGGAAAGAGATAGGGGATAGAGATGAGAAGAGATAGGGTGGTACAGAGGAAAGCGATAAGGGGATAGAGAGGAAAAAGATAGGAATATATATGGTGATAGAGAGGAAAGAGATAGGGGATAGAGTGGGAAGAGATAAGGGGATAGAGTGGGAAGAGATAGGGGGATAGAGATGGGAAGAGATAGGGGATAGAGAAGAGATAGGAAGATATATGGTGATAGAGATAGGGGATAGAGAGGGAAGAGATAAGGGGATTGAGAGGATAGAGATGGTGATAGAGATGGGGATAGAGAGGATAGAGATGGGGTGATAGAGAGGAAAGAGATGGGAAGAGATAGGGGATAGAGATGATAGAGAGGAAAGAGATAGGGGATAGAGAGGCTAGAGATAGGGGGATCGAGATGGGGATAGAGAGGATAGTGAGGGGATTGAGAGGATAGAGATGGGAAGAGATGGGGTGATAGAGAGGAAAGAGATGGGAAGAGAAAAGGGGATAGAGATGGGAAGAGATAGGGGGATAGAGGAAAGAGATGGGTGATAGAGATGGGGGGGATAGAGAGGAAAGAGATAGTAAGAGAGAAAATGAAAAGAGAGAGAAGAAACAGAGAAAGGAATGTGTCAGCATAACTTCTCCCTTAAACGCCAATAAAGGTCACCAACCAGCTTCATGGTTTGTCAGGTTCTTTCCCCCAGACCGATAAGAAACCACTTTGAGAAACACCGCCAAGGCAGTGGGAACACAGCAGGGACAATGACGCGAGTAAGTATGAAAGTGCCAAATATCTTCAACCCAAATGAGCCGGTCTAGATAGCACAACTGGTGCAGGGGAACTGGCAGTGCTCAAAATGTGTCAACATTTGAAGCAAAGAGATACTCTGAGTCTCAAACGTTGATGATATCCCGCCCGAATAGTGAATGGAATCCTCTATCTATCTGACAATGGAGGTCTGACACGCACGCAGGTGCACACGCACACACTCAGTCAATGGCCGCTGGCTGAGTGAGCGAGGACTGTGTGACCTGGACTGTGGCAAAATTGGTATTTTGTCTCGTCAGAGTCGTCATAGATGGCCTTGACTTTGTTATTTCTCTGTGTGTGGAACTCTTCAGTTCTCCTGGCAATACGGGCATACATCAGCCAATACACATTTTACAAGGCTGGAGATAAAGATACAAACTAGAACTCTACAGATCTGTGTATGAGATACCAACACGTGTGAAAGGAATGCAAATGTCTCTCATTCAAAGGGCTTTATTGGCTCGGGAAACATGTTTACATTGCCAATGTAAGTGAAATAGATCATAAACAAAAGTGAAATAAACAATATTTAAAACAATAAAAGTAGACATTACACACACAAAAGTTCCAAAAGAATAAAGACCTTTGTCTTTGTTACAGTGTTGGAACGATGTGCAAATAGTTAAAGTACAAAATGGAAAATAAATAAACATAAATATGGGTTGTATTTACAATGGTGTTGGTTCTTCACTGGTTGCCCTTTTCTTGAGGCAACAGGTCACACATCTTGCTGCTGTGATGGCACACTGTGGTATTTCACCCAGTAGATATGGGAGCTTATCAAAATTGGATTTGCTTTTGGATTTTTTGTAGATCTGTGTAATCTGAGGGAAATATGTGTCTCTTATATGGTCATACATTTGGCAGGAGGTTAGGAAGTGCAGCTCAGTTTCTACCTCATTTTGTGGGCAGTGTTGCACATAGCCTGTATTCTCTTGAGAGCCAGGTCTGCTTACAGTGGCCTCTCAAAATAGCAAGGCTATGCTCACTGAGTCTGTACATAGTCAAAGTGGTCAGGTATTCTGCCACGGTGTACTCTCTGTTTAGGGCCAAATAGCATTCTAGTTTGCTCAGTTTTTTTGTTAATGCTTTCCAACGTGTCAAGTAATTATCTTTTTGTTTTCTCATGATTTGGTTGGGTCAAATTGTGTTGCTGTCCTGGGGCTCTGTGGGGTCTGTTTGTGTTTGTGAACAGAGCCCCAGAACTAGCTTGTTTAGGGGGCTCTTTTCCAGGTTCATCTCTCTGTTGGTGATGGCTTTGTCATGGAAGGTTTGGGAATCGCTTCCTTTTAGGTGGTTGTAGAATTTAATGGTTCTTTTCTGTATGTTGATAATTTGCGGATATCGGCCTAATTCTGCTCTGCATGCATTATTTGGCATTTTACGTTGTACACAGAGAATATTTTTGCAGATTTCTGCATGCAGTCTCAATTTGGTCTCTCTCTAATTCCCTCTCTCTCTCCCTCCCTCCCTCACCTTCCCTCCCTCCCTCCAGCTCCAAATGGTCCGAAATGTACCTCCAGCTAAAATTGGGGGAGGGAGGGTAAGAACCTAATTTTTCCACTCCTCCTTTCAGATATCCTTTATGTTAGCATGGAGGTAGGGCGGACTTAAGGAATTCCGTGCTAGTGTGCCAACCCTGGCGGGAAGAGCTGTCGAAAAAGTAGGCCCCCGTTTTGACTTTCTGAGTGAACGAGCGACCCAGTTCTTTCATCCCATTCGATCTGTCAAAACTCAGTTTACCTGAAGGACTGAAAGAGAGGGAGGAAGGACAGGGGTGAGAAAGGGAGAGAGAGAGAGAGCATCTCTTCGTCCATACCTAGGCTTTTGAAGGGAACAGGCTGACACGCTCCCCTAGTCTAGAACACCTTGCCCTGTCAGAGGAGTCATTACCAAATGCCAGTAAAAGAACCAGAACCTATCTAGTCAAATTGGTAGTGCCGCTAAAAGTGCCAATCGTGTCCCATTTTAGGGGAGTTCGCTAGTATCAGAGCTCTTGAGTTGAAATGCGGCAGCCACACTAACGCTTTCAACTGTCCTCCATTTGAGGGAGTTCTGGGGTCAAATCAGTTTCATTTCAAAGCGGCTGCTCCTGCTCAGGTGGGTTTCCTGAACGATGATGTACATATATGCCATGTAGCAGACTATTTCATCCAAAGCCACTAACAGTAGTGCACGCATACATTTTCGTATGGGTGGCCCCAGCGGGAACTGAACCCGTGATCCTGAAGCTGTAAGCGCCATTCTCTACCAACAGAGCCGCACAGGACCACAAACGTCATAGAAGACTATGAAGAGAACGTGTGGGTTGTGACTTACCCACCGGCAAATGTCAAATAGAAAACGGCCATTAGGCCTTTTCAGAATCGAGTGCTCGAGGAGAACAGAATTTCATTCATCCATCCCTATCATCATTTTACGCCATAAGAGTCTGGTGTAAAACGGAGTGGGGATTACTGTGATACTGTGGAGTCAGCATTGCAGGGGAAAAGCAAAGCAGCCATACTTCTCAAACAACTATGTCTGTATTTCTCAGCAGAAAGATGAATTATTAAGTGACTCGCCTGTTCACAAATAAAGATGACGCGGTTCAAATTCGACTAAGTTAACTGACGGATAACGTCGAGCTCCGCGGTGGCTACCGGACGTGGGCAGAGTCAACAGAAAGACGCAACATACTGCACATTGTGCACAACGTCGAGAGCACCGTGTGTACAGCACTAGACCAGAGAGCTTAGCATTGCCTGGTGGAAGACTGGTCAAATAAAGAACAATAAACAAAACAGATCAACTCATTTGTAAATAAACAATCAAACAAACGTACCGGTGTCGATGTCGGTGGCGAGTAGCCGCGCCACGAAGGTGCCGACCTCCGTGTTCTCGAAGACGGTGATGGCGTAAGGGCCGGAGGTAAACTGTGGCGCGTTGTCGTTCACGTCCTCCACGGTCAGGTGCACGGCCGCCTCGCAGTAGCGCCCGCCGCCGTCTAGTGCCCGCACCGTCAAGCGGTAGTCCTCCTTCTCCTCGCGGTCCAGGGGCTGCTGGGTCTTCAGTTCACCTGGGAAAAGTAAGACGGAGAAAGGCAGATGTCAATCAACGGGGCAGGCAATCACACACAACACGTCAATCACACACACTCGTTAAAAGCGCTGACACACACACAAACAGGCAGCCAAACACACACAAACACACACAGGCTTGTTAAACGTTATTGCAATCCAAAAACACTTCTACACGCTACGGCGCTTGCGGGTTGCACTTTAAAAATCTATTGTTCGACAAGGGCAGATAGCGTTAGAACTGCATCCTCTACCTACCCCAGGCCCCTTCCAAGAAAGCATAAAAATAAAACGCAAGTCAAGCTAAATGGTCTCTAAGCCGTTTAGTTCGGTGTAGAGTGCCCCTCCCCTCGACCAATTTAATGCGGCCCACCGGCTGGCTTGAGTAAAAAGAATAACTGAAACCAAATCGATACCGTGTACAAATGATAACGGACCTACATTTCTAACGTCTCTTAAGATAATTCACTCTGTCCATCGTGTTAACAGTCACCAAAACAAAGGTTAAGGTTGGGGGAAGCTGATCTGTAACTAGGGGTGAAACTTCACTTCAACATTTAGTTCCGAAAACCTTACAACCTTGTCATGCTCATCTCCACACACACCTCTATTTTTAAGTTGGCATTAGCCGCTTCAGTGCTTTCAGAAGCAACACTTCTCACAGATCACTGAGTCAGACAATGTGTGCCTGCATTCGTGCGTGTTCTGAGACCTCATATCCTCTTGTATGCCACAAACCCCTTCCCCTGATCCAAGCATCCAACCCACATCCAACCAACTAATGGTTTTCAGAAGAGGATGGAGAGAAATAAATAAATAATTGACAGAGAGGATGGGGGGGTAAGGGAAAATGCAGGAGGACAGGAGTAGTTGGCAGCTAAGAGCAGCTGGGAGGTGTCCTGGGATATGGTGCATGCCAACATTACCTGGGCCTCGCTGGACACACACGTGCGCCCACACACGCACACAAACTAGCGTTACTAACGAAGCCTCTTATGGTTCCTCGCATGCAATAATCAAATCCAATTTTATTGGTCACATACACATATTTAGCAGATGTTATTGCCGGTGTGGCGAAATGCTTGTAATCCTCCTTCTCAGCACGGAAAAAAGGACCCCCTCTCGATACTCTGACTAAATCCTTCTCCATCAATTTGGGCCAAACTAAATTGAAATGGCCGGATTCTTCGCTCTTCTTCTCTCCCTCCTCGCTGGCTCATACGGAGGTATCAAAGTACGTCTGAACTTGAACCACAATAAAAGGGGCTGCTGTCGTGCTGTAAAAGTATGGGGCTGCTCTCTCGTTCTCTAGCCTACTCTACACTGCCGCTGTCTTGTTTCTTCACAACCCTCTCTCGCTCTCCCTTCAGAAATAAACCAATGTACCATTTATTTTTTTAGTGTGGGGGTTAACGGGAGCTAACTGGTATTGTGTTTTCTAAGGCCTGACTCCTGTCATTCCATTTTGTCTCCACTTTCTGCAGAGGAGACTCGAAACCTTCAGGCGAGAACAATGTCGCTTGTATGTTAGATGAAACTCGGGTTCTTAGCGCCATTACTCGCTAACCCTCCGGGAAATGTTCTGGGGGCAAAATACATGAAAATAATCATCAAAAAGGACGCGACGTAAAGAAAATCCACCTTGCCACTAGGGACACACACACACAAACACACACACACACACTGGGGTGGATGGATTATGATTCAATCAAAGTGTGCATGACTGGTGTGCATGACTGATGCATGACTGGTGTCCACACTGAGAGGTTATTACTGTGTCTGTTTGTGACGTTACAGAGGGAGACAAAAGACAGGGTCCGTGAGTGTAGTGTTGCCAGGGTCAAACATGAAATCATGACATTGTAAAACGTGTGTGTGTGTGTGTGTGTGTGTGTGTGTGTGTCAGGTGGTGGTGGAGATGTGTGGTTAGTGTTACACGTCATGCTGCCATCACGCACCCATGGACATTTGACAGTCATAATAGTCAGAATAACCTTGGACATGCTGTGAATGTAAACTGGATGAATGCGAGTGCAGTGCAGCAATTTGAAATGACTCGAAACGACTCTACATTGTGGCAGACATGAACCTGTGGCTGTTTTGATTTTGATTAGCTGTATGGTAGCATGGGCAGACTAGTCAACACATTGAGTGTGTTGAGGTGTAACACAGACAGACAGGAAAACAGACAGACAGACCAACCTGTGTCTGGGTCGATGGTGAAGAGCTCGGCTCCCGGTCCCTGGAGCTCGTAGGAGATGTGGGCGTTGGAGCGGATGTCTGCGTCTGTGGCCGAGACCTGCAGGATGAGCCTGCCGGCTGGGAAGTCCTCGGGGACCCTCTCTGTGTAGAGGGACTGGGGGAGCGGAGAGAGGGAGAGGGGAGAGAGAGAAAGGGAGGATGAGAGAGTGTGTGGGAGGGAAGAGGGGGAAGACATCAGAAGGGAGAAAAAAGATTGATGGTGGGGGCGGACAGAGAGAAGTAAAGGTAGAATATGCAAGATTAAGCATAATTCAATAGGTATATTAACAAGAAGGGAGGAAATGGATAGAGGGGTAGAATGAAAAGACATTACAATCGACCGCAGTATGCACTTAAACCATAATACAATCAGCAATGGAAATACATTAGCTGGTAAAAATAGCCCTCAATGTAAGAAAATTACCCCTTAATTTTCGCTTGCCTTTCTTCAACGAGAAGCCTTTCCAAACCTCTTATTTTCCTCCCTCGCTCCCTCCTTCCTTTCTCCCAGATACTTGTCATGCATAGTGTGTACCCCCACACGCAGATAACATGGCATTTTTTAGTGGCCTGCCTTCTCTCTTTACCTTCTCGCAAACGGGGCTGTTGTCGTTGGCATCCAGGACTTTGACCTCGACCACGGCCTTGGCAGAAAAGGTGCCGTCGGTGGCGGTGATATTTAGGAGGTAGTTGTCGCGCTCCTCGCGGTCCAGTGGCTTCCTGACAGACACTTTCCACTCGTTCTGGAGGTGCTCGATCGCAAACTGTCCTAGAGGGTCGCCTCCTGTATGGGTAGAGAGTCATTGGGGAGAGTTAATGGGGAGGGTCAATGCGGAGCGAGTCATTGGGGAGAGTGGCATTCAAACTAATGAGCAATGCGCCACAATATGGCCCCTGCCTCTGGTTTCGAGAGGGCTAGTGGTTTTGTGTGTGTATCTCAAGGGTGTGTGTTTGAGTTCTGTACTGGATCACACATCAATGGCGAAAATAAATATATATAAGATGCATCCAAGCCTTTCTATCAGGGTTAGTCTTGGAATCAGAGAAGATCTTATCCTGCGAGTGATAGCGGAGCTCAAAGAGGAACTGCATCCATGTCTACCAGTTATCGCTTCCTATTTCAAAAGCTGTCCGCTGGTCAGAGTCGTGCTCAACCCCCGGGATCTTTATAGTGCCTGAGCAAATGTACCTCAGGTAGGGTTCATATTATTCATTTATCATAACCACTTCAACTTGCAAACCAACGTTCATGAAGTATGTTTGGTACACAGGAAACCATAATAAGGAGGCTGTTTTTTTGTGAAGTAGGAAATGTGCATTCAAGCTAATATGAGAGCTCATTTCTAAAATCTCTGGTAATTAAACGTGGCATAGTCATTCCATCCGCTAATGAGCACCAGAGGAAGTGCATTTCCCCCATGAATTTCAAAGCGTCATCGAAATAATTAAACATTACCTTTTTCTTTATTTCTTTCTGATGACCTACATATTTGCCTTGATGTTTCGCAAATTAGTCGATTCAAAGTGTTTACAAATAAAGAATACGCATTATATGTTCAGAGAGCAGATATGATCTTCATATTTAAGCGGGTGTAAATGTCTAATCCTCTTTTGAGCAGTATTTATTAAAGCTGTTTATTAACACAAACAGGGAAGGCTATCAAGCCATGAGCTGTGAGCAGAGCAAATACTGGTATTGTTAGAGATAAAAACCCACCTGTGATAAAGTAGCTGACTTGTTTGTTGATCTCCTCCGTGTCGGCGTCCGTCGTGCTAAGGATGGCAATGACTCCACTGGGTGGAAGGTCGTCTTCGCTCACCGTGCCCTTGTAGATCTCGGCAGTGAAGCGCGGCGGGTTATCGTTGACGTCGGCCACGGTAACCTCCACAGTGGCGCTGGTCACCAGCTGCACCTTGTCTCCGCGGTCTGTGGCCAGCACGGCTATGGTGTACTTGCTGGTCTTCTCGCGGTCGAGCTCTTTCAATGTCGTCACCCAGCCTGTCTCACTGTTGACGGCGAACAGCTCAGAGATCTCAGCCAAAGTTTGTTTGGGGTCCAGGCTGTAGATGACTTGACCGTTGGTGCCCGAGTCCTGGTCGGTGGCTTTGACCTGGATCACCGGCGTGCCATCTGGAAGGTTCTCCACCACCACCGCCTCATACGGGTCTGACTCAAAAACAGGCTTGTTGTCGTTGAGGTCCTTGACCTGGATGTTGATGTCGACAGACGCCACCGTTTCGTAGCCCTCCTGTTGGCTCTGGGCTTGCAGCGTGAGCTGGTACCACTTCGTGGTCTCGTGGTCCATACTCTTCTCCAGCTTCAGGGCCCCAGTGTCCCGATCCACCACGAAGACCTCATTCTGGTTACTCTCCGGGGTGTTGCCCTTCACCAGGCTGTAGAACACCGGTTGTTCACTCTCCGCCTGGATGACGTCAATATCCGTGCCGATGAGCATGTCTTCGGCGATGGTGAACCGGTAGTGTGGCTCTGCAAACTTGGGGACCGGTACCTCAGGGGCCACTATCCTGATGTAAACGCGGACGACGGATTGCTTGGAAGGACTCCCAGCATCCTTTGCCCTAACGTAGAAAGCATAGAGGTCGTTTTCGAGTCCGATGAGGCTCTCTTTGGTGACAATGACTCCACTGAAGGGGTGGATTTCGAAGTTCTCCTCCACGTTTTCCACGTCGGCTTCGATAGTGTAAGCGATGTCGGCGTTGCTTCCCTCATCCATGTCTGACGCAGCGATTTTCACCACGGTGGTTCCCCTGGGGACATCCGATGCTACATTGGCTTTGTACTCCACTGCCCTGAATTGTGGGGCATTGTCATTGATATCTGTCAAAATCACATTAATAATGCAGAAGCCTACTTTGCCGCCACCGTCCTTTGCCATGAGCGATATGGGGATGACCTTCTCAATGGCGTTCTCGCGGTCTAGGATCTCCAGGGTGAAAATTTCTCCATTTTCATTGACAGAAAACTTGTCTTTGGCAAAATCGTTGACGATGTGGTAAGTTAGGCTCCCGTATGTGCCAGTGTCTTCATCTGTAGCTTTGGCCTCAGCAACTAACGTTCCGACCGGCGAGTTCTCAGTGAGTTCAACTATATAGTCGAGCTGGGGGAAAGTGGGGTTGTGGAAGTTGGCACCGTTGACTGTGACTTTGACCATGGCCGAGGTCCTGAATACACCATCTGACACGGACACGTTGAGGTTGTACAGTGGCTCCATCTGTAGTTTACGGTGGTTGGAGATGACGATGGCCCCAGTGTTTTTATCCATGGCAAAGTTCTGGTCCTTATTGCCAGACAGAATGGAGAACTCAAGCCTGCCGGCGTCTGAGCTGTCGGCATCGGACGCCTGGACATGGGTGACGAAGTAACCGCGGGGGGCCAATTCGCTTACTGTGGCTTTGTAAGAGCTCTCAGTGAACACCGGAGCATTGTCATTCAGGTCAGTGACATCTATGGTCACAGTGACATGGCTGGAGAGGGCAGGCACTCCTCCGTCCACTGCGCGGACAGTCAGCTTGTGTTGCTGCTTTTCCTCCTGGTTGAGCATGCGAGCAGTCCAGATGATTCCCAAGTCACGGTCAATGCTGAAGTAGTCTGAGCTCTTTTCCTTGTCTTCAACTAGCTGGTAGAAGAGCATTTTGTTGTTGCCAGTGTCGAAGTCTGTGGCGGCGACTTGCAAAACTGCAGTGCCGATGAAGGAAGCTTCAGAAACACTTGCGTTGTAGGACTTTAGTTGGAAGACAGGGGGATTATCGTTGACGTCTTCCAGAATGATATCAACAAAGACATCAGCGTGGGCCCCAGTCAGTGAGTCTGTGGCTCTGACACTCAATTTATAAGCAGGGTGGGTCTCAAAATCCAGAGGTTGGATTACATGTATGACACCTGTGTTGAAATTGATGGAAAACTGACTGAAGGCATCTCCCTCAGAGATGGTGTATACTATCTTGGGGCCTTCAGAGTCAGTAGCCTGGACGTGAACTACAGGTGTGTGTAACTGGATATTTTCAGGGATTTCGATGCTGTAGAATGCCTTCTCAAACACTGGCATGGCTTTGTTTACTATAGTTATGGGCACTTCCACTTCTGCCGAGAGGGCTGGTTCTCCTGCATCTTTGGCCACAACGTTGATGACGAACTCACTGTTGAGGGAGTCTTTGTCTAACTGTTTTCTGAGGGAGATTTCTCCCGAGGGGCTTATCTGGAAGTGCTTGTGGTGTTCTTTCAGGTGGTAATGGATTTCAGCATTTTGACCCATGTCCCGGTCCACTGCTGTCACCTGACGGATGGCCTGACCCTCCTCTGCGTCCACCTGGACCAAGGCTTGATAGGGCAGGTTGACAAACATGGGCTGGTTGTCATTCACATCTTCTACAATCACCGTCACCAGAACGTGGGCCACTTCAGAGGAAGCGTCCTCCCTGGTCACCTCCACGACGAGGTCGAACGTGTCCTGTGCCTCGCGATCGAAAGGTATACCTGTGGTGGAGAGCACTCCGGAAGTGCGGCTGATTTGGAACCTCTTGTCTGGGTTCAGGATGGTGTAGAAGAGGGGTTCGTTGATGTGGTTCCCCACAGCGGCAATGACCGCTAATGTTTTCTTCTCAGAGGAGTTCTCTTTGACATAAGCCTTGTAGAAGTCCCTAGTGAACTTCAGGCTGCTCTCCTTGTTCTCACGGATGTTTATCTTTATCGATGCTGTGTTGGCGAACCTGCCGTCTGAGACCCTCACCCTGAGTTCGTACCTGCTTCTTAGCTGGGTGACGTTCTGGATAGTGATGATGCCTGTGTTGGGATCCATCTTGAATTTCTCCCCGATGTTCCCCTCTGAGATGGAGAAGAAGAGTTTAGAGTTTGGTCCGGAGTCTGCGTCTGATGCGTTGACTTTGATTACCTCGACACCTTTGTAAGTTGGCACGATCACTGATGTCTCGTAGAGCTCCTGGCTGAACTGTGGCGAGCAGTCGTTGACATCGATGACTTCGACGGTCACGTTGGCGGCTGTCTCGGCGAACAGACGCGGAATTCCGAGGTCGTGGACCTGAATGGTAAAGCGGAATACACTCCTTTGTTCGTAATCCAGAGTGGTTGTCATTCTAATGGCTCCCGTACTGGAATCGATGGCAAAGTAGTTGTGAGCGAACGGCTCGACAATCTGATAGACCAGCATGGCGTTGGCATCGCGGTCAGCATCCGAGGCGCGGATGACCAGCGGGGTGTTTTCTCTGGTCAAGACCACACTGTTGATGGGAGCCGATTCGCTAATCATGCCTGTGAACTCTGGCTGGAGGAAGATGGGGGCATTATCGTTCTCGTCCTTCAGGTGAATCAGCAGAGTGGTGTTGCTAGCAAGACCCGCCATGTTGGTTCCCTGGATGGTCAGTCTGTACTCAGGGGTCATTTCATAGTCCAAAGCCCTCGAAGTTACAACCACACCGGAGTTTGGGTTTACATCAAATGCGCCATCAGTGTTTCCACCTTTGATTTGGTAGAACACAGAGGACTGGCTGGTTGCTGTGATCATGGTTACAAAACTGCCGGGGAGGGCCAATTCGCTGACCTCTGCAGAGAACTCCTTGGCAGTAAATCTGGGGGTGGCATTGTCCGACACGGTGACAGCGATGTGGACGGTGGCGGTGGCAGTCAGCGAAGGGGTTCCTTTGTCGGTTGCCTTCACAGCTAGTTCAAACTGGTTCTTGCTGCTTCGGTCCAGCTCCTTGGCCACGGTAACAGTGCCCAGCACCGGATCAATGGCAAATGAGTTTGCAACATTTCCTGTTCCAAAAAAAAAAAACACAAGAAGATTTATTAATGTGGTTACTATGGCATTGATTTTCATTCCAGACAGAAATGTGTGCATTTCTTAAACATTAAAGCCAGGGTGCAATTTTAGGCTTCTTGATTACCGTAAATTGAATTAACTAGAGTCAATGTCAGCGCCCTCGAGGAAATCTAATTAGCATAATAAAAAATCCCCATAAAAATCTGTCAATTTAAGCTACAGATATTTTTTGTTGTTGCAGCAGATGTATCTTAATGCACTGCATCCGCCGATGGCGCAATTCTGCATCTGCTGTGAAAGGTGACAGAGCTAAAGCGGTGTTTGACAGACCATAAGACATCCTGAAAATTGGTCTTCTCACAAAATCGTCTGTAGCATCCAAACAGTTTGGCCTACAAACTATTATGACCCCTCTATGGAAGGATGAGACTCTCACGAACAATTGTGTTCTCTGTTTTGCTCTACGACCCCCACAAGTGTCTTGGGACACGTCTGAAGTCAGTACAGCCGATCTGACAACTTCCCTCTGTGGAAAAGTGAGACTATCACGAACATCGTGTTTTTCTCTAGGATGCCCACAGGCCTCACAAGACTCGTCTGAAGGTTCCCCGGTATAATTTATTAATGGAAGTATATATGGAGACTGTTTAGAGCCATAAATAATGGGTTAGATATATGTCCTATATCTTTCAGATATAGAACAGACACTTAAGAACAAACTTCCTTTAGAATTTTTTTGGGGGAGGGGGTATCTGTTGTTCCATGTAGTGAATCTGTTATTCAATGCTTTTGTTTGGACTAATAGCAGTAAGAAGTAGGAAAATAATTTTCCTTGTATTCTTTCGTTTTTTTACTTTTAAAATTCTTAACAGCAAAATGATCCTTGGTATGACATTCTTAAAACAATACACTCTGATTAGCATACTCCCTGCTTTTGTCTAAATGGGATACAGCCTAGGAGAACTTACGCAGCAGGTTAGGACAATTAACGTAGCAGGTTTGGAAAATTAGATTAAGGTTAAGAAAGGGGTTAGGGTTAGCTAAAATGCAAAAACAAATCTACTTTTGATGTCAATTTGACTAAATCTAGACATGACCCCCTTCATTCCCTCACCCCCCAAATGGCCATAGCTCTCGAAAGGCATTCGTGAAGATTGCCTACACCAGTCCACCTCTGCTTTGAAAACCTGACTCATTCTCCGGCAAGATACATTTCAATGAGCTTGAGTCATCTCAACTATCTGAAAAATGTACATCCTAAACAAAGAACCCAGCCAATGACTACATGCCCGACCCTCTCCCAAAACACAGCTTATCTTACAGGGGAAACAATGGTGGGAAATTCAGAGGGGGCATCGGCCGAACTCCCACATGCTTGGAGATCCTCTGACAAAGTCCTCCTACTTTGTGAAGTATTCCATTCACGACCGAGGGTCAGTGGGCAGGGGACCTCTCTATGCCCTGCATACATTTTCCCCAGGCCCCTTGCGTTGGTATCGCTAACTGGGCTGCTATGCTGCTATGCATACTTCTATCATGACTGGCCAGAGGCTAGAGAATGCCAGTATGGCTGACATGTTAAGAATGTGGCTCCGGGGTGAAGTTTCGCCTAGGTACCGATCTAGGATCAGCTTCCCCTCCTCAAATCCTAACCTTAACCATTAGTGTGGAAAATGCAAAACTGATCCAAGATCCGGATCTAGGGGCAACCTCATGCCACTCCTAAGAATGTAGTCTAGGGCGTCTGTGGTGCTGTTAGCCAACCTGACTCGATGCTGTAGATAATCTCTGCATTCTGTCCCTTGTCTTTGTCCAGGGCGGTGACCTGGAGGACTGCCGAGCCCAAGGCGGCCGACTCGAAGACGCGCCCGGAGTAGGGCGAGCCCACGAACCACGGCGCGTTGTCGTTGGTGTCCTCCACGTCCACGATGACTCGCACCAGGTTCCTCTTGACAGGGATGTCCTGGTCACGTACCTGGGGAGGGGGGAAAGAGAGTGAGAAAGAAAGAAAAGAGACAGAGAGAGATGCAGAGAAAGGAAAAGGACAGAGGGGGAGACAGATAGGGATACAGAAAAAGAGAGAATTAATGAGTTGTAATACAATCTGAAGCAAACTCTTCTTTCCCTCAACAGTAACTTCATTAAAATGACAACTCATCAAATCATTAAAAAAACATGTCAAAGTAACTATTTTTCTTAATTTGTCTTAATTCCCAGTGATCTAAACAAGTAAACAATGAATGGGCGGGGGGGATCACTTTGGATGGGTGCTGCATGGTTAGTTCCAAATGGCAAATACCAGCAACCAAACAAACAATTAATCAATACAGGCTGACTGCCCATCTGTTGGAATTGGAGAGTGGCTGATTGAGAGAGACACACACAGTGGCTGAATAGGCGAGAGTGTTCTGAAACCTATGTTACTCTCTCAATGGAGAAATTGGCTCAGAATCAAACCTTTCATAATATGCTAATAGAACACCGACATTCCTTTTATCTGTTCCGTTTCTATGGTAATAATGATGATATAACGACATGTTCCCATTGGCTGGGCTGAGTGGGTTCGTTCAGGGCGTACAGTGCATGTGTTAATTGTCTGAGCACCACACCACTTTGACCAAGGCTCTAGCAAGTTTTTCCAGCACACTCAGCACTGATACCAGAATAATAACACACATTATTAATTAGGTAGATTCTAGAACATCCGTGAAATCCGTACCATAACAGTGAGCGTGTGTCGCCGCATGGTCTCGTGGTCAAGCCGCTCGGCCGTGTAGAGGGCACCGGTTCCCGGGTCCAGACGGAACTTCTTCAGGCTGAAGGGGTCGGTGCTGCTCAAGAGGGTAAAGGTCAACTTGTTCTTATCGTCTTCGTCCGTGGCACCGATCCGGAGTACCTCGGTCTCTGGCGGCGTGTCCTCGGCCACAACCACCTCGTAGCGCGGCTGGGAGAACTGGGGCCGGTGGTTGTTGGTGTCGATGACACGGATCAGCACCTGGTGGGAGGAGGGGAGAGGGATGGTGGATGTCAGTATAGTGAATATTTGAGTAAGGGTCAATCAGAGAGTAATGCATGATGTTGTGAATATTTGAGTCAGGGTCAATCAGAGTAATGCATGATGTCGTTGACTTTTCACTGTCTCTCAGTCATTGTTTCTCTGTCTTCACTCTTCACTCACGCTCTCTCTTTCTCCATTCCCAAGAGTGCCCTTTTCATCCTCTACTTCCCATCTCTCCCTCCCTGACTCCCTCTTCCCCTCTCTACATCCCTTTCCATCCATCTTTCAAGTAATGAGCAGTGTTGTGAAATACTTTCCACCGGATGGCCACTTGGCACTGCCGACAAGGAAAACAAGAAATCAATGCGGGATAACCCTAATGCTTTCAGGTGAAGACACGTTGAGGGAGCATTGAGGGAGTGTTAAAGAGGCGGTGATAAAGTTACAGGTGATCGCTTGATTAATGACATCAGAGTAAGCCATCAGTTGTGAAACGTAAAATGCATTTAGAAATATATTGCAGATTCAAAAGGTTCACCAACTATTTATCACACGGATAATGTGAGTTTCATAGTTCAAGGATGAAGATTGATTATGAAAAATAAAAAAATCTGCTCATACATTGAGGTACACCTTAATAGGAACGTATAATACATTGACAGATATATGAATGCACACGATCTCTGATAAAAGTGCCATTGTGTAATTCCATAACACAGCATCACACTCTAAACATATATTGCAACAAAACACATATATTGCAAAATATATTTTCCACACAAAGACAGACCTTTTTGTCACAATACCACAGTTGGCAATGTGGAAGTTTCCCCCCCATCTCATACAAAGAATCACATCCCTGGTCCCTAAACTAAAATCCAGCGAGGCTTGTTTTTATCAATGTGAGCCACTCGTCTACTGGACTTCCGACGAGGGATTAGGGCGAGCCCATGGAATGGCTGTGGCTGTAGCTGGCCCGGCGGGGTTTTCCACGGCGGCAAAACAAAAGGAAAACACAGATTGGACACCTGGATGCTAGCCACCAGGGGGCAATTTCACCTTTATTTATTTAACCAGGTTGGCTAGTTGAGAACAAGTTCTCATTTGCAACTGCGACCTGGCCAAGATAAAGCATAGCAATTCGACACATACAACAACACAGAGTTACACATGGAATAAACAAAACATAGTCAATAATACAGTAGAACAAAAGAAAACAAAAAGTCTATATACAGTGAGTGCAAATGAGGTAAGATACGGGAGTTATGGCAATAAATAGGCCATGGTTGCAAAGTAATTACAATATAGCAATTAAACACTGGAATGGTAGATGTGCAGAAGTTGAATGTGCAAGTAGAGATACTGGGGTGCAAAGGAGCAAGATAAATAAATAAATACAGTATGAGGTAGGTAGATAGATGGGCTGTTTACAGATGGGCTATGTACAGGAGCAGTGATCTGTGAGCTGCTCTGACAGCTGGTGCTTAAAGCTAGTGAGGGAGATATGAGTATCCAGCTTCAGAGATTTTTGCAGTTCGTTCCAGTCATTGGCATCAGAGAACTGGAAGGAAAGACGACCAAAGGAGGAATTGGCTTTGGGGGTGACCAGTGAGATATACCTGCTGGAGCATGTGTTACGAGTGGGTGCTGCTATGGGGACCAGTGAGCTGAGATAAGGCGGGGCTTTACCTAGCAGAGACTTGTAGATAACCTGTAGCCAGACGAGTATGAAGCGAGGGCCAACCAACGAGAGCGTACAGGTCGCAGTGTATGGGGCTTTGGTGACAAAACGGATGGCACTGTGATAGACTGCATCCAATTTGTTGAGTAGAGTGTTGGAGGCTATTTTATAGATGACATCACCGAAGTCGAGGATCGGTAGGATGGTCAGTTTTGTAATGTCCCACATGGGAATAACACATCCAGCTGGAACCCGTATACCTGAATCCCACTATATAGGGCCAAACTGAGCCAAGCCGAGCTGAGCAATACTGGGCTGGCCTGGTTGCACATCCGCCATAGTTGCTGGAAGCGTGCTGTAAAAGACAACGTGAAAATGAAATATTTGAGCCGGCACAGTTCAAATCAAATCAAATGGCGCAGATGTCATTGCGGGTGCAGCGAAATGCTTGTGTTCCTAGCTCCAACAGTGTAGTAGTATCTAACAATACACACAAATGTAAAAGTAAAATAATGGAGTTAAGAAATATAGAAATATTAGGACCAGCAATGTCGGCGTTCAGGCCTATCGTAGGAATCGTAGTCATGAGGACAGAAATAGGCAACTCACTCACTGCCAGCACCTCTGCTCTACTACGCTGTCAAAAATGTCCGTTGGTGCCTCTTGACAGCAATGAGAGCATGGAAAACACTGCCAGCAGAGTGCAGGAGACAAATATAGCCTAATCTGACGGGTGCGATAACATTAAAAATCTGTTGTGTGCTGTGAGGTTGGCAGGGCTGGCTGGGTTCACAGATGCCCATGTCAAGCAGTGGGGAGTACAGCTATTGGCTAGGTTGCATACTAGTTAGGCAGTGCTTTATCTTCAGAGCTGGCAGTCTCAAATGTTAGCGGTATGCTAACAGTCAAGAGTTGTATCAGTCTGCAAGTGGATTGGATGAAAGTTAACTTCTGAAAGATATTATTCTCAGTCCAAGTAGAATTGCATACCGCTGTGTACTGTACATTGCAACTGTACAGTTGCATCTCTAATCTATCCCTCTCGCTTTCTATCTCATACAGTTTTGTACAGAACTGGCAGTTATCGAGATGCAGGCACGTCCACAGATAGGGCTCAACCTGTGCACGAGCACCTGCCCTTTTGCCCTCCTAGGAATTACTTTTAATTTTAATTTAGATTCTCTTTTCATTTTTGGTTTTCATCTAAAATGTAACAAAGTGCTCATCAAACGAGCAAATTTCATAAGCTCTTGAATCTCAGAAATGTCCCCCCCTGCCCAGCCCGAATAAGCTCACTTGTGGCTCAGTTGTAGAGCATGGTGTTTGCAACGCCAGGGTTGTGGGTTCGATTCCCACGGGGGACCAGTATGGGGAAAAAAATGTATGAAATGTATGCATTCACTACTGTAAGTCGCTCTGGATAAGAGCATCTGCTAAATGACTACAATGTAATGTACAATGTTTGACTTGCATGTAGGGGCCACTAGCTGTGAGACTTGAATACTGGTAGGAGGCTACTTTAGAGTTGTATCTGTCATATGTGTGTCTCTCACTGTTAGGGACATAGAATGGGAAAACTTGACTGCGTCTTAGTAAGTGGCAGATGTCAGCAGCGGAACAAACTCACATCAAGTAAAAACGAGTTGGTTTCAACAGCATAGCGAACTAGCTAGCAAATTTACATCATCATTCGCTCCGATCAGCTGATAAGACCCTCTTTTCCCAATGTCAATCATCTCTCGTCATCTGGCATTAGCTTCCTTACAATGTGTGATGTTGGCTGTTGTTTTAGAAAATAAATAGGTCTATACATTTGGACATTTTGGCTAGAGAGACATTTGGTATGTTATGAATTTTGAGCTCTGAAAGTTATTTTTGAGCACCAAAACGTCTGTGCACGGTCCTGTCTAGATCCTTTTTGAAACTGTACTCAGTGTGACCATAAAGGGGTCCCCAGTGGGGTGTGTGTAGTATTATGGATAGGACCCTCTTGGCAGCCCACCAGTCTCTCTCTCTAGTCCAGGCGCCTCGTTTCATGTCACGCCAGACGTCACACTGTCTAAGGTCCCTGGGGCCTCTGCGATCCAGTTTGCACACACATACAAACACTCTCAACCCACCACCGAGCCCCTACACAATGCATTTCAATCTGGACGGTGGCAGATAGCGCAGTGAGCAAAAGGAGGGCCCTTCACAAGCGGCTGGGCCTGAGAAGAAAAAAAAGCAATAGAAAAATAAATCCCAGGCGATTGTCCGCTGCCATCTGCCCAACCATCCACCAAGTGAGTCTACATACCGTCAGAAAGACAGGAAAGGAGGGAAACGAGACCGAGAAAAAGACGAATGTCCACTATCATCTATCCATCGGTCTATTTAAAAAAAAAAACACATATAGCCTCTTCAAGAAACTTCAAAGGGGCATTACCCCCGAATATGCATGATGCAATGTGACTGGCAGTTGAAAAGATGACAAAGGAGAGAATTTCTCACTCTCGATACCTTCCTGAGGGACTCGGGTCAACGCAACAAGATTGGGACTGAGACAGCGAACATATGACAGATGAAGAGATTAAAGGATGAAGAGAAAGATATAAAAAAGGAGAGAGAGATATTGAAAGGGAGAAAACGGCTGAGAGGAGAGCCCGAATCACGATGAGTAAGAGAAGAAAAGAGAGGGAGAGACAGAAAGAAATAGAAGGTGAAATTCAGAGAGGAGACAGTGAGAAAGAAAGAAAGAAAGAAAGAAAGAAAGAAAGAAAGAACAAAAGAGAGAGAAGACAGTGAGGGAGAGAAAGAGAGAAAAGATAAAGACGTAATACATCCAATAGGAAGAAAGAGGGGAACAGATAGCTCCAAGAGAACAAAAACAGAGTTAGATAGAGGAGGTGAAAATGGACAGCGTCTGCATGAAAAGGAGATACAGAAACAGTGAGAGAGTGAGAGAGTGAGGAATGAGACAGACAGAGAAAAGCACACAAGACAAATATGGAAAGTGAAAGAGAGAGAAAGATGGAAAAAGAAAACCGATAAATGGGAGCTGAGGCAGATTGTGGACAGAACAGCCTGAAGCACTACTGCAGAGCAGGAGGGTGGTATGGGGGGCTGGCAAGGAGGCAGGGGAAAGGAATGGAAGGAAGGGGGCAGCCTGCCTGGGCTGCCTGGCTGGCACCGCTCCCTGCCGATGAGGTGCCCAGGATGGAATGTTTCTCTCCGCCCCTGCTTCGGATCAGCTGACCCCCACACACACACACAGAGAGAGAGGCCGCTTTGGAGCAAGAGGCAGACAAACAGAGAGACAGACTGGTCGTTTGGTAGGTAGGTATAGGCAGGTAGACAGACAGGAGAGAAAGATGGACAGAAAGACAGACAAACTCCCACATAACAGAACACCAAACAGAAACACTTTACTTCACTATGGTGTCACTTAGCCAGTCAGAGACCTAGGAACAGGTCAGCAAGGTAGCTGGAACAGGCATATAAGCTTAGGTCCAACCACGACCGCACAACAAACAACACCGCGAGCGAGAGCCAGCCAGCAACTTCCGAGAGGGACAGAAAGGGAAAATGGTGCCAGAGAAGAAAAAAAGAGCGAGAGAGAGAGAGTTCACACCTCCCCCACACAGACCTCCAACGCAGACCCGTGCGCGGCGTCCAACATGGTACACGTGAGGCAGAAAAACGGCACCGCCCTCAGCGGGTGCCATGTCCGGGTAAGGCGGGCAATGATGCCCCCCCTGCCAGGAGGCAGGTTTTTGGGTCCGGGATGTTGGCATGGTCCAACCTGTAGCTACATGCTTCTCGAAATAGGATTAAAATAGAACACGACCAACAGAGGTCCAGTGTTTCTTGTTTAGGCTTTATTCTCCCTCAACAGAATAAATAATAATAATGATCTGTGCATGGTGGGACTGAGGGGGAGGGAGGGAGAACCTCGAATGTGGAAGGGAACAGAGAGGGAGAGAGAAAGGAAGAGAGAGAGAATTGAAAGAGGGAAAGAAAGAGAGATGGAGACCGATAGAAACAGAGCGAGAGACTGATAGAAACAGAAAGAGAGAGAGGGGGAGAAAACAAGAAAACAAACAAAGGCATTCCTTGGAGAGAGGAAGAAGGGAGGAGAGAGGAAAAAACGAAAGAAAATAGGCCAGCTAGTCTGGCAGAGGCAGACACCACATGACTTTGAATTGAAGGAGAAGATAAGTGAAACTGTGTGTGCGCGTGTTTCGTTTCGACTAAACGAATGGCATACTCCCGGCCACAGGGTAAACGGCACACCTCCGTCACAGAAAACTGAGTACCCAAAACATCCCTTTGTATCTTAAATCCGTTGTTTGGCATGTTCTGTTGTTTTTTTCTTCCCCTCGGTTTACATGCAACGTCACAAAAATACGTCTTACTTGGGGTTCATCCACAAAGTCAATTACTCTGTTATTTCCATTGACTCATCTCTCCCCACACACAGAAACCCTAAAACGGGCCAGACCCCCACACTCCCCAACACGACCCATATTCCCTGTATGTGTGCTCATCCGCGGCCAGCGACTGATTTTCTCTGATGTCTAACTAAGAAGGTTCGGCTCCACAAAGGCCTTCACACACCCCTCACAGTAACGAGAGGCGACTTGAAAAACGGGGTGCCGAGCCTTTGAACACTGTCAGCGCCATGTCTAATTGTGTTATGTAATTTCTCCCCTTTGTAACGCCATCCCACTGGTCAAAACATGAAGGCTTCCCAACTGGAACCGTATTTCCTATAAAATACACAACTTTTGACCAGAGCCCTATGGTCAACGCCCTCGCTGTCGGAAGAAAGAACCGATCAGCGATACCCGATATTTCCTTGTTTTCTGACAGACATGTCTTCTGAACTTGACTAAATCAATGTATGGACTGGGACAGAAGAGAATGAAGGAGGGGTCTGCTGAAGTGAATTTTCCTTGAAGATCGTGTGTGTGTGCGTGTGCGTGTGCATATGCAAGCATGTACAGTGCCAGTCAAAAGTTTGGAAACCCCTACTCATTTAAGGGTTTTCCTTTATTTGTACTATTTTCTATATTGTAGAATACTAGTGAAGACATCAAACATATGGAATCATGTAGTATATTTTATATTTGAGATTATTCAAAGTAGCCACCCTTTGCCTTGATGACACCTTTGCACACTCTTGGTATTCTCTTAACCAGCTTCATGAGGAAGTCACATGGAATGCATTTCAATTAACAGCTGTGCCTTGTTAAAAGTAAATTTCTGGAATTTCTTTCCTTCTTAATGCTTTTGAGCCAATCAGTTGTGTTGTGACAAGGTAGGAGTGGAAAACAGAAGATTTGGTAAAAGACCAAGTCCATATTATGGCAAGAACAGCTAAATAAGCAAAGAGAAACGACAGTCCATCATTACTTTAAGACAGGAAGGTCAGTCAATCTGGAAAATGTCAAGTGCAGTCGCAAAAACCATCAAGCAATATGATGAAACTGGCTCTCATGAGGACCACCACAGGAAAGGCAGACCGAAAGATACAGTTGAAGTCGGAAGTTTACATACACTTAGGTTTGAGTCATTAAAACTAGTTTTTCAACCACTCCACAAATTTCTTGTTAACAAACTATAGTTTTGGTAAGTCGGTTAGGACATCTACTTTATGCATGACACAAGTAATCTTTCCAACAATTGTTCACAGACAGATTATTTCACATAGAATTCACTGTATCACAATTCCAGTGGGTCAGAAGTTTATATACACTAAGTTGACTGTGCCTTTAAACAGCTTGGAAAATTCCAGAAAATGATGGCCATGGCTTTAGAAGCTTCTGATAGGCTAATTGACATCATTTGAGTAAATTGGAGGTGTACCTGTGGATGTATTTCAAGGCCTACCTTCAAACTCAGTGCCTCTTTGCGTGACATCATGGGAAAATCAAAAGAAATCAGCCAAGACCTCAGAAAACAGATTGTAGACTTACACAATTCTGGTTCATCCTTGGGAGCAATTTCCAAATGCCTGAAGGTACCACGTTCATCTGCACAAACAATAGTACGCAAGTATAAATGCCATGGGACCCACGCAGCCGTCATACCGCACAGGAAGGAGACGCGTTCTGTCTCCTAGAGATGAACGTACTTTGGTGTGAAAAGTGCAAATCAATCCCAGAACAACAACAAAGGACCTTGTGAAGAACAACAAAGGACCTTGTGAAGATGCTGGAGGAAACAGGTACAAAAGTATCTATATCCACAGTAAAACGAGTCCTTAAGTGTCACATGATCGGACACATGATCTCAGTCAATATACACTTCTTCTGAAAGGCCCCAGACTTGTGGAGGTCTACAATTTTTTTCTAAGGTCTTGGCTGATTTCTTTTGATTTTCCCATAATGTCAAACAGAGGCACTGAGTTTGAAGGTAGGCCTTGAAGTACATCCACAGGTACACCTCCTATTTACTCAAATTATGTCAATTAGCCTATTAGAAGCTTCTAAATCCATGACATCCTTTTCTGGAATTTTCCAAGCTGTTTAAAGGCACAGTCAACTTAGTGTATCTAAACTTCTGACCCACTGGAATTGTGATACAGTGAATCATAAGTGAAATTATCTGTCTGTAAACAATTGTTGGAAAGATTACTTGTGTCATGCACGAAGTAGATGTCCTAACCGACTTGCCAAAACTATAGTTTGTTAACAAGAAGTGGAGTGGTAGAAAAACAAGTTTTAATGACTCCAACCTAAGTGTATGTAAACTTCCGACTTCACTGTATGCACGCACCAATTTTCAGTAAATATTTTTTGGAATGTTTTGAAACAAGTTATTTGTTTTCATTTCACTTCACCAATTTGGACAATTTTGTGTGTCTATTACATGAAATCCAAATAAAAATTAATTTAAATTGCATGTTGTAATGCAACAAAATAGGAAAAACGCCAAGGGGGATGAATACCTTTGCAAGGCACCGTAACAGACAGACTGTTCAGGCCTTCATGGTCGAATTGCTGCAAAGAAACCACTACTAAAGGACACCAATAAGAAGAAGAGACTTGCTTTGGCCAAGAAACACGAGCAATGGCCATTAGACCGGTGGAAATCTGTTCTTTGGTCTGATGAGTCTGAATGTGAGATTTTAGGTTCCAGCTGCCATGTCTTTGTGAGACACAGAGTAGGTGAACGGATGATCTCTTCATGTGTGGTTCCCACCATTAAGCATGGAGGAGGAGGTGTTACGGTGTGGGGGTGCTTTGCTGGTGACACTGTTGATGAAGAATTTAGAATTCCAGGCACACCTGACCAGCATGGCTACCATAGCATTCTGCTGCGATACGCTTTCCCATCTGGTTTGCGCTTGGTGGGACAATCATTTCTTTTTCAACAGGACAATGACCCAAAACTCCAGGCTGTGTAAGGGCTATTTGACCAAGAAGGAGAGTGATGGAGTGCGCATCAGATGACCTGGCCTCCACAATCACCTGATTCAACCCAATTGAGATGGTTTGGGATGAGTTGGACCGCAGAGTGAAAGAAAAGCAGCCAACAAGTGCTCAGGATACGTGGGGAGTCCTTCAAGACTGTTGGAAAATAATAACAGCTGAAGCTGGTTGAGAGAATGCCAAGAGTGTGTAAAGCTGTCATCAAGGGAAAGAGTGGCTACTTTGATGAATCTAAAATATATTTTGATTTGTTTAACAGTGTTTTTGTTACTACATGATTCCATATGTGTTATTTCATAGTGTTGTCTTCACTATTATTCTACAATGTAGTAGTAGTAGTAAAAATAAAGAAAAACCCTGGAATGCGTAAGTGTGTCCAAACCTTTGACTGGTACTGTATGTATTTGTGTGTGTGTGCTTACATATGCAAGCATGTATGTATTTGTATGTGTGTGTGTGCGCGCGAGAGTCTGTGTGCGCATTTGCCTGTGTGCGTCTCTCTCTCTCCACATGACAATAGGGCGCTCTGTGATGGATCTGAAGCCTCCATTTAGCGATGCTTCCGTCGGCGGGCTGTGGAAAACATAGCCGCCCGCTTCGCCGCCCCAACCCAGCAGGCTGAGAAGGGCTCGGCGGCGCACAGTGCCCCATGATAAAAGGCTCTATTTACAGGCAGAGGCAACAAGTAGAGTTTTTTTTCCCCACAACGGATCTCTGAATGCTTTTGAGAAGAGGCACAGAACCATTGGAATATTTCCAGAGTCGATAGGCCTGAGACTGTGACTATGGATAGGGACCTGGGTTGAAATTAGAGGTCGACCGATTATGATTTTTCAACGCCGATACCGATTATTGGAGGACCAAAAAAACCCGATAACGATTTATCGTCCTATTTATTTATTTATTTATTTATATATATATATATATATATCAATCAATCAATCAATATATATATATATATATATATATATATAGATTGATAAATAGATTTTATGTATATTTGTAATCATGAAAATTACAACAATACTGAATGAACACTTATTTTAACTTAATATAATACATGAATAAAATCTTAGAATAAAATCTTATTTAGTCTCAAAAAAAATATGAAACATGCTCAATTTGGTTTAAATACTGCAAAAACACAGTGTTGGAGAAGAAAGTAAAACTGCAATATGTGCCATGTAAAAAAGCTAACGTTTAAGTTCCTTGCTCAGAACATATGAAAGCTGGTGGTTCAATATTCCCAGTTCTTCAATTTTCCCAGTTAAGAAGTTTTAGGTTGTAGTTATTATAGGAATTATGACACGTCGACTATTTCTCTCTATACCATTTGTATTTCATATACCTTTGACAATTGGATGTTCTAATAGGCACTTTAGTATTGCCAGCCTAATCTCAGGAGTTGATAGGCTTGAAGTCATAAACAGCGCTGTGCTTCAAGGATTGCTAAGAGCTGCTGGCTCATGCAGTAAAGTTTGAATGAATGCTTACAAGCCTGCTGCTGCCGGGTACTGCTCAGTCAGACTGCTCTATCAAATCATAGACGTAATTATAATATTATAAACACAGAAATACGAGCCTTTGGTCATTAATATGGTCAAATCCAGACACTATCATTTCGAAAACAAAAGGTTTATTCTTTCAGTAAAATAAGGAACCGTTCCGTATTTTATCAAACGTGTGGCAACCCTAAGTCTAAATATTGCTGTTACATTGCACAACCTTCAATGTTATGTCATAATTATGTAAAATTCTGGCAAATTAGTTCGCAACAAGCCAGGCAGCCCAAACTGTAGCATATACCCTGACTCTTGAAAGTAAACAAATGCTATTTGAATGCCAGTCTGGACTATGGATTGGAAACGGAGAGGCCAATAAGTTAACCTCTCTGGGCTAGTCCCACCTACTCAACAGCCAGTGGAATCCCGTGGCGCGATATTCAAATACCTTAGAAATGCTATTACTTCAATTTCTCAAACATATGACTATTTTACACCATTTTAAAGACAAGACTCTCGTTAATCTAACCACACTGTCCGATTTTAAAAAGGCTTTACAACGAATGCAAAACATTAGATTATGTCAGCAGAGTACCCAGCCAGAAATAATCAGACACTCATTTTTCAAGCTAGCATATAATGTCACAAAAAACAAAACCACAGCTAAATGCAGCACTAACCTTTGATGACAGTCCTAGGACATTATGTTATACAATACAAGCATGTTTTGTTCAATCAAGTTCATATTTATATCAAAAACCAGCTTTTTACATTAGCATGTGACTAGCATGTGACTAGCATTCCCACCGAACACTTCCGGTGAATTTACTAAATTACTCACGATAAACATTCACAAAAAACATAACAATTATTTTAAGAATTATAGATACAGAACTCCTTTATGCAATCGCTATGTCCGATTTTAAAATAGCTTTTCGGTGAAAGCACATTTTGCAATATTCTGAGTAGATAGCCCGGCCATCACAGGCTAGCTATTTTGACACCCACCAAGTTTGGTACTCACCAAACTCAGATTTACTATAAGAAAAATTGGATTACCTTTGCTGTTCTTCGTCAGAGTGCACTCCCAGGACTTCTACTTAATTAACAAATGTTGGTTTGGTTCTAAATAATCCATAGTTATATCCAAATAGCGGCGTTTTGTTCGTGCGTTCAAGACACTATCCGAAGGGTAAAGAAGGGTGACGCGCCCGGTGCGTTTCGTGACCAAAAATGTCAAAATATTCCATTACCGTACTTCGAAGCATGTCAAACGCTGTTTAAAATCAATTTTTATGCGATTTTTCTCGTAAAAAACGATAATATTCTGACCGGGAAACCCTGTTTTCGTTCAAAGACTGAAACATGGTGGAGTCTCGTGCACGTGCACCCCAGTCTCATTGTTCTCAGATCGACCACTTACCAAATGCGCTACTGTTTTTCAGCCATGGCCTGCAAAGTCATCATTCAACGTTCTGGCGCCTTCTGAGAGCCTATGGGAGCGTTAGAAAATGTTACGTTATGCCAGAGATCCCCTGTTTTGGATAGAGATGATCAAGAAGGCCAGGAAATGGTCAGAGAGGGCGCTTCCTGTTTGGAATCTTCTCAGGTTTTGGCCTGCCAAATGAGTTCTGTTATACTCACAGACACCATTCAAACAGTTTTAGAAACTTTAGGGTGTTTTCTATCCAAATCAAAATTATATGCATATTCTAGTTACTGGGCAGGAGTAGTAACCAGATTAAATCGGGTAAGTTTTTTATACGGCCGTGCAAATACTGCCCCCTATCCCCAACAGGTTAACAATTTCACTATTAACATATCACATAATAGCAATATCATTATGTATCTGCCATGAGTTGGAGGTGACTAGTTGTGGATTTTCATAAAACCTTTACAGCTCGGCACGCCTCTAACCTCAAGAGATTGTTCATCTCGGGATTAAAGAATGTGGAGCGGACCTGCACTTTTCTTTAGCCCCAGTCTTTTCAGGAGACCTCAATGTACTTTCATGTCTCCCGAGAGAGAGAGAAAGAGAGAGATAGAGGGAGAGAAAGAAAGGAGTGCGGTGAGAAAAGGAGAAGAAAAGACATGCAGGTTCAGTGAGGGGGAAGGAGGGGTGTAGCTGCAGACACGGGCTGTGGAATGCACACTTTTTAAAAAGCGCCTGGCTAGACAGGCACCGTTCTTCCGCCCTCCTCTCTTTCTTCCTCCCTCGCTCCTCGGCCCTTCAGAAATGAGACAATGGAAGAATCCCGGAGCTGGTCTGCCAAGAAAGCGGTTCCGAACGCTCCTTGCCTGTATTCCAAATAGCACCTTGTTCCCTATAAAGTGCATGATAGAGTGAATAGGGTTCCATTTGGGATGCAGACCTCTTCTGCCGCCGGTAGATGTGGACAGAGAGAAGAAGGAATGTCCGCCAAGCACATGTTATGACGTTAGGGGTCAAGTTTGGAAAAGCGAGCGCCTGGAGTATGCCCGGTGCGGTGTTGACCCACGCGCGAGTCTAATCAAAAACAGGCAATGGATGGGCGCATGGAATTTCTGACCTCACTCTAGATCCACCTCCTTGCTTAACCCCTCGTCTGTCTGGCTGTCAGACAAAGGGAGTCGCAGCTTAATTTACATTTGGCAAGAATGCCAAAATCAGAACTAAAAGCATTGAAATGGATGGACAAAGAATGAAGACTCATGCAAACCATGTTTATGTTTCCATAATGTCATGATCGTCATAATAGATGGACCAAGGCGCAGCGGGTACGTGAATGCTCATTTTTATTAATCCAAAACAAACACGAAAAAAACGATAAACGGACGACAAAACAGTCTTGTAGGCAACACACAGCAATACAAGAAACAATCTCCCACAAATCCCAAAACAAACATACTCCTAATTATAGGACCTTCAATCAGAGGCAACGATAGACAGCTGCCTCCAACTGAAGGCCCCAACACCAATTAGCAAAACATAGAAATACAAACGACTAGACAGAACATAGAAATAAACTAACATAGAACAATAACCAAAAACCCCGGAATACATAAATCTAACACCCCTCTACATACACAACCACCCCGAATCATATAAAACAAATACCCCCTGCCACGTCCTGACCAAACTCAAATAACAAATAACCCCTTTACTGGTCAGGACGTGACACATAATCTATTCCTTTTCCTCCAATCACACAAGTCAATCACCTTTGTATTTTGTGAGAAACGCCACTATGCACTATTTAAGCGAGAATAAAGACATGAAAACACAAGCATCCAAAACTACGGCACGCAATGGGAACCCTCATGCAAACTTAACTCTACCATTTCATTTCAGAAATGTTTCCATAATCCTTTCCTCCGTAAACACAATGATCTGTACAGCCAAAACCATCCAAACCTCTGAAAACACAACAGGAACTCTCCTCATGCAACCCCAACATCTCATTCCCATAAATGTTTCCATAATCTTTCCCATCACAAAAGTCAATCATCCTACCTCATAGGATCCATGACAAACTCTACCGCCATCAACAAACATTAACGTTCCAATTACCTGGGTGCTGACAAATCTCGTCCCGTCTGTTGCCTCCACTGTCAGGTTATAATTGGATTTTTGCTCAGCATCTAGGGGCCTCGCCACGATCAGGGTCCCACTGGCCTTGCCCACGTCAAAGCGGCTGTCGTAGTTCCCACCTGGTGGAAACGACGGAAGGAAGGGTTAGGCGGGCGCACAATTAAAATGGACAGGAAATGAGTGGGGCTATCATCACCTGTTTAAATGATGACGCAGTACTGGAGCTAGGTAAGCTAACAGTAACATACGGTTCTGTTTGGCTGTGGCGTTAGGCAAGCGGAACTTATACATAAATGACATGTAATCCATGTATAATAATAATAATTTCAGTATATTATCCATACGGTTGCTTATATCAATATAATAAGCAACATTATCCCTATTGTTGATACATACAGAAGCACATATGTACTGCACTGTGTATCAACAATGTAAAAACATTTCCCAGTACTTATGTTAACTTTCCAGGCTCATTATGGAACCATATGTGCAAGTGGTATGATGTGTATACATCAATCACATACAGTTAGTTGCATGTGTCAATAGATTCCACAAGACACCATGAATGAAATACATACGGTACATAGACAAAATGGAGCCATATATTCATGTTTATGTGCGGTATATGTGTTTATGTAAATCTGTTGTCACACGACCACAAGAATGACAGAAACAATGCACAAGCTCAACCACAGGCATTTCACAGCACAGCTGGGTTCAAACACTATTTGAAATCTTTCAAATACTTTGAGCCTGCATGAAGTGTAGGATGGGCGGGGTTTGCACTTCTGGGACTATCCTATCGGTCTATTAAGCCAGGCAAGCTCAGTCAAGCACACCTAAAGAAGTTTAAATGATTTCAAATAGTTTTTGAACCCAGATCTGCATGACAGACATCACAGTCAACAATATCCAATGGTATAAGAGAGATCACTTAATATAGCCAATGACAGCAGAGAGATCCCATTACAGCAGATCTACCTTCCGCTGTACAGTTGAGGTCGCAAGCCATCTGAACGATGTAAAACACTTCCCCCGTGTCTCCTTCTGGACAAACCAAATCCAGTAAAAGAGAGACATTCCCAAAGGAGAAAAGAAGAGAAGAGCAGCAGAGAAGCAGAAAACATAGAAAAAGAGAGGGAAGGCGTCAGTCAAACGTTGGTTAGAAGAAGGGAGAAGGGAGAAGTATTTTCAGGAAATATCAGGAAGTTTATGCAGTAGAGACGTTAACAGTCACCATGCAAAGAAGTCACTATAAGAGACTCAATTATTACAGTGAGCAAGGAGAAAAATAGGTTGTACATTGGTTTGTTTTTGGGTTTGTAGGCTACACACTCATATTCACTTGCTAGGGTTAGTGCTAAGAAGAATGCTACAAGAATCTATGTCTTCCCTTGACTATACAACTAGATTAATCTCCTTCTAGAATGCATTCAACTAACCCGCATGCACAGACCCACACACAACCTAAAACAAAACCCTGCACCCACTCGTCAAGGTTTCACCTGTGATCTCGAACCAGACTGGCGTGTCCGACGTCTCCGTGATGATGACCCCCACCATGTGCGCCACGGGGTCGCTCTCCATCACTGAGAAGAAGAAGGGGGGCTCCTCAAAGGCCAGGGGAGGGGCGCTGGCCGCCACCTCCGGCTTGGGGATCCACTCGATGTGCAGCCGGCAGGTGGATGACTTCTGGGGGCGCCCGTTGTCCACTGCCTTGATCTGATAGAGAGAGGGAATGAATTCATTTGAATTGATTTGGGTAAGTAAATTATACAACAAAACACATTGGACTCCCAGGGGATAGCACTTAAAAGCATTAATTAAAATACTTTAATTAAAACACAGGGAGAGAGAGGGGGGAGAGAGGAAACAGAGAGAGAGAGTGCAAGAGAGCAAAATAAATAGAGTGAGAGACAGAGACAGATAGGCCAAGGGGTCAAAGAACGGTCAGCCAGCCCACATGGAAAAAACAACAACCGAGCAGAACACCTGTTACCATGGCGTCCCCCGTTAAACAGATGTCCGGGGAGATTACTGTGTTAAGTGTCTAATTCCGTCAAGTGAGATAAATCTATCACAGGCCACACTGGCCCAAAAGTACTGTGACTATCCTAAACCTCAAAATGCTATCAACAAATGCAATATGGCATGTACATTGGAAATGTAAAAGTAAACCAATGTGAAGAAATCAAAGCCCCCAGTCTGATATGTCCAGTAATTCTCTAAAACCCTGGGTCTAGTTTAAGATGTCATATAACTCAGCATGTACATTGACATTCCTCTAAAAGCAAAAGAAAATCTTAAGCCTAAATGACTTCTCCCTAACTATACTGAACAAAAATATAAACGCAACTTGTCAAGTGTTGGTCCCATGTTTCATGAGCTGAAAGAAAAGATCCCAGAAATGTTCCATACTCACAAAAAGCTTTTTTCTCTCAAATGTTGTGCACAAATTTGTTTACATCCCTGTTAGTGAGCATTTCTCCTTCGCCAAGATAATCCATCCACCTGACAGGTGTGGCATATCAAGAAACTGATTAAACAGCATGATAATTACACAGGTGCACCTTGTGCTACCAGATAATTTAGTGTTAATTTCTCTACCATAAGCCACCTCCAACGTTGTTTTAGAGAATTTAGCAGTACATCCAATCGGCCTCACCACGTGTAACTACGCCAGCCCAGGACCTCCACATCTGGCTTCTTCACCTGCGGGATCATCTGAGAACAGCCACACGGACAGCTGATGAAACTGTCTGTAATGAAGCCCTTTTGTGGAGAAAAACTAATTCTGATTGGCTGGGCCTAGCTCCCAAGTGGGTGGGCCTATGTCCTCCCAGACCCACCCATGGCTGCGCCCCTGCCCAGTCATGTGAAATCCATAGATTAGGTCCTAATGAATGTATTTCAATAGATTGATTTCCTTATATGAACTGTAACTCAGTAAAAAAAAAAATCTAATTGTTGCATGTTGCGTTTATATTTATGTTCTGTATAAGATGCGGAGGAATTTCCTAGCGAAAAATCCAGAGAATAAAAACGATGAATCCAAATGCACTAGGCCACTTACGGTGAGGATATCATACTCCCCGGCGGAGGAGAACTTCTTGGACGACACCAGACCCGTCTTTGGCTCGATGAAGAACTTCCCGTGCTCATCTCCCTCCTCGATGGAATACGAGATCTCCGAGTTGGCACCCTCATCGCGGTCCGAGGCGATCACCCGATACACGGGATCCCGCTTCAGAGCCCGGTCCTTTTCCGTTTTTTCCCGTTCCGGAAGCTTGATCTTGTAGATCTTCTCCAGGAACTGCGGCCGATTGTCGTTCTCGTCCAGGACTTTGACGATGACACGGACCGTGGTGGATTTTGCGGGAACCCCGTAGTCGGTGACGGTGATCTATTTGGGAAAAAGTTGGGAAAAACATGGAATTAAAATGGGAGTATGGAAATTATGTTGCCTGTGACTTGATTCCGAGCAACAACAAAAAGGAGCAGGAAATATGGAATTAGAATGGGAATTCCGTGAGAGAAATTTTTGGGAAAACATGGAATTACAATTGGAATCATATGTTTGAGAATGTGAGAGGGAAAGAGAGAAACGTTGAATAAAAAGCTTCAAAGGATCTATGTGAATTAAGTGTCATCACATTTTGAACGGACATTGGGTTCCATATTCCCATGCAACCTTGGAAAGAGTGTTGTCACGTAAACATTTCCAATTAAAGCGATGTTTAAAACCAGTTTAGCGAAACAATGCATATACTGCAGAGAGAGGGGACCAGGCAATAATGGCGCACATATGTGTAAGCGGTAAACTCTGCATCTTGTGAATATGTAATGACCGGAGCTCCGACGTTTGAGGACGTTCCTTATTCGAAGTCCTTGAATTAACCAAAGAGAGCGGAGGTAAAAAGCAAACTCACTTTCTTCTCTCCTCTTTCTTTCTCTTTCTCCCCCCTACCTCTTCCTCCCTCTCTCCATTTCATTGCTGTGCTCACAAATGTTTCTCACTTAGTCAATTGGCTGCCAAAATTGAACCAATTCCTTCCGAGATTAGCGAGCTGTCAAGTCATTTTATTCAAAGACCCACGCTGTGCTTCCGGGAACCAATATACGAAGGGAACAGGCTGTTTTCACTCACTCGCTTATTGAAGTTGAATTGTTCCCTTTCCTTCTTTCTTTCTTTCCCTTTCAGTCATTCTTTTTTATAGTGAATGTATTCAATGAATGTGAGAGGCAAGTCATAGTTTGCCGTTTTTTTCCGGAGACGAGCGCAACAAGACGGTCCACAGACCACACTCGCTTTGCTGCTTTGCTTTTCTGCCACAGAAGGATGATACTCGTCGTTATTTTGGAGATGTAGCAGGTCCAGTCTCTTTGGTGAGCGATGTGCCCCTGAGCAAGGCAGTTAACCAACTGTACCCCGGGCGCCCAATACGCGGATGTCGATTAAGGCAGCCCCCCAGCACCTCTCTGATTCAGAGGGGTTGAGTTAAATGCGGAAGACACATTTCAGTTGAATACATTCAGTTGGACAACTGACTAGGTATCCCCTTCCCCTTTCCCAATGTCTCCTTGGTGCTCCAAAAACAACATATTCCGTTAAATGGGTTTACCTGATGAATGTATCACCATCCAACCAGACACAAGGAGAAAAATATACTTTTTATCTATGCTTATGTTTTTTTTTTTTTACCTTTTATTTAACTAGGCAAGTCAGTTAAGAACAAATTCTTATTTTCAATGACGGCCTACGCCGCAGGACGACGCTGGCCCAATTGTGCGTAGCCCTATGGGACTCCCAATCACGGCCGGTTGTGATACAGCCTGCATATGAACCAGGGTGTCTGTAGTGACGCCTCTAACTGTTTTCTTCCTCACAGCGAAATAAGTATTAGGTATCAAAACACCAGCCTGGTCCCAGATCAGTTTGTGCGGTCTTGCCAATTCCCATGGTCATTGACACATAGCACAAACTGATCTGGGACCAGGGTTAAAAAAGACACACCAGTGTTAACCCATTTGGAGAAGTTTGTTTAAAAATAGTTCAAAAATAATAATGAAATCCTACAGCCCATAGTTTGCTGGAGAGACTTAAGTTGGTTTTAACATTAGTTATAACACTTGGTAGTTTGAACACTCAGCTGTTTTAACACTTTATTAATTAGGCCTGGCTTAATGGCTGAATGGTGTCTTTGAAATGAAATGCACAGCCAGCTTAATGTACACAGCCAGCAATAAGCTTAGATGACCCAAACAAACACAACACTTAAATCTCATGAGTAACTGAACTGGGGTTCGTCTATCTCACAGCCGGGAGAGATGTGAGCAATTCTGAGCTTAAAGCGTCAGAAATAAAAATAAAGAGCTGAACAATAGTCATTTAAAACCATCTGCTCAGCGCTTTAGCAAAAACACTTTGGGGTTGTGGTCACACGCCATTTGGCACTAGCAGCGACAATTAGCGGCATAATGTGTTTTTGTTTTCCTGCGCCTAGTCGGTCCAAGGCCGCCCGAGCTATTTGCCCGAACAAAATTAATTAAATGGGACGACAAGGACCATTCGAGTTCGAGGCGGCGTGCGCCTCTCGGGAGCAGTGTTGCCGGTGCGTTGGCCCGTATTCTCATATTCTGTAATGAACATTGCCATTACGGGCAGATGAGTTCATTTGGCCCCGTTTTTGGATTATATTTGTGCATCCCAAATGGCACCCTACATCTACATAGTGCACTACTTTTGACCAGAGCCCTAGGTGTCCTGTTCAAAAGTAGTGCACTATATAGGGAGTAGTGTCATTGGTACACACGCTTTGTCCACAGTTCCCTGTTCCCTTTGTGAAATCAAAGCAGTGGATTGAAAAATGCTGAAAATGAGGACCCGGGCTAATGTGAACAGCTGAACTCGGCTGTGTGTGTGTGTGCATCCCATATTATATCTGATTCTCGATATAGTGCACTTCTTTCGACCAGGGCCCACAGACCTCTGATCAAAAGTAGTGCATTAAATAGGGAATAGGGTGCCATTTGGGAAGCAGGCTGAATGGTAATTATTGCCGAGCAACCGAAGAGACAAGATAGGAGCATCAATTACAAAAACTAACTGAACTCTGTAATACTGTACGGGGAACAAGTGGGTTAACTGCCTTTCTCAGGGGCAGAACGGCAGATTTTTACCTTGTCAGACAGAGAGAGAGTGAGTGAGTGAGTGAGTGTACATGAGCGCTTGTGTGCGCTTCCGAGCCGTGCTAGACAGTTGCTCATCAGCACATCCTACTCTTTCTAAACAAAGCCTTTACCAGAGGCCAGTCTCTCACTATGTCAGACAGACAGTCACAACAACGTGAAGACCGTGTCACAGTGGTTCTCAGGCTTTTCGTAATTAAATGTTTACACTAGGCGCGTATTGTTGCATATCTGCAACAAACCCCTGGTCAAATGGAGGCCAACTCTCAAGTCTGATGTAGTGAAACGTTAGTGCCTAGACACTTCAGAGGGCATTAATAAAGAAAGTGGCTGAGACTATAGAAACTTGGGAAGTTGGTATAGAGATATGCCTATGAGCAGAACATTAAACTTGCCTCTCTTTCAGGTCTGGGCGAGCATGTCCTAACATGTCTCCCTTGTTGGTTCCTCTTTCTCCCTCCCTCCCTCTCTCTCCCTCACTCTCAATTCAAGGGCTTTATTGGCATGGGAAACATATGTTAACCTTGCCAAAGCAAGTGAAGTAGATAATAAACAAAAGTGAAATAAACAATAAAAATGAACAGTAAAGATTACACTCACAGAAGTTCCAAAAGAATAAAGACATTTCCAAATGTCATATTATGTCTATATGCAGTGTTGTAACATGGTGCAAATAGTTAAAGTACAAAAGGTAAAATAAATAAATGATTTCTTCACTGGTTGCCTTTTTCTTGTGGCAACAGGTCACAAATCTTGCTGCTGTGATGGCACACTGTGGTATTTCACCCAGTAGATATGGGAGTTTATCAAAATTGGGTTTGTTTTCGAATTCTTGTGGATCTGCGTAATCTGAGGGAAATATGTGTCTCTAATATGGTCATACATTTGGCAGGAGGTTAGGAAGTGCAGCTCAGTTTCCACCTCATTATGTGGGCAGTGTGCACACAGCCCAGCCCGTCTTCTCTTGAGAGCCCGGCGGCCTTTCTCAATAGCAAGGCTATGCTCACTGCGTCTGCACATAGTCAAATTTTTCCTTAAGTTTGGGTCAGCCGGGAGGGGGGGTGGGTGGGTGGGGAAAGGGATGGGGTTTATGATGGGATGGGGGTTGGTAGGTGGTGGTGGTGTGTGTGTGTGTGTGTGTGTGTGTGTGTGTGTGTGTGTGTGTGTGTGTGTGTGTGTGTGTGTGTGTGTGTGTGTATGTGTGTACGTGCTTGCGTCTGTGCATGTGTGCACATGCCAGCGTGTATGTGTGTGAGTGCCACTGGCAGTGGGTGAGGTCTCTGAGTGAGCAAATGCCAAGCTTATCTTGGGGAGCCTGGCATTTGCAAAACTGACCTAAGATCAGCTTATAGGACAAAGGTGGTGGGAAGGTGGGAAGACCTCAAATCTTGGTCTGAAACCCCTTTCTCCACCGCCACCTGATATATATATACACATACATACATATACACACACACACACACACACACACACACACACACACACACACACACACACACACACACACACACACACCTACTCATTCAAGGGTTTTTCTTTATTTTTACTATTTTCTACATTTTAGAATAATAGTGAAGACATCAAAACTATGAAATAACACAGATGGAAACATGTAGTTACCAAAAGTCTTAAACAAATATAAATATATTTTATACTTGAGATTCTTCAAAGTAGCCACCCTATACACCTTGATGACATCTTTACACCCTCTTGGCATTCTCTCAATGAGCTTCATCAGGTAGACACCTGGAATGCATTTCAATTAACAGGTGTGCCTTGTTAAAAGTTAATTTATGGAATTTCTTTACTTCATAATGCGTTTGAGCCAATCAGTTGTGTTGTGACAAAGTAGGGGTGGTTTATAGAAGATAGCCCTACTTGGTAAAATACCAAGTCCATATTATGGCAAGAACCGCTCAAATAAGCAAAGAGAAATGACAGTCCATCATTACTTTAAGACATGAAGGTCAGTCAATCTGGAAAATGTCAAGAACTTCAAAGTTTTCTTCAAGTGCCGTCGCAAAACCCATCAAACGCTATGATAAAACTGGTTCTCATGAGGACCGCCACAGGAAAGGAAGACCCACAGATACCTCTGCTGCAGAGGATAAGTTCATTAGAGTTACCAGCCTCAGAAATTGCAACCCAAATAAATGATTCACAGAGTTCAAGTAACAGACAGATCTCAACATCAACTGTTCAGAGGAGATTGCGTGAATCAGGCCTTCATGGTCGAATTGCTACAAAGAAACCACTACTAAAGGACACCAATAAGAAGAAAAGACTTGCTTGGGCCAAGAAGCACAAGCAATGGACCGGTGGAAATCTATCCTTTGATCTGATGAGTCCAAATGTAAGATTTTTGGTTCCAACCGCCGTGTCTTTGTGAGACGCAGAGTAGGTGAACGCATGATCTCTGCATGTGTAGTTCCAACCGTGAAGCACGGAGGAGGAGGTGTTATGGTGTAGGGATGGTTTCCTGGTGACACTGTCAGTGAGTTATTTAGAAGTCAAGGCACACTTAACCAGCATGGCTACCACAGCATTCTGCAGGGATACGTCATCCCATCTGGTTTGCGCTTAGTGTGACTATCATTTGTTTTTCAACAGCACAATGACCCAATACACCTCCAGGCTGTGTAAGGGCTATTTGACCAAGAAGTAGCGTGATTGAGTGCTGCGCATCAGATGACCTGTCCTCCACAATCACCCGATTTTATTTTATAACATCTGTATTTAACTAGGCAAGTCAGTTAATAACAAATTCTTATTTACAATGACAGCCTACCCCAGCCAAACTTGGACGACTTGTGCGTCACCCTATGGGACTCTCAATCATGACCGGATGTGATGCAGCCTCGATTTGAACAAGGTAGTGCAGTGACACCTCTTGCACTGAGATGCAGTGTCTCAGACCACTGCGCCACTCGGGAGCCCAAGGTTTGAGATGAGTTGGAACGCAGAGTGAAGGAAAAGCAGCCAGCAAGTGCTCAGCATATGTGGGAACTCCTTTTGGACTGTTGAAAAAGCATTCCAGGTGAAGCTGGTTGAGAGAATGCCAAGAGTGTGCAAAGCTTTCATCAAAGCAAAGGGTGGCTACTTTGAAGAATCTAAAATATATTTAGCTTTGTTTAACACTTTTTAAGTTACTACATGATTCCATATGTGTTATTTCATAGTTTTGATGTCTTCACTATTATTCTACAGTGTAGAAAATAGTAAAAATAAAGAAAAGCCCTTGAATGAGTAGGTGTGTCCAAACTTTTGACTATATATATATATATATATATATATATATATATATATATATATATATATATATATATATATGAGAGAAAAGAAGTGTACGAATGTCGCTGTGCATTTTAATTTGGCCCCAACATGAAAGAACTGGAGGAGCCCTTTGAGCTTGTTAACATTTAATGTGGTTATTTAACGTCTGCTGGAGCATTTCTTCAAACGGGACAAATGAACAGCATAATGATAATAAACGGGCTCTGGCTATGTATTTGTAAAAACAGGAGCCTGTTGGAAAAACACACTGGCTATCAGCTCTCTTTATCTCTAATTCTACTGTCACACACCAACCAATGCCCCTGAGATTAACCCTCAAGGGTGGCTTTTGACTCTGGAATCTGCTCGGTCGTAGGCACACTGACCTGGTCACTTTAACAAATTAAAAGGGATTTTCTGTCGAAAGCTTCAATTTAGTTTTCCTCTCTCTTGAGGCCTCTGCAACTCGGCACTCAAATCTAAGAGTAGGCCATTTAATTTATCATAGATGTGGTTGGAAAGAATGAGAGAGAGGAGGGAGGGAAAAAGAGAGAGAGAGAGAGAGAGAGAGGAGAAGCGGGAGGCAGTAAAATGTCTTCCTCGGGGGAGAACAGATCTCTTCCCTCCTCTCCTCCACTATCTTTCCTCTCCAGTCCCAGAATAAAATGAGTGCGTCCCACTGTGTAAATTGAGTATGAAAACACAGGGAGTGGCTGGCATGCGGGCACACATCGGCATTAATTGGCATCCAATGAACCTCGAATTGCATTAACTCCTATAACGATAATTAAGCAGCGCCCAATCTGGTTAATCGATCTTGGCACAAAATTAAATGTGCTGGCGTTAAACGTTTGGTTAGGTTGGGCAGAGGGAACGGAATGAAGAGGGGGGTCGGGGGTGGAAGGAGGGTGGGGTTAGAGAAGAGAGAGAGAGGGAGAGACAGAAAGAGAGAGAGAGAGAGACATAGCAATAGAGAGAGAAAAAGTGAGTATCCACAAGTTTAAACATCAACCCGGCGTTGAAGGTTCGCTTCCTGCCCCGGCTTGCCTCCCTCGATCCCGTGATGGTACACTGGAGAAGAACAAAGGCACAGTCACCCTGATTCCCCCCCTGGAAATCTCAAACGGCGGAATCATGATCCAAAACCCAAACCCCCTTCCGCCGGTTAATGTGGAACTATGCGCTGCGTCTCTGTGCTCCAGCTTGTTTTAGTTGGCAATGCTTGGCGCTCGGCCAAAGTACGTTGGTTGGAGGTTGAAGACAGCCAAGCCTAAAGTTTAGAGAGGCAAATAAAATGGTTGCTTTTGGCCTTTTGGCTGTTTCGGCTGAAGAGGTTGTCCTTGAGGGCCTTTCTGATGATTAGCAATGCTGCTATTGCTTCTCCAAACAAACACGAGGGCTCACACAGACGGACAGATAAGGAAGTAGACCGTTTTTTTCATTCCCTCTCTTCTTTCTCCCTCCCCTCGTTCTGTTAGTGGTAGACCAGACAAAATAAGGTGCTTACCTCAAGAATGTGCTCGTCCTGCTGTTCTCGATCCAGCTTCCTCGAGGTAGTTGTAACAAGACCTGTTGAGAGAAAAAGAGAGGTTTGTTAGTACTATGGCCCTAATCAATGTATCAATGCTGCATCAATGTTATATTTTCTTATTACAGGACAATGTGATATCCCTTTTCTTGACTTCATGCAATCATGAAAATGAAATCACAAAACCATAGAGAAAAAGGCAGCTAATATTGAGAAAAAGGTATATTTGTAATGGCAGACAAACTTCATTACAAGACGCATGATGTGCTTCCTAAAGCCAAACTAACACTAAAGCATGAAAGGACCAGGGTAAATAGCTGATTTACAATGTTTGTGAAAATCAAGCCCTCCATTCTTTGTTTCCTTGGTTATATCATCCAGCCCTTCTTCTAAATGACCTGTGAGAGGAGGAAGGGGCTGAGATACTGACCCTTAGAAAGGTCTCCAAGCCCCCGGTCACCTCCGCGCCCCAGACAGGTCCACTGTTCGGCCACCCCGTCCGCCACAAGTGAAATATCGCGGCGGTCCGCTAACGGGCTCTGAAACAGCGGTGGCCTCGAAACTTTAACTGAGGCTTATAACGCAAGCTGAACAAATACAGAGGCGGGCAGTCAGAGGCAGACACAGTCAACTGCAGCCCCAAACCCGAGCGTCAGAGTCTCAAGTCGTCTGTGTAGGGGTTTCGAATGAGATCCCATGGTTTGTTTTAAGGATTTCGAGAGCCCCCGATTTCCACTGTGACTGCAATTATTTTCACACAGGGGGGATGGTGTTTCTCTTTTTCTGAGGGCTACAGCAGTAGTTGGGACTTAAAGTGTTGCGTATCCTGGCTTACCTAAGAATAAAAATAAATGCAAAACTCATGCCTCGAGATCTGACCAGATTTGAATCAGATTCAACCAAAGGACAGGGAGAAGAGAGATTCTTTTTAAATATATGGCTACATTATACGAGCAGTCTCTTCTCCTCAAATAATAAGCAGTGTATTCTCACTCCCGGCGTAATTGTAACCTTGCAGTAGACATGAGTGCAGAGTAGACGTGCCAGAGCAGACCGCACCAGAGCCGGCTGGTCGACCTGATTATCATAGCAAAAAAAGGATTTCCGAAACCCGAGCCCATCAATGGCACATATGGTGCAAACCAGAATAGCAAGCCCACAACTTACAGCACCTCTCAAAATAGCCCTGCACAGCAAAGGAAGGACTCAACTGAGCCAGAGCTCCCCCGGGCGTCATACTATCCCCTAAAAAGTAACAATGTTCATTTGGAATTTAAAATAAATAAAAACAAAGCGCCATTAGCGTTAGAGAAAGACAATGTTTCCCTTGCGTGCTAAGCTAGTTTGTTTGTAATACATTGAACAAAGCTAATGAAGGCATTACAAGTTGGAAAAGCTTGTCCAGGAAATTGGGAGCGATTAAGAAAGGAAGGACTCTTGTCAACATGCCACAGTCAGGACAAATGCAAGAACTAAGTCAATGGGCTACACTGTACTGTTGTAATAATGCTGGGTAGTTTGGCGATGGGTAGTGTTATGGGTTGATACTAGCAGCTAACTGTGACATCGCTTTTAAAAGGTCACGGCGAACAAGGCACTTTGTAAAAGAAGGTAAGGCATATCGGTGGGGCTGTCCTGAAAACCGGCCAATTTGCAAGGCATCTTAATGGACATAAACAAAGTGATCGTATTACCCCCATTTCCCAAAGAATGAAAGAGAGTGGCTCACACACACACACATATATATACACACACACATACACACAATAATATTACCCACATTTCCCAAAGACTGGCAAAGAGAGGGGGTTGCGCTCTCACACTCACACACACAAACACACGTTCCCCTTTGTCAAGCTGCCAAGTGTGCCAGGCTGAAAATCCTCCACAGCTTTAATTGAAGGGACGGGGGTTGACTCTGCACCTCCATCCTAGCGAGAAGCTAAATTTAACTGAGGTAGAACTCTTAGGAAAGGTTGCTCTAAATTGATCCGGATGGCTGGAGCGATCTTTCTTTTTTTCTATCTTAGCTGTCTCCTAGCTCTCGGGAGCGGTCCTTTGATGTGGGGTTATAAGCGTCAACAACTATGAAGTAGTACTCTTAGCTTAGCGTACGTTCCAATCTTTACCTGAGCCACGGCTCCAGGCTTCCAGCCTCTGAAGATCAATTCTGCCTATGGATTGGAAATACACTGCTGCCTATAAGTACTATACATAGTGTACTAAACATTAAGAACACCTTCCTAATATTGAGTTGCACCCCCCCTTCTCTTCTCAGAACAGCCTCAAATCGTCGGGGGGTGGACTCTATAAGGTGTCGAAAGCGTTCCACAGGGAATGCCCGGCCCATTTTGACTCCAATGCTTCCCACAGTTGGGTCAAGTTGTCTGGATGTCCTTTTGGGTGGTGGACCATTCTTGATACCTACAGGAAAATGTTGAGCGTGAAAAACCCCAGCAGCGTTGCAGTTCTTGACACAAACTGGTGTGCCTGGCACCTACTACCATACCCTGTTCAAAGGCACTTAAATCTTTTGTCTTGCCCAATCCATGTCTCAATTGTCTCAAGGCTTAAAAATCATTCTTTAACCTGTCTCCTCCCCTTCATCTACACTGATTGAAGTGGATTTAACAGGTGATATCAATAAGGGATCGTAACTTGCACCTGGATTCACCTGGTCAGTCTATGTCATGGAACAGTCGGTGTATAGCTATAGGGACTAGTCCTAGATACAGAGTACAGACAGAAGTCAACATGACTAAGTTGTGTTAACATTGGAGGAGCTATACAGCTGTTGGCAGGCTACATATAGGCCTGCCAACAGGCTACATATAGGCCTGCCATCAGGGAGAAGCTTGCAGTTCCAAACCCAAAAACCAGTTCACACACACACATAAAACACACACACGCAATCACACACACACTGGACAGCAGAGAGAAGGTTGCCGTTCTAATCCACAATATAGAGCTCCAAACACACACAAGCCTCCTCAGGAGTGGGCTGAGCCGGAGCCGACAGTAATTACAGCCAGGCTGTTTTGAGAAGAGGGGAAAAACAACAGTTGCAGAGGAGAGGCACTCCGCAGCATGTCCTTCAGCACAACCGCGTCTCCAAAATGGAGGCCGGGGGAGCTGTCCGGGACAATGCTGGGCTGGGACGACACAACCCAGGTATTACTGCAGTGATTAGCAGTCTAGCAAGGTGACACATATTTAGCTGTCGACTGCAGACGTGTGGGAATGTTGTTAGTGTCTGCAGTGGGTGGTTTAAACCCTCCCCGGTTATGAACGAGCTATATGAGCGCCTTGAGATATTTACCGTAATTGTTGACAAACTAGCAAAAATCTCCCCGAGATTTCATTATTTGATCTAGGTCGGGATTGCTGTTTTTCTGTTGTTGTGTCGAGGGTAAAAAAAAAATATAACGGCCCAGGGCGACTAATTTTTCTCATAAGGAGAAAACATTTAACCTCTCCTAGCTTCGAGTGCCGAAGACAACAATTTCAACATCTTCGTGTTTCATTGTAGAATCTACCAACTAGCTCCAAGCTAGTCTCCGGGGAGATCCAACCAGAACGCAAAATGGAGGTTAAAAACAGCAATTTGTTTCCTGCACTTGTTGCTCCGTCACACAGCCAACACAGCCCAAGAAAACCTCCATTATCCCAAAGTGTGTGTCGCACAGCAAAGTATCCCAAAGCATGGCCGACTTGTGTGAGGGGTTCCGAGATGGGGCAGGATAAACACTTAGAGTAGAGAAAGGGTTGTTCGGGTGTTACTTTAAAGGTGAGCTGCCACAGAGCCGTTGACTGGGGACCATTGATGGGCATCCGCAGATGTATCATTTAGCTAGGGGAGGAATGCCGCACTTCACACAGCTTACAAAAGGCCCCTGCGTTCCCCATAAGAGCCCACTTCACACGTACTAACAGGGATTCAGACAGGGACACAGATTCACACAACAAGATAGAAACCACCACACACTCGGACAGGGACGTACTGACAGGCACACACACAGACACAGTGTAAGTGGACTCAGACAATACCCTCCCGTGACCCTCCCACACCTGCTGCTAAGAGGGGGTCTTTGTGAAAATGGCTAGCATTTAGCGAAGGAGAGAGAGCGACAGCTAAATCACTTCAAAACGAAAATGCCTGCCTCGCTCCCCTATGCACACACACACACACACACCCACCCACCCCAAGGAGGGATAGGGATGCTTCAGAGGACCATGCTCCCTACCTCATTACCCTCCTACCAGGTAGCTAATAGGACTCATCTAATGGATATTCATAAGAGGGGATATAAACAAACAATTACTGCATCCCTAATGGAAACCTATTCCCTACATAGTGCACTTATTTTAACAGTGGGCCCTGGTCAAAAGTAATGCAGTAAGTAGGGAATAGGTTTCCATTAGGGATGCAAAAAGAGGGACCCCTACTATGAGCTCAATGTCTCTCTGTAGACGGTTCTCGAGTAGGACGGATACAGGAGATCTGTGAAAATATATCATCTCCAAAACTAATATTCATATGATGGAAGCCGAGAAATTTTGGAAGCTTGGGAATTTTCCCTGACAGGATGTGCAGGACTGCCGATAAGCGGAAGCACAAGGAAGTTGCTTACGACCATAAACAGAAATAAATATCGACACTGAAGGAACGCAATTTCGTGGACCAATTTTTATAAGGTCAATGTCATCTGTTGTCGTGGTACATTGAAAGCCTATCAGAGCCACCCGGGTGTTACTGATTCTGATTCCCATGGTTAAATGTGACGGGGGTCGTATTCACAGGGCACCAAACGGAAGACAACTGGCTAAAACAGTGAGGGTCTTCTCCAAGGAGAGGCACAAATGTTCATCTCCCGTTGCAAAACGTTGTGCTAACGGTGTGCCTATAGGAATGCAGCCCTTGTCTGTTTTTTATGGGGGGGTGGGTTCTGTCCAGATGCCTGTTTGTTGATGTATGGTTTGGTGACGAGGATGAGTAATTGGATACTGTGGAACTGATTACCAGCTGGGGTCTACATACTGGCTATACTGTTTATATTATGCCTGAATGTAATGTGTCTGCCTTCAATTTAGAGGGAGGGAGGGAGGGAGACAGAGAAAGAGAGAAACAGGGAGAGGGAGGTAAGAAGAGAAAGGTAGAGCAAAATAGACAGTGAAAGACCGGAAACACCTTGTGTGTGAGTGAGAAAACACCAATCCCCAGACAGATGACAGCCATGTTTTTTTTTTTACATCGGCTCCTGTGTACATTCCCGTTCTCAGTCACGCGCTGAAGACAGACAGTCTGGTCGGTGTGCAAGGATGTAGATTCAGCTGTTCCCAGAGAGGTGAGGGAGGTGCTTAGGAGCTTAGGAGGGGGCGAGCCGGGAGGAACAGGTGTGCTAAGAGCTCATACTTAATGAACCTCGAAGCCTTGTAGTGCTATAGGCCTCCCTCACACTCTCAGACAGAGAGACAGACGGACACACACTAGGCAGACGGACACACACTAGGCAGACACACACACACACAATTAAACACCCTACAAAGTTTCAGGTAGCTAGAAGCTATGGATTAGTTTTCCCTGAGAATAGTATACTCCATCCCTTTCCTTTCTTGCTCCTTTAACAACATTTGGTGTCTCGTGCCAATTGTTCGGCCCCCGAATAGCAGGAAACGGCAGGAAGTTGTTGGTGGTAGTATCCATTTCCTATCTGGCTTCCCCTCGCTATCAGCCTGGGCGCTTTGAAAAACGCGGTGCACATTGTCAGATGTTTTTTCTCTCCCCTTTTCTAATAGAGAAGGCGTCGGTGAAAGATGATACGATATATCATGGAGTGGATGATTTGAAGCCCGGACCCCACCGGCTATTTATTTTTTTCCTGTTCTAACGGCTTTTCATACAACTACCGGCATTAGAAATGCATATAAAAGCTGTCAGAGGAAACCATGCTTGCCAACGCAATTCCGAGATATTCCTTTTCAATTTACTACAATGACTGGCTCTCTGATCCGGACTCGCTAGGAGGAGGCGTTGAGCCCTCACGTTCAATGGTGGCCAATTATTATTATTTTTTTAAATCACCTGGGTTTATCTTTCCCATTAATTTCAATATGTGGGTCAACTGCTGCCGCCAAATGCGGGGGAAACAATGTGGAAAACAACAACTCTGTCCCACACAGGACATGCCATTGTCAGGACTAAAAGAGGAGGCAGAACTAAGTCAATGGGCTATGCTGTACTGTTGTCAATTGAAGAACATTGAGCTCCTCATTGTGAAAGGGGAGGTTTTGTGTGTTTGCGCTCCAAGGCTAACTTTCATACAACAGACTATACAATAGTCTCTTGGGCAAGGACAGTGTTTGATCCTAGAGAACCTTGAACCTATCGTCATAAAAGAGAGTCCTAGAGGGATCGTAGTTAAACACTGAAATACTGAACCAGAGACTATTGGTGCTCTTGCTCTTACAGATCACAATGATCATCACCTTTATCATAATCATCAGCACATGATGACACATTGGTGTATCACCTTTGGACTACATAGGATTGCCAGCTAGTTAGAATTAGGCTATCACAGACTCTCTGCGATATTCTTGTGATCTTTGGCTGACCTCTCCCTCTCCCTCCCTGTTTCCTGAGTGCAAGTGTATTTCCGATGAGAAGTCACGGCTGTTTGAGCACGACCTCCAGTTCCGACATTGTTTAAAGCCCAGTCCAAACCGTCGCAGCAGGCTGCCTTTGTCATTTAAATCCCTCTTTCGCCAGGTATCATTAACAGTAACCGTCTTCGTACTCTCACTCTATGCAGGTAGGCAGCTCACGTCCACCTCTCCCTGACGACCGCCCGAGAATATCGCCCCAACGTCGCTTTTAAACAAGAGGCCAAAGCTTTGTAGTGATTTAAAGAGTGGAGAGTGTACGTGAGAGTGGAGGCTTGTACAGAGCAGGAGGTGGATAACTCGGTAACTCTACTCCTATAAGAGCTCTCTGGGGGTCAAGCCGAGTGAGGGTGGGAAAAGAAATGTATTTTCCGACAGGAGCTGTGTTTGAAAAGGACGCTGAACCCACAGAGAGAGAGGGGGAGGGATGAATGAGAGAGGAGGAAGGGAGGGAATCCTGTGGTATGTGTATCATGATAAACCTGATCCGCTTCAACACAGCGAGCGGGTGGGTTAGCACTAGATCAGGTGAAGGAGAAAGGGGGAGAGTCGTTCACACCAGCTCTGGATACACACCACTGAGTTATGTGAGGAGGCACATACAACGCTACAAACACAGACTGCACACACATTGATGGCCAAGGAGTCAATCTCACAAAGCAGACAGTATTCAAGTGACCCAATTCTCCTTGGCGTCTTCGAAAGACTGGGGAAAAGAAAACATTCAAACTTCCAAACAGCGGGGAGGAACTCTTTTTATTCCAGACCAAGCGAAACCCCAAAACCCATGAATTCCCATTGTCAGCTTTCTCCGAATGGGATTGCCATGGTGTCTTGTGAGAGAGAGGGAGAGAGCTGGCCTTGCACTTAAATGAAACCCCCAGAGTTACAGGGAACTAAACAGCCGGACTTGTTTACTCTGCAGAAATAAAGTAAGCCTTTCATCCAGGGATTTTGCCAGCCGATACAGAGACTGCACAGGGAAAAGGGCAAGGTGACACAAAAGCAGCCAGGAGATGAAGCCTTCATCTGCGTTTGAAGCCCTCGGACTGTCAGGCAATAAGCTACAGGAGGAAAATGCTAGCTTCAATGATAGCTAGCTAGCTAGCTAAGCTACACGTGTCTGCAAGGCTCACCAAAATAGGGAAAAGGGTGACCCAAAAGTGGCATGAGAAGAAGCCTTCATCTCTCTGCATTTGAAGCTGTCAGACTTTAAAGCAGAAAGCTGAAGGGAAGAAATGTTAGCTTCAAAGCTAATAAGTTAGCTAGCTACACGTGTGCATGCAACGTTTGCCAAAACCCACACATACAACACACATGATTTTTTCCTTTATTTTTTTCCCACCCCTTTCTAGAGCTTTGTAGATATGCCAAAACAGGGCCTTGCTCCCGTTGCTGTTTTTGAACATATAATTACAGAGCGTGCTGTCCTGTAATATGTGGGGAGAATGTCATATTGAGTTGATAATGTCGACCGGGTATGAAGCCAATGTTCATCCGTCTTAATGGTAGTGATATGGAAAATAAAAAGATAATGTGTCCCTTTCTCTTATGAACATTCTGTGATGATGTTTCAGCAACAACTGAGATGCACTCTCTCTCGCTCCATATAAATGCGTATAGAAGTGATTTAGTTAAGTTTATCTTTGAACAAATGTGTCCCATTCACTGAATATTACATTTAATGTATTCAGCAACAGTTGAGATGCACTCAAATCTCTCTCTACCTTCCCTCCTGCACTCTCACTCACTCTCTCTTTCTCCCTCCCTCCCTTTCCTCCAGAGAAATTACACAAACACATATATACGGGGGCAGTGATTTAGTTAAAGTTTCTCTTTGTACAAGCCACCTCTTTGTCGAACCTGACGCTAGGAGCCCTGGTGTTCCACTGATAAAAAATGTAAAACACTTTGATATGCATGAACGGGTTTCATCCCTCGCTCACCACCGTCCTTCGTGTAAACCATTTGAGAAGACCGACAAAGCAACAGGAGAAGCGAATGCGTGTTTGGAACATAAACAGGTAGACTCAGTAGCCCTGTAAAGCTTTGAGTTTCATAAATACCCCATAATCCGGAAGGGGGGAAATATTTGCTGGTAATATGTAGGCTAAGTAGAAGCATTTGGTTCAAAGGGCAAGTTGAAATCTGCTCTGCGGTCGCTAAATAGGGTCGTTTTTGGAACATCCAAGAACAATGCGTCGAAAGACCGTGACGCATATCGGATACGTTAGGAAGAAAGAACGTGGAGTTTCAATCCAGCCTCTTTGAATGGGAGGCAAAAACACCCAACTACAATACACTACGGTGGAAGCGACTATGGGGCCGACCTAGAGCAGCTAACCGGAAAATAGACAGACGGACACGTCAATTCACTTTCTCAGACACACCTTTGGGTTTTCAACAGTTGAGCGGTGACGTGCTTTCCATCTCAGAGGTCAAATGAAAATCATTGGATGTCAGCCCAAATCAATGGCCGGGGTCAAATATGGATCTGCCCATTGATCAGAGGGCACCAATGGAGCTCTTAAGGGAACAGAGTATATTAGAATCAGACAATCCTGTTAAAACGTTGGGTGAAATTAAACCTCTTCGGCTGATCAGATCCTATGTGATTAATCACCGGTGTGCATTCGTCTCTTGGCTGGTCTGCCTTATATACTTTATTCAACAGGTACTAACTAGAGATAGGATAAACTCAAATCGAGGCCAAGTCCTAAAATCCAACAACACCTATTATCTTGACAGCATGAGTCTGGCGAACTCATCTCTACTAGTCTATACTGTGAATCACTTCAAGAAAGCCTGCTCCACTTCAAGAATGCCTGCTCCGTTGCAAGATAAATACACTTTACCCACTGTGTTCAGGATGTCTTATCTGTCTAAGTGGAATTGCAGTCAACCCCCACACACACACACACACACACACACACACAAACCTTCCACCTCCCACACAACTCCCACCTTCATTATCAAATCTATGCCTCAATGATCTAAATGCAGCCAAATGCGCCTTAGAAAGAAAAAAAGAAAAGAAACGTTCCTTCTTTCTCCCCTTACCTTTTTTTCCGTCTCTCCTTGGAAAGCTAGAGAGCACATGCTACATGACGAACCCTTATTTGGTCAAGAACATTTACATTGGCCCCTGCTATAACAAAAATAACCACAGTTTGTTGATGGGAGGACCGCCTTGGAATACGGGACCACACAAGTCAATGGGGGAAATTGGAGAGACGATTGCTCTACCGCCCATTCCTCATGTCAGTTTAAATGAGTACTTGCATTTAAAGCAACAAGAGACTAGTATGCAAAACTCAGAGGAAGGATTTAAATTAGTTTGTTAATTAGCAGTTACTGAAAGACATACAAGGTTGCACAATGCAATCAAAGTAAACAAGCTTGTTTGTAATAAGCATTCTGTGTTAATTATTAAAAGGGGACATACAAATATAATTTTGCTGATTGACTTGATTCAGTCTAGCAAACTTTTCATATTGAGCTGCTGTTATGCCTTGTAGCGTCTAACTGCTTTGGTAACCCAACTGTAATTACATAACTGGGCATGGGGACTGCAGATAAGGCATTTGAAGTCCAGACTGAATTGTAATGAAAGCCAACTGAACAAAGCCAAGCTCTATGATATTATACTAATAAATCACATTCATGTATAATAACATGGTATCTGTCCAACTGAATATAAAGTGTGAACAATTCCTCAAAACCCCACGAAAAATAACACAGAGTCCTCTGAAAAAACTACAACATCCACATTCAAAAACTTCGGCTTCCATTTCAAAAGCTTCACTTTGCAACTTGTACTCCTTTTACTACTATTTCCGCTCATGTTGAAGTAAAATCACTGTCTGCTCCAGTGGGCTTCACCCCCTCAAGAATAACGATGAAATATTCAACGTTCGTCCATTTTCAGAACACCATATGTGAACACACTGTGCTCTGTGGGTAGTGGGAAAAACCCCTACATCACTCCTATTGACCATGCTAAAGTCATGTGGGCATACTGGAGATACCGAAGGCTTCTTATAAAACAAGAACAAAAATATTGATATAACCTAGATAACCTACAACTGTCCCCATGTACCCTCAAAGTCTCAAAGGGCAATTGAACATCTATTCTTTCTACATTTATTCTTTATGTAGAAGTGATATTCACGACCTTGTGAGAGGAGTTGGATTCTTTCAAGTGATGAAATTAGACATGACATTACATACACTCGACTCTCAGTTGGTATGTAGCCTATTGCCTACAATCTGTTAGGCAATGGTTAATTGATTGCTGGCCACACATACGTGGGAGGATAAATCCAAGGTGCTGTACATGCTTCGTGTTTCATATTACAGAACACACGCAATGGAATAGACAAAGCCAATGTGAAGCAAAAGACAAGGCCATTTCCATTACATTTCATTGTACCACAAATGGATAACACTAATAACACGTATGAACTTAACTGGTTGTTTTCTGTCTACCTTTACTATTCTGTCAATGCACTTCATTTAAAGCATAGTAGCACTACACATCTTTGCCTGCGAAAATTCAATTCCACCTTGGGAATCAATAAAGTTAAATTCAGCAAAGTGGCAGCCTTTGCCTTGGTCTTACCCATCTTGGAGTTGATGGCGAAAAATCCCTGCGGGTTGCCACTGGTGATCTTGTAGGAGAGCTTGTCGCCGGCCCGGGCGTCCGGGTCCACCGCCTCGATCTGGATGATGGACACGTCCTTGGGAGAGTTCTCTGCAACCGACGGGTAGTAGACCGGCTCAGAGGTCTGCGGCGCATTGTCGTTGACGTCCTGGACCTCCACGTAGACCTCCACGAAGGCCGAGAGGGGCACCACGCCGCCGTCCGTGGCGTACACAGTCAGCCAGTAGTGCGGGGTGGTCTCGTGGTCCAGGAGTTCCTGGGTTCTGATGACCCCTGGGAGAAAGAAAAAGAAAACAATTAGTTCTTAGGGCTCTCTTATGAAAGATAAATAAATATAATTTTTCTATATGTAAACAACCATAGGGATAGCCCCCTTATTTTCAATTTTCCCCTAAATGACATACCCAAATCTAACTGCCTGTAGCTCAGGCCCTGAAGCAAGGATATGCATATTCTTGGTACCATTTGAAAGGAAACACTTTGAAGTTTGTGGAAATGTGAATTGAATGTAGGAGAATATAAAAAATAAAAAAAGTGTTTTTTTTTACCACCATCTTTGAAATGCGAGAGAAAGGTCACTATTATAGCCGTCACTCTGGTTATAATTCCCATAGTGTCCACAAGATGGCAGCAGTGTATGTGCAAAGTTTCAGATGGATAACTTGAAGAATGACTGACCTACAAGACTTTTAGTGTGATGTCCCCAGAGTCATTTGGGCAAATCGTGAAGGAAACATTCACATTCATATTCCATTTTTCTGCAAGAATATCGTCAAATCTGTATACTTGGACTTTGATTCAGCTTTCCAAGTATTAGTAGCCATATTATAAGTTCAACATTTGCAAAACAACCAGTTTTCATAACTTCATAAGTCTGAATATCCTTATAATTGTTATCCAAAATGAAAAGGCATGCTGTCATACAAGGTTAGTACCTACATTTTACGACATATACATGTTTTCCGGATGCTCATTGGCTATCTAGCTAGCTTTGTTTGACCCCGATTGGTGCTTATGAGAAAGATACAGCCGTTCAAGTGATGACCGCCCGAGTCATCGGCGTGCCATGAAGGCGTAGCTCTCTGACCAAATATGGTGTCCTATAGGATATAATACACCCCTAATGAAATAGTGAAGTCTTGTTACCTTCTAGGATCTCTGAGGAATAGATACGAACATGATTTGACTCATTCAAACAACGTTTAGGGTGAGATTTTCACAGATTCCTTTCTTTGCAAATGGAACGAGTGGAAATACAAAATTGATCGTGCGTGCTATATGGACCTTTTTTAGGATATGAAAAGGGATTTTATTTAACAAAACGACACTTCATGTTATCTCTGGGACCCTTTGGATGATAAATCAGAGCAAGATTTCAAAATGTAAGTACACATTTCACCTTCAGAGGTGAATTTATCAAAACTATCGCATTGAAAAAAGTGTTTTGTTGTTAGGAGGTCTCCTCAAACAATAGCATGGTATTTTGTTTTCGCAGTAATAGCTACTGTAAATTGGACAGTGCAGTTATGTTAACAAGAATATATGTACCGCCGTGTTTTTTCTCTAAAATCTGCAATCTTGACATAACGCGCTGCATGATTTACAACTGTCCCATTGACAGAACGCCAATCCTTAAGAAGATTTATGAAAGAGAAATTAATATAATTTTTCTATATGGAAAACCATTACACCCCCAGCTTTTTAGATGGAAATTGTCTTAGTCCATACATCTAAAAACAATAAGGCCAGCACTCAAAAAGTAGTTCAAAGAGCATTCAGCATTCTGCTATGGGGATCACACACAAACGCTTAGGAAAAATGTATTTTTCAGTATGTAGATAGCACTTGAAAGAGAACTAAGAAAAAAAGAGAAAGGAAAGATGTGGAGAAAGAAACTCATTCAGTGCTATTTTAATCATGGGTAGGTGTCGGTGCACAGCAGTGGGGGGAATATGGTAAGGTAGAAGGTTGGTATTGACATCAGCCCCTGCTGTCTGTTTCTACATGACGGGCCTGGTGTTTTACAGCAGGCCATATGCCATGAGGGGCCTATAGCTTTCAGCTGAGCAAACAGAGGAGCTTTCAAAGACCTGTTAGGACTAACATTTCACAACAATACACCCCCCCCCCCGATGACTGAAAGGAGATCAGTGGTGGAAACATCAAAACGGCACTCTAGGAAGCAGGCTAGTCAGCAATCCTTCTCTGGATGGGTGCACTGTTGTTTCCCTCGAGGATTACCCAACGTTTATGATGTGGTTTCTCATGCACATTTTATTTGGGGCTTTAAAAATATATCTGATCATTATGCAGGCTTGTGTTGTGTCATGTCAGGGCTAAAGCGATAGGAAATGACTCAGTTGTTAAGCAGACAATCTCTAGAAAATCTCTTTCCACACGATTTAAGTAAACATTAACATTTAACAAAAAAAAAGGTCACAATGACCTGTAATCGAAAGCAATAAAAAAGTGAGATCATTGGCCCGGCCCACCGCCGACGATAATAAATTATAATAAAGCCAGGGTGTGGGCCTGGTTCCCGTGTATAGGCAAGCGGTAATCGCATACTGCTGTGCACTAGATATGGCAGAGAGTCTATAACTGTCCTAGTGTGCCATATACCGAAGAATGATAAGACACTGCTCCATTGCACCTCTCCTACCTTTCCTATGATCTGCCTTTCAAATACCTTTGTTGCTCCCTGTAACTCAATCACTTGCACTGCAGGTCTGTAACCGAGAGAGGCCTACCTTTCGCCTCAGGGGGGAATGGAAAGATTCCCGAAAAAAGAAAGAACTCCAAAACACCTGTCACTGACATTTCACTTTTCAGGGGTTTCAGAGTTTTTATTCACCTTAGATTTACTGTATCTTATGTCTGAGTCTGAGGTGCTTTTTGTCATTACTCATCATTACTGCTAGCCAGGGTTAGCTTGGGGTTAGCTTGGGGCGTGTAATAAGGCAGGGAGGCAGTGCGGCAAAGGGGGAAATGGATAGCACTGTAACACTCCATAACACTTCCTACAGCTATGTGGGGGTATAACCTGACCCAGAAAATACTCACACCCCTTGTCTTATTCCACATTTTGTAGTGTTACAGCCTGAATTTAATTTAATCTTTTATTTTTTTTGTCACCTACACACACTACCACAACATGTCAAAGTGGAATTATGTATTTTGAAATTTCAACAAATTCGCTTGTAAATGTCCAAACTCACCAAAAATGACATTCGGTAGCTCTTACCTAAATATGTATAACTTTATTAGCTGGATAACTTGTGCTGACTTTGTTAGCATTCTGGTAAAATATGCCTAATGGGCTTTTTTGTGTTTTGTGGCGCCCCTTGTGTACTAAGCCAGTAATATGGATACCGCCCAACCCTAATGGAGCTAAGCACAGACAAAATACTAGAGGAAAACCTGGTTCATTCTGCTTTCAACCAGACACTGGGAGACAAATTCACCTTTCAACAGGACAATAACCTAAAACACAAGGCCAAATCTACACTGGAGTTGCTTACCAAGAAGACAGTGAATGTTCCTGAGTGGCCGAGTTACAGTTTTGACTTAAAACTACTTGAACATTTATGGCAAGACCTGAAAATGGTTGTCTAGCAATGACCAACAACCAATTTGACAGAGCTTGAAGAATTGTTGAAAGAATAATGGACAAATGTTTCACAATCCAGGTGTCGAACGCTCTTAAAGAGACTTACCCAGAAAGTGTCACAGCTGTAATCGCTGCCAGAGGTGCTTCTACAAAGTATTGACTCAGACGACTTAAATTAGATATTTCTGTACTCTATTTTACTACATTTGCAAACATTTCTAAAAACGTGTTTTCACTTTGTCATTATGGGGTATTGTGTGTAGATGGGTGAGAAAAATATATATTTAATCAATTTTGAATTCAGGCTGTAACACAACAATTAATTAAGTAAAGGTGTATGAATTAAGTAAAGGATTAAGTAAAGTGGTATGAATACTTTCTGAAGGCATGCAGGTGTAATATGGTCAATGTCATATGGGCATACAGGGTTGTCAAGGCTTGCTGGCTGGTACCGAATGTGAAATGCACCCAAAAGGGCCATTGTGAGGTGGAAATCGTAAAAATAAAAAAAAGTGATTATATAACGAAGTAAACAGATTACAAAAATATATATATTGCCAAACAGAAAAGTAGTCAAAATGTGCAAGTGTGAGTTTTTTTCTCACGGAAGTACTGTCGACTACTCACTGCACTCGTTAAGATAGCTTCTGGGAGGAACAGATGTGCAGGGATTTGCAAATGTGAAGCACGAATAAGAACCGTGAGTGCTAATCTGACTGCTAGCGTCCTGCGAGAGCATCGGGAAAGAGTATGAGTGAGTGTGTGAGAGGTAGAGAGAGAGAGAGAGAGAGAGAGAGAGAGGGTGGAGACTGAGAAAAGAAGGAGTGAGGATGAGATGGAGAGAGCGGTTGAGTGGGTGAAAGAAAATGGAGTGAGAGACTAAGATAGAGGGGAGAGTCTGTGTGTGTGTTGTACTTTTCCGTATCTGCGTGTAAGGGTGAGAATGTGTGCTAATCAGACTAAGTGTGTGTAATAGAAGGTGAAAGAGAAAGGTAGAGCGAGAGGGATGAGACATTTGTTGTGCCCATGCCAAGGCGATGCCCATGCTTGAGTGCTCATCCGTTTGACTGGGAGACACTGGCATAACAGAACCATTCCACTCACTCAGGAGTGTCAGGCTTTTAAGCAGCCCGCTGCCAACCCTAAAGCCATTGGCATGGAGAAGAATACTTTATATTAGTGCAGTTCTGCACTGCTACAGGTGGCTAACAACAAGACTACATAGTCATAAAGGACCTTGACCCAAACTCACCCCTCACAGGAAACGTAAACAAACTGTGGTAGATAAGGTCAATTTGTACGATAGCATTGTAATGGTCAACCGGCAAAAGTAAGAAAGTCCAAATCTTTTTTTATAGTTTGATGAGGCTTTGACGCCTAGAATAGTTCAATTTAAAGAGAAACCATTTCGATGAAGCTCTAGCTGAACACAATGACAATTTCAGTTGGCATCTACTTTTTATTCAAACATGAATGCGTGACTGGCTTTAAATAAACCTACCAGAAGAGAAAGCATCTATCGAAACATATCAAATCAATAGTTGGCTGGATAATTACTCACAGAGTGTATAAATGATGAATCAGAAGGATTTAGCCACCACACCCATACCATTTCATTCCATTCGCTCATGAGTGTCAGGCTTTTAGCAGCCCGCTACCAACCCTTAAGCCATCCGCATAGAGAAGATGGCTTTATATACTGAAGTTCTGCACTGCTACAGCAATTATCACTGAATTATAACAGTGAATTATTGTAAAGCACAGAACACCGAAAGAGTTATCACAGTGAATCATTGGAATGTTTGTTTATGTTTCAGTTAATCCCGGAAAGGATGGGTTGCCAATTAACGATTTGACAGGAAAATAAAATGTAATTCATTCATTCTAGTGGTGGCTAACAACAAGACTACATTGTCATAGAGGACCTTGACCCTTAAAAACTGTGGTAGGTAAGGCCAACATGTACAATAGCATTGTAATGGTTGACTGGCAGAAGTAAGAAAGCCCAAATCTTGTATCTTTTTTTATAGTTTGATGAGGCTCTGACGCCAAGAATATGAAGTTCAATTCAAAGAGAAAACCATTTCAATTAAACTATTGCTGAACACAATGACAATTTCAGTTAACATCTACTTTTTATTCAAACATGAATGCGTGACTGGCTTTAAATAGAACGACTAGAAGACAAAGCATCTATCGAAACAATAGTTGGCTGTATAAATGTGTATAAATGATGAATCTGAGGTGTTTAGCCATCGTACCTATACCTCTAGGCTAATCAAATGAGGAAGTTGCAAAATGTGCCCTTGAGGCAATAAAAACAGTTGACAAAGCCTAGGCAACCTACCCAGCCAGACTTACTCTCTCTCCTTTCTTTCCCTCTTCCTTGCATACCCTACGGCTACACCTTCCACAGCCACCTAGCACAGCAGTTAAGGCTGCACAATAAAAAGAGCTAACGGCTAACGCTGTTCCTACAATTCTGCCTTCTCATGTAGGTGTGTGAACTGCAAAGTGTGTTCATTTCAATCAGTCTCCGGAACAGTTCCACCGTGACATTTACTCAATAGCTAGTTACAGCGGGGAGGCTGGAAGAAGTCCGCTGCACAACACATAGCCGCTGAGTGTTGTTTTGACAAAATGGTGAAATAACATGGTTGTGCTTCGAGGCGCCGAGGAAAATGGCAGAGGAGGTCTGGAGGTCTGAGGACAGAAAACATTTAAGTAGATTGGATAAAGCCAGCTGATCCAGGGAAAAAACAAAAATGTACCACACAGTGGGGGTAGTAACTGCGGAACTATACTATGATGATCCCTATTTAGTTCTGAGGATGAGGTGTACTCAGTATTTCCCTGTCATGAAAGGGGGTAATTAGTGGGCGGGGGGCTAAATTGGGGAGAGACAAACTCTTTTCCCCAGAAGGCCTTGTAACTACAATGGCGCCGCCACAAATGGAGGGGATTGCACATGTCATGGATATCAAAAGCTGGCAATTGAAACAAATTAGAGCGCCAAAAAGATTACCAGTTGTCAAAAAAGGATTAGGATTTACAAAATCCTGTTTACCCCAGTGCTTATTTTCATATGGTAGCACGCCGTCTACTTCAGAAACTGAGTCAATATCACATTTTTTTGGCATTGAAATTGTGTAATGAGGAATTAGGCTGCAGTCAACTTTACCCAGCCCAGAAAAAAACTAGTTTCACAGTTTTTCTATTGTCGACAAAGATATCTAAAGAAGTCGAGATGGTCTTCCGATGACCTTCACAACAAGAGGCCGTACAGGAATAATTTACGCGCTTCGGAGACCATGAGAGAACAAAAACATGTCTTCTCAAGACCGAGAGATCGGCTCTTTCGGCTTACGCCAGCACTCCCTTGGTCTGCACTTGAAAAAGTCAGCCGTCTGCTTTGAACTACCTCTTGGTAATTCTGCTCTCCTTTCCCCTCGCATTCCTCAGCCTTCATAGGACTCCTGCCTCACATGCCTACATAAACTTTCTCAGTCTCCCCCTCCCCCCTCTTCTCTTTCCACCGGCACTGGTGAAATGCTTCAAATTCCTCCACCACGTAGAGCCCTGGGTGTATTAGAAAAAGAGTCCTGAGCTAAGCTTCCCATGCCCCCGCAACTTAAATCAAATCATCTCTTTGGTTCCAAGAGTTCTCAGAAGCTAAGCCCTGCACTTCCAACATTTTTCAGTCCATACTGTAAGTATTAATTCCTGAAACTTTTGAAAAATTCACAAGGCTATGAAGTGCAGCCAAAGGAGGAAAAACTCCACCTCGTGGGATGACCACATAGCCTACAGGGCTCGCTGTCGCACTCATCGTCTTTATTACTTTATAGAATGGTGGATATTTCTGAATACTGCAGACAGCTTGAGTTACACATGGTAACACATCGGCTAAAGGCTTAGAATCACCATGCAAAAGAGGACTTAGCAGGCTATTGAAGTGTCAAAGACCATATCAGGGTCATTGACCAAATATGGTGGAGCTTTGAAGAGTGACCAGCATTCCGTGGGTATTCAGTACATTAGTGTAGATCCGGGAAAACAATCATCCAAACAGCTGCATGATGAGTTCACACAGAGTCTCTCAACATAAAAGTGCATGTCTCTCTGCTTGCGGTGTGATTATCGCACGGCAAGCGGTGCCGGAGCACCAAACCAAACCAACAGCTTCTACCCCCAAACCATAAGACTGCTGAATAGTTATTAATCAAATGGCTACCCGGAATATTTGCACCGACCCATTTTATTTTTTTTTGCACTGACTCTATGCACACTCACTGAACTACCCACACACTCATGCATACTACACCGACTCCGACACACACACACATGCTTACAAACACAAAACATCTGCATATTGACGCCACACGCACACACCCACACTTTCACACACACTGCTGCTACTCTGTTTATTATCTAACCTGATTGCCTAGTCACTTTCACCCCTACCTACATGTCCCTATTACCTCAATCATCTGAACTACTTCATACCCCAGCACACTGACTCGGTACCGGTACTCCTTGTATAAAGCCTCATTATTGTTATTTTATTGTGTTACTAATTCCTTTTTTTCTCTTCATTTTAGCTAATTTCCGTACCTTTTAACTCTGCATTGTTAGGAAAGGGCTCGGAAGTAAGCATTTAACAGTAAAGTCTACACTTGCTGTATTCGGCGCAGGTGACAAACAAAATGTAATTTGATCTCTCTTTGACCCGATGATCCTCTGAGTTGTGCCCCCACCAACCACTTCCGCTTCATGCATCTTTGTGCATTTTGTATACAATTGCCACCGGAGGCAAAAACCAGCGCTATCAACAGCTGGGCTTAAGGGAAACGGTACCTTAAAACTTTAGGCAAACTGAATCATTTTAGACAACTTAACAATGTGGAGCAGTATGCTTCACTCTACATACTGACCTAATCGTATAGTCTTAAAAGGAGAGGGCACTAACTAAAACTGCATTAACAGACCAGTGGCACATTCATGTTTTAAAGCGGCATGGATATTCAAAAATATAGCTGCATGACACTGCGTAATAAAATAAGAATCCTATTCTAGATTCTCTGGCCCAAGGAAAAAAATGAAAGAATGGCTGCATTCATCTGGAGTGAGGGGGATAGGGGAGAACGTAGCAACATAGACAGTGAAAGAGAGAGAGTCTTTAATGAACAAAAGGGGAGAGATGCAATGAGAACATGCCTGATGGGAATTTTCTCTTTTTTTCAGGCAGAATTTAGCCCATTAATTCCAGTTGAGGAAGCCTATTGGGACATGCCCAGGCAGTTTCCATTGTCACAGAGTGCAGTGTTATTTCGAAAGCCTCAGAGCGGACCTGTGAGCTGGGCACCTGGTTTAATATCAGGTTATACATTTAAGACCTGTTACCTCCCGGCCCTCCGGTGCCATGCCCCGTTCCTCTGACAATAGCGGGCGCGATGCACCGTCTGTCTTCCCCTTATCGCAAAATGTTTATGAAGCCCCCTGAGATAGTTGCCCACTTACACTGACTGTACTCAATGCGCTGCGGTAAATGGTTCCCATGGAAAGGTCTTTTTTGATGACAGATAAGGCGCTTTGAAATATAGGCCAGCTCTCATTTTCCAAGAGGCTGCCGTGCTGACATTTACAAAGGTTGATTATTTTTTCATTCAATTATTATTGTATTCGGAGATTAGAGTGGTATATAGGCCTATATACCGCCTATTTGGGGTGGCAGGTAGCCTCGTGGTTAGAGCGTTGGGCCTGTAACCGAAAGGTTGCTAGGTCGAATCCCCGAGCTGACAAGGTACAAAATCTGTCGTTCTGCCCCTGAACAAGGCAGTTAACCCACTGATCCTAGGCCATCATTGTAAATAAGAATTTGTTCTTAACTGATTTTAAGTGGCTGTCTCTCAACACATGAAACCTCAAGACTTGTTACGCCAAGTACCATTTCACTTTGACATTCAGTCAGTTACGTTTTGATAGCCAATTTATCATATAGAGAAAATAAACAGCCAGCTAAGCCTCTGTCGGTTACCCCCTTCACTGCAGTAAACTCCATTTTGATTGGGGCAATGATCGGAAAACAACAACTTCACATTCAGGTGAACATGCCACAGGGAACCGCAGGTCTTTCCAAAGTAACATGGGAACACACACCAAGATAGAGAACTGAACATCAAAATGGTTTCTTGGCCCAAGTTTCAGCATTCTAATTATCCCAGTAAACTTCACTAAAATGAATTTGCTCTTCTTTCCTGTCAAATGTGTGACAAACATGTAGTTACTGCAGTCTTGTATGTGTCTGCAGAATCTCTGTGCAACCATTACTTTATATTTCCAGTAGTTTACATAAAAATAAAACAAAATGTCACCAACCATTATTAGCAGTTGATCTCAATTGCCTAGATTAGCATGATAAGAGTTCATTCGCAATCGAGCACGCCATCCATCTGCACAAGTAGCCTAGTGGTTAGTGCATTGGACTAGTAACTGAAAGGTTGCAAGTTCAAATCCCTGAGCTGACAAGGTACAAATCTGTCGTTCTGCCCCTGAACAAGGCAGTTAACCCACTGTTCCTAGGCCGTCATTGTAAATAAGAATTTGTTCTTAACTGACTTGCCTAGTTAAATAAAGGTAAAAAAAAATATCTACTTCAGCTGGCTGCACATTCCTGGTCCTGTCGCCCCAGCAACGGCGCTCAAGCAAAGACCATTCATTACAAGTCATGTGGCTCTTTAGAGTGTGCTGAAGAAGTCACACTTCTGGCTTGAGCTTCTGCGTATAGAATAAAAAAATAGAAGGGGCACGGGTGCTTGGGTTCAATCAATCTTCCATGAAGCTTTGGTTGTGCAGACACAGCTATCGCTTCCCACTATCGCCCTACTCACCCTGGGATAGTGAAGGCAGCCAAACATGAAAAGACAAAACCATTCGGCACATACCTCCCTTATCTGGCATCACTGAGGGTCGGCCTTACCTCACTCTCGACAGGAAGGGCAATGGGGGCACAATTTGAAGAGGGGAAAACACAAGCTCACAGAACTTTGTCATTACACATCAAACTATTTCATTTGCCTCCACAAAGAGCTCTTTCAGCACACCGGCTGCCTCCAACTTGAAGTGAAAGGGCAACGCATACATTATCCAATGAGCAAAGGGCAATGCATACATTATCCAACGAGCATCTGGACGGAAGAGGAGATTCACTGGGGCTGTTTGAGACTCGTTCTCTTTTTCCTACATAAATGCAAACACACCGCATGAAGGCCTACACATTTGTTCACCTTTACTGCTAGTATATTTTAAGCCTGGAGACTTTCATCAATATGCATTTTCACCTCTTTTTTTCCATGCTCTTCTTCCTCCAGTTAAGTGAATCAGTGCAAATTGAATTATCACATCTTGGTTGTTCACCATAATTCACAAAGTAGGCTAACAAACTTAAAGACATGCCTTCAATAGTGCTGCCAAAACAGCTAGCAGTTCCTGGAGAAGAAACACAATGAGAGAGAGTCTGGTCGAACTAGCTCTTTAAGTCAAAGGCTGAAAAACAAGGTATTAGGAGTTCTAACAGAAAGACATGCTTAATTGATCACTTCTCTGACCTCATAAACGGCAGTCAATCCTTTAGTGCAAGCACCAAGTCTAATTGATCTACTTGGAGAACTGTCTGCATCGACAACAATGGACCAGTAGGGGACTTATAGGGCCTAGGCCTATAGCTTACCTCACCACTAATCAAGCACAGCCCATGACAAACAACGCCATCCACCCTTCCCTCTTCCCTAAGCAACAACAGCTGCATTACTGGCTTTTTTTATAGGAACGTCAGTGAAAAGCATTTATAGTGCACTGCAGAGTGAAGACCACTAAGAGTTGATCTCAATTTAGATGCACAGAGAGAATGGAATGTCCAGTGGCTTTGTCCCAAAATGAATACCACTCACCAGCTCGGCAACCCCACAACAACAACTTCTACTAGTGATGAGGGGGGGTGTATTATCATTTTTTAAAGATACATATAGTATCGACAATATCGCAATATAGTTTTGAGCTAGATGGCTGTACCTGCACTAAAATACCTGCACCAGTATTTTTCCTTCATAGCTTGTTCTCCATCTTTTTAAATAGGGAGCCATTTTGTTTTTAGCACTTATTTCTATGACTGATCAAAACTTGTTTCTTCATGGCTCTCTCTTGCCCCTCTGCAGCAGACATATTGTGAGCAATATGTTTGGAACATCGAATCGTAATGAAATCACAGTATAGATTCGCAATATATATACAGTAGAATCATGAGAAATACAATAAACACTGTATTGGCACCTAAGTATTGTGATATCTTATTTTGAGGTCCCTGGCAATTCCCAGCCCTAACTTCTACGCCCAACCACAACAACCACCCTTTCACTTGAAGCCTGAACTAAACCTACTTTGTGAAAGGCGTCCATCTTGTTGTTCTTATCTCTGTATCATGACCTCAAGCTCCAGCTGTTTGTTCCTTTTTCTAACTGAAGGTTTATTAAATCAAGGAACTAGATTCCATGCCTGGCCCTGGAAACATCAATCAGGTTAGCGGCATACCTAGCTGGCCTTAAGTGTGTCAGGCCCCCATTGCTCGATAACCCCAACAGCAGTGTCTGAGCACACGAGGCCAGAATTAGCCTGGACTGCACACAAAATCTCACCAGGGCTCCACATAGCCCCCAGCTCTAAACATGTTTGTGTGATGTGCAGATGTAAATGCAAGGGCCAGAGATCCAGATGGGCCCGGGCCAGACGTTTGGCAGATATAGCTGTCTACAGTCAAACAATAAGAACTGGATAGGGGGAAACATGTTGATTCCTATCTTAGAAGTAACAACTTTCTGGGTTTTGCTAATCTTGTCTTGGCCTAAAAATGGCTAAATGACTGCTGTTAGCAAAGGCAAACCCTGAAACGGGTAAAAAAAATATATTGAAAGCTGAAGTTACATAAATTAATTTACGCCTCTGTTCATTGAACTAAATTAATCTAGTAACTAACTATAAAGTTAAAGATTTAGGCTTAACCTGTTTGGTATAGGGGGCAGTATTGAGAATTTTGGAAAAAATATGTTCCCATTTTTAACTGCCTCCTACACCAACTCAGAAGCTAGAATATGCATATTATTGTTCAGGTTTGGATAGAAAACACTCTGAATTTTCTAAAACTGTTTGAATGGTGTCTGTGAGTATAACAGAACTCCTATGGCAGGCAAAAACCTGACAAGGCTTCAAGCAGGAAGTACCCTGTCTGACAAGGAGTCGTGCGTCTTACCTCTTTTTATTGAAAAGTAAGGATCTTAGCTGTAACGTGACAATTCCCAGGGCTCCAATAGGCTCTCAGAGCCCGCGAAATAACTGAAGGTTTACGAGGGAACCTCAGGTTGAAATATATTATCGCCTTTTGTAAGTGGATGCTCGGAGGACCTTTCAATGATGCGCGTGCATGAGTCGCTTCTGAGGAGAAATTTTATTCGGCTGTTTAGGCTCAATGCATACTCCCGGTCGGAATATTAACACTTCTCTACGACATAAATGGCATAAAAATTGGTTTTAAACAGCGGTTGACATGCTTCGAAGTACGGTAATGGAATATTTAGACATTTTTGACACGCCAATGCGCCATGCGCGACACCGCGAAGAAGCATTCTAGAACTCACGAACAAAACGTCGCTGTTTGGATATAACGATGGATTATTTGGGACCAAACCAACATTTGTTATTGAAGTAGAAGTCCTGGCAGTGTATTCTGATGAAGAACAAGCAAGGTAAGAACATTTTTCTTATAGGAAATGTGATTTTGGTGGAGGCTGAACTGGGTGGGTATCTAAATAGCTAGCCCTGTAATGCCGGGCTATGTACTTAGATTATTGCAAAATGTGCTTCATCCGAAAAGCTATTTTAAAATCGGACATATCGAGTGCATAGAGGGGTAATGTATCTATAATTCTTAAAATAATTGTTATGCTTTTTGTGAACGTTTATCGTGAGTAATTTAGTAAAATCACCGGAAGTGTTCGGTGGGAATGCTAGTTCTGAACGTCACATGCTAATGTAAAAAGCTGGTTTTTGATATAAATATGAACTTGATTGAACAGACATGCATGTATTGTATAACACAATGTCCTAGGTGTGTCATCTGATGAAGATCATCAAAGGTTAGTGCTGCATTTAGATATGGTTTGGGTTTATGTGACATGATATGCTAGCTTGAAAAATGGCTGTGTGATTATTTCTGGCTGGGTACTCTGCTGACATAATCTAATGTTTTGCTTTTGTTGTAAAGCCTTTTTGAAATCGGACAGTGGGGTTAGATTAACGAGATTCTTGTCTTTAAATAGCTGTGAAATAGTCATATGTTTGAGAAATTGAAGTTATAGCATTTCTAACGATTCAAAAATCGCGCCACTGGATTGAAGTGGCTGTTACGTAGGTGGGACGAAATCGTCCCACATAGCCCAGAGAGGTTAAGGAGATAAACTGTGAGCCAAAATTGTATTTTCTTGGCGGTAAGATGAGAGGTATGGGAGTCAAATTGGCACTAAAGACCTTTTCATTTGCACATTCCTCATCACTACCCCTCCATTCTCAAACCCAGGGTTTCAAGAGGATAGAGGGAATAAATAAAGCATGCATACGGAGAACATGAGATTCCAAAAAGCATTTAACTTAACCAGCCACAGATGTTAGCCAGCCTTCCCATACTAGCCCCCTCATAAAAACTTTTCTAGAGCTTAAGGTGTGTGTGGCTTCTGGCATGTACCCTTCGGTTTTAGCACTTTTTCATTTGTTTTCTTCTCTCCCCAACCCTTGTTTTTCTACTTGTCGGAAAGCACTAGCTGTAGCTGCATGACTGGGTGAAAGTGATGCTGGGTGTGTTTGACATCGATTTCTTGTAGAGCATAATCCTCATGTGGTAACCTTGCACCCCCCTCTGCTCAGACCCAGACCAACCCCCCAAACCACCTTCAGTCGATGCATGAATTCCCAGGTGGCACATCGTTGCCTTGGGCATATTTGGTTTGCTACCAGCTCTGGCTGTGATCCCTAACAACGGGACTGAATAGCAGAACAATCCTATCATTGCCACTCTTGATAAATCACTCTGAAGGCCATGGAGGTCAAGGGCAGGAGAGGAAGAGCAGGTCAGGAGCTCCCGGTGACCTGCATCCAATACATTCAGGAGTGGGATATCAAACAAGAAGTGGGTGTCCCTTACGGAATCAAGAACACTTCAGACATTCGTCCTAAGATCCACAACCCCAAGCCAAGGGCCGAGTCTCAACTAACAAACCCCAGAGCAGAAATCTCTGTTGGCTAAATATAAGGCACTTCGTTTCAAATGTCAATTCCCTAAAGAGTGCATTGTGTGTGAGAAAGTTTCTACAAACTTTGATGAGTGGGACCGAAGCCATTTTTAAACCAATCTCAGATGAGTTTCAAATTGCATTTCAAGAATCAAAGGCTCGCTCCAGTTCGCTCTATTTACATTTTCCCTCTGTATCTTTGAACAAAAGAGGTAGAATTATCTACAAGCAACAATCTAACAACTACCCCAGAGAGAACAATCACACTAAGACTGGACAGGCACAATAGCCGACAGATGGTCCTTAAGGAGCAATGCTTCATGCCAGCTCATCCCGTCATGCTAAATTTACCAGCAAAGAAAGTGTGATTTCCCCACAGGTTCATGGAAGGCCCAGCTAATTTACTCCGCTTAATAAAGTGTATGCCTCCACCTGAATCTAAATTAACATTCTCTCGTCAATTTCTCATTTAGTTACTTTAAAATCTGTAAATTACATTTCCAGAGACTTTGCATTGAACTTCCAGACTTAGGGGATAGACTACATATATGCTAAAAACCTAATGTTTTATGCATCAAGTTTCACCGGCCCATTTGTACATTAAATATGTATATTCCTATGCAGAAATACATTTTAAAAGGGAAAAACTGGCACTAAGCCACCCAGAGTATGGCACCTATGTTTAAAATGAAGGGCAGCAAGTCAGGTCTGACGCACCCAAAATGGGGTGACCAGTAGTTTTTTTGTGGCAAAACGGTTTTAAACCCTTGGCACAGGTGCTTTAACGTCTGTGAGCAGCTGAAAAAAAGTATTACTACTTTCTTTGTAAGATCACAAAGAGGCCAGCAAGCGCATATCGCCAGCAACACAAACATTTAGATTTGCAATACTAAAGGCAGATATGACAATCACAGAAAAATAACTCTTTCATTATACAAACAAGTTCCATCTCATGTGGGATGAGCCAGCATGAAGCATTATTAAATTTGCATATGACTAGTTTTTCAACATTGAAACAAAATGCAGTGTTCAGCACAACAGTGCTTGGGTGGGAAAGGGGGAGCCAGTGGGTAAAATCACTAAGCAACCCTCTTAATTCCACGGCAACTCGTTTGGAATGTCTACTGCAGGTCTAGGAGACAGCTGCTCCAGCTGTTCCTGCCATCAATTCTCTTCACTCAGACAGAAAAATGAAAGGAATCAGGAAGCTTAGCAGTTCTCCAGGAAGCGAACCTCACCTCTATTCACCATTTACCCCCACCATTGATATTTCAGGGGGGGACATGGGCAGAAGAGCACAGTCTGCACAGATACAGGGGATTGCACCCCATTTCGCATCCCAGTCATTTAAAATTCATGCATGCCCATTTGGTGCCTTAAATAATAAATTATAAACAAAATGGGCCTCCACATAGAGGCAATATGGTAATGACAGAGGAAAAGAAAGTGAGAAACTCACCAGTCTCTTCATCAATGGTGAATATCCCTAGGCCAGAACCGTCCCGTATGGAGTAGCGTATTTCTCCGTCTCTTCCTTTGTCTTCGTCCTGAGCCGATACTTTCATTACGGAAGTCCCAATGAGGACGTCCTCTTTTATAAATCCCTTATCCACAAATGAGGGGAACCACGGGCGATACAGATTCTCGTTTACGTCCACTACATCCACCTCAATAAAGCATGTTGACGATAAGGAAATGGGCTTCCCTTTGTCTTTGGCCTTCGCCGTGAGATTGTACACCTGCTTTTTCTCGTAATTCAGATTCTGCAGGATGCGTACCGCGCCGCTGACTTTGTCCACATCGAAGTTGCCGTCCCCGTTATCGATGAGGCTGTACCGTACCTGACTGAACAGCCCGACATCCGGGTCGTGAGCCTCCAGCCACATAATCACAGTGCCGATCGGGAGGTCCTCCCTCACTTTCACGCTGTAATTTGACGGGATGAATTTGGGAGGATTGTCATTGACGTCCTCGAGAATGACCTTTAGCAACACTGTAGACACGAGTTGAGGTTCATTAACGGCCTGGTCACGTGCAGCAATCTTCAGAATGTAAACCGGGTGCACCTCGCGATCCAGCGGCTTTTTCACCGTCACTACTCCAGTCAGCTCGTCAATGGCAAACTGGTCAGTGTCGGCCACAATCGAATACCTGATTACTCCATTATCTCCCAGGTCCTTATCGGTGGAATCCACCTGGACGATTTCAGTGCCCACTGGTGTGTTTTCACTTATTTCCAACGAATATGAGTCTTGCAAGAACTGCGGACTGTTATCGTTAGCATCCAAGATCTTAACGTCTAAAAGACGGGAGGAGGACTTTTGGGGTATTCCTAGATCGTAGACTGTGACGTTCAGTGTGTAGTGGTCCGTCGTTTCCCTGTCCAGTGGAGTGTGAACCAAAAGCCAACCGGTGTTCATATCTACAATGAAACGACTCTCTGTATCTCCTCCTGAAATAACGTACACCAGTTTTCCATTAAAACCACTGTCTGTGTCAGAGGCGCTTAGATGGACTAACCTAGCCCCAACCGGAAGGTCCTCTTTGACCTCAATGACACTGGGGAAGGACTCTGCAAACTGAGGGGAGTAGCGGTTAACCGAATGGATGTCCATGAAGTTATCGTCAGGCTCAGTTGGAGCTTGGATCTTAGTGCCATGAAGCAGCTTTTCTGCCAACATGGTAGCAACCCCAGTATCAACACACTTCAGTTGGACAGGCTTCCGAGCTGTGATGACAGTGATGTTCATAATCATTGATTCAGTCTCATGCTCTCCATCACTGGCTCTGATGTGTAAGTTATGGAAGGACACTTTAGCTGCCTCCCCTTCGCTCAGTGTTCGTTTCAAAGAAAGCACACCCGAGTTGGAGTTCAATTCAAAGAGATCAAGATCATTCCCAGCTTTTATGTCGTACCGCACTAGCTGCAATTCGTCAGCGTCAATAGCAGACACCGTCGTTATCTGCTCTCCCACGCCATGGTCTCTAGGCACCGTGACTTCACAGTCGACGTTTTCGAATAGAGGCTTATTGTCATTCAGGTTATTCAGCGTGACAGTAACTGATGCCTCTACCTCCCGTCGGAAAGGGATACCCCAGTCTGAAGCCCTAATTTTGAGATTGTAAATCCTTGGCATCAGCTCATAATCCAGCTCCTCTGAGGTGCTGATGACACCAGAGAAGTAGTCGATGACAAACGGCTGCGGGCTCACGTTGGCAATGCTGTAGGTCACATACCCGTTCTCGCCACTGTCTAGATCAGTGGCTTTCACTGCTAACACGTTGCTCCCTACGGGTACGTTCTCGTCAACGGTGGCCTTGTACGAGGTCTGTTGGAACTCAGGGGCATTATTGTTAACATCTATAACGTCAATGATAACCTTAGTCGCTGCCTTTTTGTCACTGGTAATAACTTGTAGTTCAAATTTTGTGGCATAATCCGCATAGATGGGTCCAGTTGTGGTGATTAAGCCAGTGTCTGGATTAATAGCAAAACGATTCTTCTCTGCCTTATATCTGAAAGCATACTTCAACTGTGGATACTTTGGCAAGGCAGTTACCATAGCAACAGGTGTATGGAGAGGGGCAAACTCACTGAGATTGACCCTATAAACAGCATGTTCAAATTTAGGGGGGCCCACTTTAAACTGAGGGGATGTTACATGTACCACTTTCGCTGAGGAAAACTGTGGGGGGCTTCCTTTGTCCTTGGCCTGTAACGTGAGGTTGTATCCGAAAGTCTGCGTGTCCCAGTCTACATCCTTGACAGCTTTGATTTTGTACTCCTTGCTCCCGGGACTGGTTCTCATGGCCTTAAACTGCTGGAGGGGGTCGCCCGCCACCACGCTCAACGACGCGATCTCCCCGTTTGGTCCCTGGTCGTTGTCCTCAACGGTCACTATGGCATAGGTGGGGTCGCGGTCAGCGCCCGAGGGCGCCAGGGTGACGGCGGTGATGACAGGCGCGTGCTCGTTGGCCTGTTCCACCCTCACCGTCAGCTTGGCCATGCTACTGAAGCCGCTGCTCCCGTAGAGCTTCATGCCTCGGTCTACCGCCAGGATCTCCAGGTCATACAGCTTGGTCTCAGAGTGATCCAGCTTGCCCGTCAGCGTCACCACCCCGCTTGTGGGGTGGACGGCGAACATATCTGTCCACTCCCGGAAGCTGTAGTAGTACTCCCCGTTCGTCCCAATGTCGGCATCCGTGGCTGTGACCTTGGCCACACTGGTCCGTATGGCCGTGTTCTCAAGCAGCGAGATGCTGTAGGAGGTGGGAGAGAACAGAGGCCTCAGGTCGTTGGTGTCCTGGACCTGGACCTTGACTCGGGTACGAGCCTCCACGTTGGTGCCCCTCTCCACAGCTTTGACAGTGAGCAAGTAGTGGTCTTTGACCTCCCGGTTCAGAATGGCAGTGCTGCCTCCTTTGGTCCTTATCCTCAGGAAACTAAAGTCTCCCAGGACGTAGTCCTCTGCTTTGAAAAGGTTCTCATTGTCTCCTGACACTATTTTGTACCGTATCTCCCAGGTGGGGTCTGTGATGTAGATGCCCATCTTCGCATGACTCTCCAAGTAGGTCTTAGCAGCAGAGTTCTCGTATATGGTGGCATTGTAAACAGAGTGAGTGAACTGCAGGACCAATTCCTTCTCCGTCCTTTGGTTCCCTGTGCAGCCGCAGAGGAGCTGCAGGAGCAGCACGAGCAGTGAAGTCAAGTATTTCCCCATTTTCGTACCGTGTTCTCTACCAAACCACCTGGAGACACACAAAACAGAAGGTTAGAATCAAGCTAAAAAAATAAACATAAAATTAAACATTTAATTAATTTTTCAGAAACTCAATAGGGATGGCTTTAATTTAAGAGCATAATAAAATACGTCTTTATGCTAACAAGTAAAAGGGCTAAATGTTGAACCTTCCTAAGAGAATTGTGGTTTTACAGTGGCACGGTGAACGGCTGCTGTTAATATCTGCTCAACAAAGGTCTCTAACCTTTTTCCTCTCTTTACTGTGAGCCTCAATGGACTCCTTTAAATGGCATGACCAAATGATGGTCAGGCTGATGAATGGGTGTTATGTTAGAAGGGAAGAGGGAGAAAAGATATAGGCCAAATAACTTATGTATCTTGGCCGGCATTCCTCTTAATATTTCAGCAACAGGTTTAACAGAAAAGATACACTACGTAAATATGTTTTACTGTTTCAAAGCACAATTCGGAGACCAGTCTCTTCACTTCAGAACATATACTCATTTAATTCAACCCTCGATGTAGAAATGATGACGGAGGTCATTGGTAATGACAAAATAGCTGTAAGGCATTCAACTCTCACTTATTCCATTACAGGTCAAGCGAAAACGGACTTCAAAGCTGTGATAAGCAGATTTCACAATTCCTTCTACCAGCCTTAAATTGCACATCTTTGAAATTCTTTGATCTACATGACATTAGAAAAAATAGCTCAAGCAGATACATTACACGAAGAAAGGGTTGGAAATGGTGAAAAAGTGGTACTGTCCTCGCATAACTAGATATGCAAACTGACTCTAAATTGATGGTCTAATACGAAAGGAGGTGACATTCAGGCATACAGGTTTGTGCTCATACTGGATTTCACATGTATATTATAAGTACATTATTATGCCTGGAAATAGTGTATGATCAAAACAACTGAATTCTAGCCAGAAAAGCTGTTTCTATACTGACTCTTGGGCCTTAGTTCCCGAGCTTGGCTATTTTCTGTCTAGTAGGCTGTGCTATAATAAACACAGTGCTGCTCTTTGGGCTTTTAGAGGGTTGCCATCTGGAAAAGCACATCACAGCCTATTGACGGACACTGGTGTCCAGCTGCCTTTTGATCTGTTCAAAATACATGCTGAATGTATGTTGGCAATAGACTACATCTATACATTTTATGGGGCTAGTAGCATAATGCATGCATGAGAACTTTCAACAACAAAAAAGTATGCCTTGAGGATATATTCCCCCCCCCTGAGGATTAGGATAACTATTCATGTCTTCAGTGTAGGGCTTTATGGCACGGTCCTATCAGGTTAGTAAGCAATCGTAAGTAAAATAAATACATGTACAATGTTTTTTTTTTTACTAAGTCTGTATACACATCCAGGAAATGTCATCTGCTGAACTGCACCTTGCGCAGCCGTGCGCGACCCCTGGCAAATCAAAGAATGAAAAAATAAAATAGATATTTACATGTTTTCCAATGTTATATACAATAATTAACTTTTTTTGCTGAATTCATATTCTTGGAAGATGGCAAAAAACAAAAAGTAAACAGCTTCGTGAAAATCATTGCTTGCTGTCTGTTGTTTAATTGTCCAACACATCCACCAACGGTAACCATTCCTATTCATTTCACGTAAACACCGCAGCCGTGCGCGAGCCAGATGTATGGATTGTTTAAAGAAATGACAACAATACCCGAACCGCTAACACAACACAATGTGTAAAACAATTCCCACAAATAAACAAAAGGCGTAAAACAGTGACCAACTTCCAAAGTCTCTCATTTCGATAGTAGCCGATTTAATACCTTTCCTAAACACTTTAAAACGTTAAACTTCACTGGAGGAAGGAAAGGGCTCTGATTTCAGTCCACTGCTCGAGCGTCACTTACAGAGAACTAGTCCGGTCGGACTATCTCAACTTTTAACTCCCGATTCACAAACCACAAAAACAACTTGCTTATTCACAGGGAAAGTGCTACAACAAACACATCACATTACATACCTATTGCCTCATTAACGGCGCGGATTTGGCGGTTTTTCATGTAGTTTGTAAGGTACGAATGTCTGCATGGTAAATACGTGGACTTCTCTCTCCGTGACTCTATCCACTTTCCACTTCTTCTCGTTGCTCCCTCTCTTCCACACTGAATTCGCCTAGTATCTCTCCGCGTTGCGCACGCCCGGATCTACTTTGCTGGCATGAAGATAAAACAACCAGCTGGCTCCCCCGCTTTAAGAACCGAGATAACGGTTCACTTTGATAGGCTCTATTCCCTAATCTAATTTCAATGATTTATTCCTTCCTAGGCTATAATTACTATTATTGTTATTATTATGTATTTTTATGTAACCTTTATTTAACTAGGCAAGTCAGTTAATAAGAACAATTTCTTATTTACAATGACGGCCTACCCCGGCCAAACCCGGACGACGCTGGGTCAATTGTGCGCAACCCTATGGGACTCCCAATCACTGCTGGATATAATAATTGGCAAATCATATAAAACAGGATTTCATATGGAAAAATCATGCCAATACCTATGCACTATTATCCTATATGATTGCATGTTACATGCATCCATAAAGTGAACATTACAATTTATTCCCCCAATGTAGGCTTACAATGTTTTGGCACATTTACGCACGGTGCCAATAGTGTTTATGAGATAATCAAAGCAAATTGAAAATGTTTTTTGGGTGTAGGTTTGATTTTTTTAAATCCCGCTTGTGTGAATGGTGTCCCTATTAATGTAAACAATGGCCTATACAGTAGTGAGGTTCAAATAGCCTACGTGGGAAAAAAAGTGTTTTCCTATTTATAACCTCAAATTTAATTTCGATGTGTGCAACAAGAGGCAGTGCACATGTACACGCGTGGTATTCGAAAAGTATCTTCATGTTGGAATATTCGTTGTAATAACTGTGCAATAATATCTTGTTCCCAAATTCGTGCGCATGGGAGTGTGACCGATATGCGATTGATGGCGCTCTCTCACTATTGTTCAGGCTATTTTCTCTCCAAAGCACTGCGCTCTGGACGGCACATGCTGCTGCTCACCCATAACTTTATTGTGTGTGTGTGTGTGTGCGTGCGTGCGTGTGTGTGTGTGTGTGTGTGTGTGTGTGTGCGTGCGTGCGTGCGTGTAGTGAGAGTGGCATCTTGGAGATTGTGAAGCATAGGCTACCAGTAAATGTACTATTAAAGCTTCCTCGGAAGTTTATCATGTCAATAATGTTGATGATGATCATTATGAAAGACTCCTGCTATTTTCAATTGTTTTATGCAATACATTATCGTTACTCTATCAGTGTAAAGCAATGCTATTTCCTAGATTACTTACCAGACGAGCTGGATGACGCCGCCTCTCCAAAGTTCTGTTCAGATAAATCCCAGAAAATGTTGCCAAATTTTGTTTGAGAGCATGTCGCAGAAAACGATAAAGTGACACACAGGAACCAATCCGACACCGGTTATTCCACATTATTTACATTTTCAACGCCCCCGAAATCCGTAAAAGCCACATTTTCATAAAGCGTGTATGGCACTTTGGAGTCCGCGTCTGCGTGCACTTCGGCTGCTACATCGGTTTAACAGCAGTAGCCTACTGTTTCTACCGGGATGCCTCGGTTTTAGGAAGCAGTGACGTAACGAGCCTCACACGCCTTCGTTGCTCTCCTTGCTGATTCCCATACAAGTTCAACTAGAAAGCAAAGCGACTAGGAGTCTGAAAGAATAAAATAGCCAACAAGATTCACTCGTTGGTAATGCTCAGTTGCTTTGCTACAGGACCATACGAATTACTTTCCCTGTTGAAAATAAACTAAGGTTGTGTAGGCTATCATTTATGTGATATGGTTGCATAAGGCTGCACATTTCTGCATGAACTCATAAAATGACTGTAAAATGCAATCTATGGAAAATATGTTATATACCCTTTATATATAGGGTCAACATGCATGAAAGTGGAAAACCCAAACACAGACTGCTATTCCACCATGCAGTCACAGCCACATACCAGAAGTTAACCCCCATGCTGTGTGCAGGTCGGCCACAACCTAACACACCCTCAAGTGCACGTTTGAGTGTGATGCGAACCAGTCATCCGGTGCATGCTGATCCCTGTCCTATGTCCATTCACCAATACCTCATTAAAGTCACATTTGCCCAAAGTCTGTGTAAAGACAGGCATGAGCTCCTTCTCTGTGTGGGGTTCTGGGGTGTTCTCTTTCTGTCTCTCTCTCTCTCAGAAACATGTGTTTACATTGCCAAAGCAATTGAAATAAACAATAGACTAAAGTGAGAAGGCACAAAACCACATTAACAAAAAAAAGATTAGAATTTAACACTAAATATTTCAAGTGTTCGCCCTGTATTATCAGCTATGTACGGTGTTTTAGCAATGTGAAAATAGTTGTAGTATGAATAGTAGGGGAAGAGAAATAAGCAGATAAATATTGGTGGTATTTACAATGCTGTTTGTGCTCCACTGGATGCCCTTTTCACATGGCAACGGCCACAAATCTTGATGCCCTGATTGCACACTGCTCTCTCTCTCTCTCTCTCTCTGTGTGTGTGTGAGCCCATCCATGCACCCGCTACAGGGGCTTTTCATTGTTGCGGGCTGCTGGAGGTGCGTTGGGCTGAAGTTAGCTACGTCTAGGATCAGATTATCCCTCCCCAATCCTAACCATGACTATTAAATGAAGGAGTGAAGATCAGCTTGTAGGGGTAATGTTTTTTATCGCCACTGGGGTTTCAGCCTCCATTCTTTGTCAAGCCACAGTATGAGGTGTTATGGGAAAGATAGAGTAGCAGTGGTTTAGCCTAGAGCTGTAGATATACAGGGTTGAGCAAACTCGGTTTGAGATGTTGAATTTGAATGGGCACCATGTTGGCACCAAAGGTTGCAATAACTCAAAACAGAATGACTGTTAAAATGTTGTTCTTATGGGACATTTGAAGCTATCATGAGGGATAGTTTGTCAAAGTCTTTATGCAGTATATTTGACTTTGATCAAAGGGGTTGGGTTAAATGCGGAAGACACATTTCAGTTGAATGCATTCAGTTGTACAACTGACTAGGTGTCCCCCTTCCCCTTTCCCATAATGAGAGTAATCAAACTTGTGTGGTGTTGTGAAAAGGAGGATTGACAGTTGGCTATTGACAGACATATCATAGGGATTAAAACAAGGACTCGAGAAGAGTTGTGGTTAGGGTGCTCAAACTCCACTTTAACTTATGCCTTAAATTGTAGTACAAACCCTCTAGCTTGTCACTCGACACGGACAATGACAAGATAGCTCTTACCATGCCTTCAGCAATGTACTTCTTCCCTGTGATTTGTGTCTCCTAGCTAAAAAAATAATCTATTCAAATTTTATTTGTCAAATGCACCGAATGTTACAGGTGTAGACCTTACCGTGAAATGCCTACTTACAAGCCCCTAACCAACAATGCAGTTTTAGGAAAATAGAGTTAAAAATTCGAAAGGCACTCGCACATCTGAGCTATCTTTTTTTGCAGGTGCATGGTAACAGTTGAATAATATGAGAAAAAAGAAGAAACCCACACACTGCTCTTGATAGTATCACCACTCTTTAATAATAAGCTTTACGTATCGGCCTGAAGGCCTTCATCAGAGGTGTAAAGACGAAGGCCTTGAGGCCGATATGTAAAGCTTATTAAAGAGCAGTGATGCCATCAATAGCAGTGTGCGGGTTTCTTCTTTTTTCTCAGGAAAATAGAGTTAAGAAAATATTTACTAAATAAACAGAATAAAACAACAATAATAAGGCTACATATAGGGGGTGCCGGTACCGAGTCAATATCTTGGGGTACAGGTTAGTCGAGGTAATGTGTACATGTAGGTAGGGGTAAAGTGACTATGCATAGATAATAAACAGCGAGTAGCAGCAGTTTAAAAACAAAGGGGGGGGGGGGTGTCAATGCAAATAATCTGGGTGGCCATTTAATTCATTGTTCAGCAGTTTTATGGCTTGGGGGTAGAAGCTGTTAAGGAGCCTTTTGGAAATAGACTTGGTGCTCCGGTACCGCTTGCCGTGTGGTAGCAGACAGAACAGTATATGACTTGGGTGACTGGAGTCTTTGACAATTTTTCGGCCTTCCTCTGACACCATATAGTATATAGGTCCTGGATGGCAGGAAGCTTGGCCCCAGTGATGTACTAGGCTTTCCAGACTAACCTCTGTGGTGCCTTACGGTCGGATGCCGAGCAGTTGTCATACCAGGCTGTGATGCAACTTGTCAGGATGCTCTCGATGGTACAGCTGTAGAAGGTTTTGAAGATCTGGGTACCCATGCCAAATCTTTTCAGTCTCCTGAGGGGGAAAAGGCATTGTCGTGCCCTCTTCATGACTTTCTTGGTGTGTTTGGACCATGATAGACTTCCAAGATGGCGTAGCAGTGGGATGTCTGTTTTGATTGTCTTGTCACATCCCTTGTATATATCGTTTTTCATCGTATATATTTCGTATATATTTGTAATATTGTTCATCTCAATTTCTATCTATGGATTTTCCATCAATTTCCACATACTCTCCTGCAACCCGCCTCACCAAATGTGGTATGGATCTGCTATTTTTTATGCTTTAGAACCGGAACCCCCTTCAGAAGCTAGCAGTCAGTTAGCCACTGCTAGTGGTCATCACTGTTAACTCTGACATCTGCCAGCCTCAGCCCGATCAACTCCTGCCAGCCTGCACAGCGCAATATCAACCCAGAGCATATCAGACTGCTTTTTTCTACCACATCTCCGGATTCCTACCGCAAGCTCTGAACCGTTACTCTGGATCATCGCAGCTAGCTAGCTGCTATCCGAGTGGCTACTCCTGGCTAAGGTCTCTGTCCCGAAGCAGGCACCAGTTAGCCTGGAGCTAGCCATGGAGGTCAAGGGCAGGTCAGGAGCTCCCGGTGACCTGCATCCAATACATTCAGGAGTGGGATATCAAACAAGAAGTGGGTGTCCCTTACGGAATCAAAAACACTTTAGACATTTGTCCTAAGATCCACAACCCCAAGCCAAGGGCCGAGTCTCAACTAACAAACCCCTTCCGCAGTCTGTAGGGAGACCGGGCAGAGGAAGGAGACGGCAGGACTTAGAGAAACGATGCACAACAACCAGGATTGTAGTGTTTCCCTGTGATGGGGGAAGATCGGTCAGGAAATCAATCGACAGGTGTGACCATGGCCGTTGTGGAACGGGTAAGGGGTGTAGCTTACCTCTGGGCAGGTGCCTAGGAGCCTTACAATGAGCGCACACCGAGCAGAAGAAACATAAACCCTCACATCCTTAGCCAAAGTGGGCCACCAGTACTTCCCAGTCAGACAGCGCACCATCCGACCGATGCCGGGACAACCAGAGGAGGGTGATGTGTGGGCCCAATAGCTCAACCGGTCATGAACAGCAGACGGGACGTACAGACGCCCAGCGGGACACTGGACGGGAGTGGGCTCTGCACGTAACGCCTGCTCAATGTCTGCGTCCAGCTCCCACACTACCGGCGCCACCAGGCAGGAGGCGGGGAGTATGGGAGTGGGATCCATGGGCTGCTCCTCTGTGTCATACAGCCGGGACAATGTGTATGCCTTCATGTTCTCAGAGCCTGGTCTGTAGGAAAGGGTGAACACAAAACGGGTGAAAAACATGGCCCGCCTGGCAAGGGTTCAGTCTCCTCGCTGCCCGAATGTACTCCAGATTGCAGTGGTCAGTCCAGATGAGAAAATGGTGTTTAGCCCCCACAAGCCAATGTCTCCACGCCTTCAAGGCCTTGATGACAGCCAACAGCTCCCGGTCCCCCACGTCATAGTTTCGCTGCGCCTGGCTGAGCTTCTTCGAGAACAAGGCACAGGGGCGGAGCTTCGGTGGCATACCCGAGCGCTGAGAGAGCACAGGTCCTATCCCAGCCTCAGACGCGTCCACCTCCACTATGAAAGCCAAAGAGGGATCCGAATGGGCCAGCACGGGAGCCGTGGTAAACAGAGCTCTCTGGTGACCAAAAGCCCTGTTCGCCTCAGCCGACCACGGCAAACGTACCAGGCCCCCCTTCAGCAGTGAGGTAATGGGAGCCGCTACCTGACCAAAACCCCGGATAAACCTCCGGTAGTAGATGGAAAACCCTAAGAACCGCTGCACCTCCTTTACCGTGGTGGGAGTCGGCCAATTGCGCATGGTTGAAATGCGGTCACTCTCCATCTCCAGCCCTGAGGTGGAAATGCGGTAACCTAGGAAGGAGACGGACTGCTGGAAGAACAGGCATTTCTCAGCCTTGACTTACAGGTCATGCTCCAACAGGCGACCAAGCACCCTGCGCACCAGGGACACATGCTCGGCGCATGTAGCGGAGTATATCAGAATGTCATCAATATACACCACTTCACCCTGCCCGTGCGGGTCCCTGAAAATCTCGTCTACAAAGGCTTGGAAGACTGATGACGCATTCATCAACCCGTACGGCATGACGAGGTACTCATAGTGCCCTGAGGTGGTACTGAAAGCCGTCTTCTACTCGTCTCCCTCCCGGATACGCACCAGGTTGTAGGCGCTCCTGAGATCTAGTTTGGTGAAGATGCGCGCCCCGTGCATTGACTCAATCGCTGTGGCTATGAGCAGTAGCGGGTAAGTATACCTCACAGTGATCTGTTTCAGACCTCGATAGTCAATACACGGGCGCAGACCTCCCTGCTTCTTCTTCACAAAGAAACTCAAGGAGGCGGGTGAAGTGGAGACAAAACAAATGGAAAATGAAAAGTAGATCGATGATGGCTAGAAGACCGGCAATGCCGACCGCCGAACAAACAAGGAGAGGCATCGACTTCGGCGGAAGTCGTGACACTGTCAATCATCGCATTCTTTTCGGCAGACTCAAAAGCCTTTGCTTCTCAAATGACTGCCTCGCCTGGTTCACCAACTACTTCTCAGAGTTCAGTGTGTCATATCGGAGGGCCTGTTGTCCGGACCTCCGGCAGCCTCTATGGGGTGCCACAGGGTTCAATTCTCGGACCGACTGTTTTCTCTGTATATATCAATGATGTCTCTTGCTGTTGGTGATTATCTGATTCCCCTCTACGCAGACGACACCATTATGTATACATCTGGCTCTTCTTTGGACACTTTGCTAACTAACCTCCAAACAAGCTTCAACGTCATACAACACCTCCAACTTCTCTTAAATGCTAGTAAAACTAAGCGCATGCTCTTCAACCGATTGCTGCCCACACCCTCCGGCTCGACTAGAATCACTACTCTGGACGGTTCTGACCTAGAATATGTGGACAACTACAAATACTTAGGTGTCTGGTTGCACTGTAAACTCTCCTTCCAGACTCACATTAAGCATCTCCAATCCAAAATTAAACCTAGAAATCGGCTTCCTATTTCGCACAAAGCCTCTCATGCCGCCAAACATACTCTCGTAAAACTGACTATCCTACCAATGCTTGAATTCGGCGATGTCATTTACAAAATAGCCTCCAACACTCTACTCAGCAAATTGGATGTAGTCTATCACAGTGCCATCCGTTTTATCACCAAAGCCCCTTATACTACCCACCACTGCGACCTGTATGCTCTCGTTGGCTGGCCCTCACTACGTATCCATTGCCAAACCCACTGGCTCCAAGTCATCTATAAGTCTTTGCTAGGTAAAGCCCCACCTTTTCTCAGCTCACTGGTCACCATAGCAACACCCACCCATAGCACGCGCTCCAGCAGGTATATTGCACTGGTTATCCCCAAAGCCAACATTTCCTTTGGCCGCCTTTCCTTCCAGTTCTCTGCTGCCAATGACTGGAACGAATTGCAAAAATCTCTTAAGCTGGAGTCTTATATCTCCCTCTGTAACGTTAAGCATCAGCTGTCAGAGCAGGTTACCAATCGCTGCAGCTGTACACAGACAATCTGTAAATAGCACACCCAACTACCTCATCCCCATATTATTACTTACCGTCTTGCTCTTTTCCACCCCAGTATCTCTACTTGCACATCATCACCTGCACATCTATCACTCCAGTATTAATGCTAAATTGTAATTACTTACACCTCTATGGCCTATTTGTTGCCTACCTCCCTACTCTTCTACATTTGCACACACTGTACATAGATTTTTCAATTTTTATATTCTTTTGTGTTATTGACTGTATGTTTGTTTATGTGTAACTCTGTGTTGTTGTTTTTGTCGCACTGCTTTGCTTTATCTTGGCCAGGTCGCAGTCTCAAATGGCCTAACTGGTTAAATAAAGGTGAAATATATATATATATATATATATATATATATATATATATATAGATAGATAGATATTTTTTTATTTTTAAAATTTTAATTTGAGTTTTTATGATAGTTTGATGGTGATGTGGACACCAAGGAACTTGAAACTGTCGACACACTCCACTACAGCCCCATTGATGGGAATGTGACGTGTTCGGCCCTCCTTTTCCTGTAGTCCACGATCATCTCCTTATCTTGCTCTTGTTGAGGGAGAGGTTGTTCTCCTGGCACCACACTGCCAGGTCTCTGACCTCCTCCCTATAGGCTGTCTCATCATTGTCTGTGATCAGGCCTACCACCATTGTGTCATCAGCAAACGTAATGATGGTGTTGGAGTTGTGCTTGGCCATGCAGTCGTGGGTGAACAGGGAGTACAGGAGAGCAGTAAGCACGCATCCCTGAGGGGCCCCCGTGCTGAGGATCAGCGTGGCAAATGTGTTGTTGCCTACCCTTACCACCATGGGGAGGCCTGTCAGGAAGTCCAGAATCCAGTTGCAGAGGGAGGTGTTTCGTCCCATGGTCCGTAGCTTTGTGGGCACTATGGTGTTGAATGCTGTGCTGTAGTCAGTGAACAGTATTCTCACATAGGTGTTCCTTTTGTCCAGGTGAGAAATGATAGTGTGGAGAGCGATTGAGATTACGTCATCTGGGGATCTGTTGGGGCAGTATGCGAATTGGAGTAGGTCTAGGGTTTCCGGAATAATGGTGTTGATGTGAGCCGTGACCAGCCTTTCAAAGCCCTTCATTGCTACAGATGTGAGTGCAACGAGGCGGTAGTCATTTAGGCAGGTTACCTTCACTTTTTTGGGCACAGGGACAATGGTGGTCTGCTTGAAACATGCTTGTTTTACTGACTCGGTCAGGTTGAGGTTGAGAATGTCAATGAAGACACTTGCCAGTTGGTCCGCTTATGCTCTGAGTACACATTCTGGTAATCCGTCTGGCCCCGCGGCCTAGTGAATGTTGACCTGTTTAAAGGTCTTGCTCACATTGGCTACGGAGAGCATGATCACGCAGTCGTCCGGGAACAGCTGGTGCTCTCATGCATGCTTCAGTGTTGCTTGCCTCGAAGCGAGCATAAAATGCATTTAGTCTGTCTGGTAGGATTGCCTCACTGGGCAGCTCGCAGCTTTGTTTCCCTTTGTAGTCTGTAATAGTTTGCAAGCCCTGCCACATCTGACAAGCGTCAGAGCCGGTGTAGTAGGATTCAATCTTAGTACTGTATAGACACTTTGCCTGTTTGATGGTTTGTCTGAGAGCATAGCGGGTCTTCTTATAAGCATCCGGATTAGTGTCCCACTCCTTGAAAACGGCAGCTCTAGCCTTTAGCTCGGTGCAGATGTTGCCTGTTATCCATGGTTGGTTGGATTATGTACGTACGGTCACTGTTTGATGAAGCCAGTGACTGAGGTGGTAAACTCTTCAATGACATTGGATGAATCCCGGAACATATTCCAGTCTGTGCTAGCAAAACAGTCCTATAGCGTAGCATCCACGTCATCTGACCACTTCCGTATTGAGCTAGTTTCTGGTACATCCTGCTTTAGATTTTGCTTGTAAGCTGGAATCAGGAGGATAGGATTATGGTCAGATTTTCCAAATGGAGGGGGCGAGGGAGAGCTTTTGTATGCATCTGTGTGTGTGGAGTAAAGGTGGTCTAGAGATTTTTTTCCTCTGGTTGCATGTGACATGCTGGTAGAAATAAGTAAAATGAATTTAAGTTTGCCCGCATTAAAGTCCCCGTCACTTGGAGCGCCACTTCTGGATGAGCATTTTCTTGTTTGCTTATGGCCTTACACAGTTTGTTGAGTGCGGTCTTAGGGCTAGCGTCGGTTTGTGGTGGTAAATAGACGGCTATGAAAAATATAGATTGGTAGATAGAGAACCTTATGATAAGCGATAGACCACACTATCTCAGGCAAGCAATACCTCGAGACTACTTTAATATCAGACATCGTGCACCAGCTGTTATTGACAAATAGACACAAAACCCTTCCCCTCGTCTTACCGGACGTAGCTGTTCTGTCCTGCTGTTGCACGGAAAACTCAGCCAACTGTACATTATCCGTGTTGTCGTTCAGCCACAACTCTGTGAAGCATAAGATATTACAGTTTTAATGTCCCATTGGTAGGATAGTCTTGAACGGAGCTCATCCAGTTTATTCTCCAGTGATTGTGTGTTGGCCAATAGAACGGATGGTGGAGGCAGGTTACTCACTCACCAACAAATTCTCACAAGTTACCCTGATCTTCGCCCCCTGTATTTCCTTCTTTTCTTCATGCTAATGACAGAGATTTGGGCCTTGTCTGGAAGCAGCATTATATCCTTCGCGTCAGACTCATGAAATAAACATTTTTCGTCCAGTTCGAAGTGAGTAATCGCTGTTCTGATATCCAGAAGCTCTTTTCGGTCATAAGAGACGGTAACATCAACATTATGTACAAAATAAACAATGCGAAAAAACACACAAAATAGCACAATTGGTTAGGAGCCCGTAAAACGGCAGCCATCCCCTCCGACAGCATTTTTTCCAACTACGTCCCAAATGGAACCCTATTCCCAAAAGGTGCACTACTTCTGGGGAAAAGGGTACCATTTGGGACATAGCCCTTGACTCCTATAAAACAATGGAATCTGAACCCAAAGGCTCAATACCAGGAAGAGGGGTGATTGAGTTATATTCGCTAAAAGTATAACAAATTGCACCTATTGTCCCAGCAATGCTTACCCCAAGGCTGATTTCTTGTTTTTGAGTCACAAACTATTCCAAACGTTCTCACAATGTCCCACTGTGCATTTTGCAAATGTGTTAGTGTTAAACTAGTTGTACATGGTGGGGATTTCAGGCAATGGCATAAGCGTTTATGGGGAATAATAAAAGTGCAACATTTTTCCACCTGCAGCTAGTGTGAACGACTGCTGTGCGCCAAATACAAATTCCCTCTTCTCCCTTGAGCGAGGCCAGAAGATTATCTTAGTAAATCCTCATGGTTGGAGCTCTACTTGTAATTACCCACCAAAAATGATAACCGCGCTCTCAAAATTTTATACAAACTGCTATGAGAGAATTGACAGTCAGGGTATACATTATGCATTATTTTCTATCTGTGTCAGACACAACACTGTCCATAGGGTCATTTTGTATGGGGATTGCAGCTTGCTTGCTTTAAAGGCCCAATACAGCCATTTTTATATCAATATCAAATCATTCCTGGGTAACAATTAAGTACCCTACTGTAATACATTTCCATTAAAATGTGAAAAAAATGTTTTTTTGCCAATAAATATTTCTCAAGCAAACATTTTGCTAAGACTGTCTGGGAGTGGTCTGAGTGGGAAGGCGAAAACTAGCTGTTATAGGCAGAGAGGTTTGGAACTCTCTTTGTTATTGGTCTATTAACAAATTTACAGCATGGTGATGTCACCATGCAAACCTGCTGATTAGAAGGTCCTGAATAGTTGGTATTTTCAACCAGCAACAATCAGGAAATAACACTGTTCTAATTTTTGATTTCATAAGCTGTTGTACAGTATGATATAAAACACAGGAAAACCACGTTTTGACTGCATTGGGCCTTTAAGCAAACACGTATGTGTTTGCCATGGCAGTGTCTGGAATAATGCACTTCTTCCCTCCAGACTTCTTCTATGTCTGTCCGTCTTAGAAATATCCACATATGCTCTCTGAAAATAAATGTATAGCTCATAACCTTTAGATCTGCCAGTTTGACAGAAGTTGTTGTTTGATGAAGGCCATTGCTGTTCAGTTGGCTCTGAAAAACAATAGAACATACAATGAAATCTGATCTTAGAATATCTTTGACTCAGAAGTTGTTGTATGTTGAAGATCACTGCTATTCAGTGGGCCTCCTACTAGCCAGAAACATTTATCCTGGTTGAACCAGACTGAATGCTATGAAACAATGGTTAATGCAGTGTTCAGTCTGGTTTACCCAGGCTAAGTTAGTGTCCCAGGTGGAACATTGGATTGGATCCACTAGCTTCATAAAGAAGCCGGCGCAGCCTCATTAAACTCTGAAAATTTGTTTTGTGACATACCCCTCTGGTAAACTTGTAAGGGCCCATCGAACTCTCAAAATGTCATACTGTCCACCTGCAAACCAAATGAGTCCAGCCATCCAAACCACAATATAGATCCTAATTAGCCGTGTGGTGCCTAGTCTTTGAGGTATTCTCTGAGGTGCATTGTCATCGGCTCTGCAGAAAGAAAGGTCAGTGGAGGTGAGCCATCACCGTGAGGGCAGGAAGAGTTAAACACACAAAAGGATAGAGAGAGAGAGAGAGCGAGAGAGAGAGAGAGAGAGAGAGAGAGAGAGAGAGAGCGAGAGAGAGAGAGAGAGAGAGAGTAAGCCCAATGAATTATAAATACTCAAAGAATCAGAAAGACAAAGAGAGGGGTGTGGTGTGAAAGGTAATGGGATGAAGGAGGTAGATATAATCACGCTATTATAATAGAGTGTCAATGGAATTCATTGGATCTACTGCAGGTACGTTTATTTAAATATCAGTGATGGGAGCATAGGATAGCAACTAGCTCACTACATAACATTATGTATTGTCCTTTAGCATCCAAAGTGAATGGCAGTTCATATGACACATATTTAATATACAGTATGTTGCCCATGCCAGAATCAAACCCACAACCCTGGAGTTGCCAGCACCACTCTCTAACCCACTGCACCATTGGAACCATTATCAACCCTGCATTCAATATTGGGTAGATTAATGGAATGAATAAGCCGTTATGATCTTAGCTCAACACTAGGAAGGGGAAAAAGTAAGGAACTTGTCTGTCGGCCCTGCATTAACAACCAGAAATGGTTAAAGAAAATTGTGATAAATAAAACTATATACCAGTTTAATTTAAGGACAAACAAATTGACAGCTGTGCCATATAAATTGCAAAATAGTTGGGAAGAGATTTTCGATGTAACAATTCCCTGGCACATGGTTTATGAATTGACACGCAAACGACGCTGGATTCTAAACTTTGAATTTTTCTATTTCAATTATTATACACATTTCTTGCAACCAATAGAATGTTATATACTGTACAGTTGAAGTCGGAAGTTTACATACACCTTAGCCAAATACATTTCACAATTCCTGACATTTCATCCGAGTAAAAATTCCCTGTCTTAGGTCAGCTAGGATCACCACTTTATTTAAAAAATGTGAAATGTCAGAATAATAGTAGAGAGAATGGTTTATTTCAGCTTTTACTTCGTTCATCACATTCCCAGGGGGTCAGAAGTTTACATACACTCAATTAGTATTTGCTAGCATTGCCTTTAAATTGTATAACTTGGGTCTGGAGGAAACAGGTACAAAAGTATCTATATCCACAGTAAAACGAGTCCTATATCGACATAACCTGAAATGCTGCTTAGCAAGGAAGAAGCCACTGCTCCCAAACCGCGATAAAAAAGCCAGACTACGGTTTGCAACTGCACATGGGGACAAAGATCGTACTTTTTGGAGAAATGTCCTCTGGTCTGATGAAACAAAAATATAACTGTTTGGCCATAATTACCATCGTTATGTTTGGAGGAAAAAGGGTGAGGCTTGCAAGTCGAAGAACACCATCCCAACAGTGAAGCACGGGGGTGGCAGCATCATGTTGTGGGGGTGCTTTGCTGCAGGTGGGACTGGTGCACTTCACAAAATAGATGGCATCATGAGGTAGGAAAATGATGTGGATATATTGAAGCAACATCTCAAGATATCAGTCAGGAAGTTAAAGCTTGGTCACAAATGGGTCTTACAAATGGACAATGATCCCAAGCATATTTCCAAAGGTGTGGCAAAATGGCGTAAGGACAACAAAGTCAAGGTATTGGAGTGGCCATCACAAAGCCTTGACCTCAATCCCATAGAAAATTTGTGGGCAGAACTGAAAAAGCGTGTGCGAGCAAGGAGGCCTACAAACCTAACTCAGTTACACCAGCTGTGTCAGGAGGAATGGGCCAACATTCACCCAAGTTATTGTGGGAAGCTTGTGGAAGGCTACCCGAAACAATTTAAAGGCAATGCTACCGAATAGTAATTGAGTGTATGTAAACTTCTGACCCTCTGGGAATGTGATTAAAGAAATAAAAGCTGAAATAAATAATTCTCTCTACTATTATTCTGACATGTCACATTCTTAAAATAAAGTGGTGATCCTAACTGACCTTAAACAGGGAATTTTTACTAGGATTAAATGTCAGGAATTGTGAAAAACTGAGTTTAAATGTATTTGGCTAAGGTGTATGTAAACTTCCGACTTCAACTGTACAGTATATAAAATACTGTAAACATTTTTAGCAGGGAGTCATACTGAGACCAAGGTCTCTTTTACAGATGAGCCATAAATTACAGAAAATACACACATCAAAACATACACACAAAATGCAAGCAGAAATAAAAACATGGTCATAAAAACAAACACGTTCATCAGTAATAAGGTCCTAAATCAGCTTTCTGAATTGCCCTAGAGTCACCAAAACATTATTTTAAGAACATCTAGAAGATTATTCCACAAATAAGGTGCAAGAAAATTTCCATAACTCAGTAGAGACCAAAGGAATTTCCAGAGTTAACCATCCCTGAGACCAGGTGTGGTAACTCGTATGTCTAACGTTTAGTAAAGATGTTAGGTACATTGGGACTTTTTGCAAAAGAGCTTTTATAAATGAAAACATAGCGATGTATCAACCTACGTGACATCAAACGAGAGCCAATCAAATTTCTGGTAGAGAATGCAGTGATTGGTACTAAAATTGTCGCCCGTAATAACGCGCAATGCGCTATGATAAACTGCATCTAACGGCTTTAATAAAGTGTCAGTTGCGTTCATATAGATGATGTCGCCATAGTCTAAGACCGATAGGAACGTCGACTGACTAATCTGCTTTCTACTATTTAGCGGGAGGCAGGACCTATTTCCACAGAAGAAGCCCATTTTTATTCTCAGCTTCATAACTAACTCAATATGCTTTTTAAAAGACAGCTTTTCATCTATCGAGATCCACAGATATTTGTAAACAGGGACACAATCAATATGGACACCATCCAAAGAACATATGCTTAATAATCAGAGTACTTTATTTGCGCTCTAGAGAACAACATATACTTAGTTTTACCTGCATTCAATACTAATTTCAGGTCAATAAAGTTTTTCTGTAATGCAATGAAGGCAGACTGTAGTTCAGATAGAGCCTGGTCAAACGTGGGGCAATAGCATACACAATAGTATCATCGGCATACAAGTGCAGACAAGTCGATATTGTTAAAAAGTACAGGACCCAGTAATGGCAGCATGGGCTGAGAGCTTCTGTAAATATTGTACATACTTAGTTGATTTGTTTGGCTCGCTTGGCTAGCTAGCTAGCTGACTGTTAGCAATCAAACAAAAGATGCATTATGGTCACAGCAGCATCGGCTTCTTCACCCAGCCGTGGCCGTGAGTTAACTGCCATGTGGTGATGACAGAGGGCTCCCTCGTAGTAAGGAGCTCTTTATACTCTGGACTGGTGTGTGGTGTGCTTTTAATTAAGCTTTCGCGGTGGGCTTTTAGCACCCGTAAGGGCAGCGAAAGAAGCCTCACACAAGTGGGTGCTACACATCGTTAGGGGAGGAGTCATCCAGTCGTTATAGAGGGAGCTGAGGATTTACGAGAACAACGTCTGAGGAGAGGACGACTCCAGCAAAAATAGATGCCTTCACCAGGAGCAGGCACTCTCTGAAGCTAGTGGAGACCTGGATGCTCTCTATTTCTGTTTTCTTCAGCTACTGTTTTTTCTTGATTATTTTTCGTCTGTACACCGCAATTCAGATTTTAGAGGCGAATTTGTACTAGACAGCCTAACCAATAATACAATCCTTTATATATTTGACCAGTTACTTTCCCCCTTGAATCCTAATCCCATGGGAATTGTGTTGGGATTATACACAAAATGCGCATTTTGGACATGGATTTGCATGTCTGGATTAGTAAAGCCGTGTAATGGATGCTCGTGTTTGTAGAAAAAGTGCCTCCATCTTGTTCTAACACACATTAAAGCGATCCTTTTCACAAATATACATTACTCATCTGCGGTCACTGATAATTTTGTTTGAGAAAATTTGCTTTGCTCTCTATATCAGGCAGAATCACATGTCAAAGTCTAGAAGACTCCCAAGTCCACGTTTTCTGCGTCAGAAGCGAAGCTCCGCACTGCCGCCTCGACGAGCAACTCTCAACAGCCAACAACAGACATCCGATCCTCTGTGTTCATTCATTTGCATCACAGGATTTAAGAAGTGAGAGTAGAGAGATTCAGTGGATTGTGAATTCTTTGAGCCTTTAAGCACCATACATAGCTCCACATATCCAGTTGATTCTCAACCTGCCTACATGTTTCCTTTCACATATTGCAGCAAATGTTGAGTAACATAACATGATATTATCTTCTCCTCCTCTTCCACTTCACTCCTCCTTCCTCCTTTTCTTTGACAAAAACAAGCCAAACGTACAGTACTCCTCTGGGCGATCATGTATTATGTATCTCCGCACACATTTGCTTATCTAATAGGAGCGTATTGTCTCTGTTATTTAGGAAGCTTAGGGAAAAGAACACCCCTGGGCCTTGCCTGGTTCTAATCCTCAGATCTGGCCCATGATGTCACATCGCTCCTGGGAATGGGAAGATACTCAACGGCTCTAGGCGACGACTCTCGTCTCGTAGCGGCTTTGTGTTCCTTAAAGTTACAGTCTGGAATTCGAACACAGCAAAATGGTAGCCCCACCACTTGTTTTTGTATATCACTGAGAGATGGGTCTGGGGAAATGTAACCCCTCTCAAATAAATAAAGAGCTCGCTAATCCCAAACTGTAGCTTTGAGGCTCGGAGAGAAAAGGCTCTGAATGGCCTTTGCAGAGACAATACAGATCATGGGTGTTTTAGTCCTTAATGCCTGTAGGTCTAGATAGTACTACACTCTTGGTTATTTGGCTGTCCCCATAGGAGAACCCTTTTTGGTTCCAGGTAGAACCAAAAAGGGTTATTTAAAGGGGACTCCTATAAGGTTCTAGATAGCACCTTTTTTCTAAGAGTGTACTCACCGTATAATAACAGCTAGATTAAAGACAAGCTGTCACGCCCTGACCTGAGAGAGACGGTTTATTTCTCTATTTTGTTAGGTCAGGGTGTGGGGTGGGCATTCTATGTTTTATATTTCTATGTTTTGGCCAGGTATGGTTTCCAATCAGAGGCAGCTGCCTATCGTTGTCTCTGATTGGGAACCATACTTAGGCAGCCCTTTTTCCCTCCTTGTGTTGTGGGATCTTATTTTTGTACTGCTCAGTAAACCTGGAAGACGTGACGGTTGTTTACCATTGTTTGTTATTTTGTTTTAGTGTTCTGAGTAAAAATAAATATCAAGATGTACACTCACCACGCTGCACCTTGGTCTACTCCTTTGGACAACCGTTACACAAGCAGCATATTGGCATTACAAAGTGTTTCCAAAGCACTGGTTAGCCTAGATTAAGGGCTAATCTCTGGATTCAGTTGAGATTCCAAATCCTTTAAAATGATTCAGCTTTGAAAACACAAAACTGTGCACCCTTCTGTATGTATTGTAAGAAGAAACGGACTGAAACGGAAACGGACTGTTAGGGCAAATGCCAGAAGAGCTGGTCCATCTTTAGCCCAGTGGGCCTGTCTAAATTGGGGGTTTTGCACAGAATTATCATTTATATTTGGCTAGAATTATTATATATTTGGCATGGGGGTGGCCTCGAAGGAAAGAATGGGCCGATGTGGGGGCCTTGAGGACCAATATGGGCCGGGTGTTAGAATTCTTGGGGCCCAGTCTGTCCCTCATTCACTAGAATATGTATAGGGCTCCTCAGTGATGTCTCTACAATAGTGGTCCTTAACAGTAGTAATGCCAGTCAACGGTGCGAGAGTCAGTCGCTTTAAATTTCGTGCAGTGGAGGGGACAAGTCCCAGTATATGACCCAGCGCTAGAAATCACAACGGGGACAGAGAGACAAATCAGTGGAGCAGTATGGAGACGGCGGCATTCATCAATGATGGGCCTCACTCCCAGCCAGCAGCCAGCAGCCAGCACACTGTGGAGACCACAGTACAGTACAGTACGCTGAGATGCACAGAGAAATGGGAGTCAGAAGACACACACATACTGCTGTTTCTTGTCTTTTTTTCTGTCTCTCTCTCTCACTCACTCACTCACTCACTCACTCACTCACACAAACACACATATACATGACACATTCACACACATCTGCTGTTCTGTTGCACGCACCATCAAACCATCTACCTAAAAAAAAAAATTAAATTCTTTCAGATAAATTATAAATAAATCTATTCATATACAAAAGTGTTTTACCTCACATAGCTCAACCATAAGGCCCCAATTCAAGTCAACACACAAGCTGTTCCTCTTGCAGACATTGTCATTGTATATTGATGCGAAACAACACCTGTGCTTGGCTAAAATACCGTACATGAAGCTGCAGTGTGGTTTTCCTTTATATGCAATTGATCGACTTTAGGCCGTATTGTATTCAATGGTTAATATCAAGGAACTAACTCAAATGTTCAGATGTCAGACAAGGTTCACTGAACACCTCCGTTACAATAGGACCACTCCAACTCAAGCTGCTAAGCAGGCAAAGCCATGCATAATTGCCAACTTGCTCTAATTGTTCTTATGGTTAAACATATGGTAAGACATATTCATATGCAGAATTGAATAATACAATTGCAACATGTTGGTGAAATGTCCCTTTAGAGGGATGAGTCATAAATAGACCTTGCTCAGAGAACACCCAGAGGGCCAGAGGGAGCCAATCAAAGCCCAGCGTGAGGGTCAGTGTCCATTATGTGAGAGCACAACTCTAATTAACATTCAGATGTGATCAGACAGCAGGACACTACAGGTTTGATTAATTGTTTATTTCATAATAGGCTAAGGTTGCCCCTAGACTCTGATTTTGGGTCAGTTTTGAATTTCCCCCACTAATGGTAAAGGTTTAGGGGAGGGTAAGGTAATTCTAGATCTGCACCTAAGGGTAACTTCACCCCGGAGCATAGAAGTTGCCCATTGATCAGCTAACCATCCCCAAATCATAACCATTAGGGGCAAAATGAAAAACGGACCTTAGATCAGCTTCTAGAAAGCCTAAGTGCAACTTTACCTTACCGAGCAACATTACCTTACCTAGTAGCAACATTACCTTACCTAGCAACATAACAGCATACCTCAGTGATTTTTCCATCTGTTGATCACATCGGAGACTTCAGGGACTACAAACACAGACGGACTCATCTCATATTTATGAGTTAATTGTCTGTTGCTCTTTCTCTCCCTCCATCCATCCCTTCCCATCATCTCCCTTGTCCGTCGCTCTCTCGTTTGAAACCTTTCAGGATGCTAATGTTATGCGGTTGACATGTGGACTGACAGATTGGAGAGAGAGAGAGAGAGAGAGAGAGACACTCTGATCCCACACCTGTCTCCCATGTGGAGTCTCCACTATGGACTCCTATTTGCAATTCAGCAGCCATTAAAAATTGCCTTCATCAGTGTTAAACTCCCACACGAGCAAAAATTCACTTGTTTTAGCTGAAAGACGTTGCCCAGAGCTTACCGATGATATTGCACAACAATTTAAGTAAATATAGTCATAATTTTAGTCAAAGTATGATATATTTGGGCTTGAAGTTGGAACTTTGTGGAAATTGGTGACCTGTAAGCTCTTTCTTACTACGTGTCAGTTACAGGGCTGGCTTTAGTTAACCACCTACCTACAAATATGTTAGAGCTAACATGTGTGGGCTCCTTACTTCCTGTTTACAACCTGATGCTACTGTTGTCTGCAACGCACTTCAACTGTTTGGAGATGTTGGATGAGCTGACGCCGGTGAAATGGTGACTAACAAAATAGTAGGGATGTATGATTTATCGGTGAACATATCGGAATCGGACGATATTAGCTAAAAATGCCAACATCGGTATCGGCCCGATGTCTAGTTTAACGCCGATGTACAAAACAGATGTCAAAGCTGACGTGCATACCTATATAATGTAGGTACATGACGCCACGTAAAATGATGTGCTACACGTGCAACACAGCATTCCTAACCTAGCCCACAATGTCTGCTGTGTGGATCGAGCAGTCATCAAGTTGAGCAGTCATTTGAAACAGTAAGAACATTTCAGTGAGACAACTCAAAGGCGAAATCCATTGCCCTTGGGTGATGTTGGCTTTCACCGACTGGTCGAGCACCGGTACACACTACCAAGCACCTTATTTTTCAGATGTTGCCCTACCAGAGTTACACATTAAAAGCATCACTGCTATTAGCTTCACAACTGACATTTAGACCAGTGATATCAGCCCCATGAGCATGCTGAGTCTGACAGCACAGTGGGAATTCGAGGATTTCATACTGAGAAAAGTCCTATTGCATGCTCATGAATGTGTTGGTTGCCATACCACTGCTGCCATTTCAATGGCATTTGAGAACATGTTTGAAACTTGAAAACATTAGCTAGCTCCATTCGAACAACTGACTCGAGACAATCTCATCAACTGCGCCTGCAGCAGATGTGATACTCTCTGTCATGGCATTGAAACGCCTGCTCAACAAACTGCAGACACAGAATGCCACCGAATCGCTTGTTCACAGCCTCTACTGTTCACAGCCTCTCTTTACCATGCTCGATGCTATGTACAAGGACCGCTACTTTGATGCAGACAAGAAACAGGGTTCAAGATGGAAACGGACACAGTGACAGTGCGCATCGAGGAAGAGAAGCCATGGACAGAGCTGAAACTTCACTGCTTGACACGTATGATGAAATCCTATTTGAGAATGAAACGACTGAACAAATGAACCACGAAACAGCACAGCAAGTAAGTGAAAGAAATAGGTTTTGATTATGTTCTACTGGTAATGGGGACATACGTAAATGCCAACAAAATTACTTTTTGGTCAGTGTGGTGTGTGTGTAACCTTTATTTAACTAGGCAAGTCAGTTAACCTCCCTGGGAAAGGTGGGACGCTTGCTTCCCACCTAGTCAACAGCCAGTGGAATCGCGTGGCGCGAAATACAAATACCTCATAAATGGTATAACTTAAATTTCTCAAACATATGACTATTTTACACCATTTTAAAGACAAGACTCTCGTTAATCTAACCACACTGTCCGATTTCAAAAAGGCTTTACAGCGAAAGCAAAACATTAGATTATGTCAGGAGAGTACCCTGCCAAAATAATCACACAGCCATTTTCAAAGCAAGCATATATGTCACAAAAACCAAAACCATAGCTAAATGCAGCACTAACCTTTTGATGATCTTCATCAGATGACACTCCTAGGACATTGTGTTATACAATACATGCATGTTTTGTTCAATCAAGTTCATATTTATATCAAAAAACAGCTTTTTACATTAGCATGTGATGTTCAGAACAAGCATACCCACCGCAAACGTCCGGTGAATGTACTTAATTACTCATGATTAACGTTCACAAAATACATAACTATTATTTTAAGAATTATAGATACAGAACTCCTTTATGCAATCGTGGTGTCAGCTTTTAAAATAGCTTTTCGGCAAAAGCATATTTTGCAATATTCTGAGTAGATAGCCCGGCCATCACGGCTAGCTAATTTGACACCCACCAAGTTTGGCCCTCACCAAACTCAGATTTACTATAAGAAAAATTGGATTACCTTTGCTGTTCTTCGTCAGAATGCACTCCCAGGAATTCTACTTCAACAACAAATGTTGTTTTGGTTCGAAAGAATCCATAGTTATATGCAAATACCTCCGTTTTGTTCGTGCGTTCAGGTAACTATCCGAAGGGTGATGCGCGAGCGCATTTCGTGACAAAAATATTCCATTACCGTACTTCGAAGCATGTCAAACGCTGTTTTAAATCAATTTTTATGCGATTTTTCTCGTAAAATAGCAATAATATTCCAACCGGGCGACGTTGTATTCGTTCAAAGATTGAAAGAAAAACATGGAGTCCTCTCGTGGACGCGCACTCCAGTGTCATTGTTCCCTGCCTGACCACTCACAAAAACTCCTGCCGTTTTTCGCCCAGAGACTGCAGAGACGTCATTCCACATTCTGGCGCCTTCTGAGAGCCAATGTAAGCCATAGAAAATGTCACATTACAGCAGAGATGCTGTATTTTTGATAGAGATGCCACAGAAGGAGAACAAATTGTCAGACAGGGCACTTCCTGCATGGAATCTTCTCAGGTTTTGGCCTGTTATACTCACAGACACCATTCAAACAGTTTTAGAAACTTTAGAGTGTTTTCTACCCATATCTACTAATTATATGCATATTCTCATTTCTGGGCACGAGTAGTAACCAGTTTACATGATGGGAAGGAACGTGACAGTACTGTCTTGACTGTATACAGAGAAAGAGATGCCTGATTCTCAGTATTCTGGGCTAAACTGAGAACAGCAAACTGGTAACGTATGGACCGGATCCATGACAGACATGCTGACCATTCAACAACCTAACTATGTGTTTCATGCGTCTTACAGGACTGAGGACTCCCAGGCTATGTGATGCAGACAAAGGACAGAGGTTGAGCAAGCGGCAATATTGTAACATTGCATAAAGGATATATATACACCACAGAATGGGTCCATTTTACAAATTATTACAATGCACAGAAAGCCCACATGTTCATTATAGTCTACTCCTGCGCTCAGCATCCTATCACACATTGACTACTGTGGGTTACCAATGTTACAGTGGTTGAGTGGGGCAACATTGACATTAATAGCTATGGGGTCCTCATGAACACCACTGAAATTAGAACCATGTCTGTGCTATAACAAGCAGCCACTGCCTCCTCTCTTGGCAAGCCAGGTTGTTTAGGTAGCTAGCCAGGTAGCTAACAAGCAAACTATATTTTGAGTACAGTAGCTAGCTACTAACTATGCAATCTTTTACTCTTCAAATAATGAAGTTATCAGAAAAACAGCTGAATGGTAGCTAGCTAGCTAGCACAGTTACAGGTACCCTTATGCTTAAAACAACCTTGGAACCAATTATCGATAGTTACCGGTAGCTACCTGCCTAGCTTTATTGGTCCAGGGAGCAGGTTAGCTAGTCTTTAGCTTCACCGGTAAAACTGCATTATTACCGCTAAATTCTGTATTCATCCTTGATCATTAAATTACATTGCAGAAGAGGGAGGAAGAGAGTGGATGGTCCTCCACCTTTTTGTAGCTGGCTTTGCTGTGATCTGTAGCGATTAGTGAAGAAAGTTACCCTGGCTTTTTGGTTCGTTTACAATTTGCGGAGTGTGGGCTGTGCCAGAGACCATATGGGCTGTGCACACGGAGGAAAGGTGGAAATGTGCATGCCCAATTAATCAATATTTATAAGGAGCCATACGTCAGTGTTTGGAGGGGGTAACTAAACGAGCATTTCCGCACTAGGGCTGCAATCCACTTAAAAGACAAACCCTATCCCCTCAGTCCTCAAAATAAGTGGACACTTCTGGTGACGTATCATGACGTCTAATGAGTATAGACTTGCAGGGCAAGGGAAGAAGGAATGATTTTTAAATGAACCGCCCTTGCCCAGAAATTTGTCACTCGTTCATCCCGCGATGATTGTGTTTTCAGCCACCGGTATCTCGTGGGTGCTTTATATGCGCTACAGTCAATTATGATTGCATGTCTACTTATATTAACTATATAATTATTAACATATGCCTACTGTATGATAGCTAGCAAATGAATTAGCTAACTGACGTTAGCCTGCCCATGTTACATCTGCCCCTGCCAAGCCCTCTACTTCTCCTCTTGTGTCTCCCTCTCTCTCTCTGTGTGGGTGTGTGTATCTGATTGTGTGAGTGGAGACAGGTGTGCTGGAGTCAGAGCAGATCCCCACCAGCTGCAACCTGTTCCATAATCAAGACTTCTACAAATACTCAACCCTGCCACTTCCATGCTGCCAGATCGTAGCCTCTGCTCAGTCAGTCTGCATTTCAAGCCGTTTGCACCTGCATAGATCTTGTTATCCAGTGGTGCCTGTTTTCCCTAGCTTGGCGCTGCTTTTCTCTCCGCTACAGTTCCGTCCAATCTGACTCTGATCCCTGTTGCCGGTCCCTCATCTCGTCAGTACTGTTTCCCTGCCCTGGACGCACGCTCTACTGCTTCCTTGGATTCCGCTCCGGACCTGCTTACCCATCTCCCCCCAGCTTTTCAATAAATACTTTGGTTGCCTTATCCCTGTCTCCTCGTCTGAGTCTGCACTTGGGTTCACCTGCTCCATCCCACGTAACAGCCCAGCTACTTCTGAAGTAAAATGTTTATTTCTACAATTTCCAAAAGCTAATCAAACAAAAACATAATTACTTTTACGAGACGTGTTTGTGCATTAGTAGCACAATTTGTAACATATTTACATTTGTTTTTACTTACACTTGTATGTTGACTCCGTATTGATGTTGAGATTTTACGTTTTGGGGGAATCGTCTTAGCGGATGTACAATCATCGTGAATTGAATTATGGGGTGTTTCAGGCCCCGAAGTGAATGTAATTGTACACTCGCAAACTCCATTAAAAACGAGGGCTGATGGCCTTACGTTGCAAACTTCCCTTGCTTGGCTAAACGTTTGGACCTACGAAAAATATGGCCACGGGGATTCCCCCAAGGACATAAGGCGAGGGTAAGTGGACAAGGGTGAGTCTTTTATGACTTTGAAATGCAGCCCAGGACAGGAACTACATCTAAATTGTGGTGGCAACTTCCTCTAGAGGGATCCTTGAATGACATATGCCCAGCTCTCAACGCAATTAGTGAAAGCGTCATAAAGCTAATGAGAAGTTCATATTGAAATACTGTGTATAAATTCTAATGAATACAGATATGACATGGAAACAAACAAACACTTGTCTTTTCTAGTACTGATTTCTGCAGAGAGCGGCTATTTTGAAGGTTTTACTTGCAATAAAATATTTTTTTACTCGGCTTAGTTGACTTCAAAGACTTTAAAGGGATACTTCAGGATTTTGGTAATGAATCCCTTTATCTACTTTTCCAGAGTCAGATGAAATTGTGGATGCCATTTTTATGTCTCTGAGTGCAGTTTGAAGGAAGTTGCGAACTAGAGCAATTGTTAACTAGCATCAGCGCAATGACTGGAAGTCTAAACGTATCTGCTAGCTTGTGCTAATGCTAGTTAGCATTGGATAACAAAATTACCTCTAACTTCCTTCATACTGGACACAGAGACATAAACATGCTATCCATGAGTTCATTTGACTCTGGGGAAGTAGATAAAGTGCCTCGTTGGCAAAATCCCGAAGTATCCATTTAAGTTGCTCTGGTGAAGAGCATGTGCTGCTAAATTTATAAAATGTAAAATGCAATATAAACAACAGCATAATAGCGATAAGCCAACCTAATTAAGTTTTCATTTATTTGCCTTCTCTCTTCATGGCTGAAAGTTAATTGTGTTTTCTCTATGTGCCTAATAAGAATTACCTGAACTGTCAAGCATGCAACCTTCTTCTGACGGCCGAAATCGATACATACTTGCCCATGGAACTGCAAACAAACTACTGTTTACTTTACGTTGTAGCATCTCTCACTCAAAGGTCAATAGACTCTCCCTGTTACTGATAGGATGAGAGAGCTGGCCCCTGTCCTTTTCACCGCAGATAGATCTAGTGGGGACATCTTTATGTACTGTACTCTCTCTTTACTCTCGCCCGTCTTTCTCTTCACTATCACACTCTCTCTCTGTGGCTCTTTCCATCTTGCTGTCTAAGATATCTTTTCACTCTTTACGTAATTAAGCTAGATAACCTGTTAGAGTGTGAGTGTGGATGTGTTTGGATGTGTGTGATAGAGTGTGTTTGCACTGCACCCACCCCATCATATGGTTCACCTACAGTATCCTTCCTCAAAGAGGCAAGTCCAAACACAGCTTTATCAGGGTACGGGTGGCTCCCCTTTGAAGGCCTAGAGAACGTGCCGGTGCAAAGCAAACTGCCCCCAACTCAGCCCTCTCAGGGTTTGTGTACAAAACACCACAGCTGAGTCACTGTGGAGAAAGTGGTAACAGCGGAAGCCATTGAACTGTGAGGAAAATGAAGGCTAAGGATTAATCTCTTCAGCTCTGTGTATGACGCAGGAGGTTGGTGGCATCTTAATTGGGGAGGACGGCATGTGGTAATGGCTGGAGCGGGATAGGTGGAAAGGTATTAACAACATTAAACACATGGTTTCCATGTGTTTGATGCCATTCCATTGACTCCGTTCCAGCCATTATTATGAGCCGTCCTCCCCTCAGCAGCCTCCCCTGGTGTATGACTGCACCCGGGAACAAGATGTACTAATATAACCTAGCCATCTGAAAAACTCAGGTTCATTAGACACAACACAGGAGAAAACTCTCTCAACTTGTGCAAATGTTCTGCTGCAAAACGTCTGTTACGGTGTGCACTTAGGAACATAAGCAAGGATCTCATCTCTGCCTGGCATGGTTCATAGGGAAGACGGCAGGGTCATAGAAAAATCAATGATTATAGGTTTAACATTTGGCATGCTATGTAATGATATACTTCTAACCTCAACAAACTTTATTTCTCTCCTGTAATTAAAGCTATGGGTTTGTTGATCTGACTTAGAACACTATATTCCCATTAGATAATGTTCAGTTGTAGCCATTTCTATAAGTTAATTTAGCAACCACTTTTATCCAAAGCGACTTAAATAACTTACAGTGTATTTAATATGTGTGGGCCATGGGGGAATCAAACCCACAAGCCTGGTGTTGCCACCAACATGCTCTAACTAACCCCAAAGCCCTGGAACCATATCAGAGGCATTTCTAACCTATTGTATATAACTACATTTAAAGGCATCTCCAAACCTGTCTGGAACGATTCCCCCTCCTCAGTCCAATAGTCATAGAAGGCATATCCAGGTCCCCCTTCAGATATACATTTTTTTGCTATCTGGCAATCTGTACAGAATCTCTGCTCTCTTGTAATCTCAGTTTTGACTATAAATATGTATTTACTCTGTTCCGTATCAGGGAGGAAGCTCTCATCTCCCCAGAGTGGAGCAGTTCTAACTGTTCTCATCTCCCCAGAGTGGAGCAGTTCTAACTGTTCTCATCTCCCCAGAGTGGAGCAGTTCTAACTGGTCTCATCTCCCCAGAGTGGAGCAGTTCTAACTGTTCTCATGTCCCCAGAGTGGAGCATCTCTAACTGGTCTCATCTCCCCAGAGTGGAGCAGTTCTAACTGTTCTCATGTCCCCAGAGTGGAGCAGTTCTAACTGTTCTCATGTCCCCAGAGTGGAGCATCTCTAACTGGTCTCATCTCCCCAGAGTGGAGCATCTCTAACTGGTCTCATCTCCCCAGAGTGGAGCATCTCTAACTGGTCTCATCTCCCCAGAGTGGAGCATCTCTAACTGGTCTCATCTCCCCAGAGTGGAGCAGTTCTAACTGGTCTCATCTCCCCAGAGTGGAGCATCTCTAACTGTTCTCATCTCCCCAGAGTGGAGCATCTCTAACTGGTCCTTTATCTGGCCTGGCTGCTGTCTGGATGGCTGGGTCCTCAGCTGCCACAGGGGTAGATGGATTAATCTGGAGAGGAACCTGTTCGGAGAGAGAGTGGGGTTGAGGGGTTGGGATAGAAAGCAAGAGAGAGAAGGGAGAGGGAGAGGAGAGGGAGAGGGATGGAGAAGGAACGCGAGAAAAAGGAGTATGACACAGAAAGGAGGAAGGGAGAGATGTAGAAATAAAAAGTCGGAGGCAGATAGAAAGATAAATACAGGGCTGACAGATGTGGAAAAAGAGAGAGAGAAAGAGAGAAAAAAGAGAGGTGCAACTGAGTGTGTGCTGGTGTGGCTGTAGGCAGATGAAGATGAAGACCTGGAACCAACTACATACATTATAGCTCCCATCTACTCCCATCTTTTTTAAGATCTAATCAAAGCCCAATCTATTTATATTGATAGAAACTGTAGCATGACATGAAATCTCATTTAGTAACTCATTACCATAAACCATCATGTAGCTAGATAAGGCTATATGAAATGTTTGTGTGCTTTCCTGTGTACGAGTGTATAAAAGCGAGAGTGAGTGGGGGAGAACAGGGAGAGGGGAGAGAGAGATAAATGTGGGTAACAGAGAGTGGGAAAAGAGAGAGGGATGAGGGTTGCAGGGATGTAGTGAGGAAATGAGAAAGAGAAAGGAACGCGAGGAGTGCGAGAGAGAGGAGCGCGAGAGAGAGGAGCTCTCTCAACATGATTTGTGTTTGCACTGCATAGTTAAATCATACTTTGACACGTGCGCGCCTCAGTGATATCTAAAATCAATATTTTCATAAAGGATCTAATATACCTGACCAAGGAGAATTCCTGGCTGAAACGGATAAAACTGAGTGGACATAAGTAGATAGGTAGAACAGTAGAGCTCACATAATTCATACTGCAGATTTATATGCAAGGGCATATAAATCTGCAGCAAATTGGCAGGTAGACTAGTGGTTAAAAGCATTGGGCCAGTAACCGAAGGTTGGTGGTTCAAATCCTGAGCTGTCTAGGTGAAAATCTGAACTAAGCACTTAACCTCAATTGCTCTTGTAAGTTGCTCTGCTAAATGACTTAAACGTAAATCTACTGTAGAATGCATGAGGGATGAATCTCAAAGGCTCTGGAGAAGGTTTTAATCCAGTGAGATGGGTTGGGATTGGTAGATTGGTCATCAACAGAAGGTTAAAGATGTATGATCTTATAAGATCATTTTGTTCACTGGATTGCACGTAGGGCACCACTTACGTAGCGCATGCACACGGTTAAGGACATATGCACACACACACACACACATAGTAGAGTAATGTGAGCTTGTGTTCAGGCAGAGGCTCTTAGAGGACAACAACACTCTGAACTAAACAAGCTCTTCACTCCATGAGAGTAAATACACTCTCCGTGTAGCAACGCTTCATAATTGTTGAGGTGCTGCACTTTCAGGGCTGTCTGCTCTGTATGGTGCTCTGTACTTATTGGTGTGTGTGTGTGTGTGTGTGTGTGTGTGTGTGTGTGTGCGTGTGCGTGTGTGTGAGTGCGTACCTGCATGGTGCTCTGTGCTAGTACTGCCAACGTCAAGGTGTTGTGACAGTCAACTCCCTGCTGTGGAAGACCACTCTGTATATCACTTCAATTCAATGGGCTGTACTGGCATGGGAAACATATGTTTACATTGCCAAAGCAATTTCTCTCAATTTAACAGAACAGTGCTTAGTTTTCTATCTCCCAGGTCGCCACAAATAACAACAACAATATTTCCACTCCTCTTCGTCTTGTTTTCCCTCGAAAGACGCCAGTACCCCTCATCCTTTCTACTCGGAAGAACGAGAAAAAAGAAAGACAGTATCAATAGCAGAATATTGGATTGGAGTGAAGACCAGGACAGAACTTGTTTAGCGATGTGTTATTGGCGTTAGAGAAGAGTAGAGATCCTGGAGGAGGGTAATTCAATAGAGCCGTAAATATCCCAGGAGCATCAGGGTCAAATCATCTCTGGACTGTTGGTCTGTTTGTCTGCTGCAAATGAAGAGATATTGAAGGAGCCCAGGACCACAACCGGAGAAGATATGATCAGTAGATGCATCATATAAAGCGGATATCAGTACAATTCTAACAGCAGAGATGGCAACAGTGATAGCAACAATAGAAATGAGCTGTATATTTACAGTGGTATAGTAGGCTACTACAGCCTAAATTATGGGACGTCAGTAGTACTTACTGTATTGATCAGTACAATTCTACCATTGAGGAGATTTCAGCAGTAGATTTCTAGTATGGAGGAGATATCAGAAGTACTATACCTGAACAGTACTACTGACATCCCATAATTTAGGCTATAGTTTCCTACTATACTACTATAAATATACAGCTAAAGACATCAATAGTGCATTGTTAGAGTTTTCACAAATATATATTAGCAGTAGATTTACAGTAGTGTAGTAGTGTAGCATAATTTAGGCCAAGGGATATCAGTACTGTATGCCATGTTGAGGAGATATCAGCAGTACCTGAAAATCAACAGTAGATAGTGTAGTGACAGTGTTCTCCCAAAGAGCTATAAGCAGTAGATTGATAGTGTTTCACCAGAGAGATCCATCTAATACTGTAGTTTTTTACCTGAGGGGAAAATAGCTGAAATTTGCAGCTCTATCAGCAGTAGATATAGTTAGGTAGTGTTGCTGAAGTGGTGTCTAGTCTGTGTGACTGAAATGGTGCCTAGTCTGTGTGACTGAAATGGTGTCTAGTCTACTATGTGACTGAAATGGTGTCTAGTCTACTATGTGACTGAAATGGTGTCTAGTCTACTGTGTGACTGAAATGGTGCCTAGTCTACTGTGTGACTGAAATGGTGTCTAGTCTACTATGTGACTGAAATGGTGTCTAGTCTACTGTGTGACTGAAATGGTGTCTAGTCTACTATGTGACTGAAATGGTGTCTAGTCTACTATGTGACTGAAATGGTGTCTAGTCTACTGTGTGACTGAAATGGTGCCTAGTCTACTGTGTGACTGAAATGGTGTCTAGTCTACTATGTGACTGAAATGGTGTCTAGTCTACTGTGTGACTGAAATGGTGCCTAGTCTACTGTGTGACTGAAATGGTGTCTAGTCTACTGTGTGACTGAAGTGGTGTCTAGTCTACTGTGTGACTGAAGTGGTGTCTAGTCTACTGTGTGACTGAAGTGCTGTCTAGTCTACGGCGTGACTGAAACGGTGTCTAGTCTACTGTGTGACTGAAATTGCATAGTGTACAGTATCTTTAAGAGTGATGGAAATGGGGTAACGGGTTCCAAACAAGGCTCAGAAGGTTCCTGGTCAGTGAAACACGCACACACACACATGTGCACACACACACGTTCCCCTCTCATCGAGAGTCAATGTAATTTAATCCTTCAGAAGGAACATGCGTCTGGTTTGCAGATTAGAGATTTAAAGATGATAAGGAAGGGACAAGGAAAGACCAACACAGCACCGCATATTGACTCAGCCATCTATACGCCTATAGTCCTTCTAATGCGAGAATAGCTCGGCCGTACTTAGGTCACTGACTAGAGTCGTCTTATGGCATATCATAAAAGGACCAAGGGTATACGACAGGGGGTTGCAGGTCCACGCTGAGACAATTATGTGGAAATTGCATATACATTTATTCATGTCACAGATGCTCGTATCTCCAATGACCCAGGAGTCAAGGTGAGGTTAGTTCATAGTCAATGTCATATGTTAGGCCATATGGCCATATGGCATATGACTGTACATGAAAAGTCCTTGGGAATGTTTACATAATAAATGAGCAGCGGAGCAAAGTGTTGTGTTGACCATTTCTACAAGCCAATGACAGAGTAGTAAGACAGAGTAGTGACAAGATAGTATTGGTGACTTGTATAGGGGACTCACTGAAATTGTACTGTGGAAAAACCCATCCCACAGCAATTTGAATTGCCGTAAATGGAGGTATTCTGTGAGGATTGGTGGTCTAGGACCATTTATTCTATTCCCATGTTGCCTCTTTCTCCCTCTCATCTATCTTCTCCCAACTCTTATTAGTAATTCAAAGTAAAAAATCTATCTGGGATATCACAAAACGCCTTTAGTACAAAGTAATCTGCTACCCTGTCAGTGATGTATTATCCCACTGACCGCAAAAGAAAAGTTCCCTAAAATATTTTTCTCTCTGATTCTCAGTGATATCTTTATGTTCTCTTCATTCGCGCTGAGGTGCCTTTAAAAATAATTTGTTTACTCTAAAACGAGATTTAAAGGCCAAGGTTTTATCAAGATTACTTCACCTAAATTATGTCTGCACTATCTAGGAAGTGAAATGTTCGTGCTATTAGAGTTTCCCACAGTATCGCCCGATAAGGATCTCAAATTAAATCTATAGCGAATTGCTCCATTTCCAGGAGACAAGAAGATTAGTGTTGTTTGCTTTCCACAACATGAAATCTCCCCGGTACCAAATACTGATGCAATTACACTGCTGCCAACCCTAACATGTATACATACATTCACCCACGTATAGAACATTTCTTCACTCCCAAAAGATACATGCTTTCTTTCTCAGACTCATTAATTCTCCAACCAGACCCTTCCCTCTATAAATCTATTTTTAATCTTCTTCGCTTATTTTCCATTGATCGGTTTTGTCGCTAATTACAAGAAACATGTGGGCGTAGCATGGGGACTATTTTTGCACCCGAAGGAGACAAATTCATATAATTGATTTTGTGGAGCTAGCGTTGGACATTTATCTCTAAAACGACCATCTTACAACTTAGTGGAACTTTTGCCCTGGGTCAGCTCTTTCTACGTGAATATCGCATGGCCCTTACAGGTAAAGGATGTAAACACAGTATCTTAGCTTGGATTAAACCGCCATAAAGCTAAAACAGGAAATACCCACATGAAATCATACCACCTAAGAGGGGTTAGATTTGTTTTTATCAGCCTATAGCTGTTTTATATCTGTCTTCACGACTCGCTGTGACAGCCATTTTAAAACAATGTCTATAGATAACGGAGGTTAAATGGGAGTAGCTTCTGGATTGACGGGAATCAAATGTGAATATCCACATTAAACCGTACCACCTATTAGGGGCTACATTTGTTTTTATAGGTCTACGACCTTGTCCTCTTTGTCTCCGTCTTCATGACTCTCTGTGGCAGCTCTTTTGCAAATCTGCTTATAGGTAATGAAGGTTAATGGAGAAGAAGCTTCTGGATTGATGGAGGGACCACCCAGAATGACCTAGACTTCCGACGGGGGTTTATGACAGCTTCCTCCTGACCTCATGGACCAGTTGTCTCCTTCTCCAAGGTGGCAGGTACGTCAACGTTATCCGCTATTGACCCCCGTGCCAGTATCCTGGTGAATCACTCACCCTCGTGGACTGGTTAACTGACGGAAAGGTCAACCGGTGTCTGTGAGTGGGCGAGTGCCACTGGAAGGAAAGCTTCAGAGCTCCGGAGCTTCGGAGCCTCTCACCTCGGCCCCCTGAAAGGCTGGAGTCATCTGATACTTCCACAGCTGCGGCGGCTACTGTAATAAAACAGTTCATCTCCTAGGTAGGCAACTGAAGAAAATGGCCCAAAACAGCAGGTGTGTTTCCTTCAATCACTCATACCGGTGAGTGGTGAGCCAGATTTTCCTTGACACTGAACAGAGATTCAGCTTTCTCCGCCTTCAAAGAAGAAGGGAGTTCTGGTCTGTTCTGAAGTCAATTCAGACCAGGCGATGAGTATTTATGAGTGAAAACAATGTTTGTAAGATGAATGGTTTGGGGGAGGACCCTGTCCTGCAGAATTTCTCTTCAGATTGAGAGATAGATAAAACAGAGGGGGAGAGCTTTGGCTAAAGTACATAGACCACCCGCCAACCCCCCGGGCAATGGAGCGTAATATGTCTCTTCAAAGAGCAAGCGAACACGGCACAGTGAATTTACTGAGACATGAGAAAAATGGAGAATAGCCCAAAAAAGGGGCGAACATGTCCGCCAGAGTGCTGTTACAGCATGTGAATTGTGAATGTTATTGCGTTTGAATAAAGTTGCATTCTTACGGACATAATCTCCTCAAATCCATCATCTACCGACAAGACACATGGAGGGTGAGACCCAAGGACAGCTGGCTATACTCTGTGTGTGTGTGTGTGTGTGTGTGCGTGCGTGCGTGCGTGCGAGAGGTTGTGCCTGCGTCTGTGCCCATATGCACCTTTGTGTTTGTGTGTGTGTGTGTGTGTCTGTGGTCTTGCTTTCGTGTCTGCACACACACAAACAAACAAACACACACTTTTGTGTGTCTGAGAGTGTATGTGGATGTGGCAAGGGAATTAAAGAGAGAGAAAATAAGCCGTATATGAGGGAGGATGGGACCATTGCTAGCACACACATAAAATACTTTACAGCACTGCAGGGCAACAAAGAGGCAGTAAAGCACCCTGCTTCCCATTACAAACATAGCGGCACTACCCATGTGTCCATGATCACAGCTGTAATCTCTCATATCCCCCGCAGCTATAGGCTGTGTCCCAAATGATACCCTATTCCATACATAGTGCACTACTTTTGACCAGAGCCCTATGGGGAATAGGGAATAGTGCTATTTGGGATGCAGTAAAAGTCTGCTACCACGGCCTATTCTGATTGCATGGCTTTTTTCATGACTGATTCTTACCGCGGGTCATCATAGTAAAGCTGCCTGACAGGTCATCATAGTAAAGCTGCCTGACAGATCATCATAGTAAAGCTGCCTGACAGATCATCATAGTAAAGCTGCCTGACAGGTCATCATAGTAAAGCTGCCTGACAAGTCATCATAGTAAAGTTGCCTGACAAGTCATCATAGTAAAGTTGCCTGACAAGTCATCATAGTAAAGCTGCCTGACAAGTCATCATAGTAAAGCTGCCTGACAAGTCATCATAGTAAAGCTGAGTTGAGAGCGGAGAGGGAAAGAAGATACAGGCATTTGGTAGCGGTGCTTTGTGGGTCATAGAAACTGATCCAGGGCTGGTAGGGTAGGAATAGCTGATCTGTAATCAGTTTTAAGGATAGAAACACTCATCAACAATGCTAGGTGATAACGAGTAGCTCTTTAGCCTTTAGTTATGGTGTGTGTGTGTATGTGTGGCTTTCAGTAGTACAACCTTGAGAATCACCAGAAGTGTTAGAGAGAGCAGGATGCAGACGTTTGGCTTGTGTATGCGACAGTGACCTGTGAAAAACCACTAGAGGACATCACCACTGACCTCTATGCATTTGCGGTTCTACTGGGCACATCAGTATACACACTACACACACTGAAACTCAAGCGAACACACACACACTTTGTAGGTCAAATAGACAAACACTGGTACTACTCACAAACAAATAAGCAGACACACGTACACACTCATACACACAATTGTTTTACTGTATTTGTGGGGAACAAGCAATTCATTCCCATTCAAAATCCTTTTTTCCCGAACCCCTAACCCTAAGCCTTAACCTAACTCAAACCTAACCTTAACCCTACGCTTAACCCTAACCTTGACCCCAACCCCTAACTGTAACCCTAAACCTAACCCCTAAACCTAAAATAGCCTTTTTCCTTGTGGAGACCGGCAAAATGTTGAATTTTCCTTGTTTTACTGTCCTTGTGAGGACTTATGGATCCCACAAGGATAATAAAAAACACACACACACACACACACACACACACACACACACACACACACACACACACACACACACACAGTCTTGTTACTAGACTGTCCCATTCAAAATTCAGTCCCATTCAAAATCCTATTTTCCTTAACCCTAACCTTAAACCTAACCCTTACTCTAACCCTTACCCTAACCTTAACCCTAACCTTAACCCCAAAACCTAACCTTAATCCTAAACCTAACCCTAGCTCCTAACCCGAAAACTAGCCCTAGCTCCTAACCCTAAACCTAATTCTAACCCTAACCTTAAAGCATTGACTATGTGGGGACTAACAAAATATCACCAGTTGATACATTTTTTTGTTTGTTTACTATTCTTGTGGGGACTTCTGGTCTAGTTAAACACGTCCACTGGAGAGAGAGATACAGACACACACACACTAGAGAGAGAGAGAGAGATACACACACACATGCACTAAAGAGAGATGACAATGTGCACTGAGAGAAATCTAGAGAAAAAAAACTGTGCTCTGTGATATCCTCAACTGATGAATGTTCTAATTTCCTGGTTGTTTTCCACCTCTAAATGTCAGGATGGAACAGGCATGACTCATATCTCCCTCACTAGCTTTAAGCACCAGCTGTCAGAGCAGCTCACAGATCACTGCACCTGTACATAGCCCATCTGTAAACAGCCCATCTCTCTACCTACCTCATCCCCATACTGTATTTATTTATTTATCTTGCTCCTTTACACCCCAGTATCTCTACTTGCACATTCATCTTCTGCACATCTACCATTTCAGTGTTTAATTGCTATATTGTAATTACTTCGCCACCATGGCCTATTTATTGCCTTAACTTACCTCATTTGCACTCACTGTATATAGACTTTTTGTTTTCTTTTGTTCTACTGTATTATTGACTGTATGTTTTGTTTATTCCATGTGTAACTCTGTGTTGTTGTATGTGTCGAATTGCTATGCTTTATCTTGGCCAGGTCGCAGTTGCAAATGAGAACTTGTTCTCAACTAGCCTACCTGGTTAAATAAAGGTGAAATAATAATTAAATACAAATAAAATCTATGTTTTCCCATCCGTTCATTGGGGGTCAAGATTTTCTTGAGCTATTTTGTATACTGGAAGCATCTACCTGTGAGGGGAGTCTACTAGTACCCAGACTGTGGGTCAGATCTTACCACGCATCATATGACCCAGATCTGGTCCGAATGCACACTGAAGGGCTGGGCCTTTGCTTATGGGCCAGCCCTTTATTGAGGTATGTGGTCCCCTAGTTTCTGGTCCACTAAATGAGGGATACATCCACCTTGCCTGGAAGATGGTATGGCAACCAGGCCCATTTCTGGAACGTAATTCCAAGTGGTGTGTGACAAGTGTTGTAGATGTGGTCCAGATTTGGGCCATAATAATTTAGCGGTCAGGGTATGTACCCCAAACAATTCTGCAACAAGTAAAAAAGGTAAAACGGTAAAGGTATGTACAGTGGGGGAAAAAAGTATTTAGTCAGCCACCAATTGTGCAAGTTCTCCCACTTAAAAAGATGAGCGAGGCCCGTAATTTTCATCATAGGTACACTTCAACGATGACAGACAAAATTAGAAAAAAAATCCAGAAAATCACATTGTAGGATTTTTAATGAATTTATTTGCAAATTATGGTGGAAAATAAGTATTTGGTCAATAACAAAAGTATATCTCAATACTTTGTTATATACCCTTTGTTGGCAATGACACAGGTCAAACGTTTTCTGTAAGTCTTCACAAGGTTTTCACACACTGTTGCTGGTATTTTGGACCATTCCGCCATGCAGATCTCCTCTAGAGCAGTGATGTTTTGGGGCTGTCGCTGGGCAACACTGACTTTCAACTCCCTCCAAAGATTTTCTATGGGGTTGAGATCTGGAGACTGGCTAGGCCACTCCAGGACCTTGAAATGCTTCTTACGAAGCCACTCCTTTGTTGCCCGGGCGGTGTGTTTGGGATCATTGTCATGCTGAAAGACCCAGCCATGTTTCATCTTCAATGCCCTTGCTGATGGAAGGAGGTTTTCACTCAAAATCTCACGAAACATGGCCCCATTCATTCTTTCCTTTACACGGATCAGTCGTCCTGGTCCCTTTGCAGAAAAACAGCCACAAAGCATGATATTTCCACCCCCATGCTTCACAGTAGGTATGGTGTTCTTTGGATGCAACTTAGCATTCTTTGTCCTCCAAACACGACGAGTTGAGTTTTTACCAAAAAGTTATATTTTGGTTTCATCTGACCATATGACATTCTCCCAATCCTCTTCTGGATCATCCAAATGCTCTCTAGCAAACTTCAGATGGGCCTGGACATGTACTGGCTTAAGCAGGGGGACACGTCTGGCACTGCAGGATTTGAGTCCCTGGCGGCGTAATGTGTTACTGATGGTAGGCTTTGTTACTTTGGTCCCAGCTCTCTGCAGGTCATTCACTAGGTCCCCCCGTGTGGTTCTGGGATTTTTGCTCACCGTTCTTGTGATAATTTTGACCCCACGGGGTGAGATCTTGAGTGGAGCCCCAGATCGAGGGAGATTATCAGTGGTCTTGTATGTCTTCCATTTCCTAATAATTGCTCCCACAGTTGATTTCTTCAAACCAAGCTGCTTACCTATTGCAGATTCAGTCTTCCCAGCCTGGTGCAGGTCTACAATTTTGTTTCTGGTGTCCTTTGACAGCTCTTTGGTCTTGGCCATAGTGAAGTTTGGAGTGTGACTGTTTGAGGTTGTGGACAGGTGTCTTTTATACTGATAACAAGTTCAAACAGGTGCCATTAATACAGGTAACGAGTGGAGGACAGAGGAGCCTCTTAAAGAAGAAGTTACAGGTCTGTGAGAGCCAGAAATCTTGCTTGTTTGTAGGTGACCAAATACTTATTTTCCACCATAATTTGCAAATAAATTCATTAAAAATCCTACAATGTGATTTTCTGTTTTTTTTTTCATTTTGTCTGTCATAGCTGACGTGTACCTATGATGAAAATTACAGGCCTCTCTTATCTTTTTAAGTGGGAGAACTTGCACAATTGGTGGCTGACTAAATACTTTTTTTCCCCACTGTAAATATGAAACTGTTGAAATGTGTCAATGCAGGTTTGAATGAATCGAGGCCCTAGCGAGAAGCACAATATAAATGCAATCCCTTACTATCCTTTTAAAATCTCAATATGAATGATCAATGCATATCCTTAGAGACGGTTCATCCAGATCCCTGGATGAACCGTTGCTTCCGTAATCACTCGTTTAGCTCCTGATGAAAAGATGGCCTGTTAGAATAGAATGGGTCTTGCGGGACGTCGTTCAGACTCATTCTAAAGTGGCACAACCCCACCATTGTTTTCCAGGGCGACTTACTGCCAATAAACAAGTGTAATTGATGCCCACCTATGCTGCGGCAAAGAAGATTATCGGCAGTGTAATTGTCTCATTGGGTTGGAACAGGGATCTCAGAGGGAGAGTTGGGCTGAATAGATTGGAGGAGCATTCAAGATCATTTGAAAGCAGAGCAACCGCAACAGCATCTTAAGCTGAGCAAAATATGCAAACATCACTTCATCCACTTGTGACAATGGTAGGTTTGTTTGAAGTGGAACTGACAGCATTTTAACTAACTGCAGATATGAAACAAACAGACAATCATTTCAAGATATCAAATTCCCAGTTTACGCTACAAAACCAACTATATAAGAGTTTTTAAAAATATGTTATATTTTACTCCAAATTCCATGACGTAAGCCATTGTTGGCAGAATAGATGGATGCAGTTCAATGCATGATTAATATAACTCACCAATAGATTTCTTGGTAGTCCAAAAAATATTGCTATCAGGTTGTAAATCACAGCTGCCCTGGTACAATGTTTGCTGCTTCCATCTATTCCTGATGCACTGTTTCAGTTTCAAATGACTATATTTTGTACAAAAATGGACGAATATAACTAAAGCTGGGAATGTCAATACAATCAAACTAGATGATGTTGCAGTAGTATTTAGATGACTAATAGGCTAGCGTATCTTTATCCTTAGTCAAGATAATCCATCCACCTGACAGGTGTGGCATATCAAGAAGCTGATTAATAAACAGCAGGGAGCATGCAATTGGTATGCTGACCGCAGGGATGTCCACCAGAGCTGTTGCCAGAGAATTTAATGTTCATTTTCTCTACCATAAGCTTCCCCCAACATTGTTTTAAAGAATTTGGCAGGACATCCACATGGCCTCACAACCCAGCCCTCCACATCCAGCTTCTTCACCTGCGGGATTGTCTGAGACCAGCCACCCTGACAGCTGAATAGACTGAAGAGTATTTCTGTCTGTAATAAAGCCCTTTTGTGGAGAAAAGCTCAGTCTGATTGGCTGAGCCTGGCCCCTCAGTGGGTGTGCCTGGCTCCCAAGTGCCCTCCCAGGCCCACCCATGCCTGTGCCCCTGCGCAGTCATGTGAAATTCATAGTTTAGGGCCTAATGTATTTATTTCAATTGACTGATTTCCTTATATGAACTGTAACTCACTAACATCATTAATTGTTGCACATTGCATTTATATTTTTGTTCAGTATATGTAGCTATTTATTTAGCAAGGGGAAAAAAACAGAGCCTAACATTAGCTAGCTAGCTGCTGGGAGGATGTCATGTCATTGGAGGAGTGGGTGAGTGACCTGACTTTTCCCCTTCATCTAATTTTTCGGTGGCTACAGCTAGATATGCAGGTGTTATTTGGTTACCTAGCGAGAAAAATCGAGTTATGTTGAACTTGAATGACTGTTTTCCAGTTAGCATATATTTTGCGTTCATTAATTCACTCTGGCTATCTACTCTGATTTCAGAGCATTCTTGTCTGAGTGTGCCAGAGCGCAGAATAACTGATGAATTTACAAACGTGCAACACCCTCTGAATATTACCGGTATCAGTAGTTATTAAATTGTTGCCAGCAGCAAAGTTAGTCAATAATGCTCTAGATAACATGTAAACAGCCTAGCCAGCTCTGCTAGGGCGAGTGAGGTGTCATTTTTAGCCAGTTAGCTTCGGTGATTGACTACCGTTGTGAGGAATGCTCGGATCAACCCTACTCCTCAGCCAGAGAGTCCAGTGTCAATAGTGCAGTGTCCTCTCAGAGAGCGACACACTCAGAATTTACGAACAGACAATCTGACAACGCCCTGCATTTACAAACGACCCAGAGTGCACTCTGACACACTGGAGGAAATTTACGAATGCACCCTTAGTTAGGGATAGCAAGATGGCGCCGGCAGAGATAGTCGCCTCGCTTCGAGTCCTTAGGAAACTATGCAGTATTTAGCTTTTTTATGTGTTATTTTTTACATTGTTACACCAGGAAATCTTAAGTATTATTACATACAGCAGGGAATAACTATTGGATATAAGAGCAACGTCAACTTACCAACATTACGACCAGGAATACGACTTTCCCGAAGCGGATACTCTGTTTGGACCACCACCCAGGACAATGGATCTAATCCCAGAAGCCAACTCGAAACAACGGCCCCGCAGAAGGGGTAGACGGAGCGGCTTCCTGCTCAGGCTCCGTAGACGTGCACATCGCCCACCGCTCCCGAGTATACTACTCGCCAGTGTCCATTCTCTAGACAACAAGGTAGACGAAATTCGAGCAAGGGTTGCCTTCCAGAGAGACATAAGAGATTGTAACATCCTCTGTTTCACGGAAACATGGTTCTCTCGGGATAAGTTGTCGGAATCTGTTCAGCCACCGGGCTTCTCCATGCATCGTGCCGACAGAGATGAACACCTCTCTGGGAAGAGGAAGGGCGGGGGTGTATGCTTCATGATTAATGACTCAACGAGTAATAATAACAACATACAGGAACTCAAGTCCTTCTGCTCGCCAGACCTAGAATTCCTTACAATCAAATGCCGGCCATATTACCTCCCAAGAGATTTCTCGTCAGTTATCGTAACAGCTGTGTACATTCCCCCTCAAGCAGACACCACAACGGCCCTAAAGGAACTTCACTGGACTCTATGTAAACTGGAAACCATATATCATGAGGCTACATTTATTGTAGCTGGGGATATTAACAAAGCAAATTTGAGAACAAGGCTACCTAAATTCTATCAGCATATTGATTGTAGTACTCACGGGGGTAATATGCTCGATCACAGCTACTCTAACTTCCGCGATGTGTACAACGCCCTCCCCCGCCCTCCCTTCGGCAAATCTGACCATGACGCCATTTTGCTCGTACCGTCTTATAGCCAGAAACTCAAACAGGATGTACCAGTGATTAGAATCATTCAACGCTGGTCTGACCAATTGGAATCCACGCTTCAAGACTGTTTTGATCACACGGACTGGAATATGTTCCAGTCAGCCTCAGAGAACAATATCGATCTACGCGCTGACTCAGTGAGTGAGTTAATAAGAAAGTGCATTGGAGATGTTGTACCTACTGTGGCTATTAAACCTACCCTTACCAGAAACCATGGATGGATGGTGGCATTCACGCAAAACTGAAAGCGCAAACCACTGCATTTAACCATGAAAAGAGGTCTGGGAATATGGCTGAATATTAACAGTGTAGTTATTCCCTCCGCAAGGCAATCAAACAAGCGAAATGCAAGTACAGGGACAGAGTGGAGTCACAATTCAATGGCTCAGACAGAAGATGTATGTGGCAGGGTCTACAGGAAATCACAGACTACAAAAACGAAACCAGCCACGTCACAGACAACGACGTCACACTTCCAGACAAACCAAACACCTTTGCCCGCTTTGAGGATAATACAGAGCCACCGTCGTGGCATGCTAACAAGGACTGCACCACCCCCCCCCTCCTTCTCCGTGGCTGACATGAGTAAAACGTTTAAACGTGTTAACCCTCGCAGGGCTGCTGGCCCAGACGGCATCCCTAGTCGCTTCCTTAGAGCATGTGCAGACCAGCTGGCTGGTGTGTTTACGGACATATTCAATCGCTCCCTATCCCAGTCTGCTGTCCCCACATGCTTCAAGATGGCCACCATTGTTCCTGTACCCAATATGGCAAAGATAACTGAACTAAATGACTATCGCCCCATTGCACTCACTTCTGTCATCATGAAGTGCTTTAAGAGACTAGTCAAGGATCATATCACCTCCACCTTACCGGCCACCCAAGACCCACTGCAGTTTGTATACCGCCCCAACAGGTCCACAGACGATGCAATCACTATCACACTGCACACTGCCACATCTGGACAAGAGGAATGCCTATGTAAGAATGCTGTTCATTGACTACAGCTCAGCATTCAAGACCATAGTACCCTCCAAGCTCATCATCAAGCTGGAGGCCCTGGGTCTCAACCCCGCCCTGTGCAACTGGGTCCTGACTTTCTGACGGGCCGCCCCCCAAGTGGTGAAGGTAGGAAAGAACATCTCCACTTCGCTGACCCTCAACACTGGGGCCCCACAAGGGTGCGTGCTAAGCCCCCTTCTGTACTCCCTGTTCACCCACGACTGCGTGGCCATGCACGCCTCCAACTCAATCATCAAGTTTGCACATGACACAACAGTAGTGGTCTTGATTACCAACAATGACGAGACAGCCCAGTCAGGAAAATAACCAACGTCAAGAAACATAGGAGATGAGCGTGGACTTCAGGAAACAGCAGAGGGAGCACCCCCCTATCCACATCGACGGGACAGCAGTGGAGAAGGTGGAAAGTTTTAAGTTCCTCGGTGTACACATCACAGACAAACTGAAATGGTCCACCCACACAGACAGTGTGGTGAAGAAGACGCAACAGAACCTCTTCAACCTCAGGAGGCTGAAAAAATGTGGCTTGTCACCCAAAACCCTGACAAACTTTTACAGATGCACAATCGAGAGCATCCTATCACAGCCTGGTATGGCAACTGAACCGCCCTCAACCGCAAGGCTCTCCAGAGGGTGGTGCGGTCTGCACAACGCATCACTAGGTGGAAATTACCTGCCCTCCATGACACCTACTGCACCTGATGTCATAGGAAGGCCAAAAAGATCATCAAGGACAACAACCACCTGAGCCACTGCCTGTTCACACCGCTACCATCCAGAAGGCGAGGTCAGTACATGTGAATCAAAGCTGGGACCCAGAGACAGAAGAACAGCTTCTATCTCAAGGCCAATAGACTGCTAAACAGCAATCACTAACTCAGAGATGTTGCTGCCTACATTAAGACCCAATCACTGGCGACTTTAATAAATGGCTCACTAGCCACTTTAAATAATGGCACTTTAATAATGTTTACATATCTTACATTACTCATATCAAATATATATATATTGTATTTTATGCCATCTATTGCACCTTGCCTATGCCGCTCGGCCATCGCTCATCCATATACTTACATGTACATATTCTCATTCAACCCTTTAGATCTGTGTGTATTAGGTAGTTGTTGGGAATTGTTAGATATTACTGCACTGTCGGAACTAGAAGCACAAGCATTTCCCTACAGTTGCATTAACATCTGCTAACCATGTGTATGTGACCAATACGATTTGATTTGATTTGAGATGTCAATCAAATGTATTTGGCATCGATCAAATGGGCAGGCAGGCAGGCAAGTTCCCATTCAATTGTCAAAACATGGGTTGGGACAAGCATGCATTGGTAGGCAAGCTGCAGAAGGAGGAGCAGACTACTAGTCCCCATCATTTATCAGTGCAATTTTGACGGCCAACTAGCTGAAAAAGTTTGAGAGGGTTTATCTAATGTTCCCTCGTTAGATTTTAGCTCATCTCACTCTGGCTAGAATTAGTCGTTGATCTTGTTGTTATTGATGTGCAGAACTGAGGGCGAGAGAGCCTACCTTTTCATGGTTGTCTGATCTATTGGACTGTAAAGTTCCCAAATGTAAAAGGACTCCGGTGGTATTTACATACTGTATTTGCGGAAATTCATTCAGATGTATTTTTTGGGCTTTTTGCGAGTGCTTTCTAGTGATCTAAAGTCACGCTGTTGCTACTGTCTGTAAACACACAGTCCAGTTCAAAGTGAATGATGGCAGGCCTGTGTGGCGAATGGCTTATTTGCATAAAGGCCTTTAGCTCTGATTGGCTATGGCGCAGCGGTGGTCCTGGACAAGATAGATGTTTTATTATTTATTTACTGCAGTGTCCAATCGCATGTCCGCTTTCCCACTCTATATTGCTATAGAATTTTCTCAAATGCCTTACTATACGGCATTCCCAAACATTCTATGAATTTATAAAAATTTGAAAATGACCATATCTAAGCTCTTGCTTGTCAGAAAAAGTAAAAAAAAAAAGGTGTCAAATCCTTCCTGGAGGTGTACATTTAAAAAATGCTGTCAGTTCCACTAAGTGTATAACTCAAGTGAAAATTCATCCCGCAGTGCAAGTTAAAACACGCATGCACATACACACGTGCACACACACACGCACACACACACACACACAGCTTACTAGCTGCCCATCTGGGATCACCCTATTTACATATGTGTGAAATTTAAACTGGAGTCAGTCAGATGTGATAAAGCAAATAATTGCAGCATCATCGTATAGCTAAAGAGGCAAATGGCTGTTCGCGTGAACATGTTCAAACTGAGCTCACAAGAACTCTGAGTAGAGCAATCATTTTGAATAATGTCTCCTAATTATCATGACTGGTTTCATACGATAGCTGTTGTGTAAATATAGCAAGAATACACCGGAAACAGGATTCACACGACTTGACAAATTCATAACAAATTGACTAGCTGCAGATTTGCAGCTAAAAACATTTGAGCGTCTTACCAGAGCAGCACTTCTGTTCCTCCTCCTGCCAAGCAACACACTGGAAATGGCAGGACAGACAGATCGACAGGAGCTAGGAGGGACACACACACACACACACACACACACACACACACACACACACACACACACACACACACACACACACACACACACACAGTTCTCCAAGTTCAGTTTGGTGAGTGAAAGTTCACAGGGAATCAACAAAAACAATTTATAATTACTCCCACACAAACCCCGCTTAGACATTCTAATCCACATTGCAACATATTTCAAATATCCCTTTGGCGGCCAACATGTTTTACTTTTCATAACAATTACACATTGAGATATTAGGGTATCTGGGGTCTTATGCTTGGAGATTAGCCAACACTTACTGAATGTCTTGGAGTGACCTTATCCATCAAACTGCCACAACAATCGGATCAAATGGCTCACATTAAGTCTGTTTAGTAAAACAATTAGCCTGTCGGTAACTTCAGCGGTCAGTGTGTGTGTGTGTGTGTGTGTGTGTGTGTGTGTGTGTGTGGACACACGTTTCTCCTGACAAACCTTCCTTTCTTTCTGAGGCAGAACAATGAGCACTTCTCCATCTCCTGGTAGAGTGTCTGTGTAGTGTGTGTGTGTGTCGTGTGTGTGTGTGTCGTGTGGGGCTCTTCAGCTGCCGAGTTGCGTAATAAGGAGGTTGGGGGTGAGAGAGAGTGTCATTTGCTGAGAATAATATTTTTCTCTACATTACTGTTATGTTCTACGTGAATATATTGTGACAGAGTGTTATAATGCAGCAAACATTATAGAAATGTTAATATAACTCCCATACTTATGTCTCACACTAGCTAGCCACCTGGCTTGGCCTAGCTTTATAAAAGTAATTGAGAGAAACTACTCCCCTCAGTACCATGAACGCTATGATAAAAAAGCATTGAACTTAAGTGGTTCGATCAGAACGCAACATATATGGCCAATGAAGCAACCAATTCCTGTTTACATGCTGCTGAATGGGTCATTAATCATGACACTGTATGGGCACTTCCTGTTGGGGGTGGTGACTTAGTTTGATTGACATATAATTAATCAGGGCCGTGTGAGCGGTTTGCTTTGTTAGTACAGGAGTCAGTGCAGCTGTTTTCACAGAAAGGCAGGGTTTAAGTGCTTAAAACTATTTGGTTACATGTTACTGCAGGTATCACCTCTTTAAGTACACACATGCACACACACACACACACACCTAAACCTCAAACTGTTATTCCACAGCGAACACGTAATACATGACATATATGTTTACACTTTTACTACTATTTGCTGTGTTGTTAGGCAGTACAGGTCATCTACAGTATATCGTATTCTAGTAACACGTTGGTAAAATATAGCAGTTTCCATGGTTTCTAGGTAACAACAAAGCAATAAATAAAAGTGTACAGTTCAATAATAGTTGTTCGAAACAAGTAAGTGCGCTAATTTCATTTACGTGTGCTACTCCTACGTTGACATAGTCATTCTGTTTACAACTTATACACTGTAGTGCGGTTAAGGGAATAGTTATGGATTTTGGCAATGAAGCCCTTTATCTTCTTCCCCAGAGTCAGATGAACTCGTTGGTTACCATTTTTATGTCTCTGTGTCCAGTAGGAAGGAAGCAAGAGGGAGTTTAGGGAGCCAATGCTAACTAGCTTAGCGCTAGCATGCTGTACCCAAAGACATCTAGTCTTTGCACTGCTATCGCTAACGCTATCCCCAATCCCCTTAACCACACTATGGTGTATAATTTGTAAACAGAATAATCATGTCAATGTAGGAGTAGAGAAAAATATTAATGTTAAATAGCCATTCTTAGCCAATCTTTCATGTTGAAACAACCACGACTATTTGCGACGTTAATGCAAACAATGGACACTGTTTTTTCCCCTCTACTATTATTCTGACATTTCACATTCTTAAAATAAAGTGGTGATCCTAACTGACCTAAGACAGGGAATTTTTACTGGGATTAAATGTCAGGATATGTGAAAAACGGAGTTTAAATGTATTTGGCTAAAGTGTATGTAAACTTCCAACTTCAACTGTATATAATAAATACGGGTAAATTGTGTTTTGACTGCACTGGGCCTTTAAAGATTCATTTTTAATTTGTATGATTGACTCCAATCTTTGTACGTGCATTACGGGTCAGATACCATCAGTTATCTTTTCATTCCTCCAGGGTACACACACAGGCAGATGTTTACGAACGATGCATGTTTGTCCTACTTTTATAGTTTTAAGGATCAAGTGATCCATTTCACTAACTTAATGTGAAAGTACCAGAACTACTTTCTTCTCGATAAAATAGTATATCCGCTTTACTCCTTTTTGAATTGCCACCTACTGTGACAGGATATGAAATTGCTAAAAAGACAGGAAGTCTGAAAAACACCATGTTTGCGTATGAAATTGCACCCTATACCCTATACAGTGCACTACTTTTGACCAGGGCCGATATGGCTCTGGGCCCAGTTTCCCAAAAGCATCTTAAGGTTAAGTTAATCTTTGAACCATAGGTTCCTATGGGTTCCTACCATAGGTTCCTATGGGTTCCTACCATAGGTTCCTATGGGTTCCTACCATAGGTTCCTATGGTTCGCTTAACCTACGTGTAATTTTGGATGCAAACCATGTGTTCAGCCATGAATCAATTAATTGCAGGTTAGCTCAGTGTAAAACAGTTTAAAAGCATAAACTGCCCTTCATCCTACAGATCAACCGTTGTAATCGTCTGAAGTCTCTTATCCAGTCATACATGTGTGGCCTTTGGTAGTAATACTTACTGACGGCATACATGAACACAAACGTATCAACGCTTAGCAATACACCCACATTTCTTCATAACTTGTTTGGGTCACGACTAACAACACAATTAGTATGTGCTATTAATAAATGAGTATTGCTGCATTTTTGAACATTCATAAGCAAGACAGCATTTATGAGTAATATTGAAAGCCTATCTGTATTCCTATATTTTTTTATAAGCACATGAAACCAATAGTCCAAACATACGGTAAAAGTGTTCAGAATAAGCAGATATTAACTAGGCATGTTTGGATACGTTTGACAGTCCATTCTGTCTCTGTCTATTTTGAGTGGCTTGCACAGCAGCCCACTCTGTCTGGCACAGCGACTCCGCATATTCATCTCTGACAAATAAATCTCAAACTGTAATGATGGACTCCAACTCAGGCATGACTTATGGGCTAGCCTCCCCTGCTCATCTGCCATCTGTCAATCAATCATCCCCCCTGCTCTACTCCTACAGTTATTTATCATTCGGTTCCATCCATCCTTCAGCAGCTGTCTATCGTTCATCAGGATGGATGAACTGATTAACGACGACGTTTTCCCTCCTCATGGCGTACTGCCCATTATACTTCTACTAGCACTGTATGTTGTCTTATTTTGTATCAGTCTCTCTCTCTCTCTCTCTCTCTCTCTCTCTCTCTCAATTCAAAGGGCTTTATTAGCATGGGAAACATATGCTTAAATTGCTAAAGCAAGTGAAGTAGATAATAAACAAAAGTGAAATAAACAATAAAAAAATTAACAGTAAACATTACACTCACAAAAGTTTCAAAGCAATAGAGACATTTCAAATGTCATAACGATGTGCAAATAGTTACAAGTACAAAAGGGGGAATAAATTAACAAAAATATCAGTTGTATTTCCATTGGTGTTTGTTCTTCATTGGTTGCTCTTTTCTTGTGGCAACAGGTCACAAATACGATACACCGCGGTATTTCACCTAATAGATTTGGGAGTTTATCAAAATTACATTTTCAAATTCTTTGTGGGTCTGTGCTGTGTAATCTGAAGAAAAATGTGTCTCTAATATGGTCATGCATTTAGCAGGAGGTTAGGAAGTGCAGCTCAGTTTCCACCTCATTTTGTAGGCGGTGGGCACTTGAGAGCCAGGTCTGACTCCACAGGTATCTCTCGTTATCTCCCTCTCGTGACATTGCATTCTCTACTAAACAACAGAGGGAATGATGGGGTGAGTTTATACCTCTGTTTATATCTTTATCACACATTTTTTGTTTTGTTCTCTCTCTTATTTTCTCTCTCCCTCTCTCCCTCTCTCCCTCTCCCTCTCTTCTTGTCTTTCTCCCTCCAACCTCCCTGCTGATATAAACTTGAGGGCGGCCTCCCCCCTCCTCCTCCTCCTCCTCCTCCTCTCCCCCTACCTTGGGTCATTCCTAATGAGAGGGTCTTAAAGTTTCCCCCTCTCCCTCTGGTCACATTAAAGAGTGTTCACCTTCTAAATGACAGATCAAACCAGGAGAAACGAAGGAGAAACGAAGGAAACTCCACCAAGGGAAGCAGTGGTACTGAACAGACCTGGGTTCACATACTAGGTTGAAATGTTTGTGGAACTTTTAATGTTTTCTTTAGTCTGCCTGGAGTGCCAGATGGGCCGTGTTTACACTTTTGCAAATATTATGTTGGTTCCATTGTGCCAGGCAAGCTCAATCAAGCCCAGATAAAGTTTTTGGAATAATTTTAAATAGTATTTGAACCCAGCTTGGGTATTGAACGGTATAATATGTACTTTAGCAGAGGACAAATAAAAAAAGGCATACAATTCATTCAAATTACTGTAGTATTCTCCAAGAGTTGTGGAATAAATCATGTTGCCAAGACCCTAGATCTCAAAGGCATCTAAGTCCATTAAATGTTTTAATTGTGAACAAGACATTTTAATTCGAATTCCTTGTAAAAAAAAGTTAACTCTACTTCCTGGTAATCAGTCTGTCCCTGTAACTGTACCTTAAAACTGGGACACAGATTTTGATACTGGCTGCGGAACTGTGCAAATCTGTGTCCCTGTCTTCCAATAGCCAGGTTCAAGGCAATCAGAAGGGCCAATTTTGGCCCCTTTGAGTGGAAATCAATATGGACCATCTGATCCATCTCCACTGCTCATCTGTGACACCTGTTTCAACTCTTCCGCTTCGTTGTCTTTCTCATAATGGACCAGAGCATGTGGTGGGTAAACGTCTGTCTTTCTTTCTCTCTCTTTTGTCTCAGATCAGGGGATCCCTGGCCAGATGATGGCAGAGTGATAGTTCATTTCAGAGAGAACCAGTGAAATGAGATGAGACCCGGGCTCAGGTTTCTGTCAGGCCAGGACTGTTGAGTGTCTTTGGGGCTCATTGGTGGTCTCATTGGTGGTCTCCTCTCCTCTCCATATAGGGCCTTTAACTGGTAATGAATTTGTTGCCTAATGGGTCTCTGGCACCAACCCAGCGGCCAAGCGTTTCTCCCCCGCCTGCCACCGTCCGTCAGGCCGTGTGAAAAATGTGGAGGATCAGTGGTGGAGCAGAAGACTCATACAGAGGATGAGGGGGTGGAGAGAGGATTCGGTTATCACCACCACCAGAGAACGGGGTGTGTGTGTGTGCACTCTTGCTGTGGGCATCATTGTATTCCTCGTCCACACTGCATATGAATGGGTGTGTGTGTGTGTGCGCACTCTTGCTGTGGGCATCATTGTATTCCTAGTGCACACTGCAGATGAAGGGGTGTGTGTGTGTGTGTGTGTGTGTGTGTGTGTGTGTGTGTTTGTGCGTGTGTGTGTGTGTGTGTGTGTGTGTGTGCACTCTTGCTGTGGGCATCATTGTATTCCTAGTGCACACTGCAGATGAAGGGGTGTGTGTATGCGTGCGTGCGTGCGTGTACGTTTGTGTGCCTCAAGAACTCAAACACATTATGGGACTGTTAATGATTTAATGTTAATGACAGGAATAATACCACACTCTTCGGATCAGATCAGAACTCAATGAGGCCCCGTATTACGGTCTCCATACTGGCTGACTTCAGACTGGAGGTCAACACGGCCCCACATCAGAAACCAGACTCTCCATGGTACTCAATAAGGCCTCCAGTAGAGATGATGAAATGACAGATAGTATCTCTTCAATTATCACAGAGGCATCATCTCCCCATCAGCAGATCCATATTAGGACCATTATCTATCTACACAGTCAGTGTCTCTGGAGCCCAAATCTGCAATTGCAGCTAAAACGCCATCATAACTACTGTGCGCTACAAACCTGGATGAATATGGACCAGCGATCAATAAATCCATTCTAATTTCATCAGACGGTGTGGGAAAACAGAAAGGTAGGGTTTAAAGAGTGCATGGGTAAGAACGATATAGTTGGAATTCATTGAAAATAACGGCCTAACTTTTCATTGCTGTTTTTAATAATAAATCTTCTGAGATGCGCGAGATAAAAACGATCTATAACTGGGCAAAGACGTCAGATCAACATTTCATTTGGGGACTTTTAATCAAACCTTGAAACCCTATTATGGGTTGAAATGAATTCGATTTTGAAAGCAAATTCAACCAACTAGCCATGTTGATTCAATGGTTGTTTTTTTACACTACAAAAATGACAGGGTAGCCTACTCTGCTGATACTGACAAACAGACCAATAGAAACGATGTTGTCTGATCCATATAATTGGCCTACGAAAAGGGGAGACACAAATACAGTATGACGTCCATCTAACCTGGAGTTGGAAATTATTGTCCAACAACAAACAAAAGTGGCACTGACCCATTGACAAGACACTGAATATGCACTTCCCAGGGAATATGGCCGATGTTCTCTGCTAGTGCCAATATGATAGGCTACTGTTCACTCAATTAAGTTAAGAATTTTGATAACTGAAAGAAAGATTGCCGTCATTTCACTATCATCTATTTACAGCAATAGCCATTTTGCTTTCCAAACAGTTTTTCCATGATTGTATTTTTAAATAATACAATAATGCCTGCCTGGATCTCTCTGCTTTTCACTGACAGTCGCAACTCAACAATCACCTATTTGGTATTTGCAGCGTACGCTGCCCAAATTGCGGGCCCTTCCGACTGTAGGATATGTGATGTAAAACAATACACAGGTTGTTTTTTTTTAGAAGCGAATGGTCCTCTGTGGCCAAATCATGCTTTATGCTGTAGTAGCCTATTTTGAATGATTGTATTTATTTCTGTAGACAGGAGTAAGCTTATTAGGCTATATCATTTTGGCAATTTAATTCAATTTACTTTAGGGAAAGCTTAGCTTCCCTTAGCCTTATTGTCACGTCCTGACCAGTAAGGGGTCATTTTGTTATTGTAGTATGGTCAGGACGTGGCAGGGGTGTGTTTGATTTATGTGTCTTGGGTTTTTGGGTAATGTTCTATGTTGTCTATTTAATCTATTTCTATGTTCAGGTTTTGGTTTGGCCTTCAATTGGAAGCAGCTGTTCTTCGTTGCTTCTAATTGGAGGCCATATTTAAGTAGGGGGTTTTTGTCACTATGTTTGTGGGTAGTTATCTTCTGTATAGCTGGTAAGCCTTATAGAACTGTTTTGTCGTTGTTTGTTATTTTTGTTAAGTGTTCACGTTAATCCAAATAAAATAAGGAAGATGAGCACGATACCTGCTGCGCCTTGGTCCACCTTTTACGACGCACCTGACACTTATGGACACGCCACCTATGCCTTTTAATGTGGCTCCTGCAGGCTACCCGCGCACATTTGTCCTCACACAAAATCATTTCAGCATCCAAACTGCAACAGTGCACTGTGTACCTGCAATTTTATGATTAGAAAGAGTCATCTGTTCCAAAACACCTATGTGTAGTGTGTTGACATTCTGTGATTGTCATTAGGCCTAGACTTCTAGCCTGAATTGATGCATCCACAGTTGTCCATGCGCGCCTCGGTCTAGGACACTCATCTCACCTTGTCCGCAAGTGTCTCGACCACTCATCTCCACCTTGACAAAATGTAAGTGTTTTCCTCAAACCACAATGCAATTTGGATATTTGGAGCATATCCCACCCGGTTTCCAGTCAATTCGCACATTTTTCATGCGGGTGACATGCAGTAATATTAAATAATGGTATAATAGCCTATAGTTTTTTAGGCATGTTATATTAATTGTGAAAGGCTCACATTTTACCAGTACGGAGTACGCCCACTATTTATTTTGCCGGGACGCCATACCAGACAGTACCACCTTACTTTCACCCCCGGTGATAACATTGATAAAGTAAGTTGAGATAATGTGGAAACTAGGCTGACACTTTTTTTTGCCTGGAGTGTACATTATGGCCAAGAAGAGACTCGAGAGGAGACTCAAACGTAATCATTGTTCTGTCACTCTCTGTTCAACACTCCAGCAAACCAACACAGTCACAAAGTAGGAAGACAGATATACAGCGTCATCATTCTACCTCAGCAATACTGTTGTGTATCCTGTCTGGCTTTTTTTTCAAAGCTTTTAAGGACCAAGCACCCAAACTTGTTGACTATGAATTTCATCTGACCAGTGGGGCCTGTGCTAACTTCTCGGATACACCAACTGCTGCCCACCTGCAAAAGACTACCCAGACAATCAATGTGAAGACCTCTTTGTTTTCTGTTATCAATGGTTTTCATGGTTTTCAATCAGCAAAGTTTATATTTGTGGGAGAGTTACAGTGACTGAGTGGACACAACGAGGCAAGCTATATGTTTTGGATAAATATTGTTTGTTTGGAAACTGAACCTTCAGAAAAAAGTATAGAAATTTGATATGACGTGCTGTAAAAAACAAATGTCCAACAGTGAGGTCATAAATTGGTGCCATAAAATGACATGTCCGAATATGTCACATTACTGAATCAAAAATTATCAGAGTACTGAATCGCTTTTAACAATAAAAACATTTATTCTAAAGTGCATTCTGTAGATTGAACCTGTTCGAACATATCCTGTACTTTGAGGGCATAATTGAACTAATGTGATGAGATAATTACAATTATTAAAAACAGCATGCTTTAATAAAGCACTTAATCATTTTAAGGACTATTTTATATGCTTATGGCTTTCAATGCTTCACCATGGGTTATGACTGTGTGATATATTGCTTATTATTAACTGGGTGGTTCGAGCCCTGAATGCTGATTGGCTGACAGCCGTGGTATGTCAGACCGTATACCACGGGTATGACAAAACATTTATTTTTACTGCTCTAATTACATTGGTTAACAGTTATTAATAGCAATAAGGCATTTCGGGGGTTTGTGGTATATGGCCAATATACCACGGCTAAGTTTTGTGTCCAGGCACTCCGCGTTGCATCGTACTACGAACAGCCCTTAGCCGTGATATATTAGCCATATACCACACCCCCTCGGGCCTTATTGCTTAAATATAGTTTACAGTGTGTACTAGAGGTGCTTTGGATGAGTCTTTGCGCAATGGGGTCTCTGACTTAACGACAGGCCCATTGAACACTGGTCAGAAGAATTTGCACACACTGTACAGAGATGTTTCTATTTTTTTTCTATTGACTGTACGTTTGTTTATGTGTAACTCTGTGTTGTTGTGTTTGTCGCACTGCTTTGCTTTATCTTGGCCAGGTCAAAGTTGTAAATGAGAACTTGTTCTCAACTGGCCTACCTGGCTAAATAAAGGTGAAATAAATAAATTAAATAAAATTTTAAAAATGTAATGTAAATCAAATATAAGAGACTGGTCTTCAAAAACAAAGTCTAGTCAAAAATCCCATGAGGCCAACATTATAACACACTGTTGATTTTCAGAATGAAATGTTCGAGTTATGGCTGAAAGAGGAGTGGATTGTGAGCAGTAGCACGTGGGTGCGTCCAAACTGGCACACTATTACCCACATAGTGCACTACTTTTGACTAGGGTCCATAGGACATGTATTCTCACGTGATACTTTGGGAAAATAACAAATGATACTGCATGGGTCATTGCAATGAACATGTTGGTGATGTTTTTAGACACGCATTGGAATGCGTGCAGGGAAATGTGGCATCATTTAGGTAATTTAATTTGTGAAAATGTTTCACTTTAAGCCTATAAAAAGAAATGGCTCCTGGTTTTCTCACAAAGCTTCACACTGACAGTCTGATGGACCAATTGAATGAGTTTAATAAAAAAATTATATGCTATAACAAAATGTTAAATATAATCAAAAGAAATACAGATAATGTTTTGTGTTAGAATGAAGCCCGAAGCCCGAAACCATAAAAGTTTTATTTTCTCCTGTCTCTTATCACTTGAACACAGCTGCTTAGAATATATCTTTGAATTGGTTTACAATGAGTGTTGAATGACAAGCTACTTTTCCAATTTACACATGATTTGTTCTGGTGGATTTGTCATTGTGCCGATACATATGGTAAAAAAAAATGGAAACTTCATTTCCGTAGAAGAATACATCCTAGTTTTTCCTCTTTCACGTTGGTCTCACAAAGATGACAACCATTTTATTAATTCAATTATATTATAAACATAAATATTGGTAAATGACAGACAAAATATGCTATGCCTCATAACTGAAATGGTTCCACCTCAGTGAAACGTGCCAATGCTTTGTGACTGAAAAATTGAGTGTTTTACACCTTTCCGACTCCAAAACAGCACAAGCTCTTTGTTTAGGTTACGACAAAGGAGTGTGAAAAGCAGATAGAAAATAGACTGGTATACAGTATAGTACTTCTTATCTTATCCACAGAGCCACAAACTTTACTTGGTTTATTATAGGAAAACTACAGATACCATTTGTAATTTTCTGCTGATCGTCAGAGATTTGCACCCACGGTACACATACAACCTTTAGAAACACACAAAGCAGCAGAAAAGCCTACCAATGTCATCCAAAAGTGAATTTCGGTGTGCGAAATGTTGCGTAGGCTCATTGTTCAACACTTATGAGTAATTTTTAAGTGTGACGCGTTATTTGCTGAATAAAGCCATAGAACCCTATGTAAATGATTTCCATTGTAATCAAGAGCAAAACAATACATGGCAACAATATTTCACAGCTCTACAAGCTAAATGGATGTCAAATTGTTTGAAACCCTGATGAAGTCTTAGCAGCCAAAACGTTGGCATTTATCACATTGATAGGAGCCGTGGTTAGTGTACTGCTCTTCTTTTCAATATCAACCATTTACGATCGATTTTTCAATCAAGACCCTTCCCGCTGGGCACACTCTGGTCGAATCAACGTTGTTTCCACATCATTTGATGAAATTAAGTTGAACCAACATGGAATAGACGTTGGAATGACATCTTTGCACAGTGGGTTGAGGCAGTAGATCTGTCGGAACTTGTGAACTAAACAGTGCAAGGAACAGTAAACAATATACCATACACACATACAGTAAACACTCGATCCTGTCTATGATATATGAGATGTGCGAATTGGGTAATGCAATATGTCTCCCACTTAAAAAAAGCAATGGAGATAACGAACCTGCTGAATGTAGTTCGGCTTTAGCAGTAGATGAATCGCTTTAGAAGCCTAAGCTCAAGACAGAGACCTGGGTACATATTGAGAAATCATCTCAGAGTAGGAGTGCTGATCTAGGATCAGTTTTCTCTTTTAGATCGTTCTTGAATAAGATTATATAAACAAGAAAGACCTGATACCTATAGATCAGCACTCCTACTCTGAGACGCTTTGTCAATATGGGCCCTGAAGACACCAAGCTCCATTTCCTTCTTTGAGATCATCACAGATCAACAGTGGTGGCTTCTCCGTGTGGTTGTGCGTTGAGCTCTTTAACTCCCGGACTTTGCATCTCCTTTCCACCATGTCAGTTCCGCTCTACATAGCCGTAAATAAGAGGGAGAAAGGGGGGTATGGGCGCTGCTCAGTACGTGCTGACGGTGGATGGTGGCGCCTGCTGGTTTGACAGATTGATCCAGCTGCGGTTGTGGTGGTGGTTGCGGTGGTGCTGGCAACAGGGGGGAGGTGGGGGTGGTGGGGGGGCATTTGGGCTGTAGTTGTGGTGGCGGTGTGGTGTGGAAGGAAAAGTTTGCCCCGCAAGCGACAATCAGTGGAAGAGTTTGGCAAACAGCACATGACACACATGGATGCACGCATAGAAACACACAGGCACTCACGTGCACTCATATGTGCACAAAAACGCACACGCACACGCACGCACGCACACACACACACACACACACACACACACACATACACACACACAGCCAGCCAGCTAGCCAGCTTCAACGAGACTACCCCTTAGTACTGCACATTTCCTCTGAAGTTATGGTTAATGTTGTGGTTTCGACACGATGTGCTCAAAACAGCCTCAGATGACCCAATTTTGTGTTGTTAGACCTCGGTTCAAATATATATATATATATATATATATATTCAATTTTCAAAAAGTCTGTCTGTACTTAATTGAGCTTGCCTGGTGCAATGGAACAAATGGAATCGTCCCAAGATTCAAAGGAACTCCAGGCAGGCTCAATCAGGCGTTTAAAGCAAACAAGTTTTTTTAACCTAGATCTGGGTGGTTTGAGACCAAAGGCTTCCTCCCCTGGGAATGCCTGCTGTTCAACCCTTATCAGTCCCCTGGTTGGTTTCCAGAGGTGACCTTCAGACACCCCCACTCTCCCCTCATCAAAAGGGGCAGCCAGATAAGAGCTGACTGGGGAGATAGAAGCCTTTGAGTTTCCAGCCTGCCCATAGAGATGGATAGAGGACACACTTCCCACAAACACTGTTTTAGCAGGAAATGGAGATAGCCCCATAGAGATCCTATAATTCTATAAGTAATTCTATGGATAGCCCTCTGTGGCGTTGCCCATGCTGTCACAGAGTAGGTCGAAGGCGATCAATGGTAAAGATTGGAGGTGTGCCCTCTTTCCATCTCTATGGGCAGGCTGGCAACTCAAAGGATTCTACAAAGGCCTCATACAATCAAACCTCCCATGGCCACACTGGCCTTCTCTATTTCTATCATAGAGGGCTTCACCGCCCACAGATTTAATGCACTCTGCTGCCATCATGGAAACATCCTCATGTGCCAGTCCAAAAGGGTGGCCATTGGGCGACCACATCAAACACTAGGATGTAACCTTGGGGTCAGGTAGAGTGCACGCAGATAAGCTTGGTGGTGTTAATAATAGGCTGGCTAATACATTCATCTGAGTATAGAAACAGTGTACACCAATAAGTGTGTTGTGATGAGAGAAAAATATATCATTATGAAAAATAAAACAAAAAACACTATTGCCATATGAACCTTTGTTTGTCAACTATGGACTCGGTATTGCAAAGAAAATTAATTATATTTGAAATGCAGCCATTTTTTGCAGAGATAAAAAGATATTCCTTTGTCAAAAACCATGAATAGTCAATGACACTCATTGAAATAGAAGAGGGAGTTTGAATTAAAAACATGAGGGTGAATGGCATTATTCCTGACATGGCGAACCGAGTGGGCGCACTCTGTGAAAGAGGGATGCAATTAAGATAACCTACAAAGAGAGAATTTTGTTTGTGCTGGTTGTCAGTGTGGGACACCTAACATATTATTCTGGCAGGCGCCCGTTTTATGAAAAACATCAACAGCTCTGATGCCTGGAAAGATATACTGTGGCTTTTTTTTGTCACTGTGTTAATGAACCTGACACGGCTGAACATTCACATTTTACATTTGAGTAATTTAGCAGACACTCTTTTTCAGAGCGACTTACAGTTAGTGCCTTCATCTTAAGACGGCTGCAAAGGGAACAAAGGAACAGACTTAGACTGACCCCTGCCAAGGTGTTCACTGACATTTCTCTCATCATGTTAAACACACTTTAACACGTGGTTACGTAGGTTCTGTGCCAATGTAGAAATGTCAGTTTGAGAGGATTTTTTTTGCAGAAATTAAGATTCCTGCTTAACTTTGCAATTTGGAATCCTGCATAACTTCGCAACAAGAATAGGTTCGCTGATTTTAAATAAATAAATAATAATGCTAACTTTTTTGTAGTGAGTCATTCAAGGACACTGTACACAGGCAACAATAAAATACAAAATCAAAAATAGAGGATTAAAAACATTCATGGTGCAACAGCTTGACAAAACAGCTACCCACTGGGTTCAACGTTATTCCGTTGAAATGATGTGGAAACAATGTTGATTCAACCAGTGTGTGCCCAGTGGGTAGGGCAAAAGTCAGAGCCCTGATTAGGGAAAATCAAGATGTAAATGTATAGTGGAGTAATATTTATCATATATGATATTATATACATTTTATATCACATGCAACCCATTATATTAAATTAATTATCTGACTGCGTTTAACTGCCTAAAATTAAGGAATGGTAGGAGGTGTGAATATCAAAGGAATAATTATTTATTAACTTTGTAATATGAATGTATTCACATACAAGGCATAAAGCTTAAGTTACAAGGCACTTTTTTATTGAATTGTTTAACCTTTATTTAACTAGGCAAGTCAGTTAAGAAGAAATTCTTAATTACAATGACAGTCTACCAGAAAGCAAAAAGTCCTCCTGCGGGGACAGTCGCTGGGATTCAAAATAAAAAATAAAATGTAATAAAGTCTAAGTCAACAACATAGCATGGTGGCAACACATGAAAACACAACATGGTAGCAACAATACTGACATCATCATAGCATTCATAATATAGGTATAAAGATCCTAAAGTTAAGTTACAAGAAAAAGCATGAAGAAAGAGATGCCTAGAAAAGGAGAAAATATTGTAAAACCTGTCTCCAATGGACGGTATAGAGGATAAGAGAGATAACAACAGACCTTTCTAAATTCTGAAGGTGTAATTTTTTAAACCACAACCAGCCACCATTTTTTCATATTTTTTTATTTAACCTTTATTTAACTAGGCAAGTCAGTTAAGAACAAATTCTTATTTACAATGACGGCCTACCAAAAGGCAAAAGGCCTCCTGCGGGGACCAATCCACTGATACCAAGTTTATAGTAACCTGATCACCAAGTTTATAGTAACCTGATCACCCAGGCCCAATCTCCACAGGATGTCACAGCATCTAAAGGCTTGTGTGGGGGATGAGACCAATGTAAATAAGACAAAATTCCTGAGAGTGTCATGCCCTGATCTGTTTCACCTGTTCCTGTGATTGTCTCCACCCCCTCCAGGTGTCGCTTATTTTCCCCAGTGTATTTATCCTTGTGTTTCCTGTCTCTCTGTGCCAGTTTGTCTTGTATGATAAGTCAAGTCAACCAGTGTGTTTTTTCTGTACTCCTTTTGCTATTCTCCTTTTTCTAGTCCTCCTGGTTTTGACCCTTGCCTGTTTCTGGACTCTGTACCCTCCTGCCTGATCATTCTGCCTGACTTGACCACGAGCCTGATCTGGTTTTGACCTTTTTGCCTGTCCACGACCATTCTCTTGCCTACCCCTTTGAATTATTAAACATTGTAAGACTCCAACCATCTGCCTCCTGTGTCTGCATCTGGGTCTCGCCTTGTGCCTTGATAGAAAGGACAATAAAACCCCTTTGCATAGAGTAATTTAGAGTTAACTCTATACCGCTACAAGTAACCATAGAGCTCATACATCTGTAGCATCAGAGTCCTCCTTAAGGGGCAAATTTCAGAGATTTTATTTTTTTATTTCACCTTTATTTAACCAGGTAAGCCAGTTGAGAACAGGTTCTCATTTAAAACTGCGACCTGAACAAGATAAAGCAAAGCAGTGCGACACAAACAACACAGAGTTACACATGGAATAATCAAATGTACAGTCATTAACACAATAGAAAAGTATATATACAGTGTGTGCAAATGAAGTAAGATTAGGGAGGTAAAGCAATAAATAGGCCATAGTGGCGAAGTAATTACAATTTAGCAATTAAACACTGGAGTGATAGATGTGCAGAAGATGAATGTGCAAGTAGAGACACTGGGGTGCAAAGGAGCAACAACAACAAAAAATAACAATATGGGGATGAGGTAGTTGGGTGGGTTATTTACAGATGGGCTATGTACAGGTGCAATGATCTGTAAGCTGCTCTGACAGCTGATGCTTAAAGTTAGTGAGGGAGATATAAGTCTCCAGCTTCCTTCCAGCTTCAGTGATGGAAGCGGATGGCACTGTGATAGACTACATCAAATTTGCTGAGTAGAGTGTTGGGTGCTATTTTGTAAATGACATCGCCAAAGTCTAGGATTGGTAGGATAGTCAGTTTTACGAGGGTATGTTGTGAAATAGGAAGACGATTAAGATTTGATTTTGGATGGAAGGTGCTTAATATGAGTCTGGAAGGAGAGTTTACAGTCTAGTCAGACACCTAGGTATTTATAGTTGTCCACATATTCTAAGTCAGAACCGTCCAGAGTAGGGATGCAGGTTGGGCGGGAGGGTGCGGGCAGCGATCGGTTGAAGAGCATGTATTTCATTTTACTAGCATTTAAGAACAGTTGGAGGACACGGAAGGAGAGTTGTATGTTTGTTAAAACCTCTCAGGGCTAGGTGGGACGCTTGCGACCCACCCACTCAACAGCCAGTTGAATCCTGTGGCGCGATTTTCAAATCCCTTAGAAATCCGAAAACTTCCATTTTTCAAACATATGACTATTTTACAGCTATTTAAAGACAAGACTCTCGTTAATCTAACCACACTGTCCGATTTCAAAAAGGCTTTACAACGAAAGCAAAACATTCGATTATGTCAGCAGAGTACCCAGCCAGAAATAATCAGACACCCATTTTTCAAGCTAGCATATAATGTCACAAAAACCCAAATCACAGCTAAATGCAGCACTAACCTTTGATGATCTTCATCAGATGACACACCTAGGACATTATGTTATACAATACATGCATGTTTTGTTCAATCAAGTTCATATTTATATCAAAAAACAGCTTTTTACATTAGCATGTGACGTTCAGAACTAGCATACCCCCGCAAACTTCCGGGGAATTTACTAACAATTTACTAAATTACTCAAGATAAACGTTCACAAAAAGCATAACAATTATTTTAAGAATTATAGATACAGAACTCCTCTATGCACTCGATATGTCCGATTTTAAAATAGCTTTTCGGATGAAGCACATTTTGCAATATTCTAAGTACATAGCCCAGCCATCACGGGCTAGCTATTTAGACACCCGGCAACTTTAGCCTTCACCAAAATCACATTTACGATAAGAAAAATGGTCTTACCTTTCCTGTTCTTCATCAGAATGCACTCCCAGGACTTCTACTTCAATAACAAATGTTGGTTTGGTCCCAAATAATCCATCGTTATATCCAAACAGCGGCGTTTTGTTCGTGCGTTCCAGACACTATCCCAATGGGAAATAAGGGTCGCGCGCATGGCGCATTTCGTGCCAAAAAATTTCTAAATATTCCATTACCGTACTTCGAAGCATGTCAACCGCTGTTTAAAATATTTTTTTTTGCAATTTATCTCATAACAAAGCGATAATATTCCGACCGGAATCTGCGTTTCGTTAAAAAGAAGGAAAAACAGAAAGACGGGGGCGGACAGTGCACGAGCATAAAGCCCTTTGTCTGCTGATAGACCACTTAGCAAAAGCGCTCGTGTGTTTCAGCCAGGGCTTTGAATTACGTCATTCAGGTTTTTCCCGGGCTCTGAGAGCCCATTGGAGCCGTAGGAAGTGTCACGTAACAGCAGAGATCCTTTGTAATGAATAGAGATGACAAAGAAAGCCAATAAATGGTCAGACAGGCCACTTCCTGTAAAGGAATCTCTCAGGTTTTTGCCTGCCAAATGAGTTCTGTTATACTCACAGACACCATTCAAACAGTTTTAGAAACTTTAGGGTGTTTTCTATCCATATCTAATAAGTATATGCATATTCTAGTTACTGGGTAGGAGTGGTAACCAGATTAAATCAGGTAAATTTTTTATCCGGCGGTGTAAATACTGCCCCCTAGCCCTAACAGGTTAACACAGTGTCCAAAAAAGGTCCAGAAGTATACAGAATGGTGTCGTCTGCGTAGAGGTGGATCAGAGAATAACCAGCAGCAAGAGCAATGTCATTGATGTCAAATCAAATCAAATCGAATTTTATTGGTCACATACACATGGTTAGCAGATGTTAATGTGAGTGTAACGAAATGCTTGTGCTTCTAGTTCCGACCATGCAGTAATATCTAACAAGTAATCTAACAATTTCACAACAACTACCTTTTACCCACAAGTGTAAAGTAATGAATAATGTACATATAAATATATGGCTGAGCGATGGCCGAACGGCATAGGCAAGATGCAGTAGATGGTATAGAGTACAGTATATACATATGAGATGAGTAATGTAGGGTATGTAAACATTACATAAAGTGGCATTGTTTAAAGTGACCAGTGATACATTTATTACGTCCAGTTTTTAATTATTAAAGTGGCTAGATATTTGAGTGAATATGTTGGCAGCAGCCACTCAATGTTAGTGATGGCTGGTTAATGGCCTTGAGATAGAAGCTGTTTTTCAGTCTCTCGGTCCCCGCTTTGATGCACCTGTACTGACCTCGCCTTCTGGATGATAGCGGGTTGAACAGGCAGTGGCTCGGGAGGTTGTTGTCCTTGATGATCTTCTTGGCCTTCCTGTAACATCGGGTGGTGTAGGTGTCCTGGAGGGCAGGTAGTTTGCCCCTAGTGATGCATTGTGCAGACCTCACTACCCTCTGGAGAGCCTTAACGGTTCTGGGCGGAGCAGTTGCTGTACCAGGACGCTCTCGATTGCGCATCTATAAAAGTTTGGGAGTGTTTATGGTGACAAGCAAATTTCTTCAGCCTCCTGAGGTTGAAGAGGCGCTGTTGTGCCTTCTTCACCACGCTGTCTGTGTGGGTGGACCATTTCAGTTTGTCCGTGATGTGTACGCCAAGGAACTTAAAACCTTCCACCTTCTCCACTACTGTCCCGTCGATGTGGATAGGGGGCTGCTCCCTCTGCTGTTTCCTGAAGTCCACGATCATCTCCTTTGTTTTGTTGACGTTGAGTGTGAGGTTATTTTCCTGACACCACACTCCGAGGGCCCTCACCTCCTCCCTGTGGGCCGTTCCGTTGTTGTTGGTAATCAAGCCTACCACTGAAGTGTCGTCTGCAAACTTGATGATTGAGTTGGAGGCATGCATGGCCACGCAGTCATGGGTGAACAGGGAGCACAGGAGAGGGCTGAGAGCGCACCCTTGTGGGGCCCCAGTGTTGAGGATCAGCGGGGTGGAGATGTTGTTTCCTACCCTCATCTCTTGAGGGCGTCCCGTCAGAAAGTCTAGGACCCAGTTGCATAGGGTGGGGTCGAGGCCCAGGTTCTCAAGCTTAATGACGAGTTTTGAGGGTACTATGGTGTTAAATGCTGAGCTGTAGTCAATGAACGGCATTCTTACATAGGTATTCCTCTTGTCCAGATGGGTTAGGGCAGTGTGCAGTGTGATTGGGATTGTGTCGTCTGTGGACCTATTGGGGCGGTAAGCAAATTGGAGTGGGTCTAGGGTGTCAGGTAGGGTGGAGGTGATATGATCCTTGACTAGTCTCTTAAAGCACTTCATGCTGGCAGAAGTGAGTGCTACGGGGCGATAGTCATTTAGCTCAGTTGCCTTAGCTTTCTTGGGAACAGGAACAATGGTTGCCCTCTCTTGCCTCTTCAAGGTACTACAGAGGGTAGTGCGTACAGCCCAGTACATTACTGGGGCTAAGCTGCCTGGCTTCCAGGACCTCTACACCAGGCGGTGTCAGAGGAAGGCCCTAACAATTGTCAAAGACCCCAGCCACCCCAGTCATAGACTGTTCTCTCTACTACCGCATGGCAAGCGGTACCAGAGTGCCAAGTCTAGGACAAAAAGGCTTCTCAACAGTTTTTAGGCCCAGCCATAAGACTCCTGAACAGGTAATCAAATGGCTACCCGGACTATTTGTATTGTGTGCCCCCCCAACCCCTCTTTTTATGCTGCTGCTACTCTGTTTATCATATATGCATAGCCACTTTAACTATACATTCATGTACATACTACCTCAATTGGGCCGACCAACCAGTGCTCACGCACATTGGCTAACCGGGCTATCTGCATTGTATCCCGCCACCCGCCACCCGCCAACCCCTCTTTTACGCTACTGCTACTCTCTGTTCATCATATATGCATAGTCACTTTAACCATATCTACATGTACATACTACCTCAATCAGCCTGACTAACCGGTGTCTGTATGTAGCCTCACTACTTTTATAGCCTCACTACTGTATATATCCTGTCTTTTTGCTGTTGTTTCATTTATTTTCTTACCTATTGTTCACCTAATACCTTTTTTGCACTATTGGTTAGAGCCTGTAAGTAAGCATTTCACTGTTGTATTCGGCACACGTGACAAATACACTTTGATTTTATTTTATTTGAAGCATGTGGGAACAGCAGACTGGGATAGGGATTGATTGAATATGTCCGTAAACACACCAGCCAGCTGGTCTGTGCATGCTCTGAGGACGCGGCTACGGATGCCGTCTGGGCCGGCAGCCTTACAAGGGTTAACACGTTTAAATGTTTTACTTATGTTGGCTGCGGTGAAGGAGAGCCCGCAGGTTTTGGTAGCGGGCCATGTCGGTTGCACTGTATTGTCCTCAAAGCGAGCAAAGAAGTTGTTTAGTTTGTCTGGGAGCAAGACATCAGGGTCCGCGACGGGGCTGGTTTTCTTTTTGTAGTCCGTGATTGACTGTAGACCCTGCCACAAAGCTCTCGTGTCTGAGCCGTTCAATTGCGACTCTACTTTGTCTCTATACTGATGCTTAGCTTGTTTGATTGCTTTGTGGAGGGAATAGCTACACTGTTTGTATTCAGTCATGTTTCCGGTCGCCTTGCCCTGATTAAATGCAGTGGTTCGCGCTTTCAGTTTTGCGCGAATGCTGCCATCAATCCATGGTTTCTGGTTGGAGAAGGTTTTAATAGTCACCGTGGGTATAACATCACCGATGCACTTGCTAATAAACTCGCTCACCGAGTCAGCGTATACATCAATGTTGTTGTGCGACGCTATCCGGAACAAATCCCAGTCCACATGGTCGAAGCAATCTTGAAGCGTGGAATCAGATTGGTCGCACCAGCGTTGAACAGACCTGAGCACGGGCATTTCCTGTTTAAGTTTCTGTCTATAGGCTGGGAGCAACAAAATGGAGACGTGGTCAGATTTGCCGAAAGGAGGGCGAGGGAGGGCATTGTATGCTTTGCGGAAGTTAGAGCAACAATGATCCAGAATTTTGCGCATTCGATATACAGAGAAAAGAGTCGGACAACAGGCCCTCTGATTTGACACACTGAACTCTGTCTGAGAAGTAGTTGGTGAACAAGGCTAGGCAGTCATTTGAGAAACGGTATTGTCTTTGATGGCGGTTATGTTATCGTTTAGGACCTTGAGCGTGGCTGAAGTGCACCCATGACCAGCTCGGAAGCCAGACTGCATAGTGGAGAAGGTATGGTGGGATTCGAAATGGTCGGGTGATCTGTTTGTTAACTTGGCTTTTGAAGACCTTAGAAAGGCAGGGTAGGATAGATAGATAGATAGGTCTGTAACAGTTTGGGTCTAGAGTGTCTCCCCCTTTGAAGAGGGGGATGATCGCCGGCAGAAAGAGAGGTTCCAGATTGTCTAGCCCAGCTGATTTGTAGGGGTCCAGATTTTATTCCAGACATGGCTGCTGGGGGATTATTCTATCACACATTCCAGTAATCAGTCCTCTGGATACGGTAGAGAGAGATACATTTTGGCCCCTTGATGGGGGAAGAGCTGACTGGTCCTTGGACATTGTTCTTTGTGTTTTGTTGAGCCATTTGCCATGCAGCCAAAGGTGACAGAGAGCACATATATCACTGTAGCTACATCTTCTTTCCCAAATCTACAAACACTCTACACCCACACAACTTTTCCCACTCATTAACTCTCACATTTCCCAGATTAGACAATAGCTTTATCATATCTTTAACAGATAGCATTCATCACTTTATCAAACCCTGCTCTGACTTTCACTCATTTAAAAACATAAAGGGAGATAACGCCGTCTGTGTCTTGCCACATACAGTCCATTTACTAATGGTTAAATAAAAAAATATATCTAAAAAATGTTTTACCATCAAATGTTAATCTTTTGGGGCCAATATGTCTAGAGAGTGGCCAAAACACTAAAGTTGCAGATGATGGAATATTGTTCAAAAGCTCATGTGTGAATGATCAAAGGAGAAATTCGTACACTCAGCAGTATTCTCATAGTTAAAATATGTGGTTCACCAAAAGGGCAGTTTCATTTGTGTAATATTCAAAAGATAAGGCTTAATTTATGACTTATAGCTGCCGAGGAACAATGAGAGAGCTCTAACCAGTCTTGATATATGACCAAAGGCTCATTCTACATAATTCACTAATGTACTGTCATATACAGCTGGACCAAACTTTCACATCAATATCAATTAAATACTGTATGCACTGAAATTAAAGTATGCCTCCCAAATGGCACCCTATTCCCTATACTGTGTGATCCATATGGGCCCTTATCAAAAGTAGTGCACTATTTAATGGAGAAAGGTGACATTTGATACTCAGCCTTAGAGTAATAATAAGGTTCAGGTTAGTGTGAATTGTGGAAAAAGCCACCAGACACATGATCTCGACATTAATCTTGCAAAAAACTTTTACTACCAATTTAAACCATTAAAGGTAAGAGATTATTCAGAGTGTTCATTATTCAGATTATTCATTATTCAGAATGTATTCATTTCTTCTCATTGCTTATCATGAGTTAGTCCTCTCACACTGTAGTGCCTATGTACAGTATGTGTGTGTGTGTCCGTGTGTGTATGGTTAATTTCTATTTTCCACAAGATTTATTCCTTTTTTTCAGCCCCCCTTTCTCCCCTTTTACGATGAGTGGATTATGGGGGAGGCTGAGTGTGGTCTGGGGCTGAGGAAGAGTTCTGCTGATTTATGCCCAAGAGGGTCATTTGTTACAGGGATAATCACCCAGTGGAGAGATGCTGTGGATATTGGAACTGTACTTAATGGGCTGACTCCTAGACGGATTGGTTGTTTAGCCCCTAAAATAATACAAATAATATATATATACAAAAGTATGTGGACACCCCTTCAAATGAGTGGATTCGGCTATTACAGTCACACCCGTTGCTGACAGGTTTATAAAATCGATCACGCACCCATGCAATCTCCATAGACAAACATTGGTGGTATAATGGCCTTACTGAAGAGCTCAGTGACTTTCAATGTGGCACCGTCATAGGATGCCACCTTACAACAAGTCAGTTCGTCAAATTTCTGCCCTGCTAGAGCTGCCCCGGTCAACTGTAAGTGCTGTTATTGTGAAGTGGAAATGTCTAGGAGCAACAACGGCTTAGCCGTGAAGTAGTAGGCCACACAAGCTCACAGAACGGGACCATCGGTTGCAACACTCACTACCAAGTTCCGAACTGCCTATGGAAGCAACGTCAGCACAACAACTGTTCGTCGGGAGCTTCATGAAATGGTTTCCATGGCCAGCACCCACACAAGCCTAAGATCACCATGCACAATGCCAAGAGTTGGCTGGTGTGGTGTAAAGCTCGCTGCCATTGGACTCTGGAGCAGTGGAAACGCATTCCTTGAAATGCTGAATCACGCTTCACCATCTGGCAGTCTGACGGACGAATATGGGTTTGGCGGATGCCAGGAGAACGGTACCTGCCTGCATGCATACCGCCAACTGTAAAGTTTGGTGGAGGAGGAAAAATGGTCTAGGGCTGTTTTTCATGGTTCGGGCTAGGCCCCTTAGTTCCAGTGAAGGGAAATCTTAACACTACAACATACAATGACATTCTAGACGATTCTGTGCTTCCAACTTTATGACAACAGTTTGGGGAAGGCCCTTTCTTGTTTCAGCATAACAATGCCCCCGTGCACAAAGCGAGGTCCATACAAAAATGGTTTGTTGAGATAGTTGTGGAAGATCTTGACTGCCCTGCACAAAGCCCTGACCTTAACCCTATCGAACACATTTGGGATGAATTGGAACGTCGACTGCGAGCCAGGCCCAGCCGCCCAGCATCAGTGCCAGACCTCACTAATGCTCTTGTGGCTGAATGGAACAAGTCCCTGCAGCAATGTTCCAACATCTTGTGGACAGCCTTCCCAGAAAAGTGGAGGCTGTTAAAGCAGCAAAGGGGGAACCAACTCCATATTAATGCACATGATTTTGGAATGAGATGTTCGACGAGCAGGTGTCCACTTACTTTTGGTCATGTAGTGTATATATAGTGAACAAAAATATAAACGCAACATGTAAAGTGTTGGTCCTATGTTTCAAGGGCTGAAAGCTTATTTCTCTGATATTTTGTGCACAACATTATTTACATCCTGGTTAATGAGCATTTCTCCTTTGCCAAGATAATCCATTCACCTGACAGGTGTGGCATATGAAGAAGCTGATTAAACAGCATGGACTTTACACAGGTGCAACTTCTGCTGGGGACAATAAAAGGTCACTCTAAAGTGTTCTGTTTTTGTCACACAACACAATGCCACACATGTCTTTAATTTTGAGGGGGCATGCAACTGACATGCTGACTGCAGGAATGTCCACCAGAGATAATTGACTGTTAATTTCTCTACCATAAGCCACCTCCAACATCATTTTAGAGAATCCGTCCAACCAGCCTCACAACCGCAGACCACATGTAACCATGCCAGCCCCGGACCTCCACATCTGGCTTCTTCCCCTGCGGTATCATCAAATCAAAGTTTATTTGTCACGTGCGCCGAATACAACAGGTGTAGACCTTACAGTGAAATGCTTACTTACAGGCCCTAACCAACAGTGCAATTTTTAAGTAAATAATAGGTATTAGGTGAACAATAGATAAGTTGTCATGTCCTGGCCAGTATAAGGATTAATTGTTATTGTAGTTTGGTCAGGACGTGGCAGAGGGTATTTGGTTTATGTGGTTCGGGGTGGTGGTTTTTCTAAATGTATTCCGGGGTTTTTGGGCACTGTTCCTTGTTTATGTAATTCTATGTTTAGTCTAGGTAATCTGTTTCTATGTTGAGTTAATTGGGGTGGACTTCCAATTGAAGGCAGCTGTTTGGTGTTGCCTTTGATTGGAAGTCCTATATTAGTTGGGTGTGTTTGTCTGTGTATTTGTGGGAGATTGTTTCTTGTTTAGTGTGAGTGAGCCTAAGCCTAACAGGACTGTCCAGTATATCGTGAGTGTGTTTTGTTATTTTGTAGATTCATTTTGAGTTTATTAAATGTTCAAAATGAACTATCTCAACTCTGCTGCATATTGGTCTTCATTTTCCGACGATAATTTCGCCATATCGTCTGGCGACGAAGAAATCCCTGACATAAGTAAAGAAATAAAAACAGTCAAAAGACAGTGAAAAATAACAGTAGCGAGGCTATATACAGTCACCGGTTAGTCAGGCTTATTGAGGTAGTATGTACATGTAGGTATGGTTAAAGTGACTATGATGAACAGAGAGAAGCAGTAGCGTAAAAGAGGGGTTGGCGCGTGAGGGGAGGGAGGGTGCTGAGGAGTATTTTTTGTCTGTAATAGGGAAAGGGGGATACCTAGTTAGTTGTAAAAACTGAATGCATTCAACTGAAATGTATCTTCCGCATTTAACCAAACCTCTCTGAATCAGAGAGGTACGGGGGGGGGGCTGCCTTAATCGACATCCACGTCATCGGAGCCTGGGGAACAGAGGGTTAACTGCCTTGCTCAGGGGCAGAACAACAGGTTTTTACTTTGTCAACTCGGGGATTCGATCCAGCAACCATTCGGTTCCTGGCCCAATGCTATAACCAACACTATAATTTGGCTACCTGCCGTAATAAAGCCCTTTTGTGGGGAAAATCTAATTCTGATTGGCTGATTGACCCATGGATGCGCCTCATCGCAGTCATGTGAAATCCATAGATTAGGGCCTAATGAATTTATTTAAATTGACTGATTTACTTAAATTAACTATAACTCAGTAAAATCTTTGAAATTGTTGCTTGTTGCGTTTATATTTTGGTTCAGTATATAGTTTGGACACAGCTACTCATTCAAGGTTTTTCTTCATTTTTTCTATTTTATACATTCTAGAATAATAGGGAAGACATCAAAACCATGAAATAACACACATGGAATCATGTCGTAACCAAAAAAGTGTTAAACAATTAAAAATATATTTAATATTTGAGATTCGTCAAAATAGCCACCATTTGCCTTGACAGCTTTGCACACTCTTGGCATTCTCTCAACCAGCTTCATGAGGTAGTCACCTGGAAGGCATTTCAATTAACAGGTTTGCCTTGTTAAAAGTTCATTTGTGGATTTTCTTTCCTTCTTAATACGTTTGAGCCAATCAGTTGTGTTGTGTCAAGATAGGGTTGGTATACAGAATGTAGCCCTACTTGGGAAAAGACCAAGACCATATTATTGCAAGAACAGCTCAAATAACCAAAGAGACATGACAGTCCATCATTACTTTAAGACATGAAGGTCAGTCAATGCAGGAAAAATATCAAGAACTTTGAAAGTTTCTTCGAGTGCAGTTGCAAAACCCATCAAGCGCTATGATGAAAGTGGTTCTCACGAGGACCGCCACATGAAAGGAAGACCCAGAGTTACCTCTGCTGCAGAGGATAAGTTCAGTAGAGTTACCAGCCTCAGAAATTGCAGCCCAAATAAATGCTTCACAGAGTTTAAGTAACAGACACATCTCAACATCAACTATTCAGAGGAGACTGCATGAATCAGGCATTCATGGTCAAGTTGCTGCAAAGAAACCACTAATGAAGGACATCAATAATAAGAAGTGACTTGTTTGGGCCAAGAAACACGAGCAATGGACATTCGACCGGTGGAAATCTGTCCTTTGGTCTGATGAGTTCAAATGTGAGATTTTTGGTTCCAACCGCTGTGTCTTTGTGAGACGCAGAGTAGGTGAAGGGATGGTGTCCGTGTGGTTCCCACCGTGAAGCATGGAGGAGGAGGTGTGATGCTGTGGGGGTGCTTTCCTTGTGACACTGTCAGTGATTTATTTAGAATTCAAGCCAAATTTAACCAGCATGGCTACAACAGCATCCATCAGCGAAACGCAATCCCATCTGGTTTGCACTTAATGGGAGTATAATTTGGTTTTCAACAGGACAATGACCCAACACAGCTCCAGACTCACGTCACCCCGCTCCTCCGCTCTCTCCACTGGCTTCCAGTTGAAGCTCGCATCCGCTACAAGTCCATGCTGCTTGCCTACGGAGCTGTGAGGGGAACGGCACCTCCGTACCTTCAGGCTCTGATCAGGCCCTACACCCAAACAAGGGCACTGCGTTCATCCACCTCTGGCCTGCTCGCCTCCCTACCTCTGAAGAAGCACAGCTCCCGCTCAGCCCAGTCAAAACTGTTCGCTGCTCTGGCACCCCAATGGTGGAACAAGCTCCCTCACGACGCCAGGACAGCGGAGTCAATCACCACCTTCCGGAGACACCTGAAACACCACCTCTTTAAGGAATACCTGGGATAGGATAAAGTAATCCTTCTACCCCCCCCCCCCGAAAGATTTTGATGCACTATTGTAAAGTGGTTGTTCCACTGGATATCTTAAGGTGAATGCACCAATTTGTAAGTCGCTCTGGTTAAGAGCGTCTGCTAAATGACTTAAATGTAAATGTAAATGTAAGGGCTATTTGACCAAGAAGGAGAGAGATGGAGTGCTGCATCAGATGACCTGGCCTTCAAAATCACCTGACCTCAACCTAATTGAGATTTGGAATGATTTGGACCGCAGAGTGATAAAAAAGCATCTAACAAGTGCTCAGCATATGTGGGAACTCCTTCAAGACCATTGGAAAAGCATTCCAGGTGAAGCTAGTTGAGAGAACACCAACAATGTGCAAAGCTGTCATCAAGGCAAAGGGTGGATACTTTGAAGAATCAAAAATATATTTTGATTTGTTACATTTTTGGGGGGTTACTGCATGATTCCATATGTGTTATTTCATAGTTTTGATGTCTTCACTATTATTCTACAATGTAGAAAATAGTCAAAATAAAGAAAAACCCTTGAATGAGTAGGTGTGTCCAAACTTTTGACTGGTACTGTATATAATATAAAAAATGACCTGGTCGCAACTATGGGGCAAAACAGGCGGGGTTGGCTTAGATCACTTTCAAAATATAGAAATCTTCCCCATATGATGCATTTAGCATCATATGATGAAACACCATACGGAATGTTTTCTGTATTTTGAAAATGACATATCTTTCAAACTTTATTGCTGACAAGCAAAACCTTTTGGGACTATGTCAGCAATGGACTAATGAAACAAAATACCAAAAAATTGTTTTTGGGTGGAATATTCCTTTAAACCCTTCAAAAGGAAGAGCCACATTTGTAACATACGGTAAAACAAATGGTCAATTTAAGATATAATTGTTATGATTATCATTGGTAAAACATATTCCTTTTTATCACTGAAGACTTGTACGACATCCAATGGGTTAGCGGACAACGTCATGAAAATGGTGCATACGAGGGTCACATTAAAATAAAAACATTTGCAATTGGTTAAGTAACCTCTGGTAGCCACGAGACACGGTTGTAATAAATAGAGAGCTTTCTATTTTCTTCCGGAACGTGTGTACGTTTTCTGTGGCCAATGATTGTTGTTTGTTCTCTTCTTTAGTCTCCATTTTCTTGACATTATTGTATATGAAAAAAAGCTGTTTACTGTATTATTCCTAATCTAACGGGATACTGTATGTGTCACACTGGGATACCGTATGAGCAATAGTCTTCAAGTGCCATTGTTGCTGGTTCTCTCAGGGCTCTATTCAATCTGCATCATGGAGGTTCAGCTTTACAGCGTGAGTCAAATTTTAAAGGCAACGTTCCTGCTTTAGTGGAGACTGCATTCAGGGTAAACTCCGTCTCAATCGGAAATTAGCTTTACATTTTTATCGCGGAATCTGTAACGCTTCAGCTTTACAGACTGAAAATACTATTTTCAGTCTCCATTTTATTGCGTCCGAGAAAAGTAGTATACTATTCCTTATTTATTGGGATGCCGTACGTGCCATACCGGAATACATGTACTGTATGTGCGATAGTCTTCTGTGCCATTGTTGCTTGTTCTCTTATTGTCAGTCTCCATTTGTTGTGTCTAAGAAAAGTAGTTTACTATTCCTTATCTATTTACACTTCCTGTTTCACACTTATGTAGATCAGACATACAGTATGGGAGTGTAAATGTTATACAATTTGAGCCGTCGGTGCTTCTCAGAAATGTTCCACAACGGGGGAAGAAAACAATGGGTATAGTGTGAAGTGGGCTAATAATTAATGCAGCGGCACCGGGCTTTTTCACGTGCTGCTGAATAATCTCAGCGGCCACTGTGTGGACTTTTCTGTTTTAAGTGATTGTTTTTCACTGAAAAAGTATCTCTGAAAGGGCCACCGCAAACAGGCATGAGAGAGAGTCGGCTCATTCAAGGCAATGCAGGAGCATACATAAGCCCCTGAAAATGGTTGTGTTGTCTTTTCAATAAACGTGGTTAATTTTTGTTGACACTCTTTAAATGCTACCATTTTGCGTGGAGTCTTCTCTTTATTTTGTGTTCTAATTCTTTAGCGTTATTTGGGTCTCAAATAGAGGTACATTTCAATTGACACTGTTTGAATGCTCCCATTTCTCGTGGTATCTTCTCTGCCTCTTCTGTTGCATTTGCATATTTTGACCTCCAAGAAGTAGTTCAGAGGGTTTAAACCTGTGCAGAACTCAGTCCTAGAATGTCTTAAACTTCTTGGGGCTATGTGGGACGTTAGCGTGCCACCCGTGGCGCACCCTATCAACAGCAGGTGCATTTCAAGAGCGGCAAATTTGAAACCTAATAAATGTCAAAATTCAAATTTCTCAAACGTACAACTAACTTACACCCTTTGAAAGATAAACATCTCCTTAATCTAACCACGTTGTCCGATTTCAAAAAGGTTTTACGGCGAAAGCATAAAGTTAGGTTATGTTAGGAGAGTACATTGACAATAGCTGTGTGTAATGTATTGTCGTTTCAAAGACAGGCGTCACCAAAACCATAAAATCAGCTAAAATTATGCACTAACCTTTTACAATCTCCATCAGATGACACTCCTAGGACATTATGTTAGAACTAAAAATGCATTCATTGTCTATCAAGTTCATATTTATATCCAAAAACAGCGTTTTACTATGGCGTTGATGTTGAGGAAATCGTTTCCCTCCAATAATCGCCAGTCAATCAGCACAACAAAATAATTAATTAATATTAGAAAACATTGGTAAAATATTATATTGTCATTCAAAGAATTATAGATATACATCTCTTGAACGCAATCGACTTGCCAGATTTAAAAATAACCTTACTGGGGAATCACACTTTACAATAATCTGAGCACTGCGCCCAGAAAAATACGCGTTGCGACACAGACTAACCGCCATGTTGGAGAGATCTAAAATCGAAAATACTATGTAAATAATCCATTACCTTTTGATTGTCTTCATCAGATGTCACTTCCAGGAATCCCAGGTCCATAACGAATGTAGTTTTGTTCAAAAAAGCTCATCATTTATGTCCAAAAAGCTCCGTGTTGTTAGCGCATGACCTAAGCCAGCCGGACTTCACTTCACTTCACGAACGGAAAAAATATATTTACGTTCGTTCAAACATGTCAAACGTTGTATCGCATAAATCATTAGGGCCTTTTTTAACCAGAACATGAATAAAATTCAAGGCGGACCATTGGGTTCTCTTTTAAAACGTTTCGGAATGAGAGTACCCAACATGAACCCGCGCGCCAGGTGTCTAATGGGCCATCACCGTTCCAAGGCTCTTCTTCGGTCAGATCTCAGAGTAGAAGACTCAAAACACTTTGTAAAGGCTGGGGACATCTTGTGGAAGCAATAGGAAGTGCCAAAACATTCCTCAGCCCCTTTGTTTTCAATGGCATAGGCTTAAAGTCAATTCAACACATCAGGTATCCACTTCCTGTCAGAATCTGTCTCAGGGTTTTGCCTGCCAAATGAGTTCTGTTATACTCACAGACACCATTCAAACAGTTTTAGAAACTTTAGGGTGTTTTCTATCCAAACCTGAACAATAATATGCATATTCTAGCTTCTGAGTTGGTGTAATAGGCAGTTAAAAATGGGCACATATTTTTTCAAAAAATTCTCAATACTGCCCCCTAGCCCAAACAGGTTTTAAGGTCACATTGTTTATTTTTTATAAACAGGGCACTGAGGGAATGTCAGAAATGTCATATTTTCCAGCTACCTGCGGAACCAAAACTGAGAGAGAAATGTGTGAAAGTTTACCGAGACAAACATCGCCCCATTATGTTTATTGAATTTATTTCACCTTTATTTAACCAGGTAGGCAAGTTGAGAACAAGTTCTCATTTACAATTGCGACCTGGCCAAGATAAAGCAAAGCAGTTCGACAACATACAAAAAACACAGAGTTACACATGGAGTAAAACAACATACAATCAATGATGCAGTAGAATGGCGATTCGTCAGCTCAACATGCTCCAGAGTTGACCTAAATCTTCTGTGTTACACAAGCAAACATTACTTTCTGATAAAAAAAACTTTTGATTTCCAATGTGTAGCTTCAGGTGCAAATATCTTTCTGTTTACTAGTGACTGATGGAGTTGCAGAGGCAACGTGAGGCGACATGCTCACGGGTCGGTTCCCTGCCTTCCCAGACTGTAGATGTGGATGGGGCAGCGTTGCAGCCCCACCAATCACACAATCACTGCAGAGGGAAATGGCACCTTTCTCTGATGTGTCTCATTTCAGCTCTCGTACAGATTGTACGTTCTCATTATGGCACTAGATGAACAGCTCAAACAGTAAGGCATATTATCCTGAATGTTCATCAATGGACTGTTAAGTGTTATGGTCAGATGCAGTGAGGTTATTCTGATGTTATGAAGTGTTTGTTTTGGATTGAAAAGCTAAATGAATATAACAATCTGTAGCTGTCACTTTACAAGACGTTGATGTGAATCACCGTTGTTGCCTGCATGACAGAAAATGGCACTTCAACGCTAACACCTTATCAAAAGATTGAAAGAAGAGCTGGGATTAATTTGAAAGCAACCAAATCCACATGTGAAAAACCTTTTTCAAGCGAAACCTAATGCGTAATTCTGCTCATTCCTCACAGAAACCACTTAGACACACTATTGGTGGTGAACCATCAAAATAACAGCAAGGCTGAACATACACTTGTTGTCATCGTGGCACAGACTGAAAGTCTAGAAACCTGGTCCAAGTACAAAATAAGTTCCTACAACCTTGATACGGCGTCACTGTTTTTTATCTCATCAATTGCTTCTCTGGCTCTCGGCTGCGGTGTAAATGAAAGTCTGCTTCCTGTAGCAACGACACTGTTCTCTAATGGTCTGACAGGATGTTATGGTAGAAAGCAGTACAATACCCAAGAACCCACCACAATACTGTATTAGCCTGCTGAGCTAAAGCCAAGGCATATACCACCAGACTGTGTTCGTCCACTGAGCTAAAGCCCTAAGTGCGATTCACAGAACCACTACTGTTACATAAAGATTGCTTTGGTGTTTCCAAAGTTTTATTCTCTGGTTTCACAAACCTTTTTCTTCTCACTCGCTTCTTATTTACCATCCCATTGGTCCTATTTGCATTGTCATAATTGGAGTGCATGCATGCAAAGCGGCATCTTTAAACTGGTTTCATAGTCTCGGATATGTTCATGAGATTCTTAGGAGAGCCTCACTGATCCGTCAGAGTTGGAAACCTACCAGATGAATACACAACAAATTGCGTACATTTTTTACATTTCCACAAAACTTTGAGAACTACTAAAATGTCAGTGAAATGTAGGTCAAATGTCATGAAGAAACAGGTTTTAAGCCAGAGTAAAAAGCTCCCCTATTTGCAGCGTTGTTCATTTTCATTTTTTTAATTTTGTATTTTCTCCTCTCCCAGTACTGTGCACCTTGACCTTCTCCCCATAGCGCAACACTAAAAATTTATGTCATGTGAGTACATTGAACTCTTCCCCATATGTTTCCTGTCAGCAACAAAGGAAAAAGCCACAGGTACAGACAACAGCAGACCCCTGAGTAGAAGCACAAAGAAACCCGTGTCCAAGCACTTCTGGAGCCTCTGCTGCTGAGATGTGTGTGTCAGACCTAGGAGCCAGAGAGCTGAATAGCCCAGCACTAGCCATGGAACAGACCCAGAACCCACCACTGTGGGAGACTAGAATGAACAACACTGATGCCTTTTTTCTCCCTGAGACATATTTTGGCTCTGTGTCCATTTGGCACAGGCTCCCATTCAGCCATCCATCCATCAGTTCCAAGGTAGAGAGCACTCAGTTCAAAAGTGCCTGACAGCCACCTGAATGAGCTTGAATAGAACCAATCCAGAATTAAGTCCACAGTCTCCACTCTAGTTCTGAGAATAAGCTTTGGGTCACCCATGTGTGACAGGGCTGACAGTGAAAAAATAGCATATAACTGGGGAAAGAGCCAAAATGGACACCTAATGTCACCTATTATATCTGAGGACTGAGCCAAAAGAAATACCTGATTGACGTGGCTTTGAATGTTTCATTATCACTGCATGGGAAGGGACTGTAGGTTCTCCCAAAAAAACATAGGGCTCGCTCCATTGTGTATTTTCTGCCTAATGGCTGAGAAATAATTGTAATGAATCTGGATTTCACCCACGGGAGTGATTTCTGGTGGCCCTTAACAGCTTCTAATAGACTTCCTTGACTTAGTCACAAGGCACTTAACTCAATCGCTGTTTCTCGAACAATGAGAGGAACCCACTGAGCTCTCCAATGATTGACAGGTGAGATGGGGGAAGTGAATATTTGCGTAGGCGGGCATAGGGCAATTTAAACGCACACCTGTAAATTTTTTTTTTTTTTACTAACAACATTCAAGTATGTGGTATCCAAACAGGGCGGTTCTGGGGGGGGGGGGGACCCCCTTGTGGCCCCCCTAAATGTGGAATATGAAATAATTTTTACATAACTAATTTTTGCTAACGTTCTTTTATTTTACATCCGTTATTAGACAGTGGCAACGCGGAACACTAATGATTATGAGCATGGTCTTTTGCCTGCTAATGCCTGCAATGCAGTGAATAAAATGATATGACAACAATAACGTCTAATGTAACTGGCCCCTCTAACAGTACAACTGGCCCCAGCTTGCCCCCCCCCCAGTTGAAATGGTCTAGAACCGCCACTGTATCCAAATCCTGCTGAGAATGAGGTAGTCCTAATATGGACATTGTACGTTTAATAACACTATTTACCTCCAGCTTTGTGGGATGCATCTCACCTACAGTATAATGGAAAGTAGCTACCGCCTTTGCAGTCAATGTCTTGGGGTAATTGGCTGAAGAAAAGCGTAACGTGGAGCTATGAATTGTAGAGTACACACCAAATAGTGCATATAAGTGTCTCCATAAATTGCAAGGCTGGAACGGCTATTTAAGTAAATTACATCCATTTTCTGTGGGCCTTGACCTATACCTCAAGCTCCGGTCCGAGTCTGAAATGTTCGCAAAGGAAGCTGTTCAGATATTAAATTTACTTTGTAAAGCCAAGGGGAGCGCTGTTATTTGTGTTTTGTTTATGAGTGGCAGTTTGAACAGATTTCATTTTGAAATACAAAACGACTAAAATGACTACAAATTGAGAAAAAAACGGTTTGTTTATGAGAACTGCTTGAATCGTCTCTCTATCTTGATGTTCTCTTGGATGATGATCGTCCCTAATCTGACAGACAAATTACTTATTTTAGAAAATATTCTCTCTTGTGCTTCTCTCCCTGAGAGAATGACATTCATATCCATAATTATGTATTTCAGTTACTGCAATTCTGTTTCCTGGGTGTAAATCAACTTCACTTACTGTAGTTAAATAACCAAAATAGATTTTTTCAAACTCTAGGTATCATGTCATAGCTGACACCCCATTCTTTCTGCAGACATCGTTGAATCTTAATTCAGAGCAGATATTTAACATCGTTTTTAGAAAACGTGGACACAAAAAAAATAAACGAAATTCTGTTACCAAACTTTGCATCCTCACAGTTCTTTGAGTAAATGTGTCTTTGTAAAATGTTCAGGTTAAATTATTAAAAGTTGTGCTTGTGCATGAGTTTCATGGTTTGTTAAACTTTTGAAATTAATGTTTTTTTTGTTTGGCATACATTTTATGTGAAAAAATCTCAGCACAATTATGTTACTGTGGAATTGCCCAGGGGTGGAATCCCAAAATACATGTGTATTGTGTAGTGGTAGAAAGAAGTATAGCTTGTTGTGCTAGACATGTTATAGACCTCCCTCCCTCCCTCCTTCCTTATCTTAACATAAGAGGATACCAACAGCATGTTTTAATCAAATGTCAACTATAAATATACTTGTACAGTATACCTCTGTGCCGTTCATATTTTTCTCAAAGCATCTGGATTATCACCCTTAGGTAAATGAGACAATTATATACTACTTATAAACAAACACATGCATATTCCCTAAACTGACACATTCATCACAACGAGCACACTAATCTGAAAAAGGTGGCTAAACGCTAGAGCAAAATAAAAACGTTAAGTAAACAGTGTTGATGTGCATTCACCCTCCGCTACACCTCTGGTTTCCATTATATCAACAAGCCCAACATTTCAATGCCTGTATACGTAAAACCTCACATCGGATGTTCACCTATACAGTGTCCATATTAGGATATGTACAGTGCATATAATAAGTATTCACCCCCTTGGAATTTTTCACGTTGTTGTGTCACAAAGTGGGATTTAATTGGGATTTTTTTCATCATACTCCATAACGTCAAAGTGAAAAGACAATTTTATAAATGGTTAAACATTTAGAAACTTCCACGGACGTGTGGCTGTCCTGAGGTGTATATCCTTTTTTCTTCCGTAATTCAACAAACGACATGTTCAGCAGGTTTCCATTTAAACAAACCCAATTGTGTCTGTTTTGTGTAACCCAGCACAACCTCACATCAGAGGTTGACGTCACTCTTCTTCTGTGGCCTGCTGTCATCGTCAGGAGACAAACAAGACTATTTATACACACAGAAATTACCTCAGGAATGTAGGAGAGCATTAAACACATCAAGCACATGATCGCACTGGGAACACACTGATCTCTATCTGTATCTGTGTGTGATGGCTTGTGTTGCATTCTCTCTATGTGGTTGATAGATCATTCTGTTGCAGTAGTCTTCTAAGAAATTGCTCTCTCTCTCATCGCTCTCTTTTTTCTCTCTCTCTCTCTCACCTGGTTTGTCCTGAGAGAATGCCCTTCAGTACTGTGTCTTATTAGAGAATATACAGAGGATAGAACCTCTGTGCTTTGACTCCTCGTACTATTTTCCCCCGAATTTCAACTGGTATCCTCCCCTGGGTCTGAAAAACATTGGGAAAAGAGCTGCAGCACTTTTTCTGAATTTTTTTTCTTGTTTAGTGTAAATGGATTTTTTTCCTATTCTAAGGATGCAGAATTATTTTTGTAATTCATTGGATACAAATGTTATTACAGAGACAAAGCTTTATCATCCAAAACAGCTGATGCTAGTCGAAGGCTCATCTTTGTTTCATTAATTAATGAGTTCATTCAGAAAAATGCATCGAATGTATAGGGGGCGTTACTTTACTCACCATGAACGGCGATCAGCATTTAACCGCATATTTTTCTTACCACTACATCGCTGATGGAAACACACTGTAGTAGTATTCTGTTGATTTATGCAGAAGCTGTATTACAGTATGTGTACAGTATGCATGGCAATAGCAGAAAAACCTTAAAGTAAGCTATAAAAGTTAAAACAACCTTGCACATAGGTCGTCTTGTACATAGTAGAGAGACTGAGAGGTCACAATTATATACATTTGTAGCACAAAATGCACAAGAATTAGCTTATTTTACACATAATTAATTTGAAAGTCCTTCAGTGCCTCATGATTATGCATGAGCACATGATTCTCTTAGATTTACAATAGGCTAACTGTGTTTCATGAACTCCCCCAAGGAGCCAATTATTGGAGACATCTTACTAACTATATGCCATTGCATGTCATTGCCTGATTTCTATTAAACGACCACACATGGATTCTGCTGTAATGTGAAGGTCACAATGTTTTAGCGCTCATGATTTGATATTTGACCACTGGCACAAACAAAACTACATTTAAGACATAAAAAGTCAAATTCAAATGAGTGATGTTTTCATTTATTTCTTGTTCTCAAGGCCATCATATAAACTGGCCGGCGTCGTCTGCTTTGTGACTTTTGACTGAAATATCACAAAATGTCAGACAGTGTGAAATCAACTGGTGGACATGTTTGAAAGGAGTTTTAAGACATCAAGTTAAATGAATTCTCACACATTTATTTTTTATTTTTATTTCACCTTTATTTAACCAGGTAGGCCAGTTGAGAACAAGTTCTCATTTACAACTGCAACCTGGCCAAGATAAAGCAAAGCAGTTAGACAAAAACAATAACACAGAGTTACACATGGGATGAACAAAGGTACAGTCAATAACATAATTGAAAAATGTGTATACAGTGTGTGCAAATGAGGCAAGGAGGTAAGGCAATAAATAGGCCATAGTGGCGAAGTAATAACAATTTACACCGGAGTGATAGATGTGCAGATGAGGATGTGCAAGTAGAAATACTGGTGTGCAAAAGAACAAATAAACAAAAACAAATATGGGGATGAGGTAGGTAGTTGGTTGGATGGGCTATTTACACATGGGTTGTGTACAGCTGCAGCGATCGGTAACCTGCTCTGACAGCTGAAGTGAGGGAGATATAAGTTTCCAACTTCAGTGATTCTGGCAATTCGTTCCAGTCATTGGCAGCAGAGAACGGGAAGGAAAGCCGGCCAAAGTAGGTGTTGCCTTTGCGGATGACCAGTGAAATATACCTGCTTGTAACGGCTGTCTTCAGAGATGGACCAAGGCGCAGCGGGATTGTGGACACTCATGTTTATTAAATCAACAAAACAAGTAAAGTATCCACTGGAAAACCAAAAACAGTACTCACGACAGCAAACAGTTTTGCAGGCTCACAAAGCAAGTGCAAAAACAACCACCCACAACCCAAAAGAAAAACACACACACCTATATAGGACTTCCAATCAAAGGTAAATCAACACACCTGCCTTCAATTGGAAGTCCCAATCAACAACACAAACATTCCCAACACAAACATGCCACGTCCTGACCCCAAAACTAAAACACTAGCTCCATCTGCTGGTCAGGACGTGACACTGCTGGAGAGCGTGCCATGGGTGGTTGTTGCTATGGTTGCTATGGTGACCAGTGAGCTGAGATAAGGCGGGGCTTTACCTAGCAAAGACTTATAGATGACCTGGAGCCAGGGGGTTTGGCGACGAATATGTAGCGAGGACCAGCCAACGAGAGCATACAGGTCGCAGTGGTTGGTAGTATATGGGGCTTTGGTGACAAAACGGATGGCACTGTGATAGACTGCATCCAATTTGCTGAGTAGAGTGTTGGAGGCTATTTTGTAAATGACATCACCAAAGTCAAGGATTGGTAGGATAGTCAGTTTTACAAGGGTATGTTTGGCAGCATGAGTGAAGGAGGCTTGTTGTGAAATAGGAAGCCGATTAAGATTTGATTTTGGATGGAAGATGCTTAATATGAGTCTGGAAGGAGAGTTTACAGTCTAGCCAGACACCTAGGTATTTATAGTTGTCCACATATTCTACGTCAGAACCATCCAGAGTAGTGATGCGGGAGGGTGCGGGCAGCAATCGGTTGAAGAGCATGCATTTCATTTTACTTGCATTTAAGAGCAGTTGGAGGCCACGGAAGGAGTGCTGTATGGCATTGAAGCTCGTTTGGAGGTTTGTTAACACAGTGTCCAAAGAAGGGCCAGATGTATACAGAATGGTGTCGTCTGCGTAGAGGTGGATCAAAGAATCACCCGCAGCAAGAGCGACATCATTGATATATATATACAGAGAAAATAGTTGACCTGAGAATTGAACCCTGTGGCACCCCCATAGAGACGGCCAGAGGTCCGGACAACAGGCCCTCTGATTTGACACACTGAACTCTATCTGAGAAGTAGTTAGTGAACCAGGCAAGGCAGTCATTAGAGAAACTAAGGCTGTTGAGACTGTCGATAAGAATACGGTGATTGACAGTGTCGAAAGCCTTGGCCAGATCGATGAAGACGGCTGCACAGTACCGTCTTTTATCGATGGTAGTTATGATATCGTTTATGACCTTGAGCGTGGCTGAGGTGCATCTGTGACCAGCTCGAAAACCGGATTGCATAGCAGAGAAGGTACAGTGGGATTCAAAATGGTCGGTGATCTGTTTGTTCACTTGGCTTTCGAAGTCTTTAGAAAGGCAGGGGCATGATGGATATAGGTCTGTAACAGTTTGGGTCTAGAGTGTCTCCCCCTTTGAAGAGGGGAATGACCGCGGCCGCTTTTCAATCTTTAGGAATCTCAGACGATACGAAAGAGAGGTTGAACAGATGAGTAATAGAGGTTGCAACAATTGTGGTGGATAATTTTAGGAAGAGAAGGTCCTGATTGTCTAGCCCAGCTGATTTGCAGGGATCCAGATTTTGCAGCTCTTACAGAACATCAGCTGTCTGGATTTGGGTGAAGGAGAATTGGGAGGGTTGATGTGGGGGGTGCAGAGCTATTGGCCGGGGTTGGGGTAGCCAGGTGGAAAGCATGGCCAGCCGTAGGGAAATGCTTATTGAAATTCTCGATTATCGTGGATGTATTATTTATTTCCTATCCCCAGTGCATTTAAGCTGTGTGTGTGTGTGTGTGTGCGCGCATCTGTGCCCTTCTCCCTCTCTCCCTGGGGTTGTACTGTATAGCTCAGTGTTTAGGCTTCTGTTGAAACAGACCAAGTTCCTCTGTAGAACGGTGTGCCGGAGGCCAGTGACATTTCCCCTTCCTCTGAATGAAGTTCACTGGTTCAGAGCGCCCCAGTGGTGGAAGTTTATGACTTTCCCACCAAACCAGGTATTTCCCAGCCTCATAGTCATACTTAACCACTGTAGGGCCCATATTCATGAAGCGCTTCATAGTAGGAGTCCTGATCTAGAATCAGTTTTGCCTTTTAAATTATATTGAATGGTCAGATGTGACCCGATCAGCAGAACTTCCCTCAGAACTTCCCTCTTTTTATCACGGTCCCAGAATCCTTGTCTGGGACATACCAAGGTAGTCATCATCACAGAGAAATGGCTTCCTGGGGGGTGTAAATAAGCTGTTTTAAAACAAATTGTATACACCCTCTAGTTATCAGAGTCACATGGAATTGTTATGCAATTGAAATGTTTGATATTGAAATTGTTATGTAGGAGATTAAATGTAATTTTAGCTTCCAAATTAAAGAATTTGGTTTTCATAAGGAAAGTGCCCTGCTTGACCAGTGGCCCACCCCTGTGAAGAGACAGGGGTTATAAACGATGAAACACATCCTTCCCCCTCTCCACTATATAAGCCTTTGACGAAAAGATAACCACATGTTCCACTACGTGAGGTCTGCAGCCTCTGCGTTATAAGGACACACATGTCAAGTACAGAACTAAGCCAACCTCGGCGTGAGCTTCGGTGGCGAATGGTATGAACTTTGAGCTTATTCACTACAGAAGTGATACTTCCTAGCTGTTGAGTTAGCAGCGACCGCTGTAGACGTGGGCTAGGAAAGGACGGACGACGGATCCAGTCTAACAACCACAGACGAAGCTACCACCACGTATCCACTTTACCACCATTGACATTCTTCCGAGGACAGGAACATCTGTTGGCCAACCCAGCCAGCATCTACGACCAATCTACCGAAGCGCAGCTCAGAGTAAATATTCATTGCATTTTCCTTTTCCAAATGGGCGGTAATTTAGAATGCATAAGATAATGTATTTACGATAGCATAGGTGCTGTTTCTTTGTTCCTAAGTCTTCCCGCTCTTTCATTTAAGCCAACCCCCTTCCTTTGCGTAACAAATGTCGGCTCCGTCCACCAGGGACGTTTTCTGTATGACATCATTTGTCTTCTGTGTATATGTAATTCTGTGTGATTAGTTTAGGTATTTAGTAAATAAATAATAAAACCCAATTTTGTATTGCTGATTCAACTTGTTAGCCAGGGTTCGTGAAGATAACCAAGAATTTACAACTTTCATTATGAGACTGAAAATAAGATGATTAAGATGACGGCTATCGATGTAAAATATTGCTAAGTATTTTAAGAGTTTATTTGGAAGATAACGGCTCTATAAACGTTCTTCCGTGGTGCCCCGACTTTCTAGTTAATTACATTTACATGATTAGCCTCTACGGGCTACGGGGGCAGCATTGAGAATTTTGGAAAAAATGTGCCCATTTTTAACTGCCTCCTACACCAACTCAGAAGCTAGGATATGCATATTATTAACACATTCGGATAGAAAACACTCTGAATTTTCTAAAACAGTTTGAATGGTGTCTGTAAGTATAACAAAACTCATATTGCAGGCAAAAACCTGTGAAAAATAGATTTTAAAAAAATGTGAATTTTGTGACTGTACTATTTAGTGTCATTGTTTTATAGATACCACAGTGAGAAAGGATTCATTTCGCAACTCCTACGGCTTCCACTAGATGTCAACGATCTTTATAAAGTTGTTTGAAGCGTCTGTGATGAACAGGGAGCAAATTAGAATGCAGGGAAGTTGACATGTCGTCACTTCATTTTTTTGCGCCTGCGCATAAATCTGAGAAGAGTGCATTTGTCATAATCGTTTTTCTAGACAAAGAATAGGTCATGTGAAAATATTACTGATGTTTACTGATGTTTCACGTTAAAAATGGACCAAAAGATTGATGCTAAACAACGTTTGACATGTTTGAACGAACAAAAATAGATTATTTACTAGGTTTTTTTAGCTTTTCGGCGTGATTTTACACCCCCACCCACCACGTTTTGTGGGAGTCTACTGAACGCTAACTACATGGTGTTATTTGGACATGAATTATGAACTTTGTCAAAAGAAACCACATTTGTTCTGGACCTGGGATTCCTGGCAGTGCCTTCTGATGGAGATAATCAAAGGTAAGGGGATATTTACAATGTTATTATGATATTAGATGCTGCTAAGCTGTATAGCCTAGCATGTTGTTATTAGCATAGTACCCCGTTTATTGCAAAATGTGATTTCCCAGTAAAGTTATTTTGAGATCTGGCCATTCGGTAGCAATTACGAGATGATAATATATTATTCTTTGAAAGACAATATTATAATTTACCAATGTTTTCGAATAGTAATTCCGTGATTTGTAATGCTGGATTCACTGGGAGCATTCGAGCCGAAAAAAATTCTGAATTTCACCGCGACTGTAAATGCTGTTTTTGGATATAAATATGAACTTGATGGAACTAAAAATGCATGTATTGTATAACATAATGTCCTATGAGTGTCATCTGATGCAGATTGTCAAAGGTAAGTGCATAATTCTAGCTGGTTTTCTGTCTCTGTTGACGCCCTTCTTTGAACTGGCTAAACATTACACACAGCTATTGTCAATGTACTCTCCTAACATAACCTAACTTTATGCATTCTCCGTAAAGCCTCTTTGAAAAACGGACAACGTGGTTAGATTTAGGAGATGTGTATCTTTCAAATGGAGGAAAATAGTTGATTATTTGAGTATTTGAAATGATTAGACTCTTGAAGTTTTGAATTCCCCGCCATGGTCACATCACAATGAATCCCAATACCGGGCAGGGATCCCCAACAGGTTTAATCAGGTAATATTAATTACAGAGAAAGGATTTTATAGAATAGCATGTCATATCACTTAATCCGGCATAGCCAAAGACACGACACTAGTGTATCAGAGTATACAGTAGTGGAGAACAAGTCTGGTTCTCAACAGTTCATTTTTTGCCTATTTTATTCAGCTTCTATTCATTAATTGAAAAAAAGAAAGGAGTTCATGTTGATATGTCTATGACTGGGGACATTGCTCTATGTAGGGTGCTGTCTTTGAGATTGGCTGCTTAACAGGTGCCCTGACTTTCTGTGGTCACTAAAGATCCCATGGCACTTAACTTAAGAGTAGGGGTGTTTACCCTGGTGTCCTGGGTAAATTCCCAATATGGCCTTCATGCCATCAAGGCCAACTAATCATCCCCAGCTTACAATCGGTTCATTCATCCCTGTAACTATTCCCCAGGTCGTTGCTGTAAATGAGAATATGTTCTCAGTCAACTTACCTGGTAAAATAAGGGTAAAATATGTTTTTATGTCGAAATGAAAATACTTTATAAGCTTGAACAGGCCTTGTCAACTTGTGACAACCAGCCCCACATTATATGCAATTATAATTGAATGAATAATGCGTTATCGGGCAGGTGCTATGAAAAGAGAGTTATGAATGCTTCTGTGTAGGCGCATATTGAATTCTAGGACATTGTGTGCATTATGTGCAGTTTGTACATTGTCGGACATTTCCCCCGTCACCATTGACTCCAGCATTTCACTGTCTGGCATCATGCTGAAATGGCAACTTGTCGTCTACTGCAGTCTGCTCATACAATGTCTACATCCCAAATGGCACCCTACACCCTATGTTTGTAACTTATTTTGTACATAGTGTTGCTGCTACCATCTCTTATGACCGAAAATAACTTCTGGACATCAGAACAGAGATTACTCAACTCAAACTGGAAGAAGCTTTTTCCTTTAACGAGTCTGACGAGTCTGACGCGCAGGATATACTGCTTTCTCGGGAACAGGCCCAAATCCCCATCATTTGTGTGAAGAAAAGACAGAGAAAAAAGGGACGGAGGTCGGGCTGCCTTCTGAGAATTCGTAGGCAAAATATCTTGACTAACCTGTACCCCTGCACTTAGACTCGGTACCAGTACCACCTGTATATAGTCTCAGTATTGTTATTTTATTGTGTTACTTTTTACTTTAGTTTATTTGGTAAATATTTTCTTAACCTCTTAGCGCACGTATCACTATACCGGGATCAAAATTGACAACATCTGGTGAAGCTGGAGGGCGCCAAATTCAAATTACAAAATCGTAATTTTTAACTTTCATGAAAATGCAAGTGTCTTACATCGTTTAAAAGCTTAACTTCTTAATCCAACTGCTTTGTCAGATTTCAAAAAGGCCGAGGACAGCGCCCTGCATACAAAAACATTAAAAACATTTTCCAAACCAGCAGAGGCGTCACAAAAATAAGAAATAGCGATAAAATAAATCACTTACCTTTGAAGATCTTCCTCTGTTTGCAATCCCAAGGGTCCCAGCTACACAACAAATGGTTGTTTTGTTCGATAAAGTCCTTCTTTATATCCCAAAAAAGTAAGTTAATTTGGCACGTTTGATTCAGTAATCCACCCGTTCCACTCGTTCAATATGCAGACAAAGCAATCCCAAAAGTTACCGGTAAACTTCATCCAAACAAGTCAAAGAACATTTCTAGTCAATCCTCAGGTACCCTAATATGTAAATAAACGATAACATTTAAGACAGAATGTAGTATGTTCAATACCAGAGATAAATAACAAAGTGCGCGCCCTCATCCACGCGTGCCACAAGACTACAGTCCAAATGAGAGCCATCTTGAAAAACTACAGCTACTAATTCATTTAAAAAAAACAAGCCTGAAACCCTTTCTAAAGACTGTTGACATCTAGTGGAAGCCATATGAACTGCAATCTGGGAGGATTTCCTTTGAATATCCCATAGACAAGCATTTGAATGGACTGTGACCTAAAAAATATATTTCAAGATGGATTTTCCTCAGGTTTTCACCTGCCATATCAGTTCTGTTATACTCACAGACACTATTTTAACAGTTTTAGAAACTTCAGAGTGTTTTCTATCCAATGCTACCAATTATATGCATACACTAGCTTCTGGGCCTGAGTAACAGGCAGTTTACTTTGTGCACATCATTTATCCGAAATACCGAACACTGCCCCTAGCCCTAAGAGGTTTTCTTAACTCTTTCTTGAACTGCACTTTTGGTTAAGGGCTTGTAAGTAAGCATTTCACGGTAAGGTCTACACTTGTTATATTTGGCGCATGTGACAAATACAGTTTGATTTGATTTATATAGTGCACTACTTTGGACTAGAGCCCTATGAGCCCTTCTAAAAAGTAGTGCAATATGTAAGGAATAGAGTTTCATTTGGGAGACATCCAATGCCTATGTAAAGGGATATATCTTATTCGCCTGCAGCAGCAAAAACAAGACTCCTTGCCCTTCCATTATGGGTCAGCGAGGGAACATTTCTCTCCCGGTTGAGTGGCAGCTACATTGTTTGACTGGTTCTATATGTGAAAACGCACACAAAAAGAGTGGTCCAAAGATTGGATTCCTTCCCTTCTATCCCCCTGATATCAGACACATCAGGAATGCACCGGTCTCTCTTTTTTCTCTTTTCTGTCCTTCCCTTTCTCTCTCTGTTCTCTGTCACTCTTTCTTTTCATTCTCTTCATTCTATTCACCTCTCTCTCTGTCCCCCCTCTCTCTCTCGTGCTCTCTCTCTCTCTTTTTCTCTCTTCTTCTGCCTCTCTCGTCCTCTCCTTCAGGTCTTTGTTTAACATGGATTCAATTCAGTCCAGTAGACACATACCAGAGCATATTAGTAGCATCAGATCTGGCGAGCCATAGTGTGGTCTAGCAGGGTCTGTGTGTTCACCTGTAGAAAATGACTCGGGGGGTGAGGTCACTGTTCTAAACTACAATACCACAGTTGGACCTCCCTGTATATACAGTACCAGTCAAAAGTTTGGACACATCTACTCATTCAAGATATGTAATTTTCAAAATAAAGAAAACATTCCGTATGATGCATCATCATTTAATGCTAAATGAATCACACAAGGATGATTTCTATATTTTGAAAGTAATTTAAGCCAACCCTGCCTGTTTGGCCTCAAAGTTGTGCATGGGTCGCAACATTTTTATATTTTTTATATACAGTACAGTTCTTTATTTTTACTATTTTCTACATTGTAGAATAACAGGGAAGACATCAAAACCATGAAATAACATAGCTGGAATCATGTAGTAACCAACAAACTGTTAAACAAATCAAAACATATTTTATATTTGAGATTCATCAAAGTAGCCACCCTTTACCTTGATGAGCTTTGCACACTCTTGGCATTCTCTCTACCAGCTTCATGAGGTAGTCACCTGGAGTGCATTTCAATTAACAGATGTGCCTTGTTAAAAGTTAATTTGTGGAATTTCTTTCCTTCTTAATGTGTTTGAGCCAATCAGTTGTGTTGTGACAAGGTCGGGGTGGTTTATAGAAGATAGCCCTATTTGGTAAAATACCAAGTCCATATTATGGCAAGAACAGCTCAAATAAGCAAAGAGAAATGACATTCCATCATTACTTTAAGACATGAAGTTCAGTCAATATGGAAAATATCAAGAACTTGAAAGTTTCTTCAAGTGCAGTCGCAAAATCCTCCAACCGCTATAATGAAACTGCCTCTCATGAGGACCGCCACAGGAAAGGAAGACCCAGAGTTACCTCTGCTGCAGAGGATACGTTAATTCGAGTTACCAGTCTCAGAAATTGCAACTCAAATAAATGCTTCACAGAGTTCAAGTAACAGACACGTCTCAACATCAACTGTACAGAGGAAATTGCTTGAAACAGGCTTTGATGGTCGAATTGCTGGCAAGAAACCAGTACTAAAGGACGACAACAAAAAGAACAGACTTTCTTGGGCCAAGAAACATGAGCAATGGACAATAGAACGGTGGAAATCCAAATTTGAGATTTTTGGTTCCAACCACCGTGTCTTTGTGAGATGTAGAGTAGGTGAACGGATGGTCTCTGCGGTTCCCACCGTGAAGCATGGAGAAGGAGGTGTGATGGTGTGCGGGTGCTTTGATGGTGACACTGTAAGTGATTTATTTAGAATTCAAGGCACCCTTAACCAGCATGGCTACCACAGCATTCTGCTTTGTGCCTAGTGGGACTATCATTTGTTTTCAACAGGGCAATGACCCAATACACCTCCAGGCTGTGTAAGGCTATTTGACCAAGAAGGAGAGTGATGGGGTGCTGCATCAGATGATCTGGCCTCCACAATCACCCGAACTCAACCCAATTGAGATGGTTTGGGATGAGTTGGACCGCAGTGTGAAGGAAATGCAGCCAACAAGTGCTCAGCATATGTGAGAATTCCTTCAAGACTGTTGGAAAAGCATTCCAGGTGAAGATGGTTGAGAGAATGCCAAGTGTGCAAAGCTGTCATCAAGGCAAAGGGCGGCTACTTTAAAGAATCAAAAATATAGAATCTATTTTGATTTGTTTAACACTTTTTTGGTTTGTACATGATTCAATATGTATTATTTCATAGTTTTGATGTCTTCACTATTATTGTACAATGTAGAAAAATAGTCTAAATAAAGAAAAACCCCTGAATGAGTAGGTGTGTCCAAACTTTTGACTGGTGCTGTATATATATATACATACACAGTTGAAGTCGGAAGTTTACATACACCTTAGCCAAGTACATTTAAACTCAGTTTTTCACAATTCCTGACATTTATTCCTAGTAAAAATTCCCTGTCAATTAGGATCACCACTTTGTTTTAAGAATGTGAAACAGTTTTGCAGGCTAACAAATGCAGTGCAAAACTACCCACAACCCCAAGGAAAAACACACACTACTATATAGGACTCCCAATCAAAGGCATCTCAACACACCTGCCTTCAATTGGGAGTCCAACAACCAATTTACATGTGACACAAAAATCTCTGCCACGTCCTGACCAAAACGAATACAATTGCTCCCTCTGCTGGTCAGGACGTGACAGTCATGCACAAAGTAGATGTCCTAAACGACTTGCCAAAACTATAGTTTGTTAACAAGAAATTTGTGTAGTGGTTGAAAAACAAGTTTTAATGACTCCAACCTAAGTGTATGTAAACTTCTGACTTCAACTGTATATACAATTCTGTTCAAAAGTTTGGGGTCACTTAAATGTTGGTGTCACTTAGAAATGTTTGGGGTCACTTGAAAGAAAGGAATTGTTCAGAAATATTGTGTAGACATTGTTAATGTTGTAAATGATTATTGTAGATGGAAACAGCTGTTTTTTAATGTAATATCTACTTAGGCGTACAGAGGCCCATTATCATGGAATGGCCTTCTAGGTTCCTCTGAGAGTTCCTCTGGACAGAGTTCCAGAGGAAGCTACCAGTTAAGGACTTGTGAGATGTCTCTTTCTCAAACTAGATACTCTACTGTACTTGTCCTCTTGCTCAGTTATGCACTAGGGGCCTCCCACTCCTCTTTCTATTCTGGTTAGAGCCAGTTTGCGCTGTTCTGTGAAGGAAGTATTACACAGCATTGTACGAGATCTTCAGATTCTTGGCAATTTCTCATATGGAATAGCCTTCATTTCTCAGAACACAAATAGACTGACGAGTTCCAGAAGAAAGTTCTTTGTTTCTGGCCATTTTGAGCCTGTAATTGAACCCACAAATGCTGATGCTCCAGATACTCAACTAGTCAAAAGAAGTCCAGTTATATTGCTTCTTTAATCAGGACAACAGTTTTCAGCTGTGCTAACATAATTGCAAAAGGGTTTTCTAATGATCAATTAGCCATTTGAAGTGATAAACTTGGATTAGCTAACACAATGTGACATTTGAACTTAGGAGTGATGGTTGCTGATAATTAGCTTCTGTATGCCTATGTAGATATTCCATAAAAAAATTGCCGTTTCCAGCTACAATAGTCATTTACAACATCAACAATGTTTACACTGTATTTCTGATCAGTTTGATGGTATTTAATGGACAAAAAAAATGCTTTTCTTTCAGAAACAATGACATTTCTATGTGGCCCCAAACTTTTGAACGGTAGTGTGTATATGTAACAGTGTAGGTTCCGTCCCTCTCTTCGCCCCAACCTGGGCTCGAACCAGGGACCCTTGCACACATCAACAACTGACACCCCACGAAGCATCGTAACCCATCACGCCACAAAAGCCGCGGCCTTTGCAACGCAAGGGGAAATCCTACTTCAAGTCTCAGAGCGAGTGACGTCACTGATTTAAACGCTATTAGCGCGCACCACCGCTAACAAACTAGCCATTTCACATCGGTTACACATATATATATATATACATACACTGTATATCATACATAACATCTCACATATCACGCAGAGTGAAATAACCCTTGCTGAGACTATGGAAACTCCTGCTAAGATTGGAAGAACTTCTGTTGAGACGGTCCTAATATAGAGACTACAGACAGCCACAATATATCAGAAGCATATTGCCAATCTAACATATCACAAACATTAGATATACTTTTTTCTGTTGTTCACATACATGTTCTTCGCATACAGAAAAAGCAATTAGTTTCATCACATACTTTTTTTTAGGGATGTACATTAACACAGTTGAGTTTGCAAGAAAGGCATTTTACTGTACTTGTGCATATAAAAGTAAAACTTTAATGTTTAAACATTTACCCATGAATAACTCTCATTCATACCTCTTCCAGTAATTTCTTTCTCTATTCTGAATAGACAGTAGATATATTGTTCCAAGACCTTGTTTCCAAAGGAGCTCTAGTTTTTTCGTTTGCTGAAAATCACCCATTCTCATTCTGTATAAAGTCTCAACAGGAGTTTGCCACTCTCCGGATAGCTTGCTGAGAGCTGAACTACTAAACCTGACGAATAAAAACTAAAAAACTCATTTCATATCTATTTCTTCACCCTGTATTTACACTTGCTGTAAGATTCTGTAAGTTCCAACTTAATACCTTTGACGCAAATCTCCCACTTTCTGAAGTTATAATGCATTTTCTTACGTAACACTTCCACTAAAATCCCTCCACATTAAATTCAAGTAGTCCATTAAAATGTCTAAGCTCCTTTGACTGCTTTTTCTCTTTTTGCATTTTAGAGTTTCAGAGTTTCAGACAGTCATAGCGTTTCACGACTCGGGTGAGTGATGCTTTCTGACCAATGAGGGGCCTTCTCTCATTTGGGAAGAATTCCTTTCGCCGTCTTCTCTCCTCCGTGACCGGGAAAACAATAAGTGGTTGAGTAGTCGAGGAGTGTGTCAATTCATTAGTAGGCAAACGAAATACGGTCCATCCTCGATAGCCTTCTTTTGGCGAGGAAGCACAAGTGTATCCTACCACAGAATAGTTTTTTTTGTATTTGCCACACGTCCTTTGAATCAGCTGTAGGAGAAAAGCATGCATACATGTAAAAACAATATGCTTCTTATCCTTTTATCTATAAAATGTCTTGCCCAACTATCTTAAATCACCTTACACATTTATTTTGGGATCCACTCCTGTAAACGTCATTTGCCTGATGGAGGCGGCGAGTGGAAAAGGAGCTTCTTATTTCATACAAGCACATTTTCATCCACGTTCACTCTCCTCACCTCCTCTTCTCGATTACCTTGAACCTTTTTCAAAAGGAGGCGTGAGAGGATGGAGGAGAGAAGTTGAGAAAATCTAATTGCTAAAATTACAGCGTCAGGCTGCTCTTAGTTCTGACCACGTCCTGTCAATCACAGACACAGCGAGGAACCCACTCCGGTTACTCTGTGGACAGAATGTTATGGTATGGTATTGAGCATTGCATTAGATACCCCTGGACCACCCAGTAGTACCCAGTGCCTGGTCTACTCTGTGTACCTGTTAGGAGTTTGCTCTTAGTCAGGGTGCCAGACTTGGAATAGGTGTTCGGAAGAGTGGTTTGTAAATAAGTGAATGTGGGTCAATACATGTAATGAACGTTATTTTCAAGGGTACATTGCTCGTCTAAATGAGGTTTCAACGTTTCAAAGGTTATTCACCACGTTCACAGGATACAACAGTTCTAGAACAGTAGAGTGAAATTCTTACCTCTGTCCAACAATTCAGTGATAATAATAATACTAATATAGATAATAATTTAAAATAGAATATATAATAAAAGTATGAATACAAACCACACAAGAACTATGATGAGAGTTAAAGAAGCACGAGAATGCGAAAAGTATGTACAGGTCAGTGCCAGTACCATATTCCATATGCAGGGATACTCGAGTGGTTGAGGTTGGTTTATACATAAAACGTGACTGGTAGTAAGATTACATGTAAACAGGGCTGAAAAGTGACTGTTAGCAAGAATACACGTATATACATACTTAGGTCTAATAATAGAATCCATTTAGCAGACGAAACTTACAGTCATGCATACGTACATTTTACATATGGGTGGTCCCGGGAATCGAACCCACTGCCTTGGCATTACAAGCTCCATCTACTGAGTTAGAAAGGACCACTAATATGGTCCATACACATTCTACTAATGGTAATATATACATGTAAACAGGAAATCTAATCAACAATATTTTTATTTTGTGTGTGTGTGTGTGTGTGTGTGTGTGTGTGTGTGTGTGTGTGTGTGTGTGTGTGTGTGTGTGTGTCTGGGTGCAGTTGCAGTTGCACTTAGACAATAAAATAAATACCGTATACTCTGTGGGTCCGGCACAATGCAATTCATTAATTGATACCAACGTTTTGACATCAGAGTTTCATCCGATGGTTTATCAAGGTGGAGCTACAACCATACTCACCTGGTAAAATAAATGTTCAACCTAAAAAAATATTATTTCCATTTATCCAACCTCAGATCTACATGAAGTGCCTAAGAAGAAGAGGCTAGGGTTTTGTTCCTGAACAAAGTCCCAACAAATGAGGATGGGAGAGTGTTAGTAAGCAGAGCACTCTCTCCGGCATTCAGATGTCTGATGTATATTCATAGTATACTTGACGGTTGTCTTGGATACGTGTTGGGGAATGGTAGAATTTATGTTTTCCTGAGAGGAAGTATTGGAGAGTGTTCTGCATCCCAAATGGCACCCTATTCCCTTTGTAGTGCACTACTAAAGTAGTGCACTGTATAGGGAATATGGTACTATATGGGACACAGCCTGTGTGAGCATACCTTTAGGGAATCTCTATCCTTGAATCTGTTGCCGTCTGACGGATGGCTGTAGTGGGGATGAATATATTGTTTTGATCGTTCATCTCACTAAATGTGACACAAAATCATAATAGAGTATATACAACTCAGGAGGGACACTGGAGTTCTATAGTAGCAGAGGGACAAATGATATTCAAGGTCAATGTTTACCAAAGTGCTCTAAAAGCATACCGTTATTGTGACTGAATGATTTTAGCACACGTAGTTTGCAGTGTTGGTGAGTAGTGAACTGCATGCAGTTAAACTATATAGTAATTAAATGCATTAGCTTGGAGGTAGGGCAAATACATTCATATCTTGATAGTGTTTTCAGTAGTTAATGACTTCTTGCCATAGAGCGGTGTCTCTAACTGCTGGAACTACACACAACTTTGTTTGGCAAAAATAAAATAGGGGTGAAGTAGGCAATGATTGTATTTCTTTTTCAGCATCAGACCTGCCTAATTCTCATAGAAAACATTGTTTTTGAGTTTAAGAGGCTAAATGAAACATTCTGTTAACATCTGAATCCAGAGTGATCTGTTATTGCAATTTGCATTCGATGAAATGTCATATTTAGATTTTTCACAAAGTTTTTTGCATGTAGTGAACTACTTTTTAAAAATAGCTTTAGTTAAGGAAGCTGTAGCTTAACTCCTTTCATTGTGAGTAATTGCTAGCTCAATACACTATATTTTCAGAGTAGCTTCCCCAACACTGTTAGTTTGTTTAGTTCCAGGTTGCACATGAAGGAAAATAAATCAAAGAACTTTCTCTTTTGTTCTCTGTCTCTCTCTCACACACACACACACACACACACACACACACACACACACACACACACACACACACACACACACACACACACACCATATGGCTCTCAGTCATTTTCATTGAAGAAAGCAGCAGCTGGGGACTGGAGGAGACTGTGGTGAAAATAAACTCAGGGGAGAGGTGACCCACTGAGTCTGCTATAGTGGTGTGTTTGTGTGTGCATGCGTGTGTGTGTGTTGAGACAACAGGGGTGGACTGGACAGGACATACCTCACCTCAGCATTACAGCACTAAAGCTTCAAGGGAGGCACATGCTACAAATTGGATCTGTGTGAGACAATTCAGCAGCAGTTTATGGACAAACCAGGGGTTGTTTTCACTCGGAACCAAACTGGCCAAAACTGGGAAGGATCTATATGAATTTGTTGAATAAGAAACACTCGTTTTCACCTAACATTGGGTCAGAGGGAAAATGTCATGTGTGGTATATTTTCTTTGGAAGGATGCATTGCAAAAAAAAGAGGTGTGCCTGTGTGTGAAGTGCTTGGCTTGAAGTATTTGAGAAGCTACTTTACAAAAAAATAAAAGCTTGTCCCCAATTGTATTTTTATCCAAACCCATTTCGCTGCAAGCCAATTGCTATTATGATCTACTGATTCCTTATATTTATCACCCGAAGTAAACAGAATATTCTAAGGAGTCCTTGAATTTAAGTATTCGCTCTCTCTCAGGACCTGAGCCCTAGGACCATGCCTCAGGACTACCTGGCCTGATGATTCCTTGCTGTCCCCAGTCCACCTGGTCATGCTGCTGCTCCAGTTTCAACCGTTCTGCCTGCTGCTATGGAACCCTGACCTGTTCACTGGACGTGCTACCTTGTCCCAGACCTGCTGTTTTGAACTCTCTACCACACCTGCTGTCTCTAACTCTGAATGATCGGCTATGAAAAGCCAACTGACATTTACTCCTGAGGTGCTGACCTGCTGAACCCTCTACAACCACTGTGACTATTATCTGACCCTGCTGGTCATCTATGAACGTTTGAACATCTTGGCCATGTTCTGTTATAATCTCCACCCGGAACAGTCAGAAGAGGACTGGCCACCCCTCAGAGCCTGGTTCCTGTCTAGGTTTCTTCCTAGGTTCTGGCCTTTCTAGGGAGTTTTTTCTAGCCACCATGCTTCTACATATTAAGGCACAAGGCGAGATCCAAATGCAGACACAGGAGGCAGATTGTTGGAGTCTTACAACATTTATTAATCCAAAGGGGCAGGCAAAAAAGGTGAAAACCAGATCAGAGTCCAGGAGGTACATAGTAGCAGACAGGCTCGTGGTCAAGGCAGGCGGGTACAGAGTCAAGAAACAGGCAGGGGTCAAAACCGGGAGTACTAGAAAAAGGAGAACGCAAAAAGCAGGAGATCAGGAAAACTGCTGGTTGACTTGGAAATATACAAGACGAACTGGTACAGAGAGACAGGAAACACAGGGATAAATACACTGGGGAAAATAAGCGACACCTGGAGGGGGTGGAGACAATCTCAAGGACAGGTGAAACAGATCAGGGTGTGACACTACGTCTACATTGCTTGCTGTTTTAGGTTTTAGGCTGGGTTTCTGTACAGCACTTTGTGACATCAGCTGATGTAAAAAGGGATTTATAAATACATTTGATTGAATGATTGATCCTTATCGAGACTAACTCCTGTGGTGATGTTGGTGTAATTCTGGCCACATTTAGAGATTCTCTCAGCTGAGGTGTGTGTTTTTCACTGTGGCAGTTGACTGCTGGGAGTAAATCTTTATGATGGTGCACGCCTTGCTCCCTCTGTGTCTGCTGCACACCTGCAGATCTCAGATTAAAACTGAATTATCTGTGTAGAGAGAGAGAGCATCTGCCACTGTCTCTTCCTCAATCATGGGTTTCATCTGGTGTTTGTTGTTGTCATTTTCCCTAGAAGTGAGAGTTGGAGAGAGGAGGCCTGCAGTCCAGCTTATATCCCTCTCTCTACGTAAACACCTGCATATTAACAGCATGTCACTCAATACCAAAACTGTCTATCTACCTGCAGGGAAAATGCTTCAACTTTAAATAGCCATTACGGCCACATGTTTACTACATTTTAGTAATTTACTAGACGCTCTTATCCAGAGGGGCTTACAATCAGTGCATTCAACTAGAACATGATAAACAACCACATATCACAGTCATTCTAAGAAAATCTATCTTCGAAATCAGATGAATTGCCAGTGGAATAGCCTATAAACTGACCTTGTACCAGGATAGTTAGTACGTATTCTACATGAATAACTACCAAAATCTATCAATATACCTGGAATGAAATAAGCTTCTTTCTTGTCATGTACAATGCCTTCAGAAAGTATTCACACCCCTTGACCTTTTACTCACTGTTGTGTTACAGCCTGAATTTTAAATGGATTAAATTGTCATTTTTTGTCACTGGCCTACAAACAATACCCCATAATGTCAGAGTAGAATTATGTTTTTAGAATTTTTTTGAAATGAATAAAAATGTAATGCTGAAATACCTTGAGTCAATAAGTATTCAACCCCTTTGTTATGGTAGCCTAAAAAAAGTTCAGGAGTAAAAATATGCCTAACAAGTCACATAATAAGTTGCATGGATTCACTCTCTGTACAATAATAGTGTTTAACATAATTTTTTGAATGACTTCCTCATTTCTGTACCCCGCACACAATTATCTGTAATGTCCCTCAGTTGAGCACTGAATTTCAAACACAGATTCAACCACAAAGACCAGGGAGTTTTTCCAATGTCTCGCAAAGAAGGGCACCTATTGGTAGATGGGTAAAAACAAATCAGACATTGAATGTCCCTTTGGAGCATGGTGAAGTTATGAATTACTTCACCATGGATACATGCATCCTTCCTAACTCAGTTGCCAGAGAGGAAGGAAACACCTCAGGGATTTCACCATGAGGCCAATGGTAACTTTTAAACAGTTACAGATAAAACTGAGGATGTCTCAACAACATTGTAGTTACTCCACAATACTAAGCTAAATGACAAAGTGAAAAGAAGAAAGCTTGTAGAGAATAAAAATATTCCAAAACATACATCCTGTTTGCAATAAGGCGCTAAAGTAAAACTGCAAAAAAATTGGCAAAGAACTTTATGTCCTGAATACAAAGTGTTATGTTTGGAGCAAAATCAACACATCACCAATTACTACTCTTCATATTTTCAAGCATGGTGTTGGCTGCGTCATGTTATGGGTTTGCTTGTCATTGGCAAGGACTAGGGAGTTTTTTAGAATAAAAATAAATAGAGTAGAGCTATGCTCCAACAGACACTGGGAGACAAATTCACCTTTCAGCAGGACAATAACCTAAAACAAAAGGCCAAATATACACTGGAGTTGCTTTCCAATACGACATTAAGTGTTCCTGAGTGGCCTAGTTGCAGTTTTTACTTTAATCAGCTTGAAAATCTATGACAATACTTGAAAATGGCTGTCAAGCAATGGTCAACAACCAACTTGTGTCAGTGTCCGTGTATAGGTGATGAGGAAAGGAGTCAATCGCAGGACACTGAAGTAATTTACTCAAATAAAAATTCAGTATACAAAATCCACGCAGGGAAAACAAGAACTACAAACACAACGAACAATACCAACAGTAAAACAATAACGCACAAAACATCATGATGACCAGAGGGTTTAAATAGGGAAGTAATCATAACCAAATGGGAACCAGGTGTGAACAATCAAGACATAACCAATCGACAAAGAAACATGGATCGGTGGCAGCTAGAAAGCCGGTGACGATGACCGCCGAACGCCACCTGAACAAGGAGAGGCACCAACTTCGGCGGAAGTCGTGACACTTGACTGAGCTTGAAGAATAAAAAAAAGAATAATCTACAAATAAATAAATACTGCCAAATGTGATTCTAACATCTATTGACTCAGGGGTGTGAATACTTATGTAAATGAGATATTTCTGTATTTCATTTTCATTTAAAAAAAAAACAACATTAAAACATGTTTTCACTTTGTCATTATGGGTTATTTTGTGTAGATGAGTAAGTTCTTTTTTATAAATTCATTTTAAATTCATTTCCACACAACAAAATGTGGAATAAGTCAAGGGGTATGAATACTTTCTGAAGGCACTGTAACTAAAGAGCCTCAATATAGACACTGTGATAAGGAAGAGATGTATATTAACTGAGGTGTTAAAATGGAGGATCCTTCACCACAGCAGATATGAAAGACCTCATATAGAAGCTTTAGAATCATCAACTGCAGGTGCACTGACCTTGTTTGACCCTGATCTCTCCCCTTCCTCTCCTCCTCCTTCTCCTCCTCTCTTCCTTCGTCATCCTCCTCTGACTATCATTCTGTTCTTGACGTGAGGGAGGGAAGGCAGGAAATCAATGGGAGAGAACAAAGCTGTTAAATACAGCCATTCCAGGTTACTTTGTCAAAAGGAGGGAATCATTTCCATACCATTAGCTTCTATTCAGAGCTATAGATTGTTTCCACACAACTATAATGTTATTATGTCCCCCTTGATAGACATGGTTACAGCTTTTCTGAAAAACAGACATTTCTTTGCCATGCATTTAGGGCCCTAGAAGGATATCATCCTATACTTCCATATGCCATTACAGAAGCATTTACGAAAGTGGGCTTGTATGCTAAACTGAATGCAATATCCTCTTCTCTTGCTTCTACCTGGAGGGAAACCAGGGGGAAAGCGTCAGCATGCCTAGAATGTAATGAGTTTAGCCTTATTCACAATGCATCATGGTTGAAGTCCCCCCCACCCACCCCACACACTCTCGATGGGAATACGACACACACACACACACGTCACAAACCCAAGGGAAGACTATGCCAGGAGCTATAGACAGACACTGATTGGCTGGGCTGATTTGTCCACACTCCAGGTGTGACTAGAGGTTAACTAGAATGGGGAACATTCCCACTTTGGGGAGGCTGCTGTTTATCATGAGGCTGGAGCTGCCTGAGGAAGAATACGAGACGACCAACCACAGAGTTCAATACAACATTATATTTTATATCTCTAAGCTGAAACGTGTTAGGTGAGGCTGAATAGATATAGGAACTAATGGTGCAGTCTGTGGTGTGTGTGTGTATGTATCTCTGTGTCTGTGCACGATTGACACATTGCTTTGAACAGACGTACAGAGAGCTTGAAGAAGCCTTCCCGGGCCCAGTGGCAGGTTGATGGCAGTAAAGGGGGTTGTGAGCAGAGCAGAGCTGTCAGGTGTTGAGGTGTCTGACAGACAGAGGGGTCAGGAGGAACCACAGGGGGCCATTATCAGAGGCCACGCTGTTCCCCTAACACACTGTGTACAGCTGCACCATTCACGCACGCACGCATGCGCGCAGTCTTAAAAAGACAAACTGTACAGAGCACAACTGCAAAAATACTATTTAATTGCTTTTTAAACGATCTGTTTAGTCTCCTGGGGAAAAGAGATCACCGACCTTACGCCTCCCACTGTCAGAGCAGTGCTATTTTCACAAATACATTAATCGTGGCTGCGAATGAGAGACCATCTTCATGCTTAATTCACAAGCATTTTGAGAAAAAATGCAAACTCATATCTCCAATGCAGAATCTAACTCTACTTCAAATCCCATTTATATTTGAACATATTTTTTTTTCAGAGAATGGTGCTGGAGGGGATGGCTGCCGTTTTACGGCATCCTAACCAATTGTGCTATTTAGTGTGTTATTTCGCATGTTAGTGACTTATTTTGTACATAATGTTTCTGCCACCGTCTCTTATGACTGAAAAGAGCTTCTGGATATCAGAACAGCGATTACTCACCTCGAACTGGACAAAGATGTTTTCTTTAAGGAGTCGGATGGGAAGGATTTTCTGCTGCTCCCGGACCAGGCCCAAATCCCCGTAATTCGCATGAACAGGAAACGCCGTTACAGGGGACGCAGATCCTGGTGCCTCGTGAGAATTAGTTGGCGAGTGGTTAACCCACCTCTATCATCCGTCCTATTGGCCAATGTACAATCGTTGGAGAATAAACTGGATGAGCTCCATTCAAGAGTATCCTACCAATGGGAAATTAAAAACTGTAATATCTTATGTTTCACCGAGTTGTTGCGACGACATGGATAATATACAGTTGGCTGGGTTTTTCATCCATCGGCAAGACAGAACCACTACCTCCGGGGTGTGTCTATTTGTCAATAACAGCTGGTGCGCAAAATCGAATATTAAAGAAGTCTCAAGGCTTTACTCGCCTGAGGTAGAGTACCTCATGATGAGCTGTAGACCACACTATTTACCAAGAGAGTTTTCATCTATATTTCTCGTTGTTCTATTTACCACCACAAACCGATGCTGGAAATAAGATCGCACTCAACAAGCTGTATGAGGCAATAAGCAAACAAGAAAATGCTCATCCAGAGGTGGCGCTCCTGGTGGCCGGGGACTTTAATGCAGGAAAACTTAAATAAGTTTTACCTCATGTCTACCAGCCCATCACATGTGCAACTAGAGAAAAAAACACTCAACACCACCATTACTCCACACACAGAGACGCGTACAAAGCTCTCCCTCACCCTCCATTTGGCAAATCTGACCTTAATCCTATCCTCCTGATTCCTGCTTACAAGCAAAAACTAAAGTAGGAAGTACCAGGGACTCGCTCAATATGGAAGTGGTCAGATGATGCAGATGCTAAGCTATAGGACTGTTTTACAGGACTGTTAATTTTGTATTTTCTTTATTTATCTAACTAGTGAAGTCAGTTAAGAACAAAGTCTTATTTACAATGACGGCCTACTTGTAAATCCACCCCGGCCAAGCCCTCCCCTAACCCGGACAGTTTTGGTCTGCCCTATGGGACTCCCAGTCATGGCCAGTTGTGATACAGCCCAGTATTGAACCTGGGTCTGTAGTGGCACCTCTAGCATGAATATGTAGTGCCTTAGAACGCTGCGCCACTAGGGAGCCCAATAAGTGCATCGGTTGCATCACCGCCTGGTATGGAAACTGCTCGGCATCCGACTGCAAGGCGCTATAGAGGGTAGTGCGAACAGCCCAGTACATCACTGGGGCCAAGCTTCCTGCCATCCATGACCTCTATACCAGGCGGTGTCAGAGGAAGGCACTAAAAATTGTCAAAGACTCCAGCCACCCTAGTCATAGACTGTTCTCTCTGCTACCACACGGCAGGTGGTACCGGAGCACCAGGTCTAGGTCCAAAACTCTCCTTTACAGCTTCTAGCCATAAGACTGCTGAACAGTTCATCAAATGGCTACCCGGACTGGTTGCATTGACCCCCTGTATATAGCCTTGTTATTGTTATTTTATTGCGTTAATTGATTTTTTTACAGTTTATTTATTTTCTTAACTCTTATTTTTCTTAAAATTGCATTGTTTGTTAAGGGCGTGTAAGTAAGCATTTCACTGCATTTCACTGCTTTAAAGGGAGTGTGTGTATGTGTGAGAGAGACAGTTTTAAAGGGAGTCTGTGCAAATGATTTGATTTGATATGTATGGTTCACATTTTAGGATATGCCTACTCCCTATGGAGTTTTTTCATAGGAAATAGGTAAATTTCTCTTAGGAAGTATTGGCTTTATTTCAGACAGTAGGGATGTCCTAAAATGTACACCATACCACCTGTTCCACGCTGGTTGATTGGAACACCTTTCAATAATGTACTCATGGCATTCACGCAAGGACTATAGGCATAGCACAATGGCTATTTTGATTTAAAATGTATTCATTTAGGGTTCAACGTATATAGAACATGTATTGCCTACAATCTTCGATAAAAAGGTGCTATCTAGAACCTAAAATGGTTTTTCGGCTGTCCCCATAAGAGAACTCTTTCAAGAGCCTTTTTTGGTTCCAGGTAGAACCCTTTTAGGTTCCATGTAGTACCCTTTCCACAGAGCGTTTACATGGAACCCAAAAGGGTTCTACATGGAACCAACAAGGGTTCTCCTATGGAGACAGCCAAAGAACTCCTTTGGAACTCTTTTTTTCTAAGCGTGTACTCTCCGTAGAAGATCGGTAGCTATCTTCTGAATTTCGTTGAGTGCCTTAGATTTTCATGATAATAACATATCATATTGGCGAGGCAATCACTGTGTGTTATTTTGACATGACCACCCTCTTCAGTAACCATTGAAGAGGTGGAATGTTCTAATGGCCAAAGTCATTAATCAGTTCCCTGTCCTAAATGGCACCCTATTCCCTTTGTAGGACACTACTTTTGATCAGGTCCCATGGGCTCTGGTCAAGAGTAGTGCACTATGTAGGGAATAGGTTGTCATTTGGGAAACAGACCAGTTCAAAAGGGCTACCTAGACAATGGGCATTTGAATCAGGAACACCTATGACACCTACAGTGCATTCGGAAAGTATTCAGGCCCCTTGACTTTTTCCACATTTTGTTACGTTACAGCCTTACTCTAAAATTGATTCAATTGTTTTTTTCTCCTCATAAATTTACACACAATACCCCATAATGACAACGTTAAAACAGGTTATAGACATTTTTGCCAATTTATTAAACATAAGAAATGGATATGACACTACAAGGTTATGACACCTGTATTTGGGAAGTTTCTCCCATTCTTCTCTGCAGATCCTCTCAAGCTCTGTCAGGTTGGATGGGGAGTGTCGCTGCACAGATTTTTTCAGGTCTTTCCAGAGATGTTTGCTTCGGTTCAAGTCCGGGCTCTGGCTGGGCCACTCAAGGACATTCAGAGACTTTTCCGAAATCACTCCTGCGTTGTCTTGGCTGTGTGCTTAGGATCATTGTCCTGTTGGAAGGTGAACCTTCTCGCCAGTCTGAGGTCTGAAGGATCTCTCTGTACTTTGCTCCATTCATCTTTCCCTCTATCCTGACTAGCCTCCCAGTCCCTGCCACTGAAAAATATTGCCACTGTATGATGCTGCCACCAACGTGCTTCACCGTAGGGATGGTGCCAGGTTTACTCCAGGCGTGACGCTTGGCATTCAGGACAAAGATTCCATCTTGGTTTCATCAGACCAGAGAATCTTGTTTCTCATTGTCTGAGAGTCATTTTGGCAAACTCCAAGTGGGCTGCCATGTGCCTTTTACTGAGGAGTGGCTTCCGTCTGGCCAATCTGCCATAAAGGCCTGATTGGTGGAGTGCTGCAGAGATGATTGTCCTTCTGGAAGGTTCTTCCATCTCCACAGAGCTACTCTGGAGCTCTTTCAGAGTGACCATTGCGTTGTTGGTCACCTCCCTGACCAAGGCCCTTCTCCCCCGAATGCTCAGTTTGGCCAGGCGGCCAGCTCTAGGAAGAGTCTTGGTGTTTCCAACTTCTTCCATGAAAGAATGATGGAGGCCACTGTGTTGTTGGAGACCTTCAATGCTGCAGACATTTTGGTTTACCCTTTTCAAAATATGTGCCTTGACACAATCCTGTCTCGTAGCTCTATGGACAATTCCTTCGACCTCAGGGCTTGTTTTTTGCTCTGACATGCACTGTCAACTGTTGGACCTTATATAGACAGGTGCCTTTCAAAATCATGTCCAATCAATTGAATTTACCACAGGTGGACTCCAATCAAGTTGTAGAAACATCTCAAGGATGATCATTGGAAACAGGATGCACCTGAGTTCAATTTCTCATAGCAAAGTGTCTGAATGCTTATGTAAATACGATATTTATGTTTTTAATTTTTAATACATTTGCAAACATTTCTAAAAACCTGTTTTCACTTTGTCATTATGGGTGTATTGTGTGTAGATTGATGAGGTTAAAATATAATTTAATCAATTTTAGAATAAGGCTGTACCGTAACAAAATATTGAACAAGGGAAGGGGTCTGAATACTTTCCAAATGCACTGTATCTACTTGTCTTTTGTTGGGCCTCCTCTCCACTTCCAGTAATGCTTTATTGTTGACTCCTAATTAGAATGATGTGAGCAGATGATGACAAATGAAATGCATCTCCCTGGGTGTGTAATTGGACTGTGATCTGACTGTAACTTGTCTGGTTGTGAAATTGGAACTCTATACTCCTCAACACCCAGAATGGAATCACAGTCAAAGGTTGTCAATATTAATGACGTTGATATGCTGTGCGTTAACCACATGAAAAAGACAATTTTCCAACATATGAATATTTGACGGACAATAAAGCTTTTTACATTTAAATCTAACTGAAGTAAATTTGAATCAAGATGGAGTTGCCTACACTGAATTTAAGCAAATAACCCAATTTAAAATGTTCACCACGGGTTGAAATGATGCAGACACACACCAAACAGTTGTCAGACTTTGACTAGACAGGTCAGCAGACTATAGTCTTGGACTTTTTTTCTTGTTGACACACAGCAAATTGTCTCTGACAGAGTTTTCTCTGTTTGGGTATAGGAAAGATCTGTTCGGGAATAAAAACATTCCCATTAAAAATATTGCTAAGGCCCTCACTGTACGTTAACTCAGCAGGGTGTTGAAAAATACAATTAGGATTATACATTTTCACGTCATGTTTTGCTCACCAGAGACCAACGGACATGAAACCAAACAGTATGGTGCCATTTGGCGTAGAGACAACACACCGTAAAAGACCAATTTCCTTTATCTTGACTTTATCTCTCTGTTTTAAAACTGCCAGGCCACAAATCCACAACCGCATGCTATGTGTAACGAGTGAGTTATGATCAAAAGCCATTTCTTAATTAATCCTGTTCATGCTTTGTAATTGAACATAACATTCAAACAACAATCAGCTGTAACCTTCTCCCTTAATCATCCAAACCAATTGGCATTTTACTTACTGAGAGAGACATTTTTCACAGGATGCGTTTAAGGCTAGTGAATACAGAAAGCTCAAAGATAAAGCCAGGTTCACAAGAATCATTTTGGTTTACGGTGTCCGTAGGACAGCCTCCGCCTCACAAGAAGTGCCAGCCTCAACCATTTCCTTATGAGGCTGTCCTTTTGGTCACTTTGAGTACTTCACATTAAACCTCTTAAGTTTCGAACCCTTTCTATCAATTTTCACCTAAAATGACATACCCAAATCTAACTGCCTGTAACTCAGGACCTGAAGCAAGGATATGCATATTTTTGATACCATTTGAAAGGAAACACTTTGAAGTTTGTGGAAATGTAAAATTAATGTAGGTAAATATAACACATTACACATTGAAATGCAAGAGAAAGGCCATAATGTACGATTCCAGGTTAGGCAGTATTTAGATTATGGCCACTAGATGGCAGCAGTATATGTGCAACATTTTAGAACCATTGCATTTCTGTTCAAAATGTTGTATCAAGACTGCCCAAATGTGCCAAATTGGTTTATTAATACATTTTCAAGTACATAACTGTGCACTCTCCTCAAACAATAGCATGATATACTTTCCCTGTAATAGCTACTGTAAATTGGACAGTGCAGTTAGATTAACAAAAATTGAAGCTTTCTGCCCATATCAGATATGTCTATATCCTGGGGAATGTTCTTGTTACTTACAATCTCATGCTAATCACATTAGCTCAACCATCCCGCGGGGGGGACACCGATCGCAGTTTATGGCCACTTCACCCCAGAGAACATAAAAACAGCAGCTAGCTTAACTTAATCTTGGGAAACCCACACACATAAACTGCACCGGCAGATAGTGGACAGAGAGAGACTGCTGAGTTGAGAGCTATCTCTACCTCTATCTCACACGAATCACACCAAAATGTGTGTGGTTTCGTGCCATTTGGTCACTGTGTGCTTCACACTTTATGGTCAGTTCATGCTCAGAAATGGACAACTGACCTGAGAGATACCCTACTCTTATCTCAAGCAAAATCACATTTCTCAGTTTCTGTCCCCGAAAGTTCCCTAAATCCCGGAACAGAGCTTAGCCTTATAGCGACCTCAATGTGTTCCAGTCTGAAAAAAACGAGACTCCGCTGATTTATAAACTCTAGTGTATTTTTCCCGGCCTGCTCACAGATTCGTCTAGGGCGGTCTCGGGACTTCATTGTCCATAATTTTGTGTCAAGGGACATCTTGCATTGGTCTACAAACTAAAAATGGCCGCCACATGCGATCCACTGCAGCGTTTACCTCTGCCTGGACATGAGAGCCTGGCTGCATCCAGGGAACAAACAATACTCCAAGACAATTGTGTATTTCTGAAGGGATTGGATAGGTGTGAGCAATGTGGTAAAATGTCATATCAGGGGACAATATGGAGCTATTAAAGTATTCCCTATACCTTTCAAAGTCTTTCAGATCTAGATTATAGAAAAGTAGCTGCGGGTTATGTCTGTAGGGGCCCTCATTAGACAAGCTCCTAGGCACAGGTAATAATGGACCCCTGAGGCCCCACTTCATATTGCCTGGTTATAATTTGCTCACATCACACTGAGAGCAAATGAGCGGTTCTGGCTAAGTGGCAGACCTCCAGCAGCTCCACCTGCTACTGTATGCCTATGTGTGAGCAAAAATCCAACGTCTCAGAACTGTCTCTCCCTCTTAGTCGGTAACGCTTTATAAGAACAAATACCATATAAATTATTTTTAAGGTAGATCATTATAAAGTGTTCCTTCTTAGTTTTATATTACTGTACCAGCAGCGTTGGTAATACAGACCCAAAGGGTTGCATCTTTTTCTTCCTGCCCAGCGCTAAGATACGGGATTCAGCTAATACATTTATCACCAAGGCTTTGATTGGTTGAATCAGATGTGCTATTGCTAGGCTAGAATGAAAAATGTGCACCACTTTGGGTCCCATGGACCAGGAAGAATCAAGAGTGGGAAAACACTACTGCTGTACAGTAAGCACATTGTGCAACTTCCCCTGCTCTGGGTCCTATTGTTCATGGCTTGTCACATTGCATTGCGTTGAGGATAATGTGATTTTAGATCTCTGGCTGGGATCAAACTGACATTGCTGACCCCTGTGTCGCCCAGCTTGTGGTGGATACTGTGATCTCTGCCAGCTCAAACACCAATGAATCTCCCTTTGAGCTATTGCTGCCTCCACACACTGCATGACTTCTGTCATCTTTTGCTGTGTTTGCATGGTGGGGTGTAGACACACACACGCACACACACACACGCACACACACATGCACACACATGCACACACGCACACACACAGACACACACACACACACACACACACACGCACGCACACACAAACACACACGCACACACTGATGGAAGGACAGATACACACATGCAAACACACACACTGTTTCAGTGGTAGAATATAAGCCCCCAACAGTTGATGTTTTTATAGAAGTGGTAGTATTGCACTGCTGGAATTGGTTAAACATATATTTTATTTGTATGTCTGCATAGTTCATGTGGCGTGGGTAGGTGGTGGAATATAAAACTGAAAAAACGATCCTGACATTCAAGAGGATGTTTATTAAAATTGAGATTTGACCCCAATTATAGAAGACCAAACTGAGTTAGTTTGACCTCAATTTGTTGGTAATTAGGAAACACATTCAATGATTAAATGTCAGTTGTTTGATATTCTGCGAGATCACAGTATAATTAACTTCACTCACAACAGCCACGCTTATTGTTCTCTGTTGCTCAAATCTATCCTAACACTCATACAAAAAAAGGTGTAAAAACACTTGAACTTTGCAACAATTATTTTACCTGTTATTTATATGAATTTGTATTTATAATTTTTGTGAATACAAGTGAATGACAGAGTTAAAACAGATACATAAAGATGGATACAGTGTGTCCATATTTATCCTCGTCTTTTCCTTAATGAAGGCCTATCTACTGCTTGTTCCTGATGTATACGCTATGTATTCTTAATTAAATTCAATCAATCATGAATAAAGATCAACGCCTGTAAATTGATTTAAGTATCTATTAATGAAACGGACACAAAGCGAGATCCTTGAAGTAGAATCAAACTTTGTTGAAAATGCTGTCTCCCCCAATTATAGCAATATCCTATGATAACTCTTACTGCAGTTCCCCAGCAACTGACTGACAATGAATGACTTGCTTATCATCCTGTGTGTTTGAGCACCACTGCACATGACAGCTTGTGCAGTTATTAATATTCAGAGTCAAAATTATGCTCATCAGCTCATGTAGGATTTCGACCGTTCATCAGCAACTATTGTGGTTCTGTTTCTTTTACGTTGGATCAGGGGTGTGTTTTAGTCGTTGATGAAAAGTCTAGCCACAAATTACTTTTCAAAACGGATATTAACAAGATTGTGCTGACACAGCCGCTGCACTTATTTGTAAGACGGCACCCTTTTTTTAAATGGATTTCTGTATTTTATGCTTTCTTATAATAAAAAATGGAGGAAACAGAAGATACCTGCACACTGCTCTTGATAGTATCCCTTTAATAAGCTTTATATATCGGCCTAAATACCTTTTTTTTTTTTATTATGTAGACATAGCTCCACCCACATCCGTTTCATGCGTCAAATTGGGTTGGAGTCAAGGGAAACTAAGTACTTGTTACCAAATATAACAATGTGCATTTCAGAAAAATTTGAATAAAGTGTGTACAAAGCTCTGACAAAGGCCTTGAGACTGATACATAAAAGCTTATTTAAAGAGCAGTGATACTATCAAGAGCAGTGTGTGGGTTTCTTCTTTTTTCTCATATTATTCAACTGTTACCATGCACCTGCAAAAAAAGATAACTCAGATGTGCGAGTGCCTTTTGAATAAAAAAATACACATACAAAAATAAGACGTACTGTTTATACAATTCCAGCAGGTGATTGCGTCCTAAGTGTAGAGCATCAAGAGGATACTGTAGGCTAAAATGGGGGATATAGGCTACATCTTGTCCAGACTTAGACTATGTCTTATCCAGGATAATCTTGTTAATTTGTTACACAGTTGGCCAAGAGTCCCAACTCTTCCTGCTACTAAATCATCACCATGCAGGGAACTCCACTCTACACACTTGATCTATAACAGGGTCATATTCACAAGGCACCAAACAGTCTGAAACAAAGGAGGGACAACTTGAACTTGTCCAATGAGAAATGCTCGCTTTTGGTTTCAGTTGCAAAACGTTTTGCTACATTTTGCCAAACATAAGCTAATCTATTTGCAATAACCTGTAAAGAGATGAGTTTAAAGAAGTCCTAGTCACCAAATAAAGTGGATTATGAAGATCCTCTTTGGGACTCTGTCTGTGAGGTCATCATATGGGCGTCAAACTAAGGTTTATGGGGAGGAAATCAGAGCTCAGCCCAGCACTGACTTACCAACTCAAACCGCATGTTATTGTTACTGTACAGTACCTGGTGTTCTATGGCTGCGGTTCCCAAACTGAGGGGAACAAATATTCTTTATGTTGATTACCTTTTGCAGATCCAAATTAGCTATCCACGTTGATTCAACATATATATATATATATATATATATATATATATATATTTTTAAATTTTTTTGTTTTTTAATTTATTTTTATGAAAGGATGTGGAAACACTGTCCCATACCTAATGTGCTATAAACTCAGCAAAAAAAGAAACGTCCTCACTGTCATCTGTGTTTATTTTCAGCAAACATAACAAGATTCAACAACTGAGACATAAACTGAACGAGTTCCAAAGATTTGTGGCTAACAGAAATTGAATAATGTGTCCCTGAACAAAGGGGGGTCAAAATTAAAAGTAAGAGTCAGTATCTGGTGTGGCCACCAGCTGCATTAAGTACTGCAGTACATCTCCTCCTCATGGACTGCAACAGATTTGCCAGTTCTTGTTGTGAGATGTTAACCCACTCTTCCACCAAGGCACCTGCAAGTTCCCGGACATTTCTGGGGGGAATGGCCCTAGCTCTCACCCTCCGATCCAACAGGTCCCAGATCCAGGTCCGGGCTCTTCGCTGGCCATGGCAGAATGCTGACATTCCTGTATTGCAGGAAATCACTCACAGAATGAGCAGTATGGCTGGTGGCATTGTCATGCTGGAGGGTCATGTGAGGATGAGCCTGCAGGAAGGGTACCACATGAGGGAGAAGGATATCTTCCCTGTAACGCACAGCATTGAGATTGCCTGCAATGACAACAAGCTCAGTCCGATGATGCTGTGAGACACCGCCCCAGACCATGGCGGACCCTCCACCTCCAAATCGATCCCGCTCCAGAGTACAGGCCTCGGTGTAATGCTCATTCCTTCGACGATAAACGCGAATCTGACCATCACCCCTGGTGAGACAAAACCATCATCAGTGATGAGCACTTTTGCCAGTCCTGTCTGGTCCAGCGACAGTGGGTTTGTGCCCATAGGCAACGTTGTTGCTGGTGATGTCTGGTGAGGACCTGCCTTAAAACAGGCCTACAATCCCTCAGTGCAGCCTCTTTCAGACTATTGCGGACAGTCTGAGCACTGATGGAGGGATTGTGAATTCCTGGTGTAACTCAGGCAATTGTTGTTGCCATCCTGTACCTGTCCTGCAGGTGTGATGTTTGGATGTAATGATCCTGTGCAGCTGTTGTTACACATGGTCTGCCACTGCGAGGACAATCACCTGTCCGTCCTGTCTCCCTGTAGCGCTGTCTTAGGCGTCTCACAGTACGGACATTGCAATTTATTGCCCTGGCCACATCTGCAGTCCTCATTCCTCCTTGCAGCATACCTAAGGCACGTTCATGAAGATGAGCAGGGACCCTGGGCATCTTTCTTTTGGTGTTTTTCAGAGTCAGTAGAAAGGCCTCTTTTCATAACTGTGACCTTAAATGCCTACCGTCTGTAAGCTATTTGTGTCTTAATGACCGTTCCACAGGTGCATGTTCATTAATTGTTTATGGTTCATTGAACAAGCATGGGAAACAGTGTTTAAACCCTTTATAATGAAGATCTGTGAAGTTATTTGGATTTTTTCAAATTTTCTTTGAAAGACAGGGTCCTGAAAAAGGGACATTTCTTTTTTTGCTGAGTTTGGAAAACTACAGTGCTGTAGCCAACTACTGTATGTTCTGTAGTCAACTACTGTGCTGTAGCCACTTCCTGTATGTGCTGTAGCCAACTATTGTGCTGTAGCCAACTACTGTGATGTAGCCACTTCCTGTATGTGCTGTATCCACTTCCTATATGTGCTGTAGCCAACTACTGTGATGTAGCCACTTCCTGTATGTGCTGTAGCCAACTACTGTGATGTAGCCACTTCCTGTATGTGCTGTAGCCAACTACTATGATCTAGCCACTTCCTCTATGTGCTGTAGCCAAATACTGTGATGTAGCCACTTCCTGTATGCGCTGTAGCCAAATACTGTATGTGCTGTAGCACACTATTGTGCTTTACCCAACTACTGTGCTGCAACCAACTCCTCTATCACGTGACAATGATTGAAGAGTTGGCAACAGCACATACAGTACAGGACCAGGTTGGGCAATAAGAATCTGTCATGAGAATCTATTTGCTGACAGTTGTTTTGATCTGATATTAGCTTTGAAGACAATCCATGGGAAACGACCACAGCTAACTGCTTGACTAGCCATGCGGGCAGTGTATGGAAATGAAAACAAATCCCACCACTCTCAGGGATAATCCAGAGACAGGGTTTCATCTGATCCAAATTGAAATCAAAGGGTGAAATGGCAGCCATGTTTTATGGAGTAGTTCTACTCACTGCAAAGCTGCCTGTCTGCTCTGGTTATGTTAGCTAGCTAGGTGACAGCAGATGACTCATTTATTACTCTGCCTGGGTTACTGAAGTCACCAAAATAATCATTTGGTTGTGTTTTTTGAACGTCTCACGTAACATTAGATCATTTTTTTTCAAAGAACACAATAGAATTTTCATTCGTTTATGTTACTGTGGGCTATTTACTGCCACATTGTCACAGTATCCACAGAAGGTGGCGCCCCTCCTCGGTCGGGCGGCACTCGGCAGTCGTCGTCGCCGGCCTACTAGGTGCCACCGATCCATGTTTCTGTGTCTTTTGGTTTTGTCTGTCTGTTCCGCACCTGTTTCTTGTCTGTCATTAGTGGGGGTGGTATTTAGTGTGTCTTTTCAGTTCAGGATTTCGTGCGGGATTGTTTGATGTCATTTCAGGATAGACGTTAGTGAGCACTGCTCCCTATTTTCTATTATTGACCGGGCTGCGCCCCGTGCGTCATTTGTTTTGGGAACGTGTTTCCCTCTTTGATTATTGTGTGCGCCCTGTGCCTTTCGGCTTCTTGTGTTTTCCGGATTATTATGAAATACTACGATCTACCGGACCTCTCTCTCCCACAATTGACTCTGCCTTTCTACTGATCCTGGTAATCGTGACACACATGCTCATCTGTGGAGCGCATGGAACAGCAGATATTCTTAGAAAAAGTGATATCCTGAACTAGAGCTCATTTCTAGAGCTCAAATTTTTTGGAGTTATTTTTTGGAAACCTCAGAATCTGATGTTTTGGCGCTCCGTTTCCCTGCCTCTGTGACATGACATGTCCTCTTAAAGTGGCTTAAGACACAAATTATGTTTGTGATATCGAAATTCAAACAAAATATGAGTGTTAAGTAGACGTATTTAGGTAAGGTCAGGACGGAGGCGGGCATGACTTAAAAAACAAGGTCAGAAATTTCAAATTTACATTCATATGCAGTCAAAATGACTGCCTCTGCGCTTCCAGTGTTAGACAGCAACTTTAGAGGCTGAAAGGAACTGATCTTACTGAACCTCTGTCCTATTATGGACACCGTATTCTAGAACTTTCTCCCCTAAACTTGTGCTTTGGGAGGCCATTATGCGTCACAAGGACATCAAGGGTGAATGAGTAATCCTCAGGGCTCATCGACAAGCTGTCATAAATCTACTGCACTAACATGAATGGTTTTAAATCAATTATACTGCACTGTACCTGCTCTGACCTGCTGCATGAACAACACACAACATTGAAGTCAATTAAGACATCCGCTCTCAGGAGTCCTGTTCATTTAGGCACCAAATGGAAGAAACCCAGCTGGGTGTTATTTTAACCTTTATTTAACTAGGCAAGTCATTTAAGAGCATATTCTTACTTACAATGACAGCCTACCGGGGAACAGTGGGTTAACTGTCTTGTTCAGGGGCAGAACAACAGCTTTTTACCTTCTCAGCTCAGGGATTCAATCAAGCAACCTTTCGGTTACTGGCCCAACGCTCTAACCACTAGGAAACCTGCCGCCCCATTATGCTACAGTGTGCTCTACTTAACATGACCAGTTTCACTCCATTTTCAACACTGTCAGGTCATGTACTTACTTATTACTTATTATGAACTATAAGCAAACGTTTATATTGTATTTAATAATGAAAGGCTCAGTTTTATATCTAGCGATTGTGCCATGACTATAATCATATCAATTATTTTGATGATAATGTGACTAATACTGAAGAGTTTCATTCCAAAACGTATCCATTTAAAAAAAGGTTGGTAAATTAGCTTCTATTGTTTAAAGAATTTCTGAAACAGATTGGTGTGTTTTTTCACTATCTAATCATGTACTATATTTGTTTGGTATTGGTATTTGGTATTTTATTAACGTTATACACTAAATGTACACATTTGTTTTTGCTAACGCTATGCACTGAATGTACAAAACATTTTTTTTTGCTGACGCTATTTAGCAGATGCTGTTACCCAGAGAGAAAATATAAAAAAATATACAGTAGTCAAACATTCCATTCCAGCTAAACAACGGATATGTAGCATTTCGCAAAACATTATAATAACACATATCTAAAATCTATGAATAAAAAACCTGGTAAAAAAATCTGAGAACAGGTACTCATAATCAATCAACGCTAGTGGAAAATGTGTGATGTAGCTTTTTAGAAATACACTCTTGAATTCCTTAAGGTAATTATGATGTTTTCACTTTGAGCGTAATGTGATCACATGCTGAGTTGCTTCAATTGAACATCACTTTGAAATGGATCCCTGGAGTGAAAAAACTCTTTATATCCATTTATTGTAAGTAATGCTACTCATGAGCCTATAGTACTTTACATTACACTTACTTCCCAGTGGGCAAAACTGGTTACAATGACATAAGGCTAAATTAAGTATTTTGTGACGTCACAGTCAGGTTGTGTAATGGTTGCAAGAGGACGTTTTTTTAGGCCTGAAAAATAAAACAACATTTTTAAAAAAGTCCTTAACCTGTTAGGGTATAGGGGGCAGTATTTTCACGGCTGGATAAAAAAATGTACCCGATTTAATCTGGTTACTAATCCTACCCAGTAACTACAATATGCATATACTTATTATATATGGATAGAAAACACCCTAAAGTTTCAAAAACTGTTTGAATGGTGTCTGTGAGTATAACAGAACTCATTTGGCAGGCAAAACCCTGAGACAGATTCTGACAGGAAGTGGATACCTGATGTGTTGAATTGACTTTAAGCCTATACCATTGAAAAACAAAGGGGGTGAGGAATGTTTTGGCACTTCCTATTGTTTCCACAAGATGTCCCCAGCCTTTACAAAGTGTTTTGAGTCTTCTACAGTGAGATCTGACTGAAGAAGAGCGTTGGAACGGCGATGGCCCATTAGACACCTGGCGTGCGATTTGATGGTGGGTACTCTCATTCCGAAACGTTTTAAAAGAGAACCCAATGGTCCGCCTTGAATTTTATTCATGTTCTGGTTAAAAAAGGCCCTAATGATTTATGCGATACAACGTTTGACATGTTTGAACGAACGAAAATATATTTTTTCCGTTCTTGAAGTGAAGTGAAGTCCGGCTGGCTTAGATCATGTGCTACAACACGGAGGTTTTTGGACATAAATGATGAGCTTTTTTGAACAAAACTACATTCGTTATGGACCTGGGATTCTTTGGAAGTGACATCTGATGAAGAGAATCAAAGGTAATGGATTATTTACATAGTATTTTCGATTTTAGATCTCTCCAACATGGCGGTTAGTCTGTATCGCAATGCGTATTTTTCTGGCGCAGTGCTCAGATTATTGCAAAGTGTGATTTCCCAGTAAGGTTAATTTTAAATCTGGCAAGTCCATTGCGTTCAAGAGATGTAAATCTATAATTCTTTGAATGACAATATAATATTTTACCAATGTTTTCTAATATTAATTAATTATTTTGTTGTCATGACTTGACTGCCGGTATTGGAGAGAAACGATTTCCTGAACATCAACGCCATAGTAAAACGCTGTTTTTAGATATAAATATGAACTTGATAGAACTAAAAATGCATGCATTGTCTAACATAATGTCCTAGGAGTGTCATCTGATGGAGATTGTAAAAGGTTAGTGCATAATTTTAGCTGATTTTATGGTTTTGGTGACGCCTGTCTTTGAATCGACAATACACTACACACAGCTATTGTCAATGTACTCTCCTGACATAACCTAACTTTATGCTTTCCCCGTAAAACCTTTTTGAAATTGGTAAACGTGGTTAGATTAAGAAGATGTTTATCTTTCAAAGGCTGTAAGTTAGTTGTATGTTTGAGAAATTTGAATTTTGACATTTATTTGGTTTCAAATTTGCCGCTCTTGAAATGCACCTGCTGTTGATAGGGTGCGCCACGGGTGGCACGCTAACGTCCCACATAGCCCAACCTGGTCTAAGATCTTTACCTGGTTGTAATATGGTTATCTGGCAATAGTATAAGGAACTTGATGCAGTAGCAATCGGTTTGGCCAGAAGCCTATATTCCACACTTCCACAAGGTGTGAGATGGGTGCTTATTTCAGGACAAAGGAATGTGACATTCTGGTGAGAACGTCTGTACAGCACAATGTGCATAGCCACTATGTGAGCATCAATGCAGTCAACACGCACTGCAGTGGGAGCCTTCATAGATGTGGTCTTTCTTTCTGACAATCGTACGCTTGGACCGTTACCGGTAAGTCCCTGGAGCATGAGCTGACTGACCATAGGCTGTGAAGTCACAGAAGAAAGTGGTGAGATGGAACCCTTTGATTTTTCACATCGTTCAAAGGCACGCACAGTCGGGTGTTAAATTTGACAGGCAAGCAGAATGCAGCTCCTACAGGATAGGTAAGCAATTCATTTCCATTTCATGGATGTACAGGAGAGGCTATTAGGAGTGTTACTGTGTGTGAGAGAGAGCGAGATTTAGTAAAGTAACTTGATGCACTACAGACCCGTCACTGCACAGTGGTATGATTACCACCAATTAAAGCAGGGTATGGCTGAAAAGGTGACTCAGCTTTCAGTAGTTTGCCAATTAAAACAACAGAGTTTTTCTCTTATTGTCCACACATGTACGCACCCACCTACACACACGCACACATACACACACACACACACACCGCAACATCAATCTTGGCCAAAGCAATTTGCTGACTTCATGAAAGCAGTTTAACGGTGCAGAAAAAGGGAACATCAACGCCCAGATTTGGAAGTCACCATTGATCTTTGTCCCACTAGGAGCAGAACAAAGGTTTCATTGAAGCCCACACATCCTCACCTATGATTTATAACTGACTGGTGGCCATCTCGGGATCTGAAAGAGTGCGTTATTAATGGTTGTGGGAAGGTTGCGGCAAACCTGGGAGAGAATGGCCCAGAGGGGAAATAACGGCAGTCGACAGTTCACTGCTTAGTGAGGACCTGAAGGACTGAACTGTCCTTGTAATACACTGATTGTTAGGGATCTGAACTGTCCTTCTAATCTAATACACTGATGGGTTATGGCTCTGAACTGTCCTTCTAATCTTATACACTGAGGGTTATGGATCTGAACTGTCCTTCTAATTTAGTACACTGATGGGTTATGGCTCTGAACTGTCCTTCTAATCTAATGCACTGATGGGTCATGGCTCTGAACTGTCCTTCTAATCTAATACACTGATGGGTCATGGCTCTGAACTGTCCTTCTAATCTAATGCACTGATGGGTCATGGCTCTGAAACTGTCCTTCTAATCTAATACACTGAGGGTTAGGGATCTGAACTGTCCTTCTAATCAAATACACTGATGGGTTATGGCTCTGAACTGTCCTTCTAATCTAATGCACTGATGGGTCATGGCTCTGAACAGTCCTTCTAATCTAATGCACTGAGGGGTCATGGCTCTGAACTGGCCTTCTACTCTAATGCACTGAGGGTTATGGCTCTGAACTGTCCTTCTAATTTAATACAGTGAGGGGTTATGGCTCTGAACTGTCCTTCTAATCTAATACACTGAGGGGTTATGGCTCTGAACTGTCCTTCTAATCTAATACACTGAGGGGTTATGGCTCTGAACTGTCCTTCTAATCTAATACACTGAGTGGTTATGGCTATGGACTGTCCTTCTACTCTAATGCACTGAGGGTTATGGCTCTGAACTGTCCTTCTAATTTAATACAGTGAGGGTTAGTGATCTGATCTGCCTTTCTAATCTAATACACAGAAGGTTAGGGATCTGAACTGTCCTTTTAACCTAATACACTGAGGGTTATGGCTCTGAACTGTCCCTCTAATCTAATACACAGAGGGTTATGGATCTGAACTGTCCTTCTAATTTAGTACACAGAGGGTTAGGGATCTGAACTGTCCTTCTAATCTAATACACATTAGGGTTATGGCTCTTCTATTAACTGTCCTTCTAACACAATGGGGGGTATGGCTCTGAACTGTGAACTGTCCTTATAACCATATGAGGGGAAGGATAAATAAGGCACTGATCCAAAGTCAATGCCAATTGTCCTCATAAAGCCTGATTGTTGCATCGATCAGCGCTGATTGAGGATCAGTGCTCTCTACTGAGTCAGAGCTCTCCCCATCTCATCCAGTCAACGTGCCTATTGAACAGGACGTACTGGAAGTGTTTCAGTCAAGGGATTAGCAGAGTTTCTCTCTCTCGGCTTTAACTCTTAAGCCTCTGGAGGAAAGGAGGCTGCTGCTGCATGATGATGATGATGATGGTGATGACGATGGTGATGATAGGGATGATGATGATTATTATGATGATGGGGATAATGGTGATGGTGACGATGGTGATGCTCGGACCGCTGGCCACCTACTTTGACCATCTGACAGCAGATCAACTGGAACAACAGGAAGAAAAAAACAAATTACCCAGTGATACTCATAAGCCATTAATCCATCTGGCCCAGCCAAGATTAGCAACATAATCACAGGCTAATAATGTCTCAATCTGCATCATTAGCATCCAATCACTTTGGGCTGTAAAACGCAGTATACCAAATTGAAATGTATGATTCCCAAAAACTTGATATAGCTGTGTGAGGAAAGTTCAGATACAAGAGCAGCTGTTTAAATGCACAACATGGCTTAAATAGTAGTTAAAAAAACAGTTCTATGTACAAAACTGAAATGTATTTTATCAAACTTAATGCTGGTCCCATGGTATGTCTGAACAGGGCAATTCCACAGAATTGTGCTGAAACTCTGATTCCTCACTAAAAATGTATGCCAAACAAAAAACATTGATTTCAAAGTTTAACAAACAATACAACTATATGCACCAGGACTACTTTTAACAATTTGCACTGAACATTTTACAAAAACACATTTACTGGAAGAACTGTGCAGATGGTAAGAGAATTTTGGTAAAATCTCCCTCCGTTTTTTATGTGTCCACGTTTTCCAAAAACTCTGTTAAATATCTGCTCCAAATTAAGATTCAACGATGTCTAGAGAAAGAATGGAGTGTCAGCTATGACATGATACCTTGAGTTTGAAAAAATCTATTTTGGTTATTTAACTACAGTAAGTGAAGTTGATTTACAGCCGGTAACAGAATTATGGCAACGGAATTACATCATGGGTCCCTGATCTGTACTACACAGAAATGCATAATTATGGATATGAATGTCATTCTCTCAGGGAGAGAAGCACAAGACAGAATCTCTTCTAAAATAAGTAATTTGTCTGTCAGATTAGGGACGATCATCATCCAAGAGAACATCAAGATAGAAAGAGACGATTCAAGCAGTTCTCATAAACAAACCGTTTTTTTCTCAATTTGTAGTCATTTTAGTCATTTTGTATTTCAAAATGAAATCTGTTTTAACTGCTACTCAAACAAAACACAAATAACAGAGCTCCCCTTGGCTATGTCATTCTCTTCATGGTCATGTATCCTCAATAGGTACACAAAGATATGCAATATCCTCCTTGTATAATTGGGTATTATTCTACACACTGGATATTATATAATGAGCGCTTACCCCAAACAAGACCAAATTTGGTTGGTCCGGACCAGACCAAATCTGAACCAATCTTAAACATCTATCTTTCACAAATGTGTACATCAACGTTCAGCACAGTAGAGATCATTATAATACAGTAGTGTACAGCACAGCACAGAACTTTAGAGTAAGTTCAGTACAGTACAGTAGAGTTCACTGCAGTGGAATACAGCAGAGTACGGTAGAGTAGTCCCGTGTGGCTCAGTTGGTAGAGCATGGTGTTTGCAACGCCAGGGTTGTGGGTTCGATTCCCACGGGGGACCAGTATGGGGAAAAAAATAAATGTATGCATTCACTGCTGTAAGTCGCTCTGGATAAGAGCGTCTGCTAAATGACTAAAATGTAAATGTAAAATGAGTACAGTACAGTAGATTATAGTGTGCTCAACTATAGTGTGCTCTACTGTGTGCTGTACTGCACTGGACTCTACTGTACAGTAATGTACTATAGTGAATTATACATTCTTTACCTTACTCTATTGTGCTATGCTGCCCTGTACAAATTTGTGAACCCAACTGTGGTTTGTGATTACTATGATTTCCCATTGTAGCCAATCAATTGCACAAATTCATAAACAAAATTGATAATAAAACCATTATAACTAATTGGTAGGTCTATCTTTACTTGTTACTTCTGTGAACTTTCATTATCCTCCCTCGTGATGGAGAGAAATTTGAAAATATCTTAAAGATATGTGGGTTTTTGGTAACGGAATTTCAAGGCACTAGGCAATGTTTCTTAAACTTACAGAAGGCAGAAACATTTCTCCACAACTAAATATACTGTAAGTGTTGATATTCGTAGGCAGGTGTCTTTGCTTCAACATTATTGGTGTTTTGATGTATTTATAATATATTTTACGAAGATTTGTTTTCTAAGACCCCGTTTCCATCTGTTTGCCCTGAAATCAAAGCCTCTGCTTATTCCCCCAAAATTCTGTATGGAAAATGTTTGAAAGATTTACATATGCCTTCAAATGTTGGTGATCATGGGTCCTTCTACATGGAAATGACCAACAGCCCTTCAGCAAAAAGGCCAATGGCAATGAAAGAAGCAATACCCAATTGCATGTGACGCTGTCCTAATATGATCAAAAAAGTTATGTTAATGATAATAATGCCAATATCTATGTCAGACATGTTAATGCACCGACTATTCTATTGGATATTATGAAACACTGTTTGTTTACTGGCATAAAGAAAGATCCTTAAACAATATATTTAGAAGTAACAAATCAGTGTATCACAATTCAGTGCTCTGTCATAAGCGTAGGGGTTATTGTAAGAGCTCACTCTAACTAGAGAGTGCAACTTTGTGTGTCTTGAGATATCATCTTAACGTCAACAATCTATTTCTAGGAAGCAATTGTTATAAAACATTAACATCAACTGCATAAGAGGCCTTGAGTCAAGAGAAAAGTGCTAAATTACCACAAGAGAACCTAAATAAATCTTAGTACAATAACGTGAATTATGGATTTTCTTGGGAACGAGCCACTGGGTTAAAGAAGTACCAACTATTTTCACAGATGTATTTGGAAGGCAGTTAAGATTCCGTGGATCCACAGAAACTGACAGACTGTTGGCAGTAAGCAGTTGAGAGCTGTGGTCACTGCACACACACACACACACACACACACACAAAATGGTTCTATATAGCGCTAAATAAGGGTTATTTGGCTTGTAACCATAGTGGAACCCTTTTCGATGCTATATAGAACCGTTTGAAGGTTCTACAAGGAACCATGCTCATAAGGAACCATGCTCTAAATAAACGTGTATGATGCTATAATGACCCATTTCCTGAGGTTCTATGAAAAACCTTTTTTTATGATTCTTTACAGAACCTTTATGGAGAATGGTTTTATAAAGAGCCTTTCTCAATCTCAAAGGTTCTTTGTAAACTGAACAAAATTATAAATGCAACATGCAACACTTTCAACAATTTTACTGAGTTACAGTTCATAGAAGGAAATCAGTCAATTTAAATAAATAAATAATGCCCTAATCTATGGATTTAACATGAGTGGGCAGGGGTGCAACCATGGGTGTGCCTGGGAGGGCATAGACCCACCCACTGGGGAGCCAGGCCCAGACAATCAGAATGAGTTTTTCCCTAACAAAAGTGGCTATAGTACAGACGGAAATACTCCTCAGCACCCATTTTAGAGAATGCACAAGATTTGAGAGAAATAAGCTTTTTGTGCGCATGGAAAATTTTGTGGATATTTTATTTCAGCTCATGAAACATGGGAACAGCACTTTACATGTTGCCTTAGAAATAATTCTAAGATGTAGGACAGACACTTCAGAAAAATCTTCCTTTTTATTTATTTTTAGGACTATTTGTTGTTCCATGTAGGGAATATGTAATTCCATGCATTTGTATGGGCTAATAGCAGTAAGGCCAAATACAATTTTTCATCAAATATTTGTTTTAATATTTTTTTTATCATACTTCAAGAATTCTTAAAATTAGGAATAAAATAGTAAAATGATCATTGGTATAACCTTCTCAAAACAACTCCATGTAGCTTAGTATAAATAGTTAGAAAGAATAAGATGAAGCTCTGGTGATATGGATAACTATTGAAAGATAGCTGATATGCATTTTTCTAAATTGCAATGGACAACCTTTGGTAGGTAGATTACGGTACAGCAAAGCCAAGTCAGCCCATGCTCATGTTTCTCACAGGGGAAGTGGAATGATAGGCTACAATGCCTTTGCTCATGATCATGCACGCCGCAATTGACTTATAATAAGTTCCTTGTATTTTCTTTTGTGGTGCCATTTCGTTATATAGATAGACACTTGTGGTTTCTAGCTAACCTTACACCAATCAAAACAGTGGAGAGTGTAGTGAAGCAAAACTTTGGTCAAAACCATTTATCTTGGGGTGACAAGGGGAGCAATTTTGCAATTTATAAAATATTCATATATTTATTTTAACACAGACTAGCTAAAAAATAAGTGAATATTAACAAATTATCCAATGGATAATCTTCTGGTAAAAATAGAGGTACAAAAACATACGTTTGCTTTTCCTATTTTAATTTGCATCACACCCCAAGTGGACACAAGGCAGTCGCGAAGAGGAATATCTTTGCAGCTGTTTCTGATTAATTAACAATGCCATGCTGGTGGGTGGTCACATTCAAATAATACCCAGCCCTGAAACAAAATGTAGGCTGAAAATAATTTGCATGTCATATCATAGGACAATACACTGCATTTACACGGATTTGCATGAAGTGGGCAGTTTGGATGTGTCACTTTAATCCCAAATATACCATACTTTGACTAAAATTACAACTTATTGACTTAAATCGTGCAAAGTTATGGGTAAGCTCTTGCCGTCGTCTTTCAGCTCGAAAAAGTGGATTTCTACTGGTGTGTGCGTTTATGCATACGGGGGTCAGATTCGGACAGCATCACGTCCTTGGAAGTTGTTTATGTCCTAATATGGACACCATATTACCGTTACTTCTAGGATTCCACTGTGATTGGTGCTAACTCTTTTATTTTTCCATAATAGCATCTATATTATTGCAAAGTTTATTAAGATATTCAAATAAAATGTTATTTGATCGAAATCTACAGGAGCCCCTGATGAGAGTATCGCAAAATGGCAAAATCTCAAGCCTTTAGCAGCCAATGAAGATGACCAGTTATACATTTTCAATTATCAGAGATTTAGATTGAACAACAACTACGTCCGGTGTAGATGGCACCAGTGAAATGACAATGATCGGAAAATGGAAAATAAACATTTTCTTTGATGTAAACGCCTAGATTCTTGTCCGTAGCTATTTTTTTTCTCACAAGCACAGTCTAAGATACATGAAATATTATCTTCCCTCAATCCATTTATTTTACACTTCATGTCAGATAGAAGAGTGTCAAACCAATTTAGAAACATATCAGGTGAGGGGTGTCAGATGTGCAAGACGGAGCAATGATAGTGAGACTCACACACATTGAGAGTGTTCTGTAATGTTCCTTTTGCACTTGAAAACCCTTTCAGATAATTCACACTGTGCCATGGAGTTTCCAAAGGCATCGAAGGATTCAGATAGACATGGAATAGCACTGCTACGAATCGGGTTCTTCTTGTTATGCTTGGAAAGTCACATTGCAGAGTTTAAACCTTAGCATATCGTACCTTTGATACCCTGTCTCACATGGTCAAATAAAATAAGGGAAGGATTTTGGGTGATAAAAATTCCAGTTACACTCCACTCACTGGTAGACGTGTCTTGAATTCAGAACATGTGTGCGTGGGTAGACACTGCGTAAACAGACGTGGCATTGGCGTGGGATTTGAAGTATGACAACTAGTTAAAACAGAAAAATTAAACACCCTTTACTGAGCCGTGCGACTCATTCCAACTGAAATATATCCATAACATTCCATTCATTAGTTTCATCCATCATTAGCCTTATTATATCATTAACAAATTCGGCACATATGTGTCGGGGACTTTCAGTCGTATTAAAAACTGCTCATGGTATTATTATATTATCTCATTACCCAAAATGAATTTGGTGCCCAAGGCAAAAGGACACATTTACAATGAATTAAACATGGGAGGTTTTCAGTGTTGGGCATCATATGGCCTGCCCTTACGCTAGGGATTATTACAGTTTGGCTAATGGCGTCAGGCATTGGTTATTGAATGGGTAAAAATCCTCAACCCTTCCTGATTCTTCCGTACGTGTAGTAGCGAATGAGGCCTTAGGCATTCTAGCCCTCAGATATACGTGACGAAATGAAATACACGTGTGGTTAAAGCTTTTGAGGCGGCAGGTATCCTAGTGGTTAGAGCGTTGGGCCAGTAACTGAAGGGTTGCTAGACCGAATCCCCGAGCTGACAAGGTGAAAATCTATCGTTCTACCCCTGAACAAGGCAGTTAACCAACTGTTCCTAGGCCGTCATTGTAAATAAGAATTTGTTCTTAACTGACTTGCCTAGTTAAATAAAGGTTAAATATACTTTTTAAAGCTTAGTAATGAGCAATATGCAGTAAGTTATTAGATACAGACATATAGTACCGTGTCGGACACCACCTTGCCTATCAGCTAAACACAAGAAGAAGTTGCTCCAGTGGGCATACGATCAGCAACACTGGACAATTGAATCCAAGCAGCATGAATCCATGACCCCATCCTGCCTTGTGTCAACGGTACAGGCTGGTGGTGTAATCGTGTGGGGAATGTTTTTCTGGCACAAATAAGGTCCCTTGATACCAATTGAGCAACATTTGAAAGCCACACGTTAGAGAACACATGCCCCGAAGAATTCTGGCTGTTCTGGAGGCAAAGGGGGGTTCGACCAAATACTAGATGTGTGTAGCTAATGAACTGGCCACTGAGTGTACGTGCATTTGTAAAGATGGGTGGATGGATGGATGAATGGATGATGTAATTGCTGGATGGCTTGATGGACGGAAGGATCTTCAGGCTATATTTGTGTCTCATGCCACCTTTTAATTCAGTCATAAACACTTGCACATAATGACATAAGAAGAGCTGTTGCAGGTACACACATAATCACAAACATGAAATTAAACTAGCTGTCACGCCCTGACCTGAGAGAGACGTTTTTTCTGTTTGGCTAGGTCAGGGTGTGACATGGGGTAGGCATTCTATGGGTTATATTTCTATGTTCCATTCTATTTCTTTGTGTTGAGCCGATTATGGTTCCTAATCAGAGGCAGCTGCCTATCGTTGTCTCTGATTAGGAATCATACTTAGGCAGCCCTTTTTCCACCTTCAGTTGTGGGATCTTGTTTTTGTACAGCTCAGTAAGCCTGCAGAACGTGATGTTCGTTCGTTCGTTCGTTCGTTCGTTCGTTCGTTCGTTCGTTCGTTGTTTTGATTTCGTGTTCTGAGTTTAATAAAAATAGAAATATGAACACGTACCACGCTGCACCTTGGTCTACTCCTTTTGACGAGCGTCACACTAGCTCTAGTCGCATGCAGCTTCACTTTAAACTAACTGAATAATTCCAGTTTAAATGTGACATCTGGAACTCAACTCACCTTATTAATTTCCTTACAGCACTCGGCATTAGCGAAAACAATACAATATCTGTCACGACTTCCGCCGAAGCCGGCTCCTCTCCTTGTTCGGGCGGCGTTCGGCGATCGACGTCACCGGCTTTCTAGCCATTGCCGCTCCATTTTTCATATATCCATTTGTCTTGTCTTGTTTCCATACACACCAGGTTTTCATTTCCCCAATTAAGCTACTTGTATATGACCCTCTGTTTCCCATCATGTTTTGTGTGTAATTGTTTCATGTTGCTGTAGTGTCTTTTTACACGCTTTACTTTTGTTATGTTCCGTGTTTTTGAGCGCATTTGATTTGTTGTGCTCTCGTTTTGGAACTTTAATAAAGTGCGCCTGTTTACATCACACTACTCTCCTGCACCTGACTTCACCTCTTTTACACACGCTGACAATATCTATCAAATGAATATCCATATGTTTTCTGCCGTGGTTTTATTTATATATTATGTCTAATAAAATTGTGTTTACTGAAACAAATCATGGTCCATAAATCTTTTCAATATCAATCATCATATTGCTGTACATATTAGTCCCCTTAATCAGTATGCTTGTACATGTGAGAATACACACAAGCACAAGCACAGGCCCAGATTAAGAAATATTAGGCCCCTGGCTTTCCTGTTTTTTTTATATAGCCCCACCCATATATGTATATACACTACCATTCAAAAGTTTGGGGTCACTTCGAAATGTCCTTGTTTTTGATAGAAAAGCACATCTTTTTTTTGTCCATTAATATAACATCAAATTGATCAGAAATACAGTGTATACATTGTTAATGTTGTAAATGACTATTGTCGCTGGAAATGGCAGATTATTTATGGAATATATACATAGGTGTACAGAAGCCCATTATCAGCAACCATCACTCCTGTGTTCCAATGGCACGTTGTGTTTGCTAATCCATGTTTAACATTTTAAAAGGCTACTTGATCATTAGGAAACCCTTTTGCAATTATGCTAGCACAGCTGAAAACTGTTGGTCTGATTAAAGAAGCAATAAAACTGGCCTTCTTTAGACTAGTTGAATATCTGGAGCATCAGCATTTGTGGGTTCGATTACAGGCTTAAAAAATGCCAGAAATAGAGCCCTTTCTTCTGAAACTCGCCAGTCTATTCTTGTTCTGAGAAAAGAAGAATATTCCATGCGAGAAATTGCCAAAAACCTGAAGATTTCGCACAACGCTGTGTACAATTTGCTTTTCAAACTGTACGTTTTTCCCGCGATTGTATTTTGAAATCTGCAAAAGGCAAACCATAGAAGTATAATCCATAGATGGCAGTTCCCATTCAAATCAGGACCTGCCGCCATTGCTAGAGTACCCATGAGATTAAGAGTCAAATTGCTAGGGTAAGAGGTTCCAAACCCTTGTATGGATTATATGTCTATAGCCAAAACGCAACAAGCATTGTATATTTGGCGCACATGTTGCCCAAACTGCACCCTTCCTGACTGTAGGCATACCGGTATTTGCCAAAATAAAGGAAACACTTGAGTAAATGAGGGATACAAAGTATATGTTATGGTGTGGGGTGCGTTTTCTTTTTCTGGCAGCTCCTGGAGGCCTAACACCCTTTCATGTTAGTTTTTCCTCTATAGTAGCAGTTACCTGTTGAGAGCGGGCTCCTGTGGTTGGTTAAAAAAAATAATAATAATAAAAAAAATATATATATTTTGGCCTCCTGGGCCCCCTTATAGGCTTGCGCCCAGCCCTTGACTCACACAATTGACCTGTCTGTATGCCTGCCCGGTTGCCTGTCTGCATGTCTGTCTAATGTTTCATAACTATCTGACCCGAAGGTATATATCACCTTCCTGCCTTTCTGTCACCTTCCTGCCCTTGACTCACACAATTGACCTGTCCCATGTATTTATTAGTTTTTTTTTTTTAAACAATAATTATTTATTAATCAGTTACCCAATGAAGACAGTGTCCCCCTCCCCCCATCTGTCGACACTGTCTACAGGTTGTCTACACTCATTGAGAGCGGGCTCCTGAGTCTTCCTGTGGTTGGCGGTTGCAGTAAAAAAAAATTACTAAATATATGTGTTACCTTATTTTTTTGGATTAGATTTTTTTTGCTGCCTCTTGGCACACACACACACACACACACACACACACACACACACACACACACGCGCACACACATTTTGCTGTGTCCTTTGTTTTGGTCACAGTCACTGCATGTGTGCCCTCTAAGGCATTGTAATCTGACCAAACTAAATTAATCTCCTGTCCAAAGACTGAGACCTCTGGCTTTAGGGGAGTGTTGAGCTGCATCCCAAAACAGCTCCGTAGACTTCAAGCTGCAGGCCAGCTTTAACCAGACAGGCAGGAAGGCCGATAGCTAGGCAGACAGTCAGACAGAAAGGCAGGAAGGTGATATATACCTTCGGGTCAGATAGTTATGAAACATTAGACAGACATGCAGACAGGCAACCGGGCAGGCATACAGACAGGCAGGCTGGAAGGTAGAGAAGCAGACAGACAGACTGAAAGGGAGGTCAGATAGTTCTAAAACATTAGAGAAGGAGCAGCTCTAATCCAGCCATCTGGTCTGTTCTACCTACAGTGACTCATACATCACTCCTCCTCCCAGGCTGTGTCACAGTAAAGAGACCACAGTGTCTCTCCTGGACAGCAGGTATTGTGACTGCTCCACTGCAGTCTAAAGCTAATGGCTAAGTTTTAACAGGGGAGTCCACTGCAGTAGAGGCGAAGATAAGAAACTCTGGCTAACATGTTTGATATTGAGACAAAGACACTCATTTTGTAAGTCTCATTTTGGGGTTTGAGGAGAGACAGTGAAATAGAGATCTCTCCTGAAAGACAGCTCTGCACTGGTGTCTTCTGGTGTGGCAGGGTAGCGTTGCTTTAATGTTTAAGGAATGGGTGGGATTTGTGACGGTGACTCAGCGTGCATGTGTGCCTGCGTGTTTGTGTGCGCGTGTTCTGGGCTGTCTTGTGGGCTTGTTGTTCCGGTTCCAGCAGTAACACATGGAACACAGGCAGAACCCAGGCAGAGGAAGGCTGAGACACAACGGGGAGAAGAACCCATCTGCTAGATCTGACACATCACAATGGGAGTGGATCTGAGATCCAGCCAACCTGCTGTGGCTTCAGGCCTCAGGCCATCTCGGCTCCAATCAGCATTGCCCATTCCAATCATGGATTTATGGGCAGTGAGGTGCAATAGAAGAGGAGTTTCTGACATGTAAATAAGGACATGGAACATCAAACGTATTTATTTACCCGCTATGTATTTATTGTATAAAAGCCCACCTGGCTGCACCTTATGCCACGGTGAAGAAAGAGCTATAAAGATCTCATTGCCACATGTAGCTCCTCACGTGGGGACAAAACGGGAACGTTAATGATTCCCTGGTCAGACATTAGTCACAAAGAGCAGACTATGAGACTAGATGTGTCACAAATGGCACCCTATTCCTTACGTTGTGCACTACTTTGGACCAAAGTTCTGAAAGGTATAGATAGGGTGCCACTTGGGACGCAGCTACGAGACTATATGATTAACAGTCAGCAGTCATTTTCACGAGGTAGTCATCTATCACCTGGTTGCCTTGTGGCTGTGAGTGTGTTCTGAGGTTCTTTTGTGCTTTCTGTTTATGACTTGGACACACGTGTGGACACACACACATACACATACATATGCACCAGCGCAAACATGCACAAACACATACGCACACACACACATACTGTATGTATAAAAGCACTAACACACGACATTGGCTTACAAAATTATGAATAAATGAACGTTTCATCAAACCCCCAAAAAGGGCTGTTCAAACTGTGAATCAGCTGCCTTCCACTGACAACAACATGATCCACCATATCCTCTTTTCTGTGTTCAATGGCAATTCACATGTCGTTTTCCGGATGTTACTAAGAAAGACATAACTGAATGCATGGCGATGGGCAATTAAATATACATCTAAGGCAGACATCAATGACTCATGACAGCACGCAATATCAAAAAGGAATAGGATTTTCATAGGTTGTAGGCCCTTAGACACCTGTTGCAAAATTCAAGATGTAACATTGTGACATTGTGCGTCTACTAGACAGCATGACAGCACGATGGTGTCTTTTCCTAGAATGTATTAATATGTATCAAAAACATGAAAGATATCCAGTACAGTAGATACAATTTCCCTACCCTGTAGATTGAGCCCGTTGTGTCTGTCTGTCTGTCTGTCTGTCTGTCTGTCTGTCTGTCTGTCTGTCTGTCTGTCTGCCTGCCTGCCTGCCTGCCTGCCTGTCTGTATGCCTGTCTGTCTGTCTGTCTGTCTGTCTGTCTGTCTGTATGCCTGTCTGTCTGCCTGTCTGTATGCCTGTCTGTATGCCTGTCTGTATGCCTGACTGTATACCTGTCTGTCTGTATGCCTGACTGTCTGTATGCCTGTCTGCCTGCCTGCCTGTCTGTCTGCCGGTGTGCCTGTCTGCCAGTCTGTTTGCCTGTCTGTCTGCCTGCTTAACGTGATTAACACAGGTGTGAACAAGGCCAAACAGATCAATGCAAAGTGTGTCAATTCAAGCCTTACTTCTCCGTCTTCATTTGGGGCCAATGCAGCCTTTCATTAGGAAGTAAATAGCACATTGATCCCAGACAAAGTCTTAGAACAACAGAATGGTAATGAATGAGGGGATTGAGGAAGAGGAAACACTGTGATTGGAAAGGACATACGAAATGAAGAGATTAATGGAGCTGTACTTGTCTAGACTGTCAGATCACTGATGGGGGCTTTCTGGTGACTCTGCATCTCAATATACAGTATATACATCAGCAACAGCTAGTTCGGGCACAGAGAGAAGGACCATGTATGGTACAGGAGATTCAGTAGGTCAGCACTCCTGCATTGTACCAGACCCTAAGAGGGACTGAACCCAACATCATACTGGGACAAGTACTTGTTGCAGTGCAACAGGACCCTATCATACTGGTTTCAGAAAACCTGGAGTTTATCAACTGGAGTTTCTCTAGACCATTCACGTGATGGTTGTATGTGGCCCTGATTTAGATTGACATAGAAATGAACACACCAGCTCTCTATAGCCCTGATGACCAGCAACTAGCATTCGATGGCATGTAACTAGCGTTCCATAGTGAGTTCTTTAAGTTCGACAGTATGAGACTCTTTGTTGTACTTTATTACATTGATCCTTGTAGAGACTGTGAGTTGGTTTTCATATTATTGTTGTGTAGAGAGAGGAGAGGAGAGGAGAGGAGAGGAGAGGAGAGGAGATTAAAAGGAGCATATATTTACTCAGTCACACAAGGACAGGGTTGTTCTACACCGCATATGATGCTTCGTGGTAGTTAGTGAGTGAAATCATGCTAAGATTACTACATTACAGAAGATTGACTGGGAAAATCCATTGTTTTCTCACAACATACACCCACAGATGGACATACACAAGCACCCTAACCACATAACGCCCCCCATGTGTGCGGGGTCTGATTTTTGGAGCAGCGGTAACCTTCTGGCAGACGGAGCGGTCTTCTGGTCAGGCTCCATAGACGGGCACATCGCTCATCGCTCCCGAGTATACTACTCGCCAATGTCCAGTCTCTTGACAACAAGGTAGACGAAATTCAAGCAAGGGTTGCCTTCCAGAGAGACATCAGAGATTGTAACATTCTCTGTTTCATGGAAACATGGCTCACCCGGGATACATTATCAGAGTCGGGACAGCCACCCGGTTTCGTCACGCATCGCGCCGACAGAAACAAACATCCCTCTGGTAAGAAGAAGGGCGTGGTGTGATCATAACAACATACAGGAACTCAAGTCCTTTTGTTCACCTGACCTAGAATTCCTTACAATCAAATGCCGACCGCATTATCTACCAAGAGAATTCTCTTCGATTATAATCACAGCCGTGTATCCCCCCCCCCAAGCAGACACATCGACGGCCGTGAAAGAACTTCATTGGACTATGTAAACTGGAAACCACATATCCTGAGGCTGCATTTATTGTAGCTGGGGATTTTAACAAAGCTAATCTGAAAAACAAGGCTCCCTAAATTTTATCAGCATATCGAATGCGCGACCCGGGTTGGATCATTGCTACTCAAACTTTCGCGACGCATACAAAGCCCTCCCTCGCCCTCCTTTCGGCAAATCTGACCACGACTCCATTTTGTTGCTCCCAACTAAAACAGGAAACGCCCGTGCTCAGGTCTGTTCAACGCTGGTCCGACCAATCTGATTCCACGCTTCAAGATTGCTTCGATCACGTGGACTGTGATATGTTCTGGATAGCCTCAGACAACAACATTGATGTATACTCTGATTCGGTGAGCGAGTTTATTAGCAAGTGCATCTGTGATGTTGTACCCACGTTGACTATTAAAACCTTCCCCAAACAGAAACTGTGGATTGACGGCAGCATTCACGCAAAACTGAAAGCGCGAACCACTGCTTTTAATCATGGCAAGGCGACCAGAAACATGACCGAATACAGTGTAGCTATTCCCTCCGCAAGGCAATCAAACAAGCTAAGCATCAGTATAGAGACAAAGTAGAGTAGCAATTCAACAGCTCAGACACGAGCCGTATGTGGCAGGGTCTATAGTCAATCACGGATTATAAAAAGAAAACCAGCCCCGTCGCGGACACCGACACCTTGCTCCCAGACAAACTAAATAACTTCTTTGCACGCTTTGAGGACAATACAGTGCCACTGACACGGCCCGCTACCAAAACCTGCGGGCTCTCCTTCACCGCAGCCAACGTGAGTAAAACATTTAAACGTGTTAACCCTCGCAATGCTGCTGGCCCAGACGGCATCCCTAGCCGCTTCCTCAGAGCATGCATAGACCAGCTGGCTGGTGTGTTTACGGACATATTCAATCAATCCCTATCCCAGTCTGCTGTTCCCACATGCTTCAAGAGGGCCACCATTGTTCTTGTTCCCAAGAAAGCTAAGGTAACTGAGCTAAACGACTATCGCCCCGTAGCACTCACTTATGTCATCATGAAGTGCTTTGAGAGACTAGTCAAGGATCATTTCATCTCCACCCTACCTGACACCCTTGACCCACTCCAATTTGCTTACCGCCCCAATAGGTCCACAGACAATACAATCGCAATCACACTGCCCTAACCCATCTGGACAAGAGGAATACCTATGTAAGAATGCTGTTCATCGATTACAGCTCAGCATTTAACACCATAGTACCCCCCAAACTCGTCATTAAGCTCGAGACCCTGGGTCTCGACCCCGCCCTGTGCAATTGGGTCCTGGACTTCCTGACGGGCTGCCCCCAGGTGGTGAGGGTAGGAAACAACATCTCCACCCCGCTGATCCTCAACACTGGGGCCCCACAAGGGTGCGTTCTCAGCCCTCTCCTGTACTCCCTGTTCACCCATGACTGCGTGGCCATGCACACCTCCAACTCAATCAACAAGTTTGCAGACGACACTAAAGTGGTAGGCTTGATTACCAACAATGACGATACAGCCTAGGAGGTGAGGGCCTTCGGAGTGTGGTGTCAGGAAAATAACCTCACACTCAATGTCAAAAAAACAAAGGAGATGATCATGGACTTCAGGAAACAGCAGAGAAAGCACCCCCCATCCACATCGACGGGACAGTAGTGGAGAAGGTGTAAAGTTCCTCTGCGTACACATCACAGACAAATGGAAATGGTCCACTCACACAGACAGCGTGGTGAAGAAGGTGCAACAGCGCCTCTTCAACCTCAGGAGGCTGAAGAAATTTGGCTTGTCACCGAAAACACTCAAACTTTTACAGATGAGTCTCATGCTCTGGTGGGCCCTGGGGATATAACCGTCACAAATACATTCCGACGAATCAGTCGAGAAAATAAATAAGCTTCAACGGTAAACATTTGTACTCAGTCGTGATTGAATGAGGATACGCCGAGCCCATACTGTACATGTTTATTTATACACACACGTGCGCACGTGTGCATACAAGCATGCACGCATGCACACACACATATTGAGACGTCATTGAAAATAAATGCTCTTTATTCAATTATTCCATTTGTTTACTTACTGATTTAGCTGCCTTTAATTATAATTGAGCCCAACCCTGACACACACACACCATCAAGTTCACCAACTAAGGGAATTTAAACAAGTTGGCTTCAATACATCCCCAAGGCCTCAATACGATACAAATGTTGAACAACTCCAGTCCTCACGGGCTGCAGTGTCGGCTTGTTTTTGCTCTTGCCGGTTATTGACTGATTCAGACCTGGGGAAAAGCTTGTGTGCACTCTCTGGGCAATCAGTGACATTAACAAATCAATTAAGTGCCTGAGGGAAGAGACAATCAACAGGACAGATGCCCCTCACGGCCTGGAGTTGTGGATTTTCCTGTCTTAGGACATACCATGTTTAAATGCCAAACAAAGCTGCTATTTCTTTTTCTTCAGACAATGAGATAAGAATGCCTTTTCTGAAGCATGTGTCTCTCGTGTTGCTTTAGGGCAATTCCACGGTATTGAGTGCTGCTGAGACGAAGATTTTTCACGTTAAAATGTTTGTCAAACAAAAGCCAATGATTGCAAAGATAGACAAACCATACAACTCTATACACAATGATTACCTTTTAACAATTTCCACAGAAAACTTTTTACAAAAACACATTTACTTGAAGAACTGTCAGATGCAAAGTTTGGTAACAGAATGATGGTTTCTGCGGTTTGTGCCGTCATTCTGTTAACCTCTTGGGGACAGGGGGCAGTATTTGCACGGCCGGATGAAAAAACGTACCCGATTTAATCTGGTTACTACTCCTGCCCAGTAACTAGAATATGCATATAATTAGTCATCATTGGATATTGGAGCGGTGTTCCGCTAGCGGAACATCTAGATGTAAGAGGTTAATCATTTAGCACTTCCTAAGGCTTCCACTAGATGTCGACAGTCTTTACAAAGTGGTTTGAGTCTTCTATGGTACAAACGGACCCAAAGAGAGGCTGTGGAACTTGGTCACAGGGGGAGGGCCATTTACTACTATGACGCGGCCGCCCATGGCTTCCCTCCCCTTTCGAAACGTTTAGTAAGACAATGCAATCGTCCGCCTTGAATATTATTGAAGCTCTGGTTGAAAAAGGCCCTAAAGATTTATGTTATCCTCTCTAGTACATGTGGGACGAACTCGTCCCACCTACGTAACAGCCACTGAAATCCAGTGGCGCGATTTTTGAATCGTTAGAAATGCTATAACTTCAATTTCTCAAACATATGACTATTTCACAGCTATTTAAAGACAAGAATCTCGTTAATCTAACCCCACTGTCCGATTTCAAAAAGGCTTTACAACGAAAGCAAAACATTAGATTATGTCAGCAGAGTACCCAGCCAGAAAAAATCAGACACCCATTTTTCAAGCTAGCATATCATGTCACATAAACCCAAACCACAGCTAAATGCAGCACTAACCTTTTATAATCTTCATCAGATGACACACCTAGGACATTGTGTTATACAATACATGCATGTCTGTTCAATCAAGTTCATATTTATATCAAAAACCAGCTTTTTACATTAGCATGTGACGTTCAGAAAAAGCATAACCACCGCAAACTTCCGGTGAATTTACTAACAGTTTGCTAAATTACTCACGATAAACGTTCACAAAAAGCATAACAATTATTTTAAGAATTATAGATACATTACCCCTCTATGCACTCGATATGTCCGATTTTAAAATAGCTTTTCGGATGAAGCACATTTTGCAATAATCTAAGTACATAGCCCGGCATTACAGGGCTAGCTATTTAGATACCCACCCAGGTCAGCATCCACCAAAATCACATTTCCTATAAGAAAGATGTTCTTACCTTGCTTGTTCTTCATCAGAATACACTGCCAGGACTTCTACTTCAATAACAAATGTTGGTTTGGTCCCAAATAATCCATCGTTATGTTCCAACAGCGACGTTTTGTTCGTGAGTTGTAGAATGCTTTTTCGCGGTGTCGCGCATGGCGCATTGGCGTGTCAAAAATGTCTAAATATTCCATTACCGTACTTCGAAGCATGTCAACCGCTGTTTAAAACCAATTTTTATGCCATTTATGTCATAGAGAAGTGTTAATATTCCGACCGGGAGTATGCATTGAGCCTAAACAGCCGAATAAAATTTCTCCTCAGAAGCGACTCATGCACGCGCATCATTGAAAGGTCCTCCGAGCATCCACTTACAAAAGGCGATAATATATTTCAACCTGAGGTTCCCTCGTAAACCTTCAGTTATTTCGCGGGCTCTGAGAGCCTATTGGAGCCCTGGGAATTGTCACGTTACAGCTAAGATCCTTACTTTTCAATAAAAAGAGGTAAGACGCACGACTCCTTGTCAGACAGGGTACTTCCTGCTTGAAGCCTTGTCAGGTTTTTGCCTGCCATAGGAGTTCTGTTATACTCACAGACACCATTCAAACAGTTTTAGAAAATTCAGAGTGTTTTCTATCCAAACCTGAACAATAATATGCATATTCTAGCTTCTGAGTTGGTGTAGGAGGCAGTTAAAAATGGGAACATATTTTTTCCAAAATTCTCAATACTGCCCCCTATACCAAAGAGGTTATACAACGTTTGACATGTTTGAACGAACTTAAATATATATTTTTTGCACATTCGTGACGACAAGTCCCACGCAGTACGGTACATTTTGAGTAGCCTTCGGAACGCGCTAACAAGAAGGAACTATTGGGACATAAATTATTAACTTTTCGACCAAAACTACATTTGTTGTGGACCTGGGATTCCTGGAAGTGCCTTCTGATGAAGATAATCAAAGGTAAGGGAATATTTACAATAGTATTTTTGATGGTTGATGGTTCCAAGATGGAGCTAACATGAATCGCCTAGCCTATTTTTCTGAGCATACCACGTCGTTTATTGCAAAGTGTGATTTCCCAGTAAAGTTATTTTTAAATCTGGCAAAGCAGTGGCATTCACGAGATGTTAATCTATAATTCTTTGAATGACAATATTACATTTTAACAATGTTTTCGAATAGTAATTTTGTAAATTGTAGCGCTGATTCACCGGAAGCATTTGAGGGAAAAGATTTTCTGAACGTCACACTCCGATGTAAAATGCTGTTTTTATATATAAATATGAACTTTACCGAACAAAAAATGCATGTATTGTGTAACATGATGTCCTAGGAGTGTCATCTGATGAAGATTGTCAAAGGTTAGTGCTGCATTTAGCTGTGTTTTGGATATTTGTGATGCATCTAGTTGCTTTGAAAATGGCTGTGTGATTATTTCTGGCTGGTTACTCTCCTAACATAATCTAATGTTTTGCTTTTGCTGTAAAGCCTTTTTGAAATCGGACAACGTGGTTCGATTCAGGAGAGGTGTATCTATAAAACGGTGTAAAATAGTAATATGTTTGAGAAATTGAAGTTATAGCATTTATGAGGTTTTGTATTTCACGCGACGCGATTCCACTAGCTGTTGACTAGGGTGGGACGCAAGCGTCCCACCTTGCCCAGACAGGTTAACCTGTTGGGGCTAGGGGGCAGTATTTGCACGGCCGGATAAAAAACGTACCCGATTTAATCTTGTTACTACTCTTGCCCAGAAACGAGAATTTGCATATAATTTGTAGATTTGGATAGAAAACACTCTAAAGTTTCTAAAACTGTTTGAATGGTGTCTGTGAGTATAACAGAACTCATATGGCAGGCCAAAAACCTGAGAAGATTCCATACAGGAAGTGCCCTGTCTGACAATTTGTTCTACTTCTAGGGCATCTCTATCAAAAATACCGCATCTCTGCTGTAACGTGACATTTTCTAAGGCTTCCATTGGCTCTCAGAAGGCGCCAGAAAGTGGAATGACGTCTCTGCAGTCTCTGGGCGAAAAACAGCAGGAGTTTTTGTGAGTGGTCAGGCTGAGAACACTGACACTGCAGTGCGCGTCCACGAGAGGACTCCATGTTTTTCTTTCAGTCTATGAATGAATATAACGTCGCCCGGTTGGAATATTATCGCTATTTTACGAGAAAAATCGCATAAAAATTGATTTTAAACAGCGTTTGACATGCTTCGAAGTACGGTAATGGAATATTTTGACATTTTTTGTCACGAAATGCGCCCGCGTGTCACCCTTCGGATAGGGACCTCAACGCACGAACAAAACGGAGCTATTTCAATATAACTATGGATTATTTCGAACCAAAACAACATTTGTTGTTGAAGTAGAAGTCCTGGGAGTGCATTCTGACGAAGAACAGCAAAACAGCAACATTTTTCTTATAGTAAATCTGAGTTTGGTGAGGGCCAAACTTGGTGGGTGTCAAATTAGCTAGCCGTGATGGCCGGGCTATCTACTCAGAATATTGCAAAATGTGCTTTCACCGAAAAGCTATTTTAAAATCGGACACCGCGATTGCATAAAGGAGTTCTGTATCTATAATTCTTAAAATAATTGTTATGTATTTTGTGAACGTTAATCGTGAGTAATTAAGTAAATTCACCGCCGGAAGTTTGCGGTGGGTATGCTAGTTCTGAACATTACATGCTAATGTAAAAAGCTGGTTTTTTATATAAATATGAACTTGATTGAACAAAACATGCATGTATTGTATAACATAATGCCCTAGGAGTGTCATCTGATGAAGATCATCAAAGGTTAGTGCTGCATTTAGCTGTGGTTTTGGTTTTTGTGACATATATGCATGCTTTGAAAATGGCTGTGTGATTATTTTTGGCAGGGTACTCTCCTGACATAATCTAATGTTTTGCTTTCACAGTAAAGCGGACAGTGTGGTTAGATTAATGAGAGTCTTGTCTTTAAAATGGTGTAAAATAGTCATATGTTTGAGAAATTGAAGTTATAGCATTTATGAGGTATATGTATTTCGCGCCACGCGATTCCACTGACTCAAGCGTCCCACCTTGCACAGGGAGGTTAAGGTAACAGTACTTGATTATCTTAATGCGTTTTGTAAGATGTTCAGTGGAAATTGCCCTATATCAAACTTCTCGCATAGATTACCGGTACATGCTGTTTTCATGCTTTTCATCCTTACAGACCTGGCTGTGAGGAGTGCTAGGAGTGCAGTGCGCTTACCGCCACTCCACATCGCTGAACATACCGCCAGAGTCCCTACGGAAATGTCACGGAGAGAAAAGTGAGGAGGCGCATCACACATCAGATGGAAGAAATCGATATGGCCCTGGCATGTCCTCCCTACGGGGGCCCCAAGGTTCCGCCTAGGTTACACACATACATACCTTCCACTGCTAAATAGAGAATGTCAAGGATTCAGTTTCAACGCAACAAACTGTCAACTATGTTGTACGTAGGTCAACTTTAGAACCCTTAGCACCACTCACTATCCATAAGTAGCTAATTCACTGTGGCAGACTGGTTTATTTCTGTATGTATATGGTGAGGAATATGTACGGAGGTGTGCAGAAGAAGAATGAGTAATACTGTGTAAAAGTAAGTGCATTAGTAACTAACCGATGAAATGATAGCTGTTGGTATTGCTTTTATTCAACTAACAAGACATGGTCCAAGAATGTAAACGGGAACTTATCTTCTGTTCCGCTGTGCATGGGAAGACCATACTCAGAAAAAAAAAGTATGGTTCCTGGGATGCTTGTAAAAAAATATGTTACAGTGTGTTCTGCAAACATTCTAGAAATTATCACACTTTTTCAAAATACAAATAACATGATGTGCCACTTAGCTTGACTGTAGTCAAGTAACGAAGACGTACCTTTCTAAGTAAGGTAAACATATATCCAGAAACTCTCTGTGAATGAACTACATAGGTAAGTGAAAAATCCTGTGAATTTCTATTTTGAGTGGACTGTCCCTTTAAACCTACTCAGTTTGCGCAACTTGCACCACCAACAACACATGGTCAGATATACAAGCTAAAATTCTCAAGTGTAATATTGCAGCATTAAATCATGTCAGATCCCATCTAGCATGAGTGATAAGTGGAAAGCAATGGTCATTGTTCATTCCAGGTATCTCTTGAAAAATATTTGTTTTTTATCTCAACTAGACTAACCTGGTTAAATAAAGGTTGAATAGAAACAATTGTATTTTTCATTTTGAATGGACTGTCCCTTTAAACCACTTAGCTAGACTTACCTCTACCCAACAACAACATGCATACAGAGAGAGATACAAGGCTCAAGTAATATAGCGTTATTAAATCTTATCCCACCCAGCAGGAGCAATAAGTGGTGGGTCCGGGTCATTAGTTATAATTATATCAATCATCACCCCCAGATCTAAAATGGTATGTTCCACCCCGTTGCGAGCATTTATGCCGTTGTTTTCATCCGAGACACACTGAAATTCTTAGCACATGGAGCACAAACTCAATTTTCCTGCACCCCCTGATGCATTCTCCTCAAGAGAATGCCCTTTATTTTTGATACAGAGGAAGAGATGCGTGTTAAAGGAGGAGGTAAGGTAAAAAAAACAATTTGAGAATATTCGCGCCCCTAGCCGCAGGAAAGAATTTAAAAGGGCACATTTTGGAATGACCATGTGCAGACTTCTCAATGGATGTGTCACATCAAGCTGTGTTGAATTTGCTGTGCTATTTATCATGTGGTTTGATGTATGGTGTAACACCCTCATGGAACTCTCAAGTTAGATGTTCTTAAACTCCAGCTCCAGGTTATTCTTAGTTACTTAATATAATACGTGTCATAAAACATCATTAAAATAGGGTCAAGAATGATCAACAAGGGGTCTTCTTAAGGGTTTTATAGATAAGCTGTGTGCAACACGGGCTGCAGTGTGTTCAGTTGAATCAGGTGTGTTAGTGCTGGGCTGGAACAAAAGCCTGCACACACTAAGACCGGAGTTACCCACCTACACAACTGACCAAAGTGTTTCAGTGATGCTTTCTAGTTGGATGGGAACTTTAAAGTAGTTTTATCCCCTTGTTCTGTCCTCTCTCTCACATTGAAATCGACAACCCCTCACTTTCTTTCTCTCTCGTTCTTCTTAATTTAGTCTTAATTTAGTCTTCTTAATTTATACTTCCCATAAAACCAAAGACTACAACTCCTCTTTTGGACACAAACATTTTTTGTGAAATACCAGAGTAATGACTTTCACAGGACAGCTACTCAAAGGACGATCCATGGCTGTACTTTCTCCATAATTCAGAGCTCGAGAAAGTTAGTGAAAAGAGAGAACTGATTGGCTAAGTCAGCATTACATGGCTATTTAGACTCTGAGATTTTAAGGTACCTTACATGACCCTGTCATTCAAAACAATCCCATGAGGCCTTTTGCTAATCAGATCAAGCAATTCCTCTTTAATCTGTGTTGTTAGCAAACGCAGTCCGGATTTAGCATGCATCCATGCACACACACACAGCTCTACCATAGACCATGACATTAGTAGATGGTGGGGTTGGCGGTGGTTACAGGGCATTAATGAATGCCTCAACCAGATTCCTGATGACAGACAGGTTGGGAGACTCCAGATTTTGTGTCAAGGAGATTGGTGCAGCGTGGCTCGGTTTCAAGTTTCCTGGTCTCGCATTCTCTCTCTGGCTGTCTCTCTCTCTCTGGCTGTCTCTCTCTCTCTCTCTCTCTCTCTGTCTCTCTCTCTCTGCCTGTCTCTCTCTCTCTCTCTCTCTCTCTGGCTCTCTCTCTCTCTCTCTCTCTCTCTCTCTCTCTCTGGCTGTCTCTCTCTCGCTCTCTCTCTCTCTGGCTGTCTCTCTCTCTGGCTGTCTCTCTCTCTCTCTGTGGCTGTCTCTCTCTCTCTCTGGCTGTCTCTCTCTCTCTCTCTCTCTCTGGCTGTCTCTCTCTCGCTCTCTCTCTCTCTCTGGCTGGCTGTCTCTCTCTCTCTCTCTGTCTCTCTCTCTCTCTCTCTCTCTGGCTGGCTGTCTCTCTGGCTGTCTCTCTCTCTGGCTGTCTCTCTCTCTCTCTCTCTGGCTCTCTCTCTCTCTCTCGGCCCCTTAACCTTCTGTTTCTTCCTCTCTCGCTCGCTCCCTCCCCCCTCTTTTCTTGTCTTCTTCCTGGATCCATCATCTCCTCAGCCTTCTGGATCCAGGAGTCTGGCTGTCTGCTCCTTAAATAAAGCTGACCTCAGTTCAGATGCTGGGGCTGCTACTGTCTTTAACTCTGCAAAGGAACTGAAGGAGCTCAGTTTACACACACAAATGTGTGTGTTTATAGTATGTGTGTGTGTTTATAGTGTGTGTGCGTGTTTGTGTGTGTAAGAGAGAGAGGAAGGGAGTGAGGCGAATGGACTTTATTGAGAGCACAAGTGCATATTTACATATTCACTCCCACACTTGAGGTTAGGCGGAGGCATGTGGTCCCCTATTACACACACACACACACACACACACACACACACACACACATTAATTAACACATATAACCACAAACACACACGGCAACAACAAATCTACTTGTCTCTGACAACGCATTAAAATGCACACTGTCAAACTTTCAACAATTCACCATTACAAATTATACAGTGAGGCTGCTTATAATTTGCATTCTAAATTGCCTAACGGGAGATTCAAACCATCAAGCATTTTGCAAATGGCTTTCCTAACAGGGGAATAGATGGATCAGGTACTGCAGAGGATGCAAATTATGCATGAAACAAAACACAGAGAGACAATGGGAAGGGAGAAACAAGCAAATGTCAACGTTGAAATTTTAATGACATGTTAAGATCATGTTAAGCTCTGCTGGGGAATGTGTTCAGCTCAGAAATGCAAAAATGTATGTGCCTTCAGCACAGAGGAATGCATTGTGTACTCACACACACACAGAGAGAGATACATACAAAATGTGTTAAAGGAAGGCCAAGAAGATCATTAAGGACTTCAGTCACCTGAGCCACAGACCGTTCACTTGGCTACTGTCGGATGGAGCCCGAGAGATCAGAAAACAGCTTCTATTACCAGGCCATCAGACTGTTGAACAGCCATTACTAGGAGTCTACCAGGTGATGCCCACTCACTCACACAAAATACACACACAAACAGACACACACTCTCACGCACATACTCATACACACAGCCAACACGGCTGTCTTATGTTCTAGAGACATTAAACCACTGGATCATTTCCCATTTCACACTGTGTATTTAAATACTGTATTTTCGCTATTAATATTTCTACTACTGTACATTGCATTTTAGTTACATTGCTTATACACACTGCGTATTTATTTATATACTGGACTCTTGACATAGCTCACTCTAAGAATGAGTTACATTTTTGAATGAATGAAATGAATGAATATAATTACATTTTCCGTGTCAAATCGGCAATTGGCAATCCATCCCTTATGGGATTTATTGACACATAAACAAACATTACAATAACTCACTGTGGTAATAAAATGATAATTCTTCTTCTAGTGTTCTCTGCATTGCTCATTGCATAAAGAGTGAAAAAATGTAAGGTAAAAATCTATACATAATAGTAAATAAGGTTATCCAAACAAGAATTATATCTCTAGAGCAGTACAATAATGTACATACATACACACTGTATATATACACATACATACATACATACATACATACATACATACATACATACATACATACATACATACATACCTTAACATAACATAGAAACGGAAGGCATTTGAACCCAGTCTGGCACAAAGAGAAGATTCTTATGGGAGACAAGCCTATACACAATCTTTATACACACTCGTGCCATTTACCACATAGAAGCTGAATATTTTTACAATTGAATTATAGGTAGACCTTTTTCTTTTATTGCAGGCTTTGTCTAAATATTCTGCAAACAAAAATACACAATGAACAAAAAACATTTCAGTTTAACCTCATCGCTCAGCCACATAATGCCATGCCAAGGTATATCTGGGGTGCTTTCTGGAATAAGAGCAAGCGTATATCGTGGTCGAAAGGGCAATAGAGGATAAAATGAGTTTCATTCTCTATTTCTTCGAGGTCACAATAGTTACATAGTCTTTCCTCTTCCATTTCACCACAATACCGACCTGTTTCAATACGCAGAGGCAATATACAGGATCTTACCTGTTTCAATACGCAGAGGCAATATCCCTGATCTGACCTGTTTCAATACACAGAGGCAATATCCATGATCTTACCTGTTTCAATACGCAGAGGCAATATCCCTGATCTTACCTGTTTCAATACGCAGAGGCAATATCCCTGATCTGAGCTGTTTCAATACGCAGAGGCAATATCCCTAATCTTACCTGTTTTGGTACGCAGAGGCAATATCCCAGATCTTACCTGTTTCAATACGCAGAGGCAATATCCCTGATCTTACCTGTTTCAGTACACAGAGGCAATATCCCTGATCTTACCTGTTTCAATACGCAGAGGCAATATCCCTGGTCTTACCTGTTTCAATACACAGAGGCAATATCCCTGATCTTACCTGTTTCAATACGCAGAGACAATATCCCTGGTCTTACCTGTTTCAATACGCAGAGGCAATATCCCTGATCTTACCTGTTTCAATACGCAGAGGCAATATCCCTGATCTTACCTGTTTCAATACACAGAGGCAATATCCCTGATCTTACCTGTTTCAATACGCAGAGGCAATATCCCTGATCTTACCTGTTTCAATACGCAGAGGCAATATCCCTGATCTTACCTGTTTCAATACACAGAGGCAATATCCCTGATCTTACCTGTTTCAATACGCAGAGGCAATATCCCTGATCTTACCTGTTTCAATACGCAGAGGCAATATCCCTGATCTGACCTGTTTCAATACGCAGAGGCAATATCCCTGATCTAACCTGTTTCAATACGCAGAGGCAATATCCCTGATCTGACCTGTTTCAATACGCAGAGGCAATATCCCTGATCTTACCTGTTCACATAGCAATCTCTTGCTTTTAGGTAGGTTATACATAATATATCTCTCACACACAAATTCACCCTTAATCAAACCAAATATCCTCAATTTGGGTTTACGATTAATCTCCTTCACCGATTGTTTTCATATTGCATCAACAGTTGTGTTTTAGTCTCACTTAATTTGGTTTTCGTACAGATGTTCACTGTCAGACTGTTGAAAAAGGTCAGATATTTCAGTTGCCCAGGCTCCCCCTATGGATAGATCCCATTGAAAAACTTTACTAGCTATTCTGGCATATCTAACAGTCTATTCCAAAGTCTCACATGCATGCCTTCCATCTCATCTCACAGGGTTCCCAGTCCATGTCCCCAGTTATTGCAAGTATAGGTGCAAACTTGTGGACACCTAAAAAATAACGTACGGCTCTGTTATGGACATGTTCTTTTTTTAAATACCTCTTTGCACCCCACACTCCTGCTGAATAGTCCAGAACAAGACACGCATGTCTATTACAGTTTGGAATATGCAAAATAACCAATATCTTTGAGTGTTTTTGTTTTTCCTATAACTCCCCCAAGAGCTACTCGCTGAGTCAGAAAGGTAATATGTTCATCAATAAAAATTCAGAAATATTTATAATTGCTAGTAAACTCAAGAAAAAAACTGAAAAACACTTCTCTTAGTACCTGGTTTCTAAAAGTCATTATCTGTGTTTTTGTCTGGTTGATCATGAGTCTCCATCTTTTACACCAATTGACTGCACATAATAACATGTTCTGCAGGTCTTGTTCTGTTTCTGCCATCTAAATAATATCATCAGCATACAAAAACATACTTAGCATTTCATCATCATATCTCACTCCAATATTTAACTGTTTAGTTTCTTTTGGCAAATCATTTCTAAACACAGCAAACACACCGCACGACACAATTCATGCACAACACAACGACAGCTATCGTTGGGTAGACAGTCGAGAATACATGTGCGCAGGTGTAGCACATGGGGATGTGTGAAACTTACTCGTCGGCCTTAAGTGTCCCCAGTTCCCCGAACTCCATTCTGTGTACAGCTGGCCCTTCTTTGGACACTGTTAACAACCCTCCAAACGAGCTTCAATGCCGTACAACACTCCTTCCGTGGCCTCCAACTGCTCTTAAACGCTAGTAAAACAAAATGCATGCTTTTCAACCGTTTGCTGCCCGCACCCGCCCGCCCGACTAGCATCACCACCCTGGACGGTTCTGACTTAGAATATGTGGACAACTACAAATACCTAGGTGTCTGGCTAGACTGTAAACTCTCCTTCCAGACTCATACTTTAAACATCTCCAATCCAAAATCAATTCTAGAATCGGCTTCCTATTTCGCAACAAAGCCTCCTTCACTCATGCTGCCAAACATACCCTAGTAAAACTGACCATCCTACCGATCCTCGACTTCGACGATGTCATCTACAAAATAGCTTCCAATACTCGACTCAGCAAACTTGATGCAGTCTATCACAGCGCCATCCGTTTTGTTACCAAAGCCCCTTATACCACCCACCACCGCGACCTGTATCCTCAAGTTGGCTGGCCCTCCCTACATATTCGTCGCCAGACCCACAAGTTCGAGGTCATCTATAAGTCTATGCTATGTAAAGCTCCGCCTTATCTCAGCTCACTGGTCACGATAACAACACCCACCCATAGCACGCGCTCCAGCAGGTATATCTCACTGGTCATCCCCAAAGCCAACACCTCCTTTGGCCGCCTTTCCTTACAGTTCTCTGCTGCCAGTGACTGGAACAAATTGCAAAAATCGCTGAAGCTGGAGACTTATATTTCCCTCACTAACTTTAAACATCAGCTATCTGAGCAGCTAACCGATCGCTGCAGCTGTACATAGTCCATCTGTAAATAGCCCACCCATATACCTACCTCATTCCCATATTGTTTTTATTTACTTTTCTGCTCTTTTGCACACCAGTATCTCTACTTGCACATCATCATCTGCTCATTTATCACTCCAGTGTTATTCTGCTAAATTGTAATTTTCACTACTATGGCCTATTTATTGCCTTATCTTCTCATGCCATTTGCACACACTGTATATGTACATAATTTGTTCTATTGTGTTATTGACTGTACGCTTGTTTATTCCATGTGTAACTCTGTGTTGTTGTTTGTGTCACACTGCTTTGCTTTATCTTGGCCAGGTCACAGTTGTAAATGAGAACTTGTTCTCAACTAGCCTACCTGGTTAAATAAAGGTGAAATAAATAAAATAAAATAAAACTTGTGCCAGCGAGTAGTTAGCTTTTCGCGTGGCGCCGACTGGTAAGATGCTCCAGGAGGGTTGCCACGTGCGCTAGCACGAGTTTGCGCCAGGTATGGGCCGAATCGGGAGGAAGTGGTACTCGCAAGCGTGATGTCCTTTACACAGGCATAGGCCCACACATACACACAAACCAAGTGACTCACCCCTTGTTGGATAGACAGGCGAAAAAACGCATGCACGCAGGTGTGCATGCGCCCACATACACACACTCACGCACACCCACATGTGTGCACACACACACAGTCACTCAACCCTTGTTGGACAGACAGGTGAGAAGCAAGCAGCGACTCGCCCTCACATACTATTGTACTTGTCTGCAAAACACAGCAGAGGATGTTGGTGGTTGCTGTGTTGAGGGAATGTATGAATTATTTCTGTAGGTCATTCTATAAACAGTGAATCTACACCCCATGACTGCTTCCTGTTTGTACAGATTGTGTTGCCCGGGTCAGAAACCTGCTGCGTCTTTTTCAGTCAATGCGTCTTACTGTGGGTCATTCAACACTGACTATGTGTGATGAAAATTGAATTTTCCCTTTTCCATGGCCTGAGCTTGACCTGAAGAACGCATCCCTCAAGGCATTGAAATGCGCAAGTCTTGTGTGGGCCCCGTTGGTAGAGCATGGTGCTTACAATGTCAGTTTGTTTCCCGCTGGGGCCACCTGCTAAATGGTCTATATTATATTATGTTATGTGTGACATTAAAACATTTCAGTCACTTTTGGGGACACAATCAATATAAACTGGGAATCAATATAAACTACAGTCAATATAAAGTTATTGTAAAACATGCTGAACCCCATGAATATCTATGTGGGAAACCCATGGCTGTATATATCCTAAAGTAATTATGTAGTGATTATTATAAGTACTTTTTAGATAAGGTCAATATTCATAACAGGAGAACACCACCCACAGAGTCACTTGTTGTGACAAAACATGCTGAATCACTGGGTACATTTACATTCACACTAATAATTCGATATTAAACTGATTATGGCAGAGTATGGAAATAGTCATGTAAACACCTTACTCTGCTTATCTTAATCGGCGTAATGTCATAATCGAAGTAAGCATACGCCGATTAAAACACCTGGTTTTCTGAGTATTCTTTCAAATTGCTCCCGAGTGGCGCAGCGATCTAAGGCTTCTGCATCCAAATGCAAGAGGTGTCACTGTAGCCCCTGGTTTGAATCCAGGCTGCATCACATCTGGCTGTGATTGGGAGTCCCATAGGGCGACGCACAATTGGCCCAGCGTCGTCCGGGTTTGGCCGGGGTAGGCCGTCATTGTAAATAAGTATTTGTTCTTAACTGCTTAATCGGCATTCCAGTGGTGTGTTTGATCTGTGCATGTACCAGCACCAGGTAGGGCAAGCCTCCCATATGTCTGAGTGAAGTGAGTTTGGAAAAACTGAAAGTATGCATCTTCACCTACAAACTTCATGCCCTAACTCATATTCGAATAGTCTTCTGAAAATAACACGGTCACTGTGCTCACTGTCTCCACCTCTAACTGGCCACACTACCCCAGTGACGCACAACAGAAATGCACTGACTTTGTGGTTTGACCCGCAGAACGAGACCACCAGCGAGAGAGAGAAAGAGAGAATGGAGGGAGAGCTAAACTTGTCAGAAAGAGAACTAGGAAATAACATGTCACCCAGGCTAAAAAAAAAAAAACAATCCTCTCACTGCAGACGTGTCAATACTTTCACATTAAAGTGTCGCTGGGAGCGTTGAATAGCCGCTGTCAAATCAATTGCTCGTCATACAGCCGTCCCCAGAAGATGAAAAAAAAAACACTTAGCAGAAAGTGTCACCAGTATCATGACAGGCTCTTTGATTGTGAGTCACAGCTGACGTTTAAAACCGACTGCAATGCATTCACAGCAGACCTGGGTTCAAATGCTATTCAATATAACTGTAAATACCTGTGCTCGATTGAGCTTGCCTGTCTTAATGGACCAATAGAATAGTCCCGCAACTGTAATCCTCGCCTAGAACTGCAGGCAGGCTAACGCAAACATATAAAGGGTTTTGACGATTTCAAATAGTGTTTGAACCCAAGGTCTGATCCAGACAATTTGGCATTCAGGGGAGGTGGTTAATTACATTTCCAAGGTGTTACTCACCAACTCTCAAGGTGCGTGTTCAGCGAAACACAGGCGAAAAGAGACTTTAAAGCGGACCCTGAGGGTTTAAACGGCACACCACACTACAACTAAATGGTGATACTGTGTAGCAAGTGTTTTCCACAGGGTGATGAATGAGTTTGGAGCAGTTTTGATAGAAAGTACATTTCCGTTTCAACAAAAATTTTAAAAGGCCCTCCAAATACTGATGTCATTGGGATGCTCTTTGTGCAAGCTAAGATTTGATACCCAAGCAAGGTTGGCCTTCACCTGTCCTCAAATACCAAATACCATCAAATGTGATATGGGGTCGAAGCAGTTCGATATTTTCATTTCATTTTTGTCATTTTGCAGACCCTCTTATCCAGAGCGACTTACAGGAGCAATTAAGGTGACATGCCTTAAGGGCACATCAACATATTTACTATCTTATAGCAGCTTATAGCTCGTTTTAGTAAAGAGGCGTGCGCTAAAGGTGTTCTCATGTGTTCTACACTCCAGCTGCCTATTTGGCCTGAGCTGTGACTGGATTGTCATACCACATACTGTTTACTGAATGCTACCTTACTACTGTACTAACAGTACTAAAAGCCTTCTAAATAATATGAGAATTCTGTGAAAAAAAGTATTCTGGAGTTGCCTATTTGGTCAGGGCTTTGACCGAATTATCATAAATGTACTACAGTATGTACACTGAACAAAAATGTAAATGCAACATTAAAAGTGTTGGTCCCATGTTTCATGAGCTGAAATAAAAGATCCCAGAAATGTTCCATATGCAGAAAAAGCTTATTTCTCTCAAATTCTGTGCACAAATTAGTTTACAACACTATTATTAAGCATTTATCCTTTGACAAGATAATCCATCCACCTGACATGTGTGGCATATCAAGAAGCTGATTAAACAGCATCATCATTATACAGGTGCACCTTGTGCTGGGGACAATAAAAGGCCATTCTAAAATGTGCAGTTTTGCCACACAACACAATGCCACAGATGTCTCAAGTTTTAAGGGGCATGCAATTGGCATGCTGACTGCAGAAATGTCCACCAGAGCTGTTTCCAGAGAATTTAATGTTAATTTCTCTACCATAAACTGCCTCCAACGCCGTTTTAGAGAATTTGGCTGTACGTCCATCCGGCCTCACAATCGCAGAACATGTGTATGGCATTGTGTGGGAGAGCGATTTGCTAATGTCAACGTTGTGAACAGAATGCCCCATGGTGGTGGTGGGGTTATGGTACGGTCAGGCATAAGCTACGGACAATGAACACAATTGTATTTTATCGATTGCAACTTGAATGCACAGAGATACTGTGACGAGATCCTGAGGCCCACCGTCGTGCTATTCATCGGCTTCATTACCTCATGTTTCAGCATAATAATGCAGAGCCCCATGTCACAAGGATCTGTACACAATTCCTGGAAGCTGAAAATGTCCCAGTTCTGCCATGGCCTGCATACTCACCAGGCATGTCACCCATTGAGCATGTTTGGGATGCTCTGGATCAACATGTACGATAGCATGTTCCAGTTCCCGCCAATATCCAGCAACTTCTCACAGTTATTGAAGAGGAGTGGGACAACATTCCACAGGCCACAACCAACAGCCTGATCAACTTGTGCTGTATGAAGCAAATGGTGGTCACACCAGATACTGACTGGTTTTCTGATCCACGCCCCTACTTTTTTTTTTAAGGTATCTGTGACCAACATATCTGTATTCCCATTCAATTGAAATCCATAGATTAGGGCCTAATGCATTTCTTTCAATTGACTGATTTCCTTATATGAAATGTAACTAAAATATGTGAAATTGTTGCATGTTGCGTTTATATTTTTGTTCAGTATATATTTTTGTTCAGTGTCCGGCTTCTCAGTCATGCAATCCCATTTCATGACGCTCACGACAAACAGTTCTTGTGCTGATGAACAAGTGCTGACATTGCTTCCAGAGTCAGTTAGGAACTTGGTGATTTTTACTCCCTACACGCTTCAGCACTCGGCGGTCCCATTCTGTGAGCTTGTGTGGCCTACCACTTTGTGGCTCAGTTGTTGTTGCTCCTAGACGTTTCCCCTTCAAAACAACAACACTTACAGTTGACCGAGGCAGCTCTAGTAGGGCAGACATTTAACAAACTCACTTGTTAGAAATGTGGCATCCTGTGACGATGTCACGTTAAAAGTCACTGAGCTCTTCAGTAAGGCCATTCTACAGCACATGTTTGTCTATGGAGATTGCATGGCTGTGTGCTCAATTTTATACACCTGTCAGCAACGGTGTGGCTGAAATAGCCGGATACACTAATTTGAAGGGGTGTCCACATACTTTTGCATATAAAGTGTATGAGGCTTCGACCAGGGAGAGATAGCAGGAATAAAATGAGTTGCTGGACTGACAGGGCTGGAGGCTGGCCGTCTGTTCATCCACAGAGCAGTAGGCACAACAGAGACTGCCACTGGAGAGGAAGAGCACACCAGTGAAAACCCACAGCTCAGCCCATAGGGTTTCCATATATAACCTTCTACCACATTGGCCCAGATTCATTGAACATGAATACAAACAATCTTATATATCTCGGTATATTTCTCAAATGTGTCAATATGAGTGCACCTTGAGATAAACTTCAAACGTGCAAAGCAAGTGACATAGTTATGTTCTACAACGGGTTAGTTGGCACTGATGACTCGTCTAAAAAGAGCAAAGACAACTCTCTACGATACTGTAACAGTAGTCATATCATGACCCATAACCCATAGCTGCTAACACTGTGCTGTGCAGCTGGCAAAACAGCATCTGCCAAATCATGTCTTCATCCTAAATGCCTTTTGACGATTGCTTTTGTTCCACACGCTCTCATCTACCACATGGACGATTCACGGCATCCTAGCCCATCAAAAACTGCTGCAGAAGGCAACCAGCTGGTGGAGTGGAAAGGTCTCAGAGGGAGAGCAGCCTCCTGCAGTTTCAGGGGTTCATAATTAACACACCCCTTGCCAGTTTCCCTCCAACACCGCCAGAGTAAAAGACTTGAAAGCTTTGGAAAGTCAGAGAGTAGATCAAAGCTGTGGAGGCACTTAGACAGAAAGACATCAACTTTTCATACACCGCTCAACACATGTCACCAATTAGACATGTGCTGGAATCACTCCATCATTCCTTAACAAAAAAATGGATAAGGTGGCTTCGTCACAAAATGCCACCCTATAGTGCACACCAGGGCCCTGGTCAAAAGTAGTGCATTAAATTGGGAATAGGGTACAATTTGGGACGCAGATGGTAAATGGGGAGGATGCCGTGAATGTTTCGGTTTGAAACCAGATTCGGTCACAATGAGTGGAGTCGATTGGTTTTGCCCCAGGCATTCCATGCATTGTTAATCTATCTGGCATTATCAAAACAGCGTTTACATATTATTGGAATATTTTATTTCACATAGTTGCATGCCTGTGCATGCATACAGTTGAGCATGTCATAGTGCAGGTGCTAGGATGATGCTTTATGACACCTTTGGACCTAAATTGAAACTAGTACAACTTGCTTTTCCAGGCATATCACCAACAGATTGGAAATGCAAGTTGATGACTGGTAATGATGACTACAAGGTGGACAGCAAAAGTGTAGGTGGAAGGCACAAAAAAGGAAGGAAGGAAGGAAGGAAGAAATTAGCAACAGCGAAGATGATCTATTATATTGACAAGATAGTTGAGTGACCGCTCTATCAATGGAAATACATGTCCTCAAATATGGAAGGCAGAAGGAGGCGAGATCAGGTGGTACCATTCTAGCCAAAGAGAAGGCAGAAACATGCTTGAACAACAGTCACAACTCCGATATGAAGTAGTCTAATTGATCAAATAAGCCTCACATAGCAAATTAGCAATTACATTTTTTGTTTACCAAATTTGACACACGTTCATTGACCTCCACACAAAAATTCCTCACTTCCTAGTCTTACTTTTGTGGACAGATTTTGGGTAGATTAAACCCTCTCGCTTTACCTCTTCCTCTCTGTATACTTGGGCAAGGAGAAGTAGTGTGGGTTGTGATGTGATTGAGCCACTCTGGGGAAGAAGAAATCACTCAGGCTGAAAGATAGAGAGATGCATCAGTGTAGAGATCCACATGGGGTGAGGAATGGATTTCCTTCATGTGTTTGCTAAATATTTGGATCAGAGGAAGACTTGATGGAGAGCAATTCTAACGCTAGCGCCGGCTATTACTGCCACTGAGCTAAACGCCCTTGACAAATTCTCCCACTGCAGAGCAGTCAGCATCAACTGCTAAGAAAGGAAAACTTTAGGGGTGATTTTGAGAACCTGTCTCCTCCACCATTATAAGTCATCAGTGCTGACGAGGCTCAGACCAAACAGACAGGGAGCGTCTCTGAACCATCTGTTGCCCGACAGTCAATGCCAAGCCAGCATCCTCAACATCCTTTTGTCCTTTCTTTTTTCACTGAAAGCCAAATATGCTTTTGTTAGCTGTTTCTGTATATCCTAACTGGCATATCACTTCATTTGTATCGCTGATGTTTTAGATTCTCCCCTCAGAGAAGTTATTCTACTTTCTGTTTACATCCTGTTTATATAGGAAGTGACTCTCTCTCCAAAAAACAAGGAGACAGTGGAATCGTATTACTGCTATGTCGATGGTTACAGTAAATCACCACCACGACAGGAGATTAATGACAGTGATCAGGTTGATAAAGCATCCTGCAGATGTAGGGAAGCTCTGTCTCCATTCTCTCTGGTTATACTTTCCCTGTATAATCAAGGAGAGGAAGAGAAGCTGCCTGAAGTCTGATGAATGACCAGGGGGAAATATTAGTCTTATCTCTGAATTCTCTCAACAGGAATCATGATAAATATTGACATGAGGAGGAGAGGGGAGGGGATATTTACAGTGCCTTCAGAAACTATTCACACCCCTTGACCTTTTTCACATTTTGTTGTGTTACAAACTGGGATTAAAATGGATTTCATTGTAATTTTTGTCAACGATCTACACAAAATACCAATGTCAAAGTGGAAGAAAAACTAACATTTCAAAAAAATTTATGGAAAATAAAACACTAATACTGTAAATCATGTATATCAGTGAATCAACACGTTAGAATCACAATTGGCAGAGATTACAGCTTTGCACACCTGGATTGTACAATATTTGCCTATTATTCTTTTAACAATTCTTCAAGCTCTGTCATGTTGGTTTCAAGTGTTGCTGTAGATTTTCAAGCAGATTTAAGTCAAAACTGCAACTAGGCCACTCAAGAACATTCAATGCCTTCTTGGTAAGCAAATGTAGTGTATGTTTGCCCTTGTGCTTTATGTAATTGTCCTGCTGAAAGGTTTATTTGTCTCCCAGTGTCTGCTGTTAAGCAGACTGAAACAAGTTTCCTTCTAGGACTTTGCCTGTGCTTAGCTCTACTCCGTTTATTTTTATCCATCCACCTGACAGGTGTGGCATATCAAGAAATTGATTAAACAGCATCATCATTACACAGTTGCACCTTGTGTTGTGGACAATAATATTTTGTTCCAAAACACAATGCCACAGATGTCTCAAGTTTTGAGGGAGAGTGCAATTGGCATGTTGACTGCAGGAATGTCCATCAGAGCTGTTTCCAGAGAATGTCATGTTCATTTTTCTTCCATAAACCACCTCCAACGTCATTTTACAGAATTTGGCAGTACGTCCAACCGGCCTCACAGGCTCAAAGTCAACAGTGAAGAGGCGACTCCGGGATAATGGCCTTCTAGACAGAATTGCAAAAAAAAAAAGATTTAGATGGGCAAAAGAACACAGACACTGAACAGAGGAACTCTGCCTAGAAGGCCAGCATCCCGGAGTCGCCTCTTCACTGTTGACGTTGAGACTAGTGTTTGTGGGTACTATTTAATGAAGCTGCCAGTTGAGGACTTGTGAGGTGACTGTTTCTCAAACTAGGCACTCTAACGCACTTGTCCTCTTTCTCAGTTGTGCACCGGGGCCTCCCACTCATCTTTCTATTCTGGTTGGAGACAGTTTGCACTGTTCTGTGAAGGGAGTAGTACACAGCGTTGTACAAGATCTTCAGATTCTTGGCAATTTCTCGCATGGAATAGCCTTTATTTCTTAGAACAAGAATAGACTGACGCGTTTCAGAAGAAAGGTAATTTTTCCTGGCCATTTTGAGCCTTGAATCGAACCCACAAAGGCTGATGCTCCAGGTACTCAACTAGTCTAAAGAAGGCCCGTTTTATTGCTTCTTTAATTAGCACAACAGTTTTCAGCTGTGCTAACATAATTGCAAAAGGGTTTTCTAATGATCAATTAGCTTTATAAAATGATAAACTTGGATTAGCTAACACAACGTGCCATTGGAACACAGGAGTGATGGTTGCTGATAATGGGCTTCTGTACACCTATGTAGATATTCCATTAAAAATCTGCCGTTTCCAGCTACAATAGTCATTTACAACATCAACAATGGCTACACTGTATTTCTGATCAATCTGATGGTAACTTAATGGACAAAAAAATAGCTTTTCTTTCAAAAACAAGGACATTTCTGAGTGACCCCAAACTTTTGAATGGTAGTGTACGTATTCAGACCCTTTGCTATGAGATTCGAAATTGAGCTCAGGTGCATCCTGTTTCCAATGATCATCCTTGAGATGTTTCTACAACTTGATTGTAGTCCACCTGTGGTAAATTCAATGGATTGGACATGATTTGGAAAGGCACACACCTAACTATATAAGGTCCCACAGTTGTCAGTGCATGTCAGAGCAAAAACCAAGCCATGAGGTCGAAGGAATTGTCCGTAGAGCTCCGAGACAGGATTGTGTCGGGGCACAGATCTTGGGAAGGGTACCCAAAACATTTCTGCAGCATTGAAGGTCCCCAAGAACACAGTGGCCTCCATCATTCTTAAATGGAAGAAGTTTGGAACCACCAAGACTCTTCCTAGAGTTAGCCGCCCAGCCGAACTGAGCAATCAGGGGTGAAGGGCCTTGGTCAGGGAGGTGACAGAGCTCTAGAGTTCCTCCGTGGATATGGGAGAACCTTCCAGAAGGACAACCATCTCTCCAGCACTCCACCAATCAGGCCTTTTACTGTGAAGTGGCTTCCATCTGGAAACTCTACAATAAAAGGCACATGACAGCATGCTTGGAGTTTTCCAAAATTGCCCCTAAAGACTCTCAGACCATGAGAAAAAACATTCTCTGGTCTGATGAAACCAAGATTGAACTCTTTGGCCTGAATCCCAAGTGTCATGTTTGGAGGAAACCTGGAACCATCCCTACAGTGAAGCATGGTGGAGGAAACCTGGAACCTACGGTGAAGCATGGTGGTGGCAGCATCATGCTGTGGGGGTGTTTTTCAGTGGTAGGGAATGGGAGACAGGAATGAGGCAAAGATGAACATAACAAAGTACAGAGAGGTCCTTGATGAAAACCTGCTCCAGAGCACTCATGACCTATGACTGGGGGCGAAGGTTCACCTTTCAACAGGGCAACGACCCTAAGCACACAGCAGAAACAATGCACGTGTAGCTTCGGGACAAGTCTCTGAATGTCCTTGAGTGGCCCAGCCAGAGCCCGGACTTGAACCCAATCTAACATCTCTAGAGAGACTTGAAAATAGCTGTGTAGTAGCGCTCCCCCATTCAAGCTGACAGAGTTGGAGAGGATCTGCAGAGAATGGGAGAAACTCCCCAAATCAGGTTTGCCAAGCTTGTAGCGTCATACCCAAGAAGACTTGAGGCTGTAATTGCTGCCAAAGGTGCTTCAACAAAATACTGAGCAAAGTGTCTGAATGCTTATGTAAATGTAATATTTCAATTTTTTTATATATATATTATCAAAAATGTCTAAACCTGTTTTTGCTTTCTCATAATGGGGTATTGTGTGTACATTCATAATAGAAAAAAACGATTTAATACATTTTAGAATAAGGCTGTAACCTAACAAAATGTGGAACAGCCAAGGGGTCTGAATACTTTCGGAAGGCAGGGTATTTTGAACTTGGTCGGGGTCTCCATTTACTTTGGAGATTTAAGTAATAGATTATACAAGGTGCAAATTCGAAATGTAGTTGTACATCATTTTTATAATTGCAACAAATCTGCTTTAAAACTGCAACATTTTCTCTACGCCCCATGGCAGAATTGCAGGAAATGAACATTAAAACTCTGTGTCACGAGTAACATCAAAAGCATCCACCATCAAAATCATTCACTTCGACTACTTTGGTATTATGAATCCGCCTCCTTGGAATATAAGAATATTAACAGAATTTTCTGGATTTTGTTGCTAAAGATTTGAAAATGAACTTGACATCAAACTTAACCCTAATTATGAGAAGTGGTCCTCTTCGCCCAGTAGAGATGCTACCTATTTTCTTTTCTTTTTACTGCTGGGTGAGTCAGGAAAATGCAACAGTGAGAGATCACTGCTGAGAGTTAAATCAGCAGATTCTACCTCCCTAGCCGACTGAGGGTGGTGTGCCAGAGCTTTGAAGAAGAGGAAGTGGGAGAAGACCAGGGGAGGTAGGATCCGGTGCAATGGAAAGGTGGTGCCAGGAATATTTTTAAGAATGCCCTTACAAAGTGGGAATGAGCCCATTACACTGCAAAGCAGATTGAGGGTATAGCTTTTTTGCTTATCTCTGCAGCTAACCTGGATTTCAGATGCACATTTTTCTTAATGCTAATTTATATATCTAGATCTTTTTATTTTATTTAACCTTTATTTAACTAGGCAGGTAGGTTAAGAACTAATTCTTTCTTACAATGACGGCGTACCCCGGCCAAACACTAACCCGGATGATGCTGGGCCAGTTGTGCGCCCGCCCTGACAGACAGAGTGATATGAATGAACGTCACGCTGACTCCTGGTGTAGTTGAATGATGATAACGTGGTAGAGTTAAAAGTAAAAAGTATAATTACTTGTTGAAACATAACTTGTGTTAATAAAATAGCATTATATTAATGCTTCATTCTATGAGGGAGATGTTAAAGATAGGTGTTCTGATTGTTCCATCTGTATTTGTTCAAGCTTGTAATTGGATTGCAGATAGAACTTCTAGTTTTACATTTTCTACACCTAAAATTTGCTTTAAAAAGAATCTAACTTCACAGACATATGAAGAACAATCTAAAGATCAATTATGTGTGATTAACACATTTTTGACTAAAATGTCAGACAGAACCTTATAGTCCCAAGGTATCGACATGTCATACCCTTTTTGGCCAGACAGCATCAGATACTTGGGTTACACACACAGTACTAAGACAGCGGGGCGCCGTTTCTCTCGCTCGGATGCGTTCTACGTTGAGGTGGATGAGTCTTGCTGTCGGTGTGTGTCTTGGGCAAAATCATTAACCAATTGGATCTCAGAACTTCACTGGGGTGGGCAATCAGATTCCGGGGGGGGGCTGGACTGTTTATGCCTACACTGTTTCTCATCTAAGCGAACTTTCCTTTCAGATTTAGCCTTGCGGGAGAGAGGTGTCATTGGACCGGGTGCTCTGCGGTTTCACCAAGGACCACCTTTCCCATCAGCCATCAGTTCGTCCTGCGTTAAATAACATGAATAGATCACTGGGAGGCTAATCACATCAGCATGAAAGCACAGTGCAGTGGGATGTCACAGTTGCCCTTGACAACCCAAGGCGCATCATAAATAGAAAAATGCTCCAAGTTTAATTTCATATTCTACTACTGTTCCCTGGCTACACGATGACCGACCTTCAGCGACAACAACAAGAGACAACTGAATGACTAAGATCACTTACACTCATCCTTGTACATGCTCTTTGGTGGTGAATGCTAAGTGGAAAATCCATGTAAATTCATGAACATTTCATGACTCAAGAGTAAGGTCTTCTTATTTGTGACAAACCAACACAACAGACTACGTCACTGAGCCTTATTTTGAGTCCGTTTATGCCTAGCTCTTGGTGCATTAACTCAAGGTCACCTGGGTCACCCTCTCATGTTGACTCATTTATCCATTTCAAGCCTGCTGTTCGCCTACATTGGTGTACAGAATCCTATCAAGGCAGACTATAATGCTGGCAGGCATTTTAATTCTGTTCAATTTGAGCTGGTGTTTGCTGAGATGCCCAGTAAATTCTGTTCGATTTAAGGATATTATACTTTTAGAGAGATGGTGGAGGTGTGGAGAATGGAGAGATGGAGGGTAGAGGTGGTCTGCAGGGACACCCAGGAGACCATATTGGGATAGAAAATGCTTAATGAGAGATAAATTCCCCCCGCCATAACATAACACAAGGTAACAGCACACAACCCTCCACTGCCTTTCCACAAGTATTTAACAATTCACCTTCAATGGTATCACCTGAATGTTAGTAAAAATAAGTCCGGACCACCTATACTCCACACACAGAGACGCATACAAAGCTCTCCCTCAACCTCCATTTGGCAAATTTGGCCATAATTCTATCCTCCTGATTCCTGCTTACAAGCAAAAATGGAAGCAGGAAGCACCAGTGACTAGATCAATAAAAAAAGAAGGAAGGCCATAAAAATTGTCAAAGACACCAGCCACCCTAGTCATAGACTGTTCTCTCTGCTACCACAATGGGTAGCAAGGTCCAAGAGGCTTCTAAACAGCTTCTACCCCCAAGCCATAAGACTCCTGAAAATCTAGTCAAATGGCTAGCCAGACTATTTGCACTGCCCCTCCCCCCTCCCCCCTCCCCCTCTTTACACCACTGCTACTCTGTTGTCGTCTGTGCATAGTCACTTTAATAACTCTACCTACATGTACATGCTACCTCAACTATCTGGTGCCCCCGCACATTGACTCTGTATCAGTTCCCCCTGTATATAGTCTCGCTATTGTTATTTTACTGCTGCTCTTTAATTACTTGTTACTTTTATCTCTTATTCTTATCTGTATTTTTTTTTAAACTGCATTATTGGTTAGGGGCTCATAAGTAAGCATTTCACTGTAAGGTCTACACCTGTTGCATTCGGCGCATGTGACTAATGACATTTTATTTGATTTTATTTGAGGTGAAACCGAGGTGGTTTGGTGAACCACGCTTGCATGACAAATAATATTTTTCTGAGACATGAAGTTTTGCGTTAGAAAATTGCTAGGCTTTTAGCTCAGAAGGCTAATGCTTTCACAGTCTTGTGGCATGCAGGAGACCCAGGTCCAAAACCCCAGTCAGTCACACCAGGCTAAATATAACTTAAAGTAATTGCGAACATGGTGATACTAAAAGAACCCCATCTGTCACTCCCTAAGAAAAAAGATAACAAACATAGTTTTTATCTCCCTAAATGTGATGACCATCACAACAACTCCTGCTACTCCTCTAAAAACAGCACATTAGACTCATATAAACACAACACATCCGGCCTAGATTTGCATAAATAAGAGGCTAGTATGTACAATATATTTATGTGAAATGCTATCTAAATTACCCACCCCCTCAAGCGCGAAAGAGGATGGCGGCCGACACAGAGAAGGGTTTGCTAAGCAATTACGCAGATTAATGAGAAAATACAATCTTCAAAACTGCTAATGAGCTTGAGAGAGTCAGAGAGTTCAGTCCCTGAAACACAAACGACTTCGATGAACCGGCTCAGTTTTACCGTTCGCTAGTGTTTGTATTAGCTAAATCACTTTTTTTATTGTGTTAATCACAGGAGTGTTGATGTTAATAACAGCCTTTCTACTTGCAGTGCTTTTCACACAAAACTGGACGAGTTTTGCATGCAACAAAACAGTTAGTTTGATGGTGCTTAAATGTTGAAGCAAAAACACCTCCAGAGTCTAATTTTAAACACCTTCTGCAGTGTACAAGATGATGCTCATTAATAAAAGTTGGGTATAGGCCTAGCTAACATAAGGAAAGCATGCCAATGAAACTTATGGGCAATAGCAAAGGGGTCAGCAGGCATATTTTAGTGAAGAGTGTCGAAGTGTAGCTGGTCCAATAGGGTTACACATCTAAAACATTTGGTAACCAAAGACCTACAGTAACCAGTATGTACTGTGCTAAATACTAATATTTAGGGTATGACATGGAGGCTGTCACGTCCTGACCCTAGTAAGATGTCATTTTCTATAGTAGAGTAGGGCAGGGCGTGACAGGGGGTGTTTTGGGTTGTTCTATGTTTTCTATTTCTATGTTTAAGTTCTAGTTTTTCTATTTCTATGTTGGGATTGTTTGGGGTTGATCTCTAATTGGAGGCAGCTGATTCACTGCCTCTGATTAGAGATCATATTTAAGTAGGGGTTTTTCTCATTGTTTTTGTGGGTTATTATCTTTTGGTTAGTGTGTTGCCAGCGCTGTGTCACGGTTTGCTGTTTTTGTGTATTTAAGTGTATTGCATTCATTTTCACTTTTAATAAATATGTGGAATTATGAACACACTGCATTTTGGTCTGCTCCTTCAAACAGCCGTGACAGTGTCCTATTTTTGATCCTGTGTGAACCACATTTGTATGATGGAAGGTTTCAATGAGTCTTTCTGTCAGCCTGTTGCCACTGTAGAAGAGTTACAAATCCATAATGTTTCTCTGGAATGCCAATTAAGGAAGTGAATCATTGCTGTTTGGGCTTGTGGTAACAGAGCGGTATTTGTTTGGCTTGCACTTGATTCTACTCGTTTACAATGACACAGCAATGAGCGGATAGTGATTTGAACTAAGTAGAGTTAGTTGATTTTCTGACCTATTGATTGGTTAGGGCCCTTGATCTATACCAGTCAGTCACCTACAGTGGCTATAGAATGTCTACACCACCTAATAATTTCACAATTTATTGTGTTACAAAGGGGGATTAAAATGTGTTGCATTGTCATGTTTTATCAACAATCTACACAAAATACTCTCTCATGTCACAGTGGAAGAAAAATTCATTAAAAAAAATAAACATAAAACACTAGCATACCTTGATTAGCAAAGTACTCATCCCACTAAGTCAATATATGTTAGAAACCATTTTGACAGCAATTACAGCTGTGTGTCTTCTTGGGTATGGGCAATATTTGCAATACTTGGGTATGGGTGATATTTGCCCATTATGCTTTTTAAAATTCTTCAAGCTCTGTCAAGGTGTTGGAGACCATGGCTTGACAGAAATGTTCGAGTCTTGCCATAGATTTTCAAGCAGATTTAAGTCAAAACTGAAACTTGGCCACTCAGGAACATTCAAAATCTATTTGGTAAGCAACACCAGTGTACATTTTGACTTGTGTTGTAGGTTATTGTCGTGCTGAAAGGTGAATTCCTCTCCCCGTGTCTGATGTAAAGCAGAGAGAAGCAGGTTTTCCTCTAGGATTTTGCCCGTGCTTAAGTACATCCAGTTTCTTTTCACCCTGGAAAACTACCCAGTCTTTGCCGATGTCAAGAATATCCATACCATTATGCAGCCACCACCATGCTTGAAAGTAAGGAGGCAGTTATTCAGTGATGTATTGGATTTGCCCCAAACATAGTTTTGCATTTATGCCAAAAAAGTGTATTCCTTTGCTATGTTTTTTTTGCAGTATTACTTTAGCGACTTGTTGCATTGTTGCTTACATATGCATACACATGCATATATTCTGTATATTTGTATTCTTTTTTTCACTCTGTCATTTAGGTCATTATTGTGGAGTCACAAGTTGATCCATCCAAATTTTTGTCCCATCACAGCCATTGAACTCTGTAGCTGTTTTAAAATCACCAATGGCCTGATGGTGACATCCCTAAGCAGTTTTCTCCTTGTCCTGAGGCTCAGTTCAGAATGACGACTACATCTTTGATGTGTCTGGGTGGTTTAAATACATCATCCACAGCATAATTATTATCTTGACCATGATTAACCTCCTAAGGTCGATGTCTGTGACCCTGTGGAAATCAAATTAGCATAATGCAAATCCATCAATTTAAGACAGAGATATGTTTTTTTTGCATTGGATTAGTCTCAATCCACCACATCCGCCTATGTAACACTTCCGCATCTGTAGTGAAAGGTGACCAAGCTAGAGTGGTGTTCGTCAGACATCCCGAAAATCGGTTATCTCACAAAATCGTCTGTAGCGTCCAAACGGTTGGCTTTCTCCGTTTTGCTCTATGATTTTAGTTATCTAACTTTTATTCATTTTCCATTTGCTATTGTCAGATCTGGGGCGGCAGGTAGCCTAGTGGTTAGAGCATTCGGCCTGTAACCGAAAGGTTACTGGATTGAATCCCTGAGCTGACAAGGTAAAAATCTGTCGTTCTGAACAAGGCAATTGTTCCCCGGTAGGCCGTCATTGTAAATAAGAATGTGTTAACTGACTTGCCTAGTTAAAAAAAGGTTTTAAAAAACCTGAAGGGGCCAGATACAGTATCTGGATCTTTGAGCTTCCCCCATATTGCTTACATCTACCCAGTTCTGTCAGATTGGCATGCACATATGTCTAAATGTACTCCCTTCCTTTGATGGTTTATGGTTGCTGTATTTCTCATTCAGACCTAGTGACAGAGTGCTTGTCATCGAAACCCAGACCTGGGGATCTGTTCTACAGATTCCTCATTCTTAACCGTATCCATTACGGAGGGAAATACTTAACTGACCAGAGATCATCATCTAGGGGCAACAGCTGTAACTCATCCAACTCTGCACCACCTCTCCGTTGACCCACCCACACCATTAACCTGATGTCAGATCAGGTCTTATGATGGAGACCCAGTCTGGCACAATATACCTGTTCTATCTCCAGTCCAAAATAACACACTCACATCAATCACACTCTCAGAGTGGCAACTTTATGACATTTCCTGTGAAATATGGTTAATATGGTTGTACCTGCTGTGTAGGAAGGAAGTCAGCAAATCTCTGAGCTTCTCAGCCTGTTGGAAGTGATATCACTCACATTACGTCTTCAAGCAGTTGTCTGCTACAGAACATGAATGCATCTATCTGATAATTGAGTTATTTCATTTTCTTAAACATAATTTAGCAATTCAGTATGCACAAACACATACAGATACACACACCCTCACTAACATGCGCACACACACACACACACACACACACACACACACACACACACACACACACACACACACACACGGTCATTTTCTTAAACAAAACTTAGCAATACAGTATACACACACACACACACACACACACACACACACACACACACACACACACACACACACACACAGGGTCATTTTCTTAAACAGAACTTAGCAATACAGTATACACGCACATACAGATACACACACACACACACACACACACACACACACACACACACCCTCACTTACACGCACACACGCCACACACAGGGTCGATGCATATTGACATGCTTAATTAACGGTTCCCAAGTTGACTTATGTCTCTGTGTACATTGCACCCAGTGATTCAAATCGGCCAATAGCGTTCCATTTTTGGGTGCTACACATGGTATTATCCCGTCATGCGGTTGGGAGAGGGATCTGGTCGTGTTTCTGTCTGGAGTGACAGAGCTAAGCATCTTGCTGGTAAGTAATTACTTTCTAATGGCAACATTAGTACACTGAATGGACAGAGAAGTGCTTAACGTCTCCTATGATTAAGGCCGGCGAGCCGTGATGTCAGAGTTCAGTCGCTCTGTTTGATTGGTGGAATTACCCGATTCGCATGTGGAGATTAGGGTTGCGATATGGGCGGGAGGGTCAAAGTTAATCAAAGAGGGGTCTGTTATTAACCTCCATTGACTCAATCCATAGGCATTATCTAGATTCTAATCTAATACATGATTAAAATTCTACTAATGCATTTTGCAAATCTGAACCTATGTTTTTCTTTGAGCAGTGTAATTCTCATAGTTGTGATATCCTCCCAAAACCTGAGAAAAACATCAATACCCATAAACCCCTGGCTTATACTTCCTGTCAATAACTGATAAGTTCTGCGTACACTGTTGCCCGTGTAACTTACGACTAACACACTGAGTTTGTTGACTAATTACTCCTTGACAACCCAATTAGTAGTGGCAGATACAGTATATACTGCTGCTAAAATAACTTGCTTAGAGGTAGAATGACCGATCTCAATCACCTATAGTAGTTCTTGTGTTTGAGAGGAGTACACCTGGGTTTAAACACTAAATATTTGAAATGCTTTGAACGTTTGCTTTAGCCTGCCTGTTGCGCCAGGTGGGCAGGTTTTGGACTTGTTAGACCTTTCTATTGCCCATTCTATCCCCCATTGCAACAGACGAGCTCAATCACAGTTTAAGTACATGGAAGGATTTAGAATACTATTGAACCCAGGTCTGGAAGAGAGGCAGCATGCATTCTCCAGGGTGACCTGATGTAGAGGGTCGCCATGTTGTTGTGGACTAAGACATTTCAGGCAATAGCCCTCCTTTGATTGATCGGGCAACTCTCGATTTATACGTTGAGTCATCCATCACTGTGGCCCACCAATAAATTCCTATTTTCGGCCGGCCTGACAGAAACTGCTCAGTTTGTCACCAACCTTGAGATGTAGTTTTACAGCTGCTGTTATCTCACCACCAACGGAAGTAAAATTATTCTTATGAAGCCTTAACTATTGATTGCTGCTTGTGCTAGCTCCCGAGACGGCTCGGCTTATCTATCCACAACACTGTCTGATTGGCATTTAATTACATATTTTAACTTCCTCTCTCCTTCATTCACCCTTCAGACAGTATCTCTTGGACATATCCCTCGATGCTTGCTCAGCCTGCGATAACGCTTCATACAAATGGCCCTCATTAGCCATAAGCAGTGGACTTGTAGACTTACACAAGAGCAAATAATGCATACATTCTCACTCTGGGCTTATACATATTGAACAAGTTTGACGATAGAGCTAGCTAGGTTGTGTTATGGCTGTGAGAGCGGAGTTTACAGCTGAAATATGGAGTTTATTACCATATTGTGTTGAGTAATCGGCTGCATGTTCTCCAGGGGGTTGTCTGTTATGGGGAGGTTGAAGTTGTGCCAGAGTCATAAGAGAGCTACAGTGGAGTATGGAGAAGCCCGGCAGCGATGAATTTACGACAGGATACCACTGGTGGCTTGTAATTTTAACGAGATTTTTCTTGTATTTTTGTGGTAAAATAGTTTTGAATGATTTAATGACCATGGAACCCCAGGGAATGTCCCTGTTTAAGGTTGTATTTAAGCCAAGCAAACACTACCACTACCTTGTTCTTACATTACTACTTTAAGAGATTGTGATGAGACACTGGTGAGACACTGGCTGTGATGAGACACTGGTGAGACACTGGCTGTGATGAGACACGAATGAGACACTGGTTCCATTTGATGGATTTATGTTTTAGGCTGAAGAAATCTATGCCTGCAAGTGGTTCCTGAATTATCCATGATATGCATTAATATGAAAAGACTAAAGCTTATATTGAAGCGATGCTTCCTTTATAATTTGTGAAGAGTCATGTTAAAGCATGCATACTCTATTAAGTAGGATAATGGGAGGTAAAATTGGCAATCTTTTAGTATGGCCCACCTACGATTTTGAAGGTTTGCTTTAGCCTGCCTATAGTGCCAGGTGGGCGGGTTTGGACTTGTTGGCCCTTTCTATTGACAGTTCTATCTGCCATTGCACAGATGAGCTCAATCACAGTTTAAGTATATTGAAGGCAGAATGCGTTCTCCAGGGTGACTGATGTAGAGAGTTGCCATGTCGTTGTGGACTAAGACATTTCAGGCAATGGCAATGGTCCAAACACACCAAGACAGTCGTTAAGAGGTCACGACAACACCTTTTTCTGACCTTAAAAAAAATTATAAAAATAAAAGTTCTACAGCTGCACCACCGAGAGCATCCTGACCAGTTGCATCACCACCTGGTATGGCAACTGCTCGGTATCTGACCGTAAGGCGCTGAAGAGGGTAGTGTGTACGGCCCAGTACATCACTCGGGCCAAGCTTCCTGCCATCCAGGACCTATATACTATACCGTGTCAGAGGAAAGGTCAAAAAATTGTCAAAGACTCCAGTCACCCAAGTCATAGACAGTTTTCTCTGCTACTGCACGGCAAGCGGTACCGGAGTGCCAAGTCTAAGACTAAAAGACTCCTTAAGCTTCTGTCCCCAAGCCATAAGACCACTGAATTAATCAAATGGCCACCAGACTATTTACATTGACACCCACCCATTTGTTTTGTACACTGCTGCTATTTGCTGTTTAATATCTATGCATAGTCACTTCACCCCTACCTCCATGTACAAATTACCTTGACTAACCTGTACCCCCGCACACTGACTCGGTACCGCTACCCCCTGTATATAGCCTCGTTATTGTTATTTTATTGTGTTACTTTTTATAATTTTTTTACTTTAGTTTATTTGGTAAATATTTTCTTAATTCTTTCTTGAACTGCACTGTTGGTTAAGGGCTTATAAGTAAGCATTTCACGGTGAAGGTGATGATTTTTGATTTGGCCTTCAATTGGAGGCAGCTGTTCCTCGTTGCCTCTGATTGAAGGTCCTATGTATAGGGGTGTTTTGGTAATGGGAATTGGGGGTAGATATTTCCTCTTTCAGGTATGTAGCACCTGACGGGACTGTTTAGTGTCGTTCGTTCGTTTTTGTATACGTGTTTCTTTTGGTTTTTCCTTATTTTATAATAAATAAGAGGATGAGTATACATTTTCCCGCTGCACCTTGGTCTACTTCATACGACACCCGTTACAATTTGATTGATCGATCAACTCCTATCCTTCCATGTAAAAGCATGTATACTCTATTAACACTCGGATTGCCGTAATTCCATAACTACAAGAATGGCCATGATGACCGTTGATATTTCAATTGTGTAAATAAGTGAATGCATTTATTATGTTAAAATAGGTAATCGGGTGCCTCCCGGGTGGCGCAGTAGTCTAAGGCACTGCATCGCAGTGCTAGCTGTGCCACTAGCGATTCTGGGTTCGAATCCAGGCTCTGTCGCAGCCGGCCGGGACTGGGAGGCCCATGGCGCGGCGCACAATTGGCCCAGCGTCATCCGGGTTAGGGAGGGTTTGGCCGGCAGGGATGTTCTTGTCTCATCGCTCACTAGTGACTCCTGTGGTGGGCCGGGCGCAGTGCACGCTGACACGGTTGCTAGGTGTACGGTGTTTCCTCCGACACATTGGTGCGGCTGGCTTCCAGGTTGGATGGGCATTGTGTCAAGAAGCAGTGCGGCTTGGTTGGATTGTGTTTCGGAGGATGCATGGCTCTCGACCTTCGCCTCTCCTGAGTCCGTACGGGAGTTGTAGCGATGAGACAAGACTGCAACTACTCCCAATTGGAAGGGGTGAAAAATAAAAAAATAGGTAATCGGAAACCTCAGGACACCAAATATAAATTGTAATCAGTCAGAAACTCTACTGATGGATCCAGAGGCGCATTGACTGTAAATACAACAATAAGACGAGAGTGTATTTTCTGACTATAAGACAGCTGGCCCATCCAAACTACACCTAAACTACTGTATATTACAACTAATTTCACACATATAATAACAATAATAGATGTGTCTTAAAGACCAGATTAAATTGACAATAGTCTCATGCGTGACAATATTACCAATTGTCAAATAGCGAATAAAGATACTGTCAATGCACCCTGCCTGCACTGGTCATCAAAGAAGCAAGGCGCTAACCAAATAGCACTTTTTCCATATCATCCTACAGAGGTCCATGCAGGCAGACGTTTTGATTACTATACTCTATCAGAAGGAATAGAATCCAAGGTTTTTAATTAAATCATTTTTTTCCCAAACAACTGTACAAATTGTGCAGATGGTCTCTGTTTCAAAATAGAACGTTTTACTAAAATAACCATGGGGAGTTCCTCATTTGAGTAGGCTACTGCTGACAATCAGCAATAAAAACAAATATATGTTCTATTTTCTTCTGTTATATTCCATTAAATTCTTACTGTAAAATATGTGTGTTGACTGTGGTAAGGCAGGACCTGTGATGTCTGCTAAATGAACAATTTTATTTCAATTTGATTTCATTGGCATGGCGCAGCCGTAGCCTTGGCTACTAAGCACAGACAAATACAACTCAAAACATGATGTTCTGTTCTTTTGAAATAAATGGTCTCATAAGGACGAATGGAAATGTTTAATTACACTTTTAATGTAACGTCCCCCTTGTCCTTGACTCTTCCCAAATAAGTCTATATAACACACTGTGCTCGTTAGAATCTTAATATCACAACTACAACTTCTTAATATCACAAATAGAACTGGTGGTAAAACCAGTTTTATGAGGGCATATCATTTTTTGAATGGGTTTCCCTGTTGCCCCTCCTTTTCCTGACAGTAGGGCCTGTTCCACTCCTTCCAATAGTTGAAAATGCCGTGCCCAGTTGATAATCACCCAGATAATTGCCTCGAAACTGAGCCTAAACTATACCAAAACTAATCTCACACATATAACAACATGAAATAAACAAAGTATAGTATGATGCCAGAGAAATGGGGAGAATGGGTGAGTTGATGAGTGAGGGGAGGCGAACGATGCATAATTATGTAATCACCAAATTGTGAATAAAGAAAGAACAGGGCTGGCCATTCTACTGTACTCATCTATTTATAATCTCAGTCCACCGAATCCAATCAGATGTATTATTTACTCTAGCCCTACTTGGAGTAGTCTACACAGTGAGAGCATGCATCATTTACAAATGGCAAGACCAAGACCAATGGATGCACATGCTGTGTTAGTGTTGCTACAAGATCTGAACGAAAACAACTCAGATGGCGGGGAAGAAATGAATCATGACGTCTCTGATTATTATTATTCTGATTCACGCTGAACGGCTTTCCATATCTGGGAAAGGATCCATGTCAGGCAAGCAGGTGAGCGAGTGTCGGATAATGTTTCGAATCACTGGGTGAAAGGAGTTACTCCGGGCTGGCCTGTTGCGGTGTTCTACAACACGCTCGACTTGGCTGCTATCAACGCACACGTGTTGTTCAAGCAGTGCATGAACAACACCACGAGCAGGAGATACTTTATCATGAGTCTGGCACACGGGGCTACGTGACAGACATATGAAGGCCAAGACAGCAGCAAAGATACCAGGCGCGTCTTTGCGCGAGCTAAATTATGCACAGCTCCCGATGAGGACAAACTGCCAGGTGGGGAGATACAATCAGGACAGAACCCATGACACCTGTTTCAGCTGCAAGCGACTTTTTTTTGTGAGAAGTGTGGCAATCAAGTGAAAGTGAAGAAGGTTTGTGGGTACTGTGAGGACAAGGGACAACAGCTAAATGAGATCCAACTGTTGCATGAAGACGCGCACCATACTGTAAGCACGAGCGCGGCCACAATGAAGGTGTCCAATAACTGACAATAATAGACTATTTTTGACCGCTGTCATATCAACACTTATATTCATCATAATACCCATTATTGCCTTTGTGATGATTTTCACTAGTCCCAATCACACTTGGCTCTCATACTGATGTAGTATCACTGATATTTTCTACATTGTAGTTTGGGTATTTTTATTTGTTTTGTCATTATATAGATTTTATTTTTACTGTGTTCCAATGCACATGCTTTTTGTTTTACAGTTGTAACCAAGGCACTCCACGAATAAAATAAATTTTACACTTGAAATTCTGTGTTACTAGTGTTTTTTAGTTTTTTTTACATATAGCCAACAGTAACATAAACAAATCAAAATGTTATTATGTTCTTTCAAACATTTGCATTTCTTATTCTAATGTTACGTAACATCTTCATAAACACAACCAAATGACATTGGCAAGAAGGGGGGTCCAATGAGGCCAGGCTTTTCTAGTTAAATGGATTTATTAGACTGGTGGCTTTTGGTACTCCCCGAGGCCCAGATATTCTACTGTTAAATATGCATGAGGTCATTTTGACTGTCATGGCGCTTCCAGGATGAAATGTTCAGAAAGTTTTTGTCTTTTATGATATTTATCTCAACATAATGCTTGAACGTAAAATACACATATTTAGGAAAAGTCAGGGACGGGTGGGTTCAAGACTTTTATTGAAATTAAGTTATTGAAATTACAAAATTGATAACAGCCAGATTGACCATCTTGGTGGTTCAAGTGTTAAGTAGGATATTGGGAGGTAAAAATTAGTAATCTTTTAGTATGGCCCAGCTAGACTGCGGAATCTCATTATAATTTAAATGTCCTTTTTTATAAACTATTTTTTAAAGTTAAATGTTTTAATACTAGGACAGGGTTCTGCCATTGACCGAGGGTGGGGGTCCAGACCACAGGGGATCAATAAGGCAGAGATGATATTACATTAGTTTGACATGAAGTTATACAAATCATGAAACTCAGTTCGAGCATAATCACACAATTGCCACACATTGCATTTTGCCACACCTTGCCAGTTGGTTTTTGAAGGCTATAGTGTCATGAATAAAAGTCTTAAACTTTACCCCATGGCACAACTTTGTCAGCATCCCTAACTCTTTTAATGACATCTCTTCAAAATATACACGCCTCTGGCTAGCACAGAAATGTATTGAGCATAATTTGTTAACCTCACTAGCCGGCTAAAATGTATTTGAGTATAGCAAACCTAAAGCCTCCTAAGGATCGGATCCTTTTTTTTCAATTTTTGCCTAAAATGACATACCGAAATCTAACTGCCTGTAGCTCAGGACCTGAAGCAATTATATGCATTTTCTTGATTCCATTTGAAAGGAATCACTTTGAAGTTTGTGGAAATGTGAAATAAATGTAGGAGAATATAACACATTAGATCTGGTAAAAGATAATACAAATAAAAATGTTTTGTACCATCATCTTTGAAATGCAAGAGAAAGGCCATAATGTATTATTCCAGCCCAGGCACAATTTAGATTTTGGCCACTAAATGGCAGCAGTGTACATGCAACGTTTTAGACTGATCCAATGAACCATTGCATATCTTTTTAAATGTTGTATCAAGACTGCCCAAATGTGCCTAATTGGTTTATTAATACATTTTCAAGTTCATAATTGTGCAATCTCCTTAAACAATAGCATAGTGTTCTTTCACTGTAATAGCTACTGTAAATTGGACAGTGCAGTTAGATTAATAAGAATTTAAGCTTTCTGCCCATATCAGATATGTCTATGTCCAGGGAAATGTTTTTGTTACTTACAATCTCATGCTAATCACAATAGCCTACGTTAGCTCAACCATCCTGCGGGGGACACACGATCCTGTTAACATCCAAACAACCAAATGTTTTTGTCATTGATGAGCATTGCTTTAGGCATGATAGATTTTTCCAGCAATGCTCTATAACATGTAGAGTATTGTAAACAACCCCTGTGGCTCCTGAGGATTTCCGGGATGTGTTATGAGCTAAAACAAATCATACTTATGGGTATTATTATTATTGCCTGTATAATATCCATTGTTTATCCATCTCTGTTGGTATACACACACTGCATGCACTGTTAAATTCGAATACAGTGTTGTTTATTCACACTGGCAAGTAAAGCAAACAGCACTATTGTTATTCCGAGAGCATTCTGAGTGGTTTCTCACTCATGAGTGCCCAAAGATAAGACCTCTGTTCCATTGTAACTGCAGTCAATATGTACGAGAGGAGAAGGAATGCAATTTTAAAGAACATAAACAAGTACATTGCATTTTGTACATGCTCGCATTAGTTTACCTGCCTCAGTCCAGATTTTCAAAGAGCTTGTGTCTAGATTCATTGCGGCATTTCAACAAAGGTCAAAATCAAAGATGTTTACCTGTTTAGATACCTTCTGTGGATAACAGTCGGACTGACTCCGTCCGTCAAAGAAAATGGTCTGCTTACGACGTGAGGCAAAAAGAAAAAGGTAGAAAACTAATGTCAGCATTTATGACAATGCAATATACACAGAGATTGGGAAAATCCACACTAGTCTTCACCTCAGTGCAATCATCCTGTCAGGTTGTACTTCTCATGGAGTGTGGTAAGGCTATTTATTTCCATCCCTGAAGGACCAAAGTACTGATGGTTTTCTTTCTCCCTAGTAGTTTAATTGATCAATTAATGCAATTGATTGGTCAGATAGTTCACTAACTGGAAAAATAAATAATAAATGAAAGACTGAAAACAAGCTAATGTGGTCTATTAACGTAATTGAATAACTGTCAGGATGGTGGGTGTAGCTGGTGTATAAAGTCAGGCACAGGAGAGCAGAGATGAGTGAAACAACGCACTTTACTCGACAGCACAAAGTAAACAATTTACAAAGTGCAAAAGGAACGGTTGCCACAAAGCATGGGTGATAAACAGCACCCGGTACAAACCAGCCGGAACATACCGACCTGAACAAATAACAATCACACACAAAGACATGGGGGAAACAGGGGGTTAAATACATGACCAGTAATTGGGAAATGAAAACCAGATGTGTGGGAAAACAAAACAAAACAAAGGGAAAATGACAAATGGATCGACGATGGCTAGAAGACCGGTGACGTCGACTGCCGAACACCACCCGAACAAGGAGAGGCATCAACTTCTGCCGAAGTCGTGACAATAACCTTGATGTCTATGCAGTCCATATACCCATAAATTACATACAGATGACTTGACAACCCTCTGCAATCCGCTATAATGCTACATAAAGTGATCTCACAGCATAATGATCAAGGATGTTGCATTAGGCCTACATTGTGTTCAAGTTCTCTCCCCCCATTTCTAACTTTCTGATATGACAAATAGCCTGGGGGAGACTTCTTATCTTGACGTTGTTATCTAGGGCGGCAGGTAGCCTTGAGGTTAGAGCGTTGGGGCGAAAAGGTTGCTGGTTCGAATACTGGAGCCGACAAGGCAAAAAATCTTCCGATGTGCCCTTGAGCAAGGCACTTAAACCCACCTTTACAAAGGTGACCCTGACCGTGACCCCACTCCCTGCAGGTGTCTCAGGGGTAGCTGGGATATGCAAAAAACACATTTCCTTTACACACTTCTGTGTAACAGGACAAATATAAACACCCCCCAAATTATTATTTTTTATCTTCCCCCCCTTTAACCACCTTTGGTAGATTGCTATTGCCAACAATATGTTTTGAAAGTCTAATTTGCACGCAGAGGCATGAAAGCGTCTCAATGCATGAAAGTGTCTCAATGTGTTGAGCATCATATGAATGTGCCCGTTTGTCTGTTCATGTGGTAATTGGGCAATCAGCTCTAGTTATTACAATATGGTGATAGGAATATCCCATCCCTCTCCTCTCTGTTGTATTTTACTATTAAAGAAAGGAAGGACAGTGTCACACCCTGATCTGTTTCACCTGTCTTTGTGATTGTCTCCACCCCCCTCCAGGTGTTGTCCATATTCCCCATTATCCCCTGTGTATTTATACCTGTGTTCTCTGTGTGTCTGTTGCCAGTTTGTCTTGTTTGTCAAGCCAACCAGCATTTGTGTCAGCTCCTGCTTTTCCCCAGTCTCTCTTTTCTTGTCCTCCTAGTTTTTGACCCTTGCCTGTCCTGACCCTGTACCCACCCGCCTGACCACTCTGCCTGCCCCTGAGCCTGCCTGGAGTCCTGTACCTTTGCCCCTGTTGCTGTAATAAACATTGTTACTACGACACGGTCTGCATCTTGGTCTTACCTTGATACCTGATAGATAGACAGACTCACCAAAAGGCAAAGTCAGTCATGACCTCTGCTAAAAGTTACAAGGTAACTATGTCAGTCTAGAGTCTCTATACAGAGGTCAAAGGTTGAAGTGAAAATAGGACAGTTTGTCCCTCTATCAACCTTCTAGGAGCAGCTTCCATTGGATAGAAGCTTCAATCCCTTCCAGCCAACAGTCAAGGATTCGTCGCAACACTCGCTTCTAATTCGGGAGTATGAAAAATTCGACCCTCACCCATTCCTGAATACTGCATTTTTAATGTCACTGATTGGTCATGGTTTCCGCACAAAAAGTGTCCTAGGTTTGAATCAGTACCTGATTGGATGGTAATAATTCAAAATGTGCTGCAGTGGTTTAATTATGGATGTAATCAACTCTAAAATCCTGAGTTCAACACACATTATGATTGTTGTACAAATAACTCAATATGTTCAAAAGGAGGTTGTTTCTTTTGCTTTGCTTTCTCTATTGAAAATCTAATCACATGGGTCCTTCAGGTCTGACCTTGAAAACATCTGACCTACAGCACTGATAATATCCTTTGTGGACAAAACATCTGAAGGGTTATGAATCATGTATGTCTTTCTTATACATTGATTAGCTTGACTCTGAGAAGTATACATATTCATTAAAAAGGTATTGAGCCTAGTGTTTTTCTATGGAAATCATACGTTGGTGACGACGGACAGGCAATCTGTATTTTTTCTGTCACACTTTTGACAGACAAAACGAGTCCGAGCAGAATGGATTGAGTGAGTGAGGGTAGTTTCAGTACACAAGTTGGAATGAGTTCAACTTTTTAGGCGATGAATCCTGATATAGCATCTGTCAACCAATAGAGCTCGAATGACAAAATACTCCACGCACTCCACTAAACGCACTCAGTAGACAACGATCCATCAAAATACGTTTTGCATTGAAACTGGCCTCATCTCCATCCTTGTTTGTCATAACATCCTATTTTCTGCAACAGCAAGCCGTCTCTGAAATATATTTCAATGTTCATGATTCAGCCATTGAAAATTAAAGGTTTTCTATGTGGAGTGCTTATCATCTTTTTCCTCTACATGTGAGTCTGGGCTTTGCTCCACATTGCAGATTGTAGGGGGATACAGACTAGCATAACACTCACTCACTCACTCAGAGAGTCTCTAGCTCAGCTTCTAGTCAGGTTAAATGGAGAGAGGTACACCACACAAAGTAATGACAATTTGTTTTGCAGCTATAATAATTAGTCTGTTAAAATGGAACGAAATGAACGTGTCTCAGGAAATGTTAAATGAATTAAATTGCAAATTGAAATTATGCCGGAGTGCTGAGAACAACCTATTACGGCTGTGACAGTTCAACATTTATTTATTAATTTGTGTTTGCTGCAAATGAATAGGTAATCAATTTATACGTGTCACATCATTGAGCCAAATGACAACCTGAAACCAATTGAGGATTGCACACGAAGTGTGGCTTAAAAGTTGTCCTTTTTTCAAATAAATTCTGGATACTGTGGGTTGTGGTGTCACAATAATATATTTCCAACTTGACCTCATTGCACTGAATGACAACTTTAAACCAATTGTGGATGCCATGCATGAGTTTTGGAGTCTATAAAGTGTTTCTTTTCAATTCAGTTATGGATACCACACGTTTTGGCATCAAAAAAGTTTTCCTTTTCAAATCATCTTCAAATATTAGTACAGTATGACTCCCTCTTCCATAGAACATAAAGTATATCTGACGTTACTGCTCTGCTTGACAAGCTTTGTGTCGGATGCAACTGATGTATTGTAAATCATGGTTTGCCGTGTGCGTCGGGACAGAGGCACCCAGGTAATGAGAAGTAGATGGGGCTGGCAGTCAGAACGCCGGGCAGCGTCCCGGCGTGCAGATTTCAAACCCTGTGTTCTCATCCTACGGCTGCCTGTCGCTTTTGGAACAGTGGGATAATACATCAAATAGCCTTCCCTGGGACAGCACACAGAGAGAGAGAGATGGAGGGAGGGAGTAGGAGAGAGGGAGAGAGGGAGGTGGCAATGAGTGAAAAAGGAAGGGAGTGAAAAAGGGAAGGGAGAGCGAGAAAGGGAGGGGGCTGAAAAAAGAGAACAGAGGAGAGAAAGAAGAGACGGAGGAGGAAAATATGTAGAAAGAGGAGGGTGGGGAAGAACAAAGACTGTGGAGGAAGGAGAGAGAGAGTGGAAAAGAGCAAGTGAGAGTTAGATGGTAGGTGATCTGCGCAGCAGAATGTACATGGGCAGAGAGCTTGAACTGGGAGTCTCTACAAATGCCTGTGAACAGAAGCTCAGTGGCGTGTAATCACAGAGTGGCAGACAGGATGAATAATTCACATGCTGCTCTGCTCTGGTCTAGCTGCTTCTCACTAACTCTTGCTACTGCTGCTACTCTGCTGTGATCTAGCTGCTTCTCACTGACACCTGTTCTGTGACGCTGCATGGAGTCATCGTCAGATCACAGCCCCAGTGTGTGTGTGTGTGTGTGTGTGTGTGTGTGTGTGTGTGGACAAACTCTGATAGAGCAGTCATTTAGTTCACACACACACACACCCCTCCCATGACCTAGAAGTGTTTGTGCTGATACATACTGTAGCTCTCTCGCTATCTCGCTCTCTTCATGTATCTGACTGCATTCAGCTACAGAAGAAGCCTGCCTAATGAATAAACACGCAGACGACATTGCCATGGTGAAGTGACAGAAACTCGGTGTGCAGGGATTCTGTTTTCTTTCCTCTCTAGGATTATGTTTGCGATTTATCTGTGGGCTACTTGCAAGTAAGAAATGTGTTGATTCAAACCAAAGTTGTTGGGAGAAATATTGACATGTTGAAACTTTCTGATGACGTTTTCAAATGTTCTCTGAATGTAATCTGTGGCATTATCAGTAGACCTGAGTTGAAATACTCTTTGAAACCTTTCAAATACATTAACAGTTTCAAATACACTGGGGTGGCAGGTGGGTGGGGCTTGCTGTTCTACTGGTTACATTGCAACAGTCGAACTCAATCAGGCACAGTTAAAGTATTTGAAATGATTTCAAATAATATTTGCACCCAAGTTTGGTTGTCATCTGGGACTATAATTTCAAATGCTAAAATGCAACTCAGGTCGTTTTTTCTGCAGTGTAATTAATGTTAATGAATATTTGCGTTTTTGTTTTGATTTCAGTAGAGGTTGTAATTTTGCACACCCGACCATTCTCTCTCCTGAGATTCCTCGTAAACTGACAGATGAAAAGCTACATGAACTTTGTTTGAAAATGACATTGTTCGAAGGTAGTGAACTTTCACTAGGAGAGACAAGTAGCCTACACAACCTGCCATATGACAATGTTAACATTCAGTAACTTTGCTTACATAGCCTATAGTAACTACTGCCTGCATTTCAGCCTGCTACTTAAGCTATTCTGCAATAGCTATTCTGCTATTCTGAAAAAGTGATGTTTACCTGCCACTATCTAAAACTAATGCAACACAGGATTGATTCAATATAGCTCTTTTCTCGGTTTCAGAAGAGCTTTGATTTATCTAACAGAGTGCGAAGGCTTTCACAAGCAATTTGTGCCGAGAGTTCAGCAAAAAAATCTTCCTGAATCATCATAACTGACAATAATGCCCTATATTAGATTATCTCCCCAGTCACAAATAGATGAGCAGCCTAATCTCTTACGATGTTTTTCCATTCTTTTTCTTTAAATCCTTTTTCTCTTTTCAACTTGAGTGTTTTATAGTGACTCCTCACATTTCGGAGTACTTCTGTGTCATCCAATATAAGTTGTGGGTTGATCCATCTGCTGGACTGTAAACGGGGATCAACTTTGAGTGCATTTTGAGCATCCTGTATTTACAGCGTTTCACACAGTGGTCTAGGCCGGTGGTCATCAATTCATTTTGCCTTATCGTCCTTCAGTGGGAAGTTTCTAGATCCTAGATCTGTACCCAGGGGAGGGAGGGAGCAGACTGGGGCTATTTGTGGGTCTTCATGGAGCTCTACACCTCAGAGCTCTGTTTGTGGTGGGTGGGGAGCAAAACTCCAACAAGACTACGGTAGCGAAGGCACACATGCACCTGTAATTATGACTGGATGATTGTATAATCAATGTCGATTGTGTTGTACAATCAACATCGGTGGACAGTGTGCGCGAGGCTGTGTGTGTGTGTGTGCACCTGTACTTGTGTGCACTATTGTTAAACACCCACTGCCCAGCCCCACTAATGTTACATCACATTCCATCTGTCAGGACTGGGTGGCCAAGCTTCTTCCAGCTTAATGAACATGCCTGTCCCCGGAACCTCTTGGGACCTTAGACCCCTCTGTGACTGGCAGCCCTTTAACACGCACATCAGATATACTGAGAAAAAAAGTTAAAAGAGAAATAGAATGATTAAGAAAGGCAGAAAGTGGGAAAGAGTGAGAGTGAGAGAGAGAGAGAGAGAGAGAGAGAGAGAGAGAGAGAGAGAGAGACCTTGCGGTAAACAATAACCCAGTGCCCACTGGGACAGGAGTTGAGGTTAGGCAGGGTTGTCATGTCCATTGTGTCACATCGAAGGGACACCAACCGAGCCCTGCTCAGTTCTAATGACATGCTTCAACCAATAAGGTGACTGTTCTTGATACATGTTGCATACATACACAACCACAGCTTGACACAACACAATGTTATGACTCATCCTGTGTCTGCGATTTGATCTGTTGCTAGATCCCGTGGAGCCTTAAGTGTGTTTCAGAGAGCTCTAATAAAGCTGTATGTCTGCTGTTGCTTGTCTGTCATTAGGACCCTAAAGAGATGTGTAGGCATCATTAACAGTCCCCTGAACAGGAACCAACATCAGAAGATGTTCAGCCCACTCTTCTATCTCTCATGTTCCAATACTGTCACCATGCAGTGGAGGGAAAGGTTGGGAAGCTGTCTGATGATCCCACACAAACCTCAAATCGTGTTTCACCACTGAGGGGTTTGACAGATGTCAACACGGCACTTTGTATTATTCTCTAAGGCTCTTGAGCGAAGTTCTCAAAACAATGGTATAACACAAGTGCTGTCCTGTTTGGTGGTTTAGCAATCCACACTCTCAGAGGAATTATTTTGGAGAATGTTATTGAGACAAGTTTTTTTTGTATCTGTCAGGTTTGTCAGCATAAACAGTGCTTGAGGAATTTGATTCCTACAGGCTCACAGAAATATGATGGTGTTTTGTTACTCTTAACTATTGGGACATCATCGTTTTTAAAGTAAAATGCCTTTACATCAAAATTATTATCTTATCTGATGAAAAACATGTGGTTTAAATAGTTAATGCGGACTGCTTCATGACAGTTCTGAAAATAATTGCTCATGAATGCATCGTGACCCAAGAAGACGCTTACAATATAATTGGAAATGAGTCGTTAACCTTTAATCTGGTAAGAACCAAAGTAAAAAAAAATCTGATTAATTGGCATGTTTCATCTTAACGATTCCAAGGACATCAAAGTCCCCTTTTATTTTACGCTTCCATCTTCTCTGATGAAATATTCCAAACCATTCAGGAACGCAACAAAAGCGGTGCTTCGAACATGTCTGGGCTGAGTGTGTATGTACGTACAGCGGTTAGGGAGTCTCACTTGGGCCTGGTCTGACAGTGAGTGAAGGCTACCTGGATTGGATCGGAGAGCAAACAAAAAGGAAACATGTCAAAGAACTGTTACAGAAACCGTGTGCAATTTCAGCAATGGGGAAAGTTGGGCGTATCAGTGACATGTCATAGGCCCTGCAGACAGCTCCCAGTGAATTGAAAATAGTGCAACGCTTGTTCTCTATTAGCGCCTAGACCTTTGCTTTGGGATGATTTATGGTTGTAGTGGATGGAGCCTCAGATTGGTGCTGGAAGTTGGCAGCGAGACACACAGTGACGACTGAAAGACCTCAGGAGGAAAGAGCGGGGAAATGATTCTGAAAATAATCAGGATTTCATTACATTTTGAGATTCATTAATTCTGGCAGGCTCGTCGCTTATTTCCAATGGCTAAAAATGTAATAAATACAGCAATCTGTTCTCGTCTCTGCCAACCGAAGCCGATGCTTAGATGTATTTTGGAAAAGAGACAAAATCGGTTAATGCCAGATTGCTTAAGATTTACAGTTGTTTAGACAGTTTTGATACGATACACTGCAAGACAAATCACCGTTCTTACAGGATATCAAAATCTACTTTCAAATTTCAAGTTCAGCTTTAGATTTTTATATCAATCCTATGTCTGAGATCAATCGTAGTACAGATGATTATGTATATACAGTTGAAGTAAGAAGTTTACATACACCTTAGCCAAATACATTTAAACTCAGTTTTTCACAATTCCTGACATTTAATCCTGGTAAGAATTCCCTGTTTTAGGTCAGTTAGGATCACCACTTTATTTTAAGAATGTGAAATGTCAGAATAATAGTAGAGAGAATTATTTATTTCAGCTTTTATTTCTTTCATCACATTCCCAGTGGGTCAGAAGTTTACATACACTCAATTAGTATTTGGAAGCATTGCCTTTAAGTTGTTTAACTTGGGTCAAAGGTTTCGGGAAGGCTTCCACAAGCTGCCCACAATAAGTTGGGTGAATTTTGGACCATTCCTCCTGACAGAGCTGGTGTAACTGAGTCAGGTTTGTAGGCCTCCTTGCTCACACGCTTTTTCAGTTCTGCCCATACATTTTCTATAGGATTGAAGTCAGGGCTTTGTGATGGCCACTCCAATACCTTGACTTTGTTGTCCTTAAGCCATTTTGCCACAACTTTGGAAGTATGATTGGTGTCATTGTTCATTTGTAAGACCCATTTGCGTCCAAGCTTTAACTTCCTGACTGATGTCTTGAGATGTTGCTTCATTATATCCACATAATTTTCCTCCCTCATGATGCCATCTATTTTGTGAAGTGCACCAGGCCCTCCTGCAGCAAAGCACCCCCACAACATGCTGCTGCCACCACCGTGCTTCACAGTTGGGATGGTGTTCTTTTGGCTTGCAAGCCTCCCCCTTTTTCCTCCAAATATAACGATGTTCAATATGGCCAAATAATTATATTTTTGCTTCATCAGACCAGAGGGCATTTCTCCAAAAAGTACGGTCATTGTCCCCATGTGCAGTTGCAACCCGTAGCCTGGCTTTTTTATGGCGTTTTTGGAGGAGTGGCTTCTTCCTTGCTGAGCGGCCTTTCAGGTCATGTCAATATAGGACTTGTTTTACTGTGGATATAGATACTTTTGTACCTGTTTACTCCAGCATCTTCACAAGGTCCTTTGCTGTTGTTCTGAGATTGATTTGCACTTTTCTTACCAATGTATGTTCATCTCTAGGAGACAGAACGCGTCTCCTTCCTGAGCGGTATGACGGCTGCATGGTCCCATGGTGTTTATACTTGCGTACTATTGTTTGTGCAGATGAATGTGGTACCTTCAGGCATTTGGAAATTGCTCCCAAGGATGAACCAGACTTGTGGAGGTCTACATTTTTTTTCCTGAGGTCTTGGCTGATTTCTTTTGATTTTCCCATGATGTAAAGCAAAGAGGCACTGAGTTTGAAGGTAGACCTTGAAATACATCCACAGGTATACCTCCAATTACCTCAAATTATGTCAATTAGAAGAAGCTTCTAAAGCCATGACATAATTTTCTGACATTTTCCATGCTGTTTAAAGGCACAGTCAACTTAGTGTATGTAAACTTCTGACCCACTGGAATTGTGATACAGTGAATTATAAGTGAAATGATCTGTCTGTTGGAAATATGACTTGTGTCATGCACGAAGTAGATGTCCTAACCGACTTGCCAAAACTATAGTTTGTTAACAAGAAATTTGTGGAGTGGTTGAAAAACGAGTTTTAATGACTCCAACCTAAGTGTACGTAAACTTTCGACTTCAACTGTATATCACAGGTTACATTTGAGCATTCATGCTTTCGATGTCTGCACAGTAGCTTGATCAAATGGAGACACGTGGAGCAAGGCTCAATTTTATTCCCGACTGGGAACACGGGTTAATACATACCTGTCTCCCCTTGAAGATTAGAAGGGACACTTAAAAGCGAAACCCTGGAGCACGTCAAAAGGAAGTCAAGATCTGTGTAGGACTGCCGATGCTAATTTAGATATCTCCCCCATATCCCTACCGTTAACCTCTACGGGCCACGGGGGCAGTATTGAGAATTTTGAAAGAAATATGTGCCCATTTTTAACTGCCTCCTACACCAACTCAGAAGCTAGGATATGCATATTATTAACACATTCGGATAGAAAACACTCTGAATTTTCTAAAACAGTTTGAATGGTGTCTGTAAGTATAACAAAACTCATATTGCAGGCAAAAACCTGTGAAAAATAGATTTAAAAAAATGAGAATTTTGTGACTGTACTATTTAGTGTCATTGTTTTAAAGATACCACAGTGAGAAAGGATTCAGTTCGCAACTCCTACTGCTTCCACTAGATGTCAACGATCTTTAGAAAGTTGTTGGAAGCATCTGTCATGAATACAGACCGAATTAGAAAGCTTACAAGTTGACACGTCATCACTTCATTTTTTGCGCCTGCGCATGAATCTGAGAAGAGTGCCTTTGTCATTATCGTTTATTCTAGACACTTGATAGGTTGTGTGAAAATATTACTGATGTTTACTGATGTTTCACGTTAAAAATGGAACAAAAGATTAGTGCTAAACAACGTTTGACATGTTTAAACAAACGTAAATAGATTATTTACTAGGTTTTCTTTAGCTTTTCGACGTGACTTTACACTGCCCACCTCATTTTGTGGGAGCCTACTGAACGCTAACTATTTGGACATAAATTATGAACTTTGTCAAAAGAAACCACATTTGTTCTGGACCTGGGATCTCTGGCAGCGCCTTCTGATGGAGATAATCAAAGGTAAGGGGATATTTAGAATGTTATTATCGATATTAGATGATGCTAATGCTAACGGTATAGCTTAGCTTAGCATATAGCTTATTGTTGTTAGCATAGTACCCAGTTTATGCAAAATGTGATTTCCCAGTAAAGTTATTTTGAGATCTGGCCATTCGGTAGCAATTACGAGATGATAATATATTATTCTTTGAATGACAATATTATAATTTACCAATGTTTTCGAATAGTAATTCCGTGATTTGTAATGCTGGATTCACTGGGTGCATTCGAGCCGAAAAAAATTCTGAATTTCACCGCGACTGTAAATGCTGTTTTTGGATATAAATATGAACTTGATGGAACTAAAAATGCATGTATTGTATAACATAATGTCCTATGAGTGTCATCTGATGCAGATTGTCAAAGGTAAGTGCATAATTCTAGCTAGTTTTCTGTCTGTTGATGCCCTTCTTTGAATTGGCTAAACATTACACGCAGCTATTGTCAATGTACTCTCCTCACATAACCTAACTTTATGCATTCTCCGTAATGCCTCTGAAAATCGGACAGCGTGGTTAGATTTAGGAGATATATCTTTCAAATGGAGGAAAATAGTTGATTATTTGATTTTTTGAAATGATTACTCTTGCAGTTTTGAATTCCCCGCCATGGTCACATGACAATGAATCCCAATACCGGGATAAGATCGGGATAAGATCCTCAACAGGTTTTAAGACCCAATGAAAAGAGACCAAAGGAGATGAACAGTGGCAATCTTCAGAAGAAATAAAGAGGTGGGCCTGTGATGAGATTTCTAATCAGATGCACTTTAAAGAGCATAATATCGGCAAAAATCTTTGGGAAGATATGTTCATTCGGTATGACAAGGCACCCGCAACCTTTGATGTTACTCTTTTGAGATATACGACAGCACTCTGAAAGGAATGGATGAAAAATACCTGAACAATTTTTTCCTAAATACTTTAAATATGACTTGAGTTATTTTTCAAACCTTTTTTACAATTCTAAGAGTATGCATATACTATAAAATCTATTTGGACATATTGTCCTAGCTTTTTAGAGAGATACACTGTCTGTTATCTACATCTCCTTCATTCGACCTTCTTTCCCACAGGGACTCTAGAGCACTTCAACATCTCAATCACTACTCTACCTAGTTTAGAAGTGGTGGAGCAGAGAGAAGTAGAAAATGGCTGACCAATTTGACGCTTCACCTCTTCAGCCCTAGCCAATGATTCAACGCTCAAATTAGATCAAGGGTTCTGCCAAAGCCTTACCAGGATCTCGTCTTTCTCGTCCTCCTCACTCTTAAGATGGTTATCGGTGTTTCAAATAGGGAGTGGAGCCAGACCACAGTCTTCAAGCTAAAGGGAAGGCAATGGACCAGCGAAGGCTACTGGCATGCATTGGCGGCTATGTTTTATGGGGCGCATAGATCATTGTGATGTTTCAATACGCAGACTGACAATGAGAATCAATAGCCTACTGGTGACTAGCATAGAAATGACAAGTTAAAACGCCCCACGTCATGTATACACTATTCAGGGGGAATTAAAAATTAGGTATGGATTGATTTAGCAGAGTAAGCTTTCTTGTAATGGGAAACTGAGTCGGTGTTCCAATTCATCGCAAAGGTGTTTCTGTATGGACCTCGCTTTGTGCACAGGGAATTGTCATGCTGAAACATAGCCCGAACCATGAACAACAGCCCCAGACCATTATTCCTCCTCCACCAAACTTTACAGTTGGCGATATGCATTGGGGCAGGTAGCGTTCTCCTATCATCCGCCAAACTCAGATTCGTCTGTCAGACTGCCAGATGGTGAAGCGTGATTCATCACTCCAGAGAATGCATTTCCACTGCTCCAGAGTCCAATGGTTGACAAGCTTTACTCCACTCCAGCTGACGCTTGGCATTCTGCATGGTGATCTTAGGCTTGTGTGCGGCTGCGTGGCCATGAAACCCATTTCATGAAGCTCCTGACAAACAGTTCTTGTGCTGACGTTGCTTCCAGAAGCAGTTTGGAACTCGGTAGTGAGTGCTGCAACCGAGGACAGACGATTTTTATGCTCTACACGCTTCAGTACTCGGCGGACCTGTTCTGTGAGCTTGTGTGGCCTACCACTTCGCGGCTGAGCCGTTGTTGTCCCTAGACATTTCCATTTCACAATAACAGCACTTACAGTTGACCGGGCCAGCTCTAGCAGGGCAGAAATTTGACAAACTGACTTGTTTGGAAAGGTGGCATTCTTTGACGATGCCACAATGAAAGTCACTAAACTCTTCAGTATTGCCATTCTACTACCAATGTTTCTGTATGGAGATTGCATGGCTTTGTGCTCGATTTTATGCACCTGTCGGAAACGGGTGTGGCTGATATAGCCGCATCCACTAATTTGAAAGGAGTCTCCATGTACTTTTGTATATACAGTTGAAGTCGGAAGTTTACATACACTTAGGTTGGAGTCATTAAAACTCTTTTTTCAACCACTCCACAAATTTCTAGTTAATTAAGGCTAGGGGGCAGTATTCGGGAGTTTGGATGACTGGCGTGTCCAAAGTAAACTGCCTGTTACTCAGGCCCAGAAGTTAGGATATGCATATAATTGGTAGTATTGGATAGAAAACACTGAAGTTTCTAGAACTGTTAAAATAATGTCTGTGAGTTTAACAGAACTGATATGGCAGGCGAAAACCCGAGGGAAATCCATCCGGAAATGTTTTTGTTTGAGGTCACCACCCATTGAAATGCTTGTCTATGGGAAATTCAAAGGAAATCCTCCCAGATTGCAGTTCCTATGGCTTCCACTAGATGTCAATAGTCTTTAGAAGGGTTTCAGGCTTGTTTTTTGAAAAATGAATTAGTAGTTGTAGTTTTTCAAGGTGGCTCTTATTTTGACTGCAGTCTTGTGGCGCGCGTGGATGAGGGAGTGCACCTCATTATTTATCTCTGGTATTGAACATACTACATTCCGTCTTAAATTGTATCGTTTATTTACATATTAGGGAACCTGAGGATTGATTAGAAACATTGTTTGACTTGTTTGGATGAAGTTTATTGGTAACTTTTGGGATTCCTTTGTATGCATGTTGAACTAGTGGAACGGGTGGATTACTGAATCAAACGTGCCAACAAAACTGACTTTTTTTGGGATATAAAGAAGGACTTTATCGAACAAAACAACCATTTGTTGTGTAGCTGGGACCCTTGGGATTGCAAATAGAGGAAGATCTTCAAAGGTAAGTGATTTATTTTATCGCTATTTCTGACTTTTGCGATGCCTCTGCTGGTTTGGAAAATGGTTTTAATGCTTTTGTATGCGGGGCTCTGTCCTCAGATATTCGCATGGTATGCTTTCGCCGTAAAGCCTTTTTGAAATCTGACAAAGCGGCTGGATTAACAAGAAGTTAAGCTTTTAAATGATGTATGACACTTGTATTTTCATGAATATTTAATATTACGATTTTTGTATTTGGAATTTCGTGCTCTGCAATTTCACCGAATGTTGTCGAGATGGGGCACTAGCGTCCCACCTAGCCTTAAGAAGTTTTTGCAAGTCGGTTAGGACATCTACTTTGTGCTTGACACAAGTCATTTTTCCAACAATTGTTTACAGACAGATTATTTCACTTATAATTCACTGTATCACAATTCCAGTTGGTCGGAAATGTACATACACTAAGTTGACTGTGCCTTCAAACAGCTTGGAAAATTCCAGAAAATGATATCATGGCTTTAGAAGCTTCTGTTAGCTTCAAGGCCTACCTTCAAACTCAGTGCCTCTTTGCTTGACATCATGGGAAAATCAAAAGAAATCAGCCAAGACCTCATAAAAAAATGTAGACCTCCACAAGCCTGGTTCAGCCTTGGGAAAAATGTCCAAACGCCTGAAGGTACCATTTTCATCTGTACAAACAACAGTACGCGAGTATAAACACCATGGGACCACGCAGCTGTCAAACCGCTCAGGAAGGAGACGCGTTCTGTCTCCTAGAGATGAACGTAATTTGGTGCGAAAAATACAAATCAATCCCAGAACAACAGCAAAGGACCTTGTGAAGATGCTGGAGCAAACAGATACAAAAGTATCTATATCCACAGTAAAACGAGTCCTATATCGACATAACCTGAAAGGTCACTCAGCAAGGAAGAAAGCCGCCATAAAGAAGCCAGACTGCGGGTTGCAACTGCACATGGGGACAATGATCGTACTTTTTGGAGAAATGTCCTCTGGTCTGATGAAGCAAAAATAGAACTGTTTGGCCATAAAGACCATCATTTATGTTTGGAGGAAAAATGGGGACGCTTGCAAGCCGAAGAACACCATCCCAAACGTGAAGCACGATGGTTGCAGCAGCATGTTGTGGGGGTGCTTTGCTGCAGGAGGGCCTGGTGCACTTCACAAAATAGATGGCATCATGAGGGAGGAAAATGATGTGGATATATTGAAGCAACATCTCAAGACATCAGTCAGGAAGTCGGAAATGGGTCTTACAAATGAACAATGACCTCAAGCATATTTCCAAAGTTGTGGCAAAATGGCTTAAGGACAACAAAGTCAAGGTATTGGAGTGGCCATCACAAAGCCCTGACCTCAATCCTATAGAACATTTGTGGGCAGAACTGAAAAAACATGTGCGAGCAAGGAGGCTTACAAACCTGACTCAGTTACACCAGCTCTGTCAGGAGGAATGGGCCAAAATTCACCCAACTTATTATGGGAAGCTTGTGGAAGGCTATCTGAAACATTTGACCCAAGTTAAACAATTTAAAGGCAATGCTACCAAATACTAATTGAGTGTATGTAAACTTCTGACCCACTGGGAATGTGATGAAAGAAATAAAAGCTGAAATAAATAATTATCTCTACTATTATTCTGACATTTCACATTCTTAAATTAAGTGGTGAGCCTAACTGACCTAAGACAGAAAATATTTACTAGGGTTAAATGTCAGGAATTGTGAAAAACGGAGTTTAAATGTATTTGGCTAAGGTGTATATAAACTTCTTACTTCAACTGTATAGTGTACTTGAAACGGTAAGCAAAAGACTGATAACATAGGAAAATATTAATATTTAGAGGGAAAATCCTGATCATATCAGATAGAACTACTAAATATATATATTTATTTATTTAACCTTTATTTTAACAAGGAAGACAAATTGAGACCTAGGTCTCTTTTACAAATATGCCCTGTATATACGGCAGGTAGCCTAGTGGTTAGAACATTGGACTAGTAATCGAAAGGTTGCAAGATCCAGTCCCCGAGCTGACGAACAAGGCAGTTAACGCACCGTTCCTAGGCCATCATTGAAAGTAAGAATTATTTCTTAACTGACTTGCCTAGTTAAATAAAGGTAAAAAAATAAATATATACCATATACCCAAACTATATATATATACACAATAAAATACAAAATCACAGTCATGAGAAGCACAAATAAAACATCACAAATCACCCAGAATTACAATTACATTCCTCCACAAATAAGTCCCCAATCAATACTTTAAACGGCACCAGAACATAAAGATGAAATATATTTTGAATTTTCTTCCAGCAATACAGTGCAATAAAACTAAAAGCAGATTTACCTAGCATGGTGGAGACCCTAGGAACCTCAAGAGTTAATCAATCCTGTGAACGTTTAGGCAACTCCGGTGTCTATACTTCAACAGCAAAGTTAGATAATACAAAAGTTTATGAAGTAGGGCCTTTTGAACAAAAATGGAATAATGTAGAGATCTACGGGTCTTTAGCGAAGTCCAGCCAACCTTGTGATACATGATGCAGTGACGAGTATCAAAACTGTCATCTGTAACAAAACAAAGGGCACTATGATAGATGGCATCCAACAGTTTGAGTAGTAGCAGCTGCACTTTGATAAATAACATCACCATAATCAAGAACAGATAAAAAGGTTGACTGAATAACTTGCTATCTACTGCTTAGAGAAAGGCAATCTGTTTCTTTAGAAGAAAAAAAAACTTTAAATCTTAGCTTCATAACCATCTATGTTTTTTTAGACCTCAAATCCATATCAATCCAAATGCCTAAGTATTTATATGCTCTAACACGTTAGACTGGAGAACCATCTGAGTGAAAATGTAGTTCATCTGAAACATTCTTACTATAGTTTAAAAACATCATGCATTTAGTTTTGCCCTTATTAAGCACACGTTTTAAATCAGCAATGTAGGAGGATCGTGTCATGTCATGTCATCAATTGACAAATGTTTTCTCACAAAGAGTGAAACTATACATTCTCTTTCCAGATACCCATATAAAATAAAGATAACATCAGGACTGTGTCAGTAATAGTAAAAGGCCTAGAAGAGGAAGAATACATTATTGTCTATTGGGGAAAAAGGACATTTCTGTTTTTGCTTAGTTACAATCCTATTTCCCACAAAAAGTTGGTGCTGAACCAACGTATTTCGAAAGGGCCTTTTATTAATCAGGGGCAACTTAAATACCAGGCCTTGTCTGAGTTTCATCCTGGAAGGGATACAGTTAAGTTGTGTCTTGTAATACATAATCCTGATGCATGTGCAACAGATCACGACGATGAGACACAAAGGGAGATATCCCTGGCAAGTTGGGAGAGTGAACGATACATCTTTTAGAGCCTGCTGTAATTGGCCGAGCTGAGATAGTGGAATTGCAGCGGGATACAAATGGCTTTCCTTTGAAGGCTCCTCAAATGGTAATCCTACATCCACTTTCATTGTTCACTTAAGACCAGGCACTCATCGTGAGCGAAATAACCATGATAAATCGCAGGGCTCAGAGTTATTCATCAAAGCGAGAGATGGTTCTTTATGTCTGAGAATAGTCCACTTTCAGACTTAAACAGAATCACAGCAAAGGACTGTCTTTGGATATAAGGCTAAGACGCCATATACAGAGTTGTTAAAAGTATGGGACAGGATAAGAGTATGGGATGGAATAAGACTGCCACAGCCCTGAGACAATGACATGTTAGAATCAACTTTGACAGTGATTACAGCTTTGAGTCTTTCTGGGTAAGCTCTAAGATCTTTGCCCACATGGATTGTACAATATTTGCACATTATTTTTAAAATTCCTCAATCTGTTTCAAGTTGGTTGTTGATCATTGCTAGACAGGCATTTACAATCCGATTTAAGTCAAAACTGTAACTAGACAACTCAGGAACATTCAGTGTCATCTTGGTAAGCAAATTCAGTGTATGTTTGGCCTTGTGTTTTAGGTAATTGTCCTGCTGAAAGGTGAATTTGTCTCTCAGTGTCTGGTGGAAAGCAGACTGAACCAGGTTTTCCTCTAGGATTTTGCCTGTGCTTAGCTCTATTCCATTTATTTTTAAATAAAAAAACTCCCTAGTCCTTGTGAATGACAAGTATGCCCATAACATGATGCAGCCACCACCATGCTAGAAAATATGAAGAGTGGAACTCAGTGATGTGTTGTGTTCAATTTGCCCCAAAGATAACACTTTGTTAACTGGTCTTTGTGGTTGAATCTGTGTATGAAATTCACTTCTCAACTGAAGGACCTTACAGATACTTGTATGTGTGGGTACAGAGATGAGGTATTATTCAAAAGTAACACTATTATTGCACACAGAGTGCGTGCAACATTTTTACTCCTGAACTTATTGTCATGGATCCCTCTGGAACTTTCATTGCACACACCTGGCCCCTATTCCCACTGATTGTACTTGTATAAGTGTGCCCTTTGTTTACCATGGTGCTGTCGATTATCGTTACAATGTAAGTTGGTGCGTGTGAGTACCTGTGCTGTGTTTTGAGCTTTCGTGCCTTTGTGGTTTGCGCAGATGATTACGGGTCTCGTTCCGTGTGTTAATCATTGTGAGCGTGTGTGATTTAATCAAGGTACCCCTCGCTCTTTTGTTTGGGTCACAACCCTGTGTTTTTGTTATGTGTTTGTTTGGTCTTCATCCCCGTGCCTTTACACGTAATTTGGGCTGAATAAAAAACCCTATTACGCATTCCTGCGCCTGTCTCCCGAATCCATTCATACCAACGTGACACTTATTTAGGCTTGCCATAACAAAGGGGTTATATACTTACTGACTTTCAGCTTTCATTTTGTATTAATTGGTAAACATTTCTAAAAACATGATTCCACTTTGACATTATGGGGTATTGTGTGTAGGCCAGTGACACAAAATCTAAGTTAAGTCAAGGGGTGTGAATACTTTCTGAAGGCACTGTAAGGCTAACTGTCACCACATATGGGATGGAATATTGCTGTCGCACGTCCTATCAAAATGTGAAGGGGAATTAATTAAAAACCATGATTAAAAGAATATGCGAACATAAACATATGATATCCTGTCACAACTGTTGGAAAGATAAACAAGCAGCACCGTAGAGCGACGGTGCACTACTAGACAGTATCTGGTCTGAATTAAATCAATGTAATATTTATTTTCCAATACTGGTCCTCTCACTATAATAGCCTTGAGATTTAAAAATAGAAAACAACATTGAAAAATAACGGATCATTCCAAGATATGGATTGTTTTAACATGCACATGTCTACCTCGATTCCTCTGTTACATTACAAGTAAGTGGTCACATGGTTCTTTAATCTTTAATCATAATCAGCACAAGCCCTTATTGGCCATATTACTAAACTATAATGGCATCCCATTACCTGTTATTTCATTCTCTAATGGGAATATGGAATTAATTTCAAAACAACCATTATGGTAAAAGTATGAAATGGAATGGGCAGCGTTAGGTGTGTAGGCCTATCTTATACTCATGATTTTTCTTTGGTCAGAATGATTTAACAATCTAACGTATTCATTTAACAAAACATACTTAAAATGCGGTATGTGTGGGAGTAACCTTTAGAGCTGTGTCCAGTTGGTGAAATGCCAGTAGCTCAAAAGGTTGCCAGTGTGGTGGCCAGAGACTAGTGGGCATCTTTATGGTTGACCTTTACTATAAGACACTCAATTCTTTCAAGTGCCGGGCTACACGCTCACTTAAATAATACAACACCACTCCAGTGTGCCAAGACATTTAGGTGACAAAAGTAAACAACACCAAGTGATCGATCTTGCCGTCTGTTGCCAACTTTTCTCTCTCTCTCCCTCCAAGATTGAAGGAGGATGATTGCTCCCCAGATAAAAATAGCTCAGAGAAATGGAGACGCGGTGTCTACACAGTATTCCCTCTGTGGAGGAGAGAGACTGCCTGCACTACTGGGGTGCTATAGCTAATTATCACCATATATTTTTAACTCCTGAGATATTATCACAAACAGTGACAAGTCACTCGATGTCCTGTACTGTACCAAGCTTCCTAATGTCAAATCTATGGGAGAATTGTAAGGTCGAGCATCAAATATGGATGTTGGCACAAAACTTTTACTAAAATGGGGGATGACATTTTAAAAGAGGGCTAAAATGTCTGCTGAGAACAACTTTGGGACATAAACACAAAGGAAGTATTTTGGCTTGCCAAGATACTGGGTGTCACATAGACAATCCAAGTAACTCGGTGCTTTTTTGCCTGCAGCAGTGCATACATTTCTCGTTGAAAAATGTACCGCATCTGGCCCAGCTGGAGGATAGGGATCCAGGTGATAGAGGAGGAGAAAAGGAGATCTGGACAAGGAGGGGGGACCAGAGGAGTGTTGTGAAAGGAGGGTATTACACGGGATGCCCCTACGCCCTTGGCTCTCTGGGACACAGAAAAGTCCTAACACTCTTTATAAGTGCATTTTCCCACCTATTCTGATGTGTGAGTATACACAGAGAGTACTGTGTGTGTTTTTCCTGTGTGTGTTTGTGTTTCTCTGCATGTGTTTGATTGTGCATGTGTCTCTATCTCTGCCTGTGTATATGTGTGCACTTCAACACTTTTCACCCCTTGACTTTTTCACCTCTCGGTAAGTGATATGTGAGGAAAGCATGGATCCACATCGACTCAAGGAGTCGGAGGCATTTCATGTTTTAATAGCTATCCAGCACTGCTTTATTGATGAGCTGACGTCGCATTAGGCCTGAAACGAAGGTAGTTTCATTACCCCGTCTGACTTAAACATGGGATATAGGTAGTTGCCTTTAATAACAGATTTATCCAGAGCGGATGTCTGAATTGACAACCTTTTTGAGAAGGATCAGTCTGGTGATGTGCTTACTGGTAGTGGACTAACAACTCAATAGCCAGAGGGCATTGGCACTCACAAACTGAGGAGAGGAAAGGAAATGAAGAGGAAAATGGGTTAGGTAACACTTCACTTGAGTCATTAGCACTTGCCAGCTGTGGCCAAAGTGTTAACCCACCTGCCTAGACTATAACTGTGTCCTAACTATGAGGAAAACGGTATCACAGATTCTCTTGACATTCTCGACGTCTCTTATCATTCACCATTATGCTATACGGAATCTATGTAATTATGCTGTAATGTGTAATGTTTATCACAACCTGTGAGGTTTAAAACTATGTCTGTAACACACACATTGTCTTAATTAGCGAATCACCAACATATGCCATCTCTTCTGCCACAGACTGAAAGAGAAGGCGGTGTCTGTGCTGAAACAACATGGCCGCCACTGAGTTTATCTGCATGCTAGCTTCACACATGAATAATTTCTTCACCGTGAATTATGCAAATCTGGCTGATCCGATTAACGATTAAAAAACAAACAATATTCTCACTGTTCTAACTGTGTTAGATACAGTGTGGGATGTGGAAATGTAATAATACCACATTTTCATGTTGGTATAGTTGAGGAGAGGATATTAGGGCGGACAATTTTCTAAGCTCTGTGCGGTTGCTGTGTATGAACATTTTCCTCAGATAATTGAGCCAGCCGATGCATTTAATACCATACACACTGAAATGTTTTTTAAAGTCCTTTGTGGTCTTTGTAACTCAGTTGAATGAGCATGGTGCTTGTAACGCCAGGGTATTGGGTTTGATTCCCAGGACCACCCATATGTAAAATGTATGCACGCATGACTGTAAGTCACTTTAGATAAAAGCGTCTGCTAAATGGCGTATATATAAAAGTAGCAGACGTTGCTCTGTTTTTTCAGATAGTCGAGAAGACAAACAATTTGATGTTCAGAGTATTATAAACTGGATGGTTCGATCCCTGAATGCTGATTGGCTGACAGTGGGGTATGACAAAACAAGTATTTTTACTGCTCTAATTACATTGGTAACCAGTTTATAATAGCAATAAGGCACCTCGGGAGTTTGTGGTATATGGCCAATAAACCACGGCTAAGGGCCGTATCCAGGCACTCCATGTTGCGTCGTGCATAAGAACAGCCCATAACTATGGTATATTGGCCTTATACCACACCCCCCCGGGCCTCATTGCTTAAATACAATTCTTTTTTCCCAAGAAGCACGACCACCCTCTGCAAAGAAATTCCAATTACCCCAGAGTGATTAGATACAGCCTGGCTCCACTGGAGCAGCCGGTGATCAGGTCCCTTAATGTAGGAAATCACAGAGAGGAGGATGGGTCTCCACATGCACTGAGGTTTTTTTCTAATCAAATCAAATCATATTTTATTGGTCACATACACATGATTAGCAGATATTGCGGGTGTAGCGAAATGCTTGTGCTTCCAGCTCTGACAGTGGAGTAATATCTAACAAGTGCATCAAAAGCTGGGACCGAGAGACTGAAAAATAGTTTCTATCTCAAGGCCATCAGACTGCTAAACAGCAATCACTAACTCAGAGAGGCTGATGCCTACATTGAGACCCAATCACTGGCCACTTTAATACATGGATCACTAGTCACTTTATACAATACACTCTAAATAATGTCACTTTAATAATGTTTACATGTCTTACATTACTCGTATCACATGTATATACTGTATTTTATATCATCTATTGCACCTTGCCTATGCCGCTCGGCCATCGCTCATCCATATACTTACATGTACATATTCTCATTCAGCCCTTTAGATTTGTGTGTATTAGGTGGTTGTTGGGGAATTGTTAGATTACTTGTTAGATATTACTGCACTGTCAGAACTAGAAGCACAAGCATTTCGCTACACTCGCATTAACATCTGCTAACCATGTGTATGTGACAAATAAGATTTGATTTGATGTAATATCTAACAAATTACACAACATATACCCAGTACACACACATCTAAGTAGGAATGAATTAAGACTATATACATACGGACGAGCGATATCAGAGCCGAACGGACTAAGATACAGTAGAATGGTATAGAAAAAACAGTATATACATATGAGATGAGTAATGCAAGATATGTAAGCATTAAGTGAATGAGATACCATAGAATAGTATGAAAACAGTATATACACATGAGATGAGTGATGCCAAATATATAAACATTAAGTGACTAAGTTACCATTGAATAGTACAGTATATACATATCAGATGAGTAATGCAAGATATGTAAACATTTTTCAGTGACTAAGATATCGTAGAATAGTATAGTGTCATGCCTGCTCCCGCCCCCCCTCCCTGGCGCTCGAAGGCGCCAGGCTCCCCAGCATTATGCACTCCTGCCACCATCATTATGCACACCTGTCTTCCCCCGTCGCACGCATCAGCAATTATTGGACTCACCTGGACTCAATCACCTGTGTCATTACCTCCCCTATATCTGTCTGTCCCCAAGCTCTGTTCCCTGCTTCAGAATTAATGTTCGTATGTTGTTGTGTTACCCGTGTGCTAACGCTGTTCCTGTCTTGTTCCATGTCTGTTCCTCATTAAATGTTCAACTCCCTGTACCTGCTTCTCTACTCCAGTGTCGGTCCATACATAATCCTGAAGCCATCAAACGAAGCATAAGGGACTGCTGGCTTACCAGTTGGTGGTGACGTCGGCTCCAGGGGCTGCCGCCGATGGAACAGGGAGTGACTAAGACAGCTCGTCTGGCTTCCAGGCACTAGCTGGCTCGAGCGGTTTTCTTGTCCCGGTTGGCTAGGCAAGCTCCCATCACACGTCAGGCCTCAGATGAGATCGCCAGGGTTTTACCCCTCGGACTGATGGCCAGGCGTTTACGCTTCAGCCGGCTCATCAGGCTCCCATGTTCCAGCGGGATCATCAGGCTGTCATGCCTCAACCGGGTCGTCAGGCTCCTACACCTCAGCCGGTTCGCCAGGCTCCCACACCTCTGCCAGTTCATCTGGCTTTTACGCCCCAACCAGCTGGTCCAGTGCACAGGCCTCGGCCGGCCCGTCAGACTCACCCAGGTGGGACGCCGGGTGGCGCCCATAGAGGGGGGGTACAATCACGTCTGTTCCCTCTCTCTGGCGCTTGAAGGTGAGGATAACACAGTACCACCAACGCAGCCCGCTACCAAGGACTGTGGGCTGTCCTTCTCCATAGCTGACGTGAGTAAAACATTTAAACGTGTTAACTCTCGCAAGGCTGCCGGCCCAGACTGCATCCCTAGCCGCGTCATCAGAGCATGCTCAGACCAGCTGGCTGATGTGTTTATGGACATATTCAATCTCTCCCTATCTCAGTCCGCTGTCCCCACATGCTTCAAGATGGCCACCAATGTTTCTGTACCCAAGAATGCAAAGGTAACTGAACTAAATGACTATTGCCCCGTAGCACTCACTTCTGTCATCATGAAGTGCTTTGAGAGACTAGTCAAGGATCATATCACCTCCATCTTACCTGTCACCCTAGACCCACTTCAATTCGCTTAACGCCCCAATAGGTCCACACACGACGCAATCTCCATCACACTGCACACTGCCCTACCCATCTTGACAAGAGGAATACCTATGTAAGAATGTTGTTCATTGACTATAGACCATAGTACCATCCAAACTCATCATTAAGCTTGAGGTCCTGGGTCTGAACCCCACACTGTGCAATTAGGGTCATGGACTTCCTGACGGGCCGCCCCCCCAGGTGGTGAAGGTAGGAAACAACAGCGCCTCTTCAACCTCAGAAGGCTGAAGAAATTTGGCTTGTCACCTAGAACCCTCACAAATTTTTACAGATGCACAATTGAGAGCATCCTGTTGGGCTGTATCACCGCATGGTACGGCAACCACAGGGCTCTCCAGAGGGGGAAAACTACCTGCCCTCCAGGACACCTACAACACCTGATGTCACAGGAAGACTAAAAAGATTGTCAAGGACAACTACCACCCGAGCCACAGCCTGTTCACCCCGCTACCATCCAGAAGGCGAGGTCAGTACAGGTCCATCAAAGTTGGGACCGAGAGACTGAAAAACAGCTTCTATCTCAAGGACATCAAACTGTTAAGCAGCCATCACTAGCACAGAGAGGCTGCTTCCTACTGTACATACAGACTTGAAATCATTGGCCAATACATGAAACACTATTCACTTTAATAATGCCACTTTAATAATGTTTACATATCTTGCATTACTCATCTCATATGTACAGTTGAAGTTGGAAGTTTACATACACCTAAGTCAAATACATCTAAACAATTCCTGTCATTTACTCCTAGTAAAAATGACCTGTCTTAGGCCAGTTAGGATCACCACTGTATTTTAAGAATGTGAAATGTCAGAATAATAGTAGAGAGAATTATTTATTTCAGCTTTTATTTATTTTATCACAATCCCAGTGAGTCAGAAGTTAACATACACTCAATTAGTATTTGGTAGCATTGCCTTTAAATTGTTTAATTTGGGTCAAACATTTTGGGTAGCCTTCCACAAGCTTCCCACAATAAGTTGGGTGAATTTTTGCCCATTCCTCCTGACAGAGCTGGTGTAAGTGAGTCAGGTTTGTAGGCCTCCTTGCTCACATACGCTTTTTCAGTTCTGCCCTCAAATGTTCTATTGGTTGAGGTCAGGGCTTTGTGTGGCCACTCTAATACCTTGACTTTGTTGTCCTTAAGCCATTTTGCCACAACTTTGGAAATATGCTTGGAGTCAATGTTCATTTGGAAGACCCATTTGCAACCAAGCTTTAACATCCTGACTGATGTCTTGAGATGTTGCTTCAATATATCCACATACTTTTCCTGCCTCATGATGCTATCTATTATGTGAAGTGCACCAGTCCCTCCTGCAGCAAAGCACCCCCACAACATGATGTTGCCACCCCCATGCTTCATGGTTGGCATGGTGTTCTTTGGCTTGCAAGCCTCCCCCTTTTTCCTCCAAACATAACGATGGTCATTATGGCCAAACAGTTCTATTTTTGTTTCATCAGACCAGAGGACATTTCTCCAAAAAGTATAATCTTTGTCCCCATGTGCAGTTGCAAACCGTAGTCTGTCTTTTTTATGGTGGTTTTGGAGCAGTGGCTTCTTCCTTCCTGAGTGGCCTTTCAGGTTATGTCGATATAGGACTTGTTTTACTGCAGATATAGATACTTTTGTACCTGTTTCCTCCAGCATCTTCACAAGGTCCTTTGCTGTTGTTCTGAGATTGATTTGCACTTTTCGCATCAAAGTACGTTCATCTCTAGGAGACAGAACGTGTCTCCTTCCTGAGCGTTATGACGGCTGCGTAGTTCCATGGTATTTATACTTGCGTACTATTGTTTGTACAGATGAATGTGGTACCTTCAGGCATTTGGAAATTGCTCCCAAGGATGAATCAGACTTGTGGAGGACTACAATTTGTTTTCTGAGGTCTTGGCTGATTTCTTTTGATTTTCCCATGATGTCAAGCAAAGAGGCACTGAGTTTGAAGGTAGGCCTTGAAATACATCCACAGGTACACCTCCAATTGACTCAAATTATGTCAATTAGCCTGTCAGAACCTTCTAAAGCCATGACATAATTTTCTGGAATTTTCCAAGCTGTTTAAGGCCACAGTCGACTTAGTCTATGAAAACTTCTGACCCACTGGAATTGTGATACAGTGAAATTATCTGTCTGTAAACAATTGTTGGAAAAATGACTTGTGTCATGCACAAAGTAGATGTCCTAACCGACTTGCCAAAAGTATAGTTTGTTATCAAGAAATTTGTGGAGTGGTTGAAAAATGAGTTTTAATGGCTCCCATCCTAAGTGTATGTAAACTTCTGACTTCAACTGTATATACTGTATTTTTTATTATCTATTGCATCTTAGCCTATGCCTGTCACATCCTGCCCTTAGTAAGATGTAATTGTCTATGGTAGAATAGGTCAGGGCGTGACAGGGGGTGTTTTGTGTTTTTCGATGTTTTCTATTTCTATGTTGTTGTTTTTTGGGATGATCTCCAATTAGAGGCAGCTGGTCCTCGTTGTCTCTAATTGGAGATCATACTTAAGTAGGGTTTTTTTTCCCGCCTGTGTTTGTGGGTAGTTGTATTCTGTTTATGTACCTGACAGAACTGTGCACTTTCGTTTCCTGTTTATTATTTTGTCTTTAGTGTTTCTGAGTTAAAATAAATTTCATCATGAGCACTCAACATGCTGCGCTTTGATCCCCTCTCTACGACAGCCGCTCCGTCAATGCCGCTCCGACATTGCTCATCCATATATTTATTTATATGTTTATATTCTTATTCCATTCATTTACTTAGATTTGTGTGTATTAGGTATCTGTTGTGGAATTGTTAGATATTACTTGTTAGATATTGCTGCACTATCGGAACTAGAGCACAAGCATTTCGCTACACTCGCAATAGCATCTGCTAACCATGTGTATGTGACCATTACAATTTGATTTGAATTGGAGCAGCCGGTGATGAGGTCCCTTAATGTCGGAAATCACAGAGAGCAGGAGGAGCCTCCACATACAGTCTATACTCACTAAAGTTTGTCTGGAGCTCCATTTTTTTCTTTCCTGAACTTATCTTCATCGACTTGATTTACTGGTATGGGACTCCGAGGTTGTCCTATGGACACCTTACTCTGGAGCTTCTTAGTTATTCACTGGTGTTCCTTTGTTATTCATTGGAGTTCAATTGAACTCACTGGAGTTCCTTCCCTCCAGGCGAAAATTGGTTGAGTAACTGATACGCTTTTCACACTTAAGTTAAGCCGGGCCAAGGTGTACCGTGTTGCCCTGGTCACTCATGCACCCTAGCTGGAACAACTCATTGAGATTTCATTCTAAATTGGATGGTTTTCCGAGTTCACTATTCTTAGGAATTCCTCTATATATAATATACTAGATCAATTCATCCTCCACTATTGTTCCAATCTAAATCACTGAATTATCCTCTTTCACGATGACGTCCACCTTTAGACAAGGTTCTCATTACATATTCCATCAGGTTGATGGCCAAGGGAAGTGATCGTAATGGAATTCCTGTCAGCTTTGCATCATGGACTCCCTGTCCGTAGAATCATCTTTAATGAGTTACAGGTTCGGATTCAAATGGCATTCTATTCCCTTTACAGTGCATTTGACCAGGACCCACATGGCTCTGTTCAAAAGCAGTGCACTATATAGGGAATTTGGATCGCTCTGTGAGAAAGACATGCTTTGGCCTTTGACACTATACTCATCCGTTGCTCGGTTGTGTTATGATGAGATCTTGTTGTATCTACTCTGCACTGTACTGGGGGGAGTTTTCTAGGTGACGTAGGCTCGTAGCTGACATGGCACGTTATTTCTCGACAACACAGCCGCACAGAGCAATAATTGAAAAATCTATTTCTGACAGTTAATCTTCTGTGCGTAAACTAGCTGAATTTGTTTGCTCTTCTACGAGTGCCATGGGTCTGTGACGTCGAGAGAGAGAAAAACTATTACATTGGCTAAAAAGCTTTCGGGAAACTCAGTCCTGTACAGTTGGTTAGGATGAATAGGATTTGCTCTCTGCATAATTATCCATACAACTAAGAATTATCATAACCTACTTTCACAAGCTATTACCATATTGTCATAAAAAGAGTACTTCAAGGTGTGAACAGAGGCTTTTTCACGCTATAGAGTCAATTCTAATAATCTAAAAGGTGCAAAAAAATCTACAATTAGGGACAAAACACTGGTATGGTGCTAAAATGTGTTCTTTGGAGTGTGTGATGTGTGCTATAGAGTGAGAGAGGAGGAGAAAAGGAGGAGGGAGGGGAGGAGAAGAGTAAGTGTGTGAGTTTGTTTGCTTTGGAGACTCGGGGTCTCTAAACTAGCATGTTCACAGCTATGGGGATTAGGCCGAGAAGTGGAGCGAAAAGGACAATAATGAAGTTGAGAAGCAGACGGAGAGAAAGACAGAGAGGGAAAGCGAGCGAGAGGGGGAGATAGGGAGAGAGAGAGACCCTACCAGCAAAGCGCAGGAATGGGATTTATAGTATAATCCCACATCCTTGACTTCCATGTTACTTCTTTCTGACTACCTCCCATGGAATGTTTGTATTTCATGACCTTCACTACTGCAGGGGTTTGTGCGTGTCCACTTAGCTACAGAGGTGAAGCTGACATGTTTTACCAGTACAATAAATCAATCCTGGATTGAGATTATATATTGTTACATTTATTGTTGTGGTATGTTGAGTGTTAACTGTTATATGTCAGTGCTGGGCCCATAGGAAAAAAATCTGTTGCTCACTCGGATATCCTCCAGATCTTTTGAGACTACCTAGAGCTTCTCAATTTTGAATCATTCTGTGACCGTTTGTGTCTGGGTTATTGCTCCTAAAGGCCCCTTAGGAGAAATATTGATGTGAAGTTATAGACTTCTATGAGACATATATAGGACAAATGAAGATGAATTGAGATGATCGTTTTAGCAGTATTCGAGAAGTGTGATCAGCAGAGGAGGCCTCATCATTGTATACCGTTGAGCTCATTCTTGCCTCTGCTATTTTAAAGGAGCAATAATGATAAGTACCTAAGACAAGTTTGAGACTTTTATTAGACTAATGATCATAAAGGAGATCTCTACATTGTATGTGCAACTGTTACACCCCTGAAAAAGGGGAGAAATAATCACGAGTGTGATACGGTATTGTTTCCTCACTGAGAACTTTTACTGCAATAAGGAAAAGACCGCGATTTCCCCGCGAATTTGGGTAGAGACCAGAGCAATCGAACTCAGGCTCATAGATTAAAGAGCATTTAGTAGATCACAGATTAACACTTTTCCCCTTCAATTAAGCACCACAAAATAAAGTAATCAATATAACATTTACACATTCCTTTTACAATTCTTACCCTTTGTACACTTGATGGATTTTAACTTTTTAACACAATTATATGAATGTTATCAATCTCTATCAACTAATACAGAATGCATGATCTTTTTAACCTTAGATGTTTTAAGATCCTCACATACTATGAACTTACTAATACTTTTTAATGTATAACAGGCTATGAGTATTTCCTTTAACCTGTCACGTCTCCTCCATGTCTCATGTATTTCTCTTAAAATTACTACAGAAGCTATGCATGAGCTTGGTTAATGAGATATGAGACACAATTGAGAATTGCATTTGTTAGTAATATTTGCAGTATTAATTATGATTACCTGTTAAAAACAAGAATGAATACTGATACAAATGTATTCAACAGTGCTTATTATAGTGGCAACCAAAAGTATGTGAACCCTGTGGAATTACCTGGATTTCTGCATAAGTCACAACAATAGACAAACACAGTGTGCTTAAACTAATAACACACTAACAAGTATACGTTTTCATGTCTTTATTGAACACACCGTGTAAAAATTCACAGTGCAGGGTGGAAAAAGTATGTGAACCCTTGGATTTAATAACTGGTTGACCCTCCTTTGGCAGCAATAAACTCAAACAAACATTTTCTGTAGTTGTGGATCAGACCTGCACAACGGTCAGGAGGAATTTTGGACAATTCATTTTTACAAAACTGAATCAGTTCAGCAATTGAGGTCATGCCACAGGTCATGCCACAGCATTTGAAAATCGGGTTGAGGTCAGGACTCTGACTGGGCCACTCCAGAAGGCGTATTTTCTTCTGTTGAAGCCATTCTGTTGCTGCTTTACTTCTGTGTTTTGGGTCGTTGTCCTGTTGCATGACCCAACTTCTTTTGGGTTTCAATTGGCGGACAGATAGCCTTACACTCTCCTGCAAAATGTCATGATAAACTTGGGAAATAATGTTTTCGTCAATGATAGCAAGCTGTCCAGGCCCTGAGGCAGCAAAGCAGACCCAAACCATGATGCTCCCTCCACCATAATTTACAATTATGATGAGGTTTTGATGTTGGTGTGCTGTGCCTTTTTTCTCCACACAGTGTTGTGTGTTCCTTCCAAACAACTCAACTTTAGTTTAATCTGTCAACAGAATATGTTGCCAGAAGCGCTGTGGAACATCCAGGTGCTCTTTTGCAAACTTCAGACGTGCAGCAATGTTTTTTTTGGACAGCATTGGCTTCTTCCGTGGTCTTCTCCCATGAACACCATTCTTGTTTAGTGTTTTACGTATCGTAGACTCGTCAACAGAGATGTTAGCATGTTCCAGAGATTTCTGTAAGTCTTTAACTGACACTAGGATTCTTCTTAACCTCTGCACTGTGCTCTGGCAGTCATCTTTGCAGGACGGCCCCTTCTAGGTAGAGTAGCAACAGTGCTGAACTTTCTCCATTTATTGACAATTTGTCTTATCGTGGACTGATGAACATCAAGGCTTTTAGACATACTTTCATAACCCTTTCCAGCTTTATGCAAGCCAACAACTCTTAATCTTAGGTCTTCTGAGATCTCTTTTGTTCGAGGCATGGTTCACATCAGGTGATGCTTCTTTTGAATAGCAAACTCACATTTTTTGTGTTTTTATATGGCAGGGCAGCTCTAACCAACATCTTCAATCTTGTCTCAATGATTTTACTCCAGGCTAGCTGACTCCTGACTCCAATTAGCTTTTGGAAAAGTCATTAGCCTAGGGGTTCACATACATTCACAGTTTATGCTGGAAAAAGTTTAAACAATATATTCAATATAGACAAGAAAAATACAATAATTTGTGTTATTAGTTTAAGCACACTGTGTCTGTCTATTGTTGTGACAAAGATGAAGATCAGATAACATATTATGACAAATTTATGCAGAAAACCAGCTAATTCCAAAGGGTCCACATACTTTTTCTTGCCACTATTAACAAAGCATTTCACATTTTATTCCCTGCACAGATTGAGTTTCCATTAATTGTAAGCACTTTAATAAAATTAATATACAGCATATGCTCGTGTACCTGATTTGGTGCAAAAACCCCAAAATAATAGTGTTGAGATGAAAATAGGCAGTTGTCACCCACCAGATGTAGTGAACAAGAAATCTAACTTAAATGTGACACCAATAAGCCCATAACAGTATGTTCTTAAGTTAACCTTATTGCAAATATAAATATTGCACATTGTACACAAACATTCTACACAACACAAATTCTGGAGACATATCCTGCACCTTTGTGGGAAACCTTTGTCTCTTTGGAGGACAATTCTTCTTAGGCTTTGGCATGTCCATTCTGTGAATAGTAATTCCAATATGTTTGTTTTCAAGAGAATTTGTGGTTTCAATTGTAACTTGCCTGCTTTGACCATAATAAATATATATACAAATTCAAACCCATCAATCCCTAATGATATAATGATAACTACAATCATTCCTTTATCTAAATTCAGTTAACCTGTCTGGGCTAGGGGGCAGTATTGAGAATTTTGGAAAAATATGTTCCCATTTTTAACTGCCTCCTACACCAACTCAGAAGCTAGAATATGCATATTATTGTTCAGGTTTGGATAGAAAACACTCTGAATTTTCTAAAACTGTTTGAATGGTGTCTGTGAGTATAACAGAACTCCTATGGCAGGCAAAAACCTGACAAGGTTTCAAGCAGGAAGTACCCTGTCTGACAAGGAGTCGTGCGTCTTGCATCTTTTTATTGAAAAGTAAGGATCTTAGCTGTAACGTGACAATTCCCAGGGCTCCAATAGGCTCTCAGAGCCCGCGAAATAACTGAAGGTTTACGAGGGAGCCTCAGGTTGAAACAGATTATCGCCTTTTGTAAGTGGCTGCTCCGAGGACCTTTGAATGATGCGCGTGCATGAGTCGCTTCTGAGGAGAAATTTTATTCGGCTGTTTAGGCTCAATGCATACTCCCGGTCGGAATATTATCACTTCTCTACGACATAAATGGCATAAAAATTGGTTTTAAACAGCGGTTGACATGCTTCGAAGTACGGTAATGGAATATTTAGACATTTTTGACACGCCAATGCGCCATGCGCGAAACCGGGAAGAAGCATTCTAGAACTCACGAACAAAACGTCGCTGTTTGGATATAACGATGGATTATTTGGGACCAAACCAACATTTGTTATTGAAGTAGAAGTCCTGGCAGTGTATTCTGATGAAGAACAAGCAAGGTAAGAACATTTTTCTTATAGGAAATGTGATTTTGGTGGATGCTGACCTGGGTGGGTATCTAAATAGCTAGCCCTGTAAATAGCTAGCTATGTACTTAGATTATTGCAAAATGTGCTTCATCCGAAAAGCTATTTTAAAATCGGACATATCGAGTGCATAGAGGAGTAATGTATCTATAATTCTTAAAATAATTGTTATGCTTTTTGTGAACGTTTATCGTGAGTAATTTAGCAAACTGTTAGTAAATTCAACGGAAGTTTGCCGGGGGTTATGCGTTTTCTGAACGTCACATGCTAATGCAAAAAGCTGTTTTTTGATATAAATATGAACTTGATTGAACAGACATGCATGTATTGTATAACACAATGTCCTAGGTGTGTCATCTGATGAAGATCATCAAAGGTTAGTGCTGCATTTAGCTGTGGTTTGGGTTTATGTGACATGATATGCTAGCTTGAAAAATGGCTGTCTGATTTTTTCTGGCTGGGCACTCTGCTGACATAATCTAATGTTTTGCTTTCGTTGTAAAGCCTTTTTGAAATCGGACAGTGGGGTTAGATTAACGAGATTCTTGTCTTTAAATAGCTGTAAAATAGTCATATGTTTGAGAAATTGAAGTAATAGTATTTCTAACGATTCAAAAATCGCGCCACTGGAATTTCAGTAGCTGTTACGTAGGTGGGACGAAATCGTCCCACATACCCCAGACAGGTTAATGACTTGTGTCATGCACAAAGTAGATGTCTTAACCGGCTTGCCAAAACTATAGTTTGGGGCTAGGCGTCCCAATATTTTTCCACCGGCTCAGGTGTCACAACTTCTGTCGAAGTCGATGCCCCTCCTTGTTCGGGTGGTGCTCGTAGGTCGACGTCACCGGTCTTCTAGCCATCATTGATCAGTTTTTCATTTTCCATTGGTTTTGTCTTGTCTTCCTACACACCTGGTTTCAATTACATGTTGTGTATTTAACCCTCTGTTTCCCCTCATGTCCTTGTCGGTGATTGTTTGTATGTTATGTACTCGTGTATTTTGTATTTGGTGTGCGACGGGTTATTTTTACCCATGTTATTTTTGTATGTTGGTTTTGGAGTTCGTTTTTTGTTAATAAAACTATTCCAGTTTAACCAAGTTGGTTTCTTCTGTGCCTGACTTCCCTGCCACCTACACACATGACTATGACAACAGGTTTCATAAATTCACAAATGGCGATTAAAAATTTCACTTACTTTTTGAAAATCTTCCTCTGATTTGTCATCCAAAGGGTCCCAGCTGTAACATGTTGTGTCGTTTTGTTAGATAAAATCCTTCTTTATATCCCAAAAAGTCAGTTTAGTTGGCGCCATCGATTTGTGTAATCCAATCGTTCAACATGCCAAGATAGGAATCCGAAATTCTACCCCTAAACTTTTTTTCAACAAGTCAAAATATGTTTCTATTTAATCCTCAGATACCATAAAATGTAATTAAACTATAATATTTAATACGGAAAGAAGTATGTTCAATAGGAAAACAATATTAGCAGGTGTGTGTCCTATTTGTCATGCGCGCATACACGAATTTCCAAGTCTGCATCCCTGTAGTAAAACTCATTATTCTTCCTCGTTTTTGAAGAAACAAGCCTGAAACCTTGAACAAAGACTACTGACACCCAGTGGAAGCTAAATCATTTTTTTCCCCCCACACGTTCTATTGGAAGAGCATGGGCTCTCAAAACAAAAACATTTCAGGTTGGTTTTTCTTTGCATTTTCTCTTACCAAATCTATTGTGTTATAGTCTCCTACATTATTTTAACATTTCTAAAGTTTCAAAGTGTCTTCTTTCCAATGGTACCAATTATATACATATCCTGACTTCAGTGCCTGAGCAACAGGCTGTTTACTTTGGGCACGTCAGTCAGTTGGAAATTGAGAAAAAAGGACCCAAGCCCTAACTCAACAAGAAATTTGTGGAGTGGTTGAAAAACGAGTTTTAATGACTCCATGTATGTAAACTTCTGACTTCAACTGTATATTCTTTGAAATAAACGCGAAACAGTATATGCCCTGGTTGATTAGCTAGTTGCCAGGGAACAAATAGATATGGTTTTTCTAGGGAGCTCTTCTTACAAACTCAGGGGAAAAGTTGTGTCAGTGTTTGCAAGAACTAACTAAGTAAGTAAAATAGCTTTATCTGTTTGTATTAGTAATGCAAGTTTATCACATAATATACTTCAGACGAGACCCCCATGCATATTACATTCCAATACAACGTTAGCCTAGCTGGTAGCCTGATTATTTTGCTTTTGATATGCATGTGTTTATGCACAACAACACCCATAGTATTTCAGCATGTGTGTACTGTTTATAAGGGACATCATTCCTAACAATTGTATTTGGTAATGCATATTAGTAGTGCATCTTTAATCTTCATAAGATGTGTTAGGCCAACGTATCTTGATGATAATTGAGTGAGCAAACACAGTGTAGCACTGGGCTAGCCGTAATTAGCTGTATCTGTATTGAATAATATTGGAGACTCAAAATGACAAGACCGGAGCCTGGAAGCCGATGGAGAAGAAAGATGAATAAAGACAACGCTGGGCCACTTAAAACCAAGAAGGACTGCACATTTGGTGAGTGGTGTGGCATTGCTCTGTCATATTTTAACATAGCTGACACACCCGCCCCCATCAGGACAGCACACACCCGCCCCCATCAGGACAGCACACACCCGCCCCCATCAGGACAGAACACACCCGCCCCCATCAGGACAGCACACACCCGCCCCCATCAGGACAGAACACACCCGCCCCCATCAGGACAGCACGATGGATGAACAATATTTAAGTAAGTTATACATTGTTATTACACTTCCTATGTTTTATAGTAGCACGCTCTTGTACTAGAAACATATTTGCATAAACATCTCAATACCGGGCATAGATGTCAAGTCAAGGAAAACAACTTTGCCCAAAACATGCTCAAGGGCAATTACAACTGTGTTGACAGGGGTTTCCAATAGGGGCACAACATGGAAGCAGGTACCATGTGTTACAGTATCTTGCAGCAAAGAAAAACCTGCACTTTCAAATTCGCCAATAAGTGCCCATTTGTCACCTGATTCCTCAGAGGCAAAGAAGAATTCAATCTGTCCATCCTTTATTTGTGGTACATTAGAAAGAAAACAGTAAAATTGTTCCTTCTTTTTCCTTTCCCATAATGCCTTGATGTGAGATGAGTTCTCTTAACTTATGCCCTGTGAAATGCCTTCACTGAATGTGATGAATAAATGTGGCGGAAAGCATGTTTTTCAATTGCAGAGAGGTGCCTTGCCTCCAGCTGAAGTTCACTTGATGCTCCAATTATGTTTGTTCTCGACTTGTCACTGTTTCATCACAAAAGCCATGATCATTGGTCATCCGTGCATAAAAGTCAGCTATGGCATTAGCTGGCTTTATGATTTGCGAAATAGCAGGAAACAGCAGCACTATAGTTCGTAGTGAGATAGGTACAAGATTACAATGTGTAAATACAACTGAGCTCTATATGAGATAAATGTAAGACATGTTTGAAATAGAGCATCTAACTGTTCATATCACATTGAGACTCAATTAAGATCTTGTACGACTCATCTAGTAGCTGAGACTGAGAAAAGAGACACGTGTGAGAGAGTTCAGAGAACTCATACAGTGATCAGTGAGACAGATCCGTGTCTACTTCTCAGGAGTGACAATTGAGATGAATGACAAAAATGCACAACATCTCACTTTAGTATTGACTAGTGCTCTTTTTTTGTCTAGGAGATGGACAGAGGTGATCTCATCTTGGATTTTGCTTTCCTATGGCCTAGGTCAGCTGAGACTTGCCACAGAAGAGTGCACACGCACACACGCGCACACACAAACAGGTTGACATCCTGTAGTAAAAGTCATCCAACCATGCTTTTTTGAGTCACAAGGTGATATGTGCTCTTTCACTAAAGATGCCAGCCTCTATAAAGGGCTCAATGTTTAACCCCAAAAAGTCTAAAGCCGTTCGAGCTTAGTGAAAATATGGAATTGTTTTCAGATTTAACCATAGATCATTCAGTTATTTGATTTGAAATTTTAGGACCCCTTTAGGTATAATTTTTTATATATACACTACCGTTCAAAAGTTTGGGGTCACTTAGAAATGTCCTTGTTTTTGAAAGAAAAGCACATTTTATGTCCATTAAAATAACATCAAATTGATCAGAAATACAGTGTAGACATTGTTAATGTTGTAAATGACTATTGTAGCTGGAAATGGCAGATTTTTTTTATGGAATATATATATATAGAGGCCCACTATCAGCAACCATCACTCCTGTGTTCCAATGGCACGTTGTGATAGCTAATCCAAGTTCATCATTTTAAAAGGCTAATTGATCATTAGAAAACCCTTTTGCAATTATGTTAGCACAGCTGAAAACTGTAGTTCTGATTAAAGAAACAATAAAACTGGCCTTTTTTAGACTAGTTGAGTATCTGGAACATCAGCATTTGTGGGTTCGATTAAAGGTTCAAAATGTCCAGAAATAAAGAACTTTCTTCTGAAACTCATCGGTATATTATTGTTCTGAGAAATGAAGGCTGTTCCATGCGAAAAATTGCCAAGAAACTGAAGATCTCGTACAACACTACTTCCTTCACAGAAAAGCTCAAACTGGCTCTAACCAGAATAGAAAGAGGAGTGGGAGGCCCCTGTGCACAACTGAGCAAGAGGACAAGTACGTTAGAGTGTCTAGTTTGAGAAACAGACACCTCACAAGTCCTCAACTGGCAGCTTCATTAAATAGTACCGGCAAAACACCAGTCTCAACGTCAACAGTGAAAATGCGACTCCGGGATGCTGGCCTTCTAGGCAGAGTTGCAAAGAAAAAGCCATATTTTAGACTGGCCAATAAAAAGAAAAGATTAAGATGGGCAAAAGAACACAGACACTGGACAGAGGAACTCTGCCTAGAAGGCCAGCATCCAGGAGTCACCTCTTCACTGGTCTTACAAACACTGCTATAGGTCAACAAACTTCCACCGAAAGATGCGAAGGCCGACATAGCCGGATGCGGTGGATTGAGACCCATACAAAAAACAGATATCTAGCTTATACTGTCAGATTGGTATGGGTATTTTTTTATTATATTACTTAGATTGGCGCACATGTGCATCAATAGACTTTTATTAACAAGCTGCTTTATGTTTGTGTGTGTCTGTCAGGGTTAGGCTCAATTCGAATTAAAGGCAGTCAGTTCAGAAAGTAAACTGATCGAATAGTCAAAGAAAGGGCATTTATTTCAATGACTTCTCAATAAACTGAAAAGTTAAAGCTATTTACTTCAAAAGCTTTTGAATTTCTGAATTTTAAATTCAAATCACTGCCTTCAATTCAAAATGAGCCCAACACTGTTGTGGATACACCCGTGTGTGTGTGTGTGTGTCTGTCTGTGCCTGCATCTGTGTGTGCCTGTTCTTGTGCGTACGTCTGTGCGTGAGTGCATCCATGTGCGAGTGTGTGCATGCATGTACATCTGTGGGTGACTGAATCTGTGGGCTCATGTAACCGGTGTGAAATAGCTAGCTAATTAGCGGTGCGCCCTAGTAGCATTTCAGTCGGTGAAGTCACCCGCTCTGAGACCTTGATGTTGTTGTTTCCCTTGCTCTGCAATGGCCAGGCTTTTGCTGAGTGATAAATAACGATGCTTCATGAGAGGCAGTTGTTGACGTGTGAAGAGGGTCCCCGGTTCGAGCCCAGGTTGGGGCAAGGAGAGGGATGGAAGCAATACTCTTACACTCAGCCAGCACGCTGACATTGCCACCAACATCACATCTAACATCTTTAGCTACGTCCAGGGCTCACTGACATTGCACTTGAAAAGAGCAAGGAAACAAATTAATTCTGTGGATAGAGATTACTGTGGCCGTGGAGAGGTGAAATTGTTTCTGATTTATAATGTTTCGTTAGAAATTTTGGAGTGTCCATTGGTTATCCACAAAATCCCGGTAACTTGCTCAACCTAAAATTTCATTTTTGTGGGGGTAATTCTCAGTTGGAAGATTTCCACAATCAGGAGTGAATAAGCAGGAAATCCAAAACCACCACCCAGGATTTATGGAAAACCTAGGAATTTTGGGAAACTTACCATAATTGAGCAACTCTAGGTAAGCCTATAAGGCCTAGGTAAGGTGGAGTGTTGCCACAAACACTGTTTTCTGCTTCAACGCATGACAATAAGTATGAAATGCGTATATACTTTTTATGAATGCGGTATGCATTGGTTTTGAATGCGAGTTCTGAGGGGTCCTGATGAATGTACCCCTTCAAGAAAAGGGTTTAAAAATATCTGCAACCTTCAATTGAAACAGCACAGTAAACCTTTCTGCGACCGTTTGCATCTGGTCCGTGTACCTTAATGTTCATCGACTTGATGAATACCACTGAGTGTTCAAAACATTAGGAACACCTGCTCTTTCCATGACATTGACTGACCAGCTAAAAACTATGATCCCTTATTGATGTCACTAATTTTTTTTATTTAACCAGGCAAGTCAGTTAAGAACAAATTCTTATTTACAATGACAGCCTAGGAAAAGTGGGTTAATTGCCTTGTTCAGGGGCAGAACGGCAGATGTTGACCTTGTCAGCTCGGGGATTTGATCTAGCAACCTTTCGGTTACTGGCCCAATACGCTAACCACTAGGCTAACCACTTCACTCAGTGTAGATGAAGGGGAGGAGACAGGTTAAAGAATGATTTTTCAGCCTTGAGACAACTGGGACATGGATTGTGTATGTGTGCCATTGAGCCAATGGGCAAGACACCTTATAGAGTCCATGCCCCGACGAATTGAGGCTGTTCTGAGGGCAACAGGTGGTGCAACTCAATATTAGGAAGGTGTTCCTAATGTTTTGTACACTCAGTGTAGATTGGTTCAATATGCAGCGTGCAAACTGAAGGGCTTATCTTCTGTGAAAACGCAACGATGCAGCTAGCGGGAGGCCGCGTCTAGAGAATACTCTGTGTACGTACCAAATGGCACTCTATTCTCTACGTAGTGCACTACTTTTGACCAGAACCATATGGGTCCTAGTCAAAGTAGTGAGCTATATAGTAAATAGGGTGCCATTTGAGATGCAAGCTGCTTGTCTCAAACAACCTCCATGTGTGCCTTGACGGAAAGCCAACATCTTTTAGCCAAATGCTCCCTCTGGAAAGCATCCACAAACTCGACAGCAAACAAAAGGCTGTTTTTTGCAGTCAGATGAACATGGTGTGTGACAGTGTGTGAATCCAGACATGCTTTTAAATCCGCTCAATTGTCCTAAATAGCTAGCCACGTCCCAAAAATGGTTGAAAATCTCTTGGTGTCCTTTTTAGCTCAATTGACCAAAAACTGTCTTAGAGGACATCTCATGGACAGGCTGTACACCAACATCTTGCTTTTCTTTACTGTTAAAGTATGTTTCCTCCCATACAGTTTCACTCCATTAAGTTCTTTACTATTCTTAAAAAAGTGGTGCATATTTTGAAAGGGACGTTCATGTGGAACTGAACGATTCACCTTGAGAATTGATGAAGTGGCAAATTGTTAGATAAGGGTTTCATAGAGGTAAAGGACTAAGCTGTGGCATGGCAGAATGCCCGCGCCCTTGACCATTAGGAGACCGAGGATACAATCTCAATTAGACAAGGGTTTAATTAAAAATGTAATATATCAAATTTAATGAAGATTATGTACTTGATGTTGCCCTTGGTTGTACACATCTATTCCTACTGTAGCCTTTAAGAGGCCAAGATGGCGGCGCAGTAGGACGTGTATATCTGTCTTTGTCTTATCCCTTGTAAATTGCCGGTATTTTTCATATATATCTTAATCTCCCTATCTATCTACGAACTAATAATACTTTCCTGCCACCCGCATCACCCAATGTGGTACGGACCCTGCAATTTCTATTCCTTATATGGAACTTCTATAGGGAGCTAGCCAGCTAACTAGCTACTAGTCTTTGTTAGCCACGGCTAGCGGTCCTCTCCTTTTTCCCCGGCATCAGCCAGCCTTAGCTCGGACAATCACCTGCCAGTCTGCACAGCGCGATATCAACCCAGAGCATATCGGACTGCTTCTCTACCATAACACCGGATTCCTGCAACCCCCCTCACTCAATGTGGTACGGATCTGTTATTTTTATTCCTTATAACTGGAACTTCTATTAGGAGCTAGCCAGCTAACTAGCTACTAGTCTTTGTTAGCTACGGCTAGCGGACCTTGCCCCCCCCCCCCCGGAATCAGCCAGCCTTAGCTCGGACAATCACCTGCCAGTCTGCACAGCGCGATATCAACCCAGAGCATATCGGACTACTTCTCTCTACCATATTATCGGATTCCTGCCGCTCTGGATCATCGCACAAGATCATTACTCCGGATCATTACAGCTAGCTGCAAACGAGTGGCTACTGTTAGCTAATGCCTCTGTCCTGAAGCAAGCAGAGCTAGGCCCAAATACCAGCTAATTCTAGGGCTACAATACCTCCTTTGCCAATTGGCCTGGACCCTTTATTATCAACACGGAGCCCCACCGATCCATCACGACTGGACTGCCGATGTGATCGCCTGATGTGGTTTCAATAGGCTATTCTGTTACGATATCGCCACAGAACCATCGACTAGCCCCAGCCCGCTAGCTTTTCTGAATGCTGTGTCCCCTGCTCGTCCAGCTAGTAGTGACTACAGAACAGCATCCTGACTCACCTATTGTTGCTCTTTTGACTCTATGATCACTCGGCTACACAGCTGATGTCCCCTGGACTGTTTCAACAACACGGTACATCACTTTATTTAGCTGTCGGCCCCAGCCTTGAACTCAGGTCCTGTATGTACCTAACTGACCCGCTCTGCCCATTCATCGCCATTTACCCATTGTCTTAGCTCTCCTGATCAACACCTATCATTGCTTTATGCCTCTCTCTAATGTCAATATTTTTATTTTATTTTACCTGTATTTAACTAGGCAAGTCAGTTAAGAACAAATTCTTATTTTCAATGACGGCCTAGGAACAGTGGGTTAACTGCCTTGTTCAGGGGCAGAACGACAGATTTGTACCTTGTCAGCTCGGGGATTCAAACTTGCAACCTTTCGGTTACTAGCCCAACGCTCCAACGCTCCCTGCCGCGCCAATATGCCTTTTCTACTGCTGTCTTGGCTAGTTTTTATTGTTTTATTTCACTGTAGAGCCCTCAGTCCCATTCAAAATGCCTTAGATAGCTCTTTCATTCCACCCCACACACATGCTGAGACCTCACCTAGGTTAATTGATGCCTCCAGAGACTAAAACTCTCTCATCGTCACGCAACGCATAGGTTTACCTCCACTGTACTCACATCCTACCATACCATTGTCTGTACATTATGCCCTGAATCAATTCTACCATGCCCAGAAATGTGCTCCTTTTATTCTCTCTCCCCAATGCACTAGACGACCAGTTCTTATAGCCTTTAGCCGTACCCTTATCCTACTCCTCCTCTGTTCCTCTGGTGATGTAGTGGTTAACACAGGCCCTGTAGCCACCAGATCCACTCCTATTCCCCAGGCACTATCATTTGTTGACTTCTGTAACCGTAAAAGCCTTGGTTTCATGCATGTTAACATCAGAAGCCTTCTCCCTAAGTTAGTTATTTTTACGGCTTTAGCACACTCCGCCAACCCTGATGTCCTAGCCGTGTCTGAATCCTGGCTTAGAAAGGCCACCAAAAATTCTGAAATTTCCATCCCCAACTACAACATTTTCCACCAAGATAGTACTGCCAAAGGGGGTGGAGTTGCATTTTACTGCAGAAACAGACTGCAGAGTTCTGTCATGCTATCCAGGTCTGTGCCCAAACAGTTTGAGCTTCTACTTTTGAAAATCCACCTTTCCAGAAATAAGTCTTTCACTGTTGCCAACCATTACAGACCACCCTCAGTCCCCAGCTGTGCCCTGGACACCATATGTGAATTAATTGCCCCCCATTTATCTTCAGAGTTTGTACTGTTAGGTGACCTAAACTGAGATATGCTTAACACCCCGGCCGTCCTACAATCTAAGATAGATGCCCTCAATCTCAACGAAATCATCATGGAACCTACCAGGAATAAACCCAAATCTGTAAACACGGGCACCCTCATAGATATCATCCTGACCAACCTGCCCTCTAAATACACCTCTGCTGTCTTCAAACAGGATCTCAGCGATCACTGCCTCATTGCCTGCATCCGTAATAGGTCCGCGGTCAAACGACCACCCCTCATCACTGTCAAACGCTCCCTAAAACACTTCAGTGAGCAGGCCTTTCTAATCGACCTGGCCCGGGTATCTTGGAAGGATATTGACCTCATTCCGTCAGTAGAGGATGCCTGATTATTCTTTAAAAGTGCTTTCCTCACCATCTTAAATAAGCATGCCCCATTCAAAAAATGTAGAACCAGGAACAGATTTAACCCTTGGTTCACTCCAGACCTGACTGCCCTTGACCAACACAAAAACATCCTGTGGCGTACTGCATTAGCATCAAATAGCCCCCGCTATTGCTTTTCAACCAATCGCTGCCCGCACCTGCCTGCCCGTCTAGCATCACTACTCTGAACGGTTCTGACTTAGAATATGTGGACAACTACAAATACCTAGGTGTCTGGTTAGACTGGTTAGACCTATTTCGCAACAATGCATCCTTCACTCATGCTGCCAAACTGACTATCCTACCGGTCCTTGACTTCAGCGATGTAATTTACAAAATAGCCTCCAACACTCTACTCTGCAAATTGGATGCAGTCTATCATAGTGCCATCTGTTTTGACACCAAAGCCCCATATACTACCCACCACTGCGACCTGTATGCTCTCGTTGGCTGGCTCTCGCTTCATATTCGTCGCCAAACCCACTGGCTCCAAGTCATCTATAAGTCTTTGCTAGGTAAAGCCCCGCCTTATCTCAGCTCACTGGTCACCATAGCAGAACCCACCCGTAGCACGTGCTCCGGCAGGTATATTTCACTGGTCACCCCCAAAGCTAATTCCTTATTTGGCCACCTTTCCTTTCAGTTCTCTGCTGCCAATGACTGGAACGAATTGCAAAAATCACTGAAGCTGGAGACTCATATCTCCTTCACTAACTTTAAGCATCAGTTGTCAGAGCAGCTTACAGATCATTGCACCTGTACATAGCCAATCTGTAAATAGCCCACCCAACTACCTCATCCCCATACTGTTCTTTTTTCCCCCCCCTTCGCACCCCAGTATCTCTACTTGCACATTCATCTTCTGCGCATCTATTACTCCAGTGTTTCATTGCTAAATTGTAATTATTTCACCACTATGACCTATTTATTGCCTTACCTCCCTAATCTTACTTAATTTGCACACACTGTATATAGACTTTTCTATTGTGTTATTTACTGTACGTTTGTTTATTCCATGTGTAACTCTGTGTTGTTGTACGTGTCACACTGCTTTGCTTTATCTTGGCCAGGTCGCAGTTGTAAATGAGAACTTGTTCTCAACTGGCCTACCTGCTTAAATAAATCAATTAAAATAAAAAAATACGGTTTCCCAGACACCAGATTAAGCATGTTCAGTGGAGATTCTCTTTTGAAAGAGTTTAAGTCCAAGACTAGACTTAATCCGATTCCGGGAACATTGCCCATAATATTTCAGGTAGATGCGTTTCATTTAAGGATACTTGAGTTGGTAGGTTTAAAACATCTAATGAAAACTGACTGCAATTCTTCTGAACAAAGGAAAATCTAAATGCATTGGCTTCCGTTAAATCCTTGTCAAATGAGAAAGGAGGATATAAATAGATTTGAACCTATTTTGACAGAAGGTGACCTAACATTTCACAAAAAAGTATGTAGTATAGATTCTTGATCAAAGCACACTTGTCTGTCAGTCTTCCTTCAAATCTTGAAGTAAAACCTGCCGTTTTCAGAGACTTTGTGACAGTTTCCTGTCACAATATAATTACATGTGCTAGTATTAGTACAGCTGGCAAAAATTAAATCTTAACAAATAATGTCTTAGATTAACGTTTCATATATTTCAAATAACAATTTTCTTGGTTTAAGAGCGTGAACGTTATTTACGTGTAATAAGAGTTACATGGAGAAAATCGTACCTCTTTGAAATGAAAATGGATGGCCATCCCTTCAGCAAAAAATATTTTACCCAAATCCTCCCTGAACACTTGAAAAAAAACAAGTGACCATCCCCATACCCAAAATAATAATGAAAACATAAAGTTGATAGCAGAGAACATGACCAAAGCCTTAGATATGCAGTCATCCTTTAAGCATTACATTGCAGTGCAGGAATCTTGATAGCGTGCTTTCTTCACCATGACAATATTTCTCTTTTACTTTTATTAAATTCATAGTTTTGATCAGCAGGTGATCACTGCTCAGCATAGTAAGTGCGTTTTCTAAAAGGTAAGGGCAAGGCCCCGGGGTTTGGGTGCCCTTAAGGTGCTCCATCAAATGGCAGTCAGAAGGGAGGGCTGGTGGTTTTAGGTGTTTCTGGGTCACAGGGAGCATGTGACCTATGCTCCCAGCCTGTTCTTCTGGACTGAATGATTTATTACCTCACTCAGCCTCAAGAACACTCTGCCAGCCCAGAGAGAGATGAAGGGAGGGAGACAAAAAGAGGAACATGAGAGAGAGAGAGAGATCAGACCATCACTCACTTGTTTCTTACACACCCTGCTTTATCCAGATACAGTGCAGATTTTATTTAAATGTGTACCGTGGACATACTTGTCTTTACCATATGGCTGAATATCATGTCATCTCTGTTCATACGATTTGTACCTGGGTCTTCTAAATGCAGAGCATCTCTGACTATGCCACAGGTGTATGCAATACAATGTGTGATACTGAATTAGTCAAAAGTAGTTTGTAGCCATGCAACTGGGGTCTAAAGGAAAACAAGGAATTATTTTAAGGGTTTGAAAATGTTATTTTAAGGTTTGTTGCTGACTCACAACCAGTTGCTGTGTTGCTACCTAAATGACGTTGTGCAAACATATCCTTTCCTGTCACGTTGTCACGTCCTGACCAGTAAAAGGGGTTATTTGTTATTGTAGTTTGGTCAGGGCGTGGCAAGGGGTGTTTGTTTTGTGTGGTTTGGGTTTTTGTTCTACATTTTCTATTTCTATGTGTTTATCTAGTTTTTTCTTTCTATGTGTTTATCTAGTTTTTTCTATTTCTATGTTGTTGTTTTGGTAGGACCTCCAATTAGAGGCAGCTGGTTGTCGTTGCCTCTAATTGGAGGCCATATTTAGTTGGGGTTTGTTTCACTTGTGTTTTGTGGGTGGTTGTTTCCAGTATCGTCTGTGCACCTTATTGGACTGTTTTCGTTGTTTGTTTTGTTTAAGTGTTTTTCCTTGAATAAATAAGAAGATGAGCACTTTACCCGTTGCATTTTGGTCCACTCCTTACGACGCCCGTGACACACGTCATGTAATGCAAGTTGTTTTGATTGCTTCTGAGATTAAATTGCAGCTTTCCCGGGTTTAGATTCTTATTTTCGACATGGACAAATAATTCTGCACAGCAGCTCAGACCAGAGGTAACTTGCTCAGTTTAAGCTAACCTTTTGTGTTTTCCCCTCTGGATATTCTCAAATTGAAATGACATGCCTATCCTCTGCCATTTTGTTTTTGCATGTCCTCACAAGAAATTGCACGGTAAACGAGATTAGGAAGAAATAATACGAAAGATGTACGCAGTGAGATTACAATACCAATAGATAATCTCGGAATTAATGAAAACCTTGACCGGTGTTAACTCTACGCTGGAGTCTCACAAGGGAGCAAGGTATTGAGGGATTTCTTGTTGGAACAGCTTATCAGGTTTCTGTATTTTATAGACCACTCTGACATTGGTCTCATTTTTCAATCAGGCAACAAATCCTTGGCAGCGGTAGCCAACCCTGGGAGCAAATCATTGATTGTGGCCTGTGTTCTGATGCTGGTTGCTGAGGCACCTGTAATAAATTGAACACAAAACATAGAAAGATTTGATTTAGAAAACCTTAAATGGCGAATTTCACAAACAGTGGCACCAATAGAACAGCGAGGAAGGTGACCAATTGATTTTAAGTAACTGTAGCCAAAGTGCTGCTCGCTATTATAGAGGAATTGATTGGGACCCAGGTCGAGTTAGACCTGCTTCCTCAGAATTGGCAGTAGGCCTGTGTTTCGCAGAAGGAGGGTCGGTGACTTGCCAGAAAATATTCCAACTATCCTTCAGGCTTAAACTATTAGTGCTAGCCATTCATAAAATATTGTTTAATTCCAACATTCTCTAACAGCATGACACAAGCACACACCTACATAAATATACACACTTACAAAAGTACATGGACATGCACACAGGCAAGGTTTTTTTCATCAAAATATCTCTTGCATTCATCACAGGTAATGTGCACATTCAGTTGACCCGCCACATTTTCATATCAAAATGTATGTGAACAAGGGCATTTTTTCCCCTCATACTTCCATTATGGCAGACCACATAATGGGAAAGGGATCGGATAGTCACCTTAGACAATGGCATACGAACAATCCCGACATACCATGCACGCCATTTGCAAATATAATGCAGGGGGAGGCCATCTAAGCATAATTGATTGTATCCCAAAGGTACATATGTACATTTCCATTCAAATCCCTTTTGATTACAGTGGCACACAATCATCACTGGCTGTTAATGCTATTATAATAACATGGCCATACCTGATAATTCTGTCTTCATTATACCTCCACTTTGAGTTGGAGTTGTTCAGGGTGACATAGGGATGTGGTGAAGGAGGGATTCTACAGGAGGTCTCAAGCTAATTCATTTACAAGGGGAAGGAGGACATTTTCTGAAGTTTTTCTTGATGGATCATGGATGCTCTTACACCTGAACGTCAAAACTGTAAAATCACACCTCCTACACGTGTCCTGTACACCTTCAAATCCCCTGCAGTGCTCGCTTGCCTTTAAAATGTTGTTAGGTTTTGACCTGTCTGCAGGTCAGCGTGCAGCATGTTTAAAGAGGTCTCAGGACCAGAACATTGGTGTGGTGTTTTAGATTGACGGCAATAGCATGCACAAAACAAGTAACGATTCAGCTGTTTATAACGATTTTGTTTATAATTTTCTCATATAGCATTTGTAACTTTTCCGTATTGTGAGAACCTTTTTTGAGTTTGAGCCTAATGTATTTCACATTTTGAGGTATCTTCTATATTTTTGTTACATGAAAGCCAAACTGTCCCGATTCACTTAAAACTGTTGAGGTAACTTCTTCAACAGAATAACTAATTCCAGTCTTGAAAAGGTTTCTTTCTCTATTTTTTCCTTTTGATTAAGAGGAGCCCTTAGACTTCACTTGACTTCCGTCAGTTCATCAGTAGGGCCTCTCTGTAATCGGAAATAAAGTACAAACTTAGTAAGGGCTCCTCTTACTTATTTTTTGGAGTACTGTTTTAGTGGTACATGTGGAGCGTTCATCTCAAAACCCAGCAGGGTAGTTTCTTAAAACGGACCTCTATTCATTTCATTTTTCTGTATCCTCAGAGTCTTGGGATTTGACTGTGTGGATTTTTAAATAAAACACTCTGCCTTAAGATGTACTCAGGGGATGTCTGGGCAATCAGACAATTGGAGTGCTCCAGGCAGAAATTACCCACAATAGTGGGCACAACACAGACAAAACATTTCCTGTTTAATAATCAAACAAGATATTCTCTTCCGGCATGGAAGTTCATAATCTCTCACTATGACATTAGGATTGCCAACGTTGTTGTACAGTGAGGGAAAAAAGTATTTGATCCCCTGCTGATTTTGTACATTTGCCCACTGACAAAGAAATGATCCATTTTAATGGTAGCTTTATTTGAACAGTGAGAGACAGAATAACAACAACAAAAATCCAGAAAAAAGCATGTCAAAAATGTTATAAATTGATTTGCATTTTAATGAGGGAAATAAGTGTTTGACCCCCTCTCAATCAGAAAGATTTCTGGCTCCCAGGTGTCTTTTATACAGGTAACGAGCTGAGACTAGGAGCACACTCTTAAAGGGTGTGCTCCTAATCTCAGTTTGTGGAGCACACTCTTAAAGGGAGTGCTCCTAATCTCAGTTTGTTACCTGTATAAAAGACATCTGTCCAAAGAAGCAATCAATCAATCAGATTCCAAACTCTCCACCATGGCCAAGACCAAAGAGCTCTCCAAGGATGTCAGGGACAAGATTGTAGACCTACACAAGGCTGGAATGGGCTACAAGACCATCGCCAAGCAGCTTGGTGAGAAGGTGACAACAGTTGGTGCGATTATTCGCAAATGGAAGAAACACAAAAGAACTGTCAATATCCCTCGGCCTGGGCTTCCATGCAAGATCTCACCTCGTGGAGTTGCAATGATCATGAGAACGGTGAGGAATCAGCCCAGAACTACACGGGAGGATCTTGTCAATGATCTCAAGGCAGCTGGGACCATAGGCACCAAGAAAACAATTGGTAACACACTACGCCGTGAAGGACTGAAATCCTGCAGCGCCCACAAGGTCCCCCTGCTCAAGAAGGCACATATACATGCCCGTCTGAAGTTTGCCAATGAACATCTGAATGATTCAGAGGACAACTACGTGAAAGTGTTGTGGTCAGATGAGACAAAAATGGAGCTCTTTGGCATCAACTCAACTCGCCGTGTTTGGAGGAGGAGGAATTCTGCATTTGACCCCAAGAAAACCATCCCCACCGTCAAACATGGAGGTGGAAACATTATGCTTTGGGGGTGTTTTTCTGCTAAGGGGACAGGACAACTTCACCGCATCAAAGGGACGGGGCCATGCACCGTCAAATCTTGGGTGAAAACCTCCTTCCCTCAGCCAGGGCATTGAAAATGGGTTGTGGATGGGTATTCCAGCATGACAATGACCCAAAACACACGGCCAAGGCAACAAAGGAGTGGCTCAAGAAGAAGCACATTAAGGTCCTGGAGTGGCCTAGCCAGTCTCCAGACCTTAATCCCATAGAAAATCTGTGGAGGGAGCTGAAGGTTCGAGTTGCCAAACGTCAGCCTCGAAACCTTAATGACTTGGAGAAGATCTGCAAAGAGGAGTGGGACAAAATCCCTCCTGAAATGTGTGCAAACCTGATGGCCAACTACAAGAAACGTCTGACCTCTGTGATTGCCAACAAGGGTTTTGCCACCAAGTACTAAGTCATGTTTTGCAGAGGGGTCAAATACTTATTTCCCTCATTAAAATGCAAATCAATTTATAACATTTTTGACGTGTTTTTCTGGGTTTTTTGTTGTTGTTATTCTGTCTCTCACTGTTCAAATAAACCTACCATTAAAATTATAGACTGATCATTTCTTTGTCAGTGGGCAAATGTACAAAATCAGAACGGGATCAAAAACTTTTTTCCCTCATTGTAGATGTCTGATGGTAGAACTAAATCATACAGCTTTTTTATAATTCTATTTTTATGCTTAGTTTTTTTGCTGTTACCACCGGTTGGCTTGACTATACATTATTCATTGTTCATTGAATGATTGACACATTCATCATCACATCTGAAAAAGTCTCCACATAACTCACGAGACACCAGACATCAAGTTGTCCCCAAAGGCTATTATTTATGTCATACAATTTTCATTCTTCATTGGGGATGCTGAAATATTGTCATATCTTCCCCTGCTCCTCCCTTCCTGTGTACAACGTCGCCAGAATACTAACCACCGGTCCTGGGATTCATCATTACGCACACCTGGCACTCATCATTACGCGTACCTGTTAATCATTATGATTCACACCTGGACTTCATTACATTCATCATTTCCTCCCCTATATATGTCACTCCCTTATGTTTTCTCACCAATTGGTATTGTTCTTATTACGGAATTGTCTCGTTACTGGTTTTGTTGTTTTATTAAACGTTTCACCTGCCCCTGCTTCCCGACTCACAGCTCCGTTATTACAAATATTGATACCCTTACGGGCTACTTAACATTCTCAAACAATGTACAGAGTGCAAAACAATAAGGGAAACATTTAAAAGGGGGAAAATAAGCTAATACTGAGAACCATATTAGAACATAGCCATCAATAGAGATTCAATTGTGAGTGTAACGAATGGCCCCAGTTTTAATTATAGGTTAATGGGAAGCAGTGATCGTTACATCATGAGACAACTCTAACACTTCCAATCCTTCCCTATTGATCTCTGTTATCACACACCAACACAGTGGCATTCAGATCACGTTTGTTGATCATCGTGTCGAAGACTAATGAAGGAACAATGACTTGTTAGCAGGAGACTGAATACAGAATATTATTGCACTTAAAACAAGTTATTGTTAATACAGCTGTGCAGCATTCTAATTTAATATACAGTATGTAATTAAGACTTGAATATAACCAGTTAGGTTTCAAGATGTTATGCTATGTTGGTATTTAGATCTCTTGTTGATCAACATAAAGAACGGCGTAGGAGTAAAGGCTTGTTAGCAGGAAATGGTACAGAACATTGCTGAACTTAAAACCTTAACAGATCATTTAAACTAGTACGGGTAGTACTTTGAATTTAAGTAATCTAGGTTATTTACAAACTTCAATCAAATTAATTTGTTTTCAGTGTTTCCCCTACATTCATTTAGAGGCGGCAGGCCATCGCTGCTAAATTGTTGTCGCCACTCATATAAAGTATGCAGAAAAGATAATGGAGCTTTATACACTATCATTTTTAAAGATCATCTTTGAGAACTATAAACCACCAAAATAAAAACTAGACAGTCAGGGAGAATCTAACGTTCCTACAATGCCATGGCACCCCCATTGATTTTGTTATAAGGTTTGAGTTGCTCAGATAGCATATAAACACATCATATGCCATGGCAAATGTGTAGAATTGAAGGAAACTAGCTTTAAAACTTAAACTGTCCAGAGTGGGTGAAAACGTGCTTTGGTGATGAAATTTCACTTATGTTGTGAAATAGATTTTACCAAAACATATTTAACATTGAATCCAAAAAGTCAGATTTCGTAACTTTCAAGGATTTTGCGGTGGTCGTCTACAAAGTTGTTTCCGCAGGTCGCAAAAAGCTAAATTAACATGACATAAGCTGAATTAAATGTAAAAGTCTTTTGAATATACAATGATTGCAATACTCTCAGTGCTCTGTTGTCATTTCACAGAGATACGCATGTTTTGCATTAATAGGAAAAGTTTAATATTTGAAAATATTATGTCCTATCTCAAAATTGATATATTTTTCATTATTGTTTTATATTCTCCCGTATGTCAGTTTGCCTTAATTCTCAAACAGCATCCAGCCTACATGACGCACTGCTATTTTCCAGATTTTTTTACCACTTGTTTTCCTCTGACCTCCAGTTGTTTAGTCACCCTAATTTTGGCCATCCTATAAGGGTAAAAACTCCAATAACTTTTGCACGTATTATGATAGAGACATGAAGTTTGGATCATTGTTTTTTTCTTATTTGAGATACTACACGATTAACATTTCACCCATTGGTCAAACATTTTGGTTTTGATTGGACACCTTATAAAAGTAACATTTTCTCTCAGCCCCATGGGAAAATGTGTTGAATTGCAGGAAATTAGCTTTAAAAACATCTTTCAATCCACCATGAGCCTTGTATGATCTTCACAGACCGGCTCCCTGATTGAAGTGGGGACTGTAATGGGAGCGACATAATAGCTGCATCATGTTTGGCTCCCCTCAGGAAGAAATAGCGACATCCATTCCCAAATAATTACAGAGCATCTGCTATAATCAGCTGACCACAGTTGTTAGTAATTCATTTCAAACGCGTGTGCCTAACGAACGCCGACACACCACGCAGGAGTCAGCCAGGGCCAAGACCGAAGAACTGAAACCTCCTGAAAGAATAGAAAGTAAAAAGAGCCTTTCCGGCTTGCCACATGATGCTAACTAAGCCTACTGCTAGCAAAGAACCACAAAAGCAATTAACCCAAAGTTAATTAGAAAATACCCTCTCCTAATTCAAATGGATGAGAGAGTGGTGTTTGGACGGTATAGTGCAGGACTGGGCAATTATTTTCCATGGAGGGCCACATTAGAATATATTTTTGCCATCGTGGGCCAGAATAAAATTACAGGATTATACATAATGTGTATGACTGTGTTGACAGATATATCTACTGTAAATAATGTCCTGATATGCTACTTATTTTTCTTTTTTAACATGCACAGAAATAAACCACATCCATGTTCTCCTTTTGGTAGGTATTTTCATTATTAAACATGCAATGAGCTACACAGAGGGAAAAGTACACTGTGCATTCAGCACCACGGACAGAACTCTTGTTAACGGTATGCACAAAAACACAAGAAAGAGAGAGAGCTCAACATTACATTTAAACTAGTCAATCAGTGTGAGGAGTGAAGTCTCTGATGGGCATTGACTAGAGCAGTGAAGTCAGGTGTAGTTTCTGATGTCGCTATACGCAGGATTGCTGAGAGGTGAGAGTCAGTAAGAGATGATCTGTGCCTTGACTTGTTATATTTCATCACTGAAAATGTCTGTTCACATACATAGGTTGACCCAAACAGTACAAACATCTTCTGAGCATGACTCTTAATCATTGGAAAGTTTTGTTCATCGAGAGATCCATAGAACCTTGTCAGTGAAATTGTTTTGAATAGTTCTCCAATCACTGCATCAGACTGAAGATCAATAAGCTCAAGTTGCAGGTCAGTGGGAGCGTTATCCACATTGAAGGTAAAAGGAGAAGAAACCAACAGCATGTCATTTTCCAACACTATGAAATCCTCAAAACGACGAGAAAACTCACCATTCAAAGCACGCAGCAGCAATGCATACTTCTCCCGCTGGTCATCTGATAGGGAACAGACTAGTAGTGTCGGAAGGTGGGTGAGATTGTTGGCTTCTACTTGGCGGGTCAGGAGGAGTAATTTTCCCTTGAAGGCTTTGACAAGGCTGTACATCTGATGTGGAAAAAGGCCCTTCCCTTGTAGTTTGGAATTCAGTGAGGGCCATGATGTCCACTGTGAAGGCAAAATCAACCAACCATTCTTTATCTTGCAGTTGAGGGAAATCCACATTTTCCTTTCATTTGCAAAAACTCAGCAATCTCCGACTTCAGGTCCCACACCCTTTTAAGCACCTTCCCCAAACTCAGCCATCTCCCGTTTGTGTGGTAGATGAGATCTGCATGACCCGACTCTGTCTCTTCCAACAGTGAGACAAACTGCCTGGTGGTTTAAAGATTTTGCTCTTATGAAGTTTACCTCTTATGAAGTTTAGTGACTGTATCCACAACATGGCTCATTTTCAGAACACATTTACAGAGCACCTCCTGATGATTAATGCAATGCAGGAAAATAATTTTCTGATCTGGGTTCAGCTCAGCTACATGATTGTCACGAATTGCTAGGAGTGGTGGTAGGAGTCAGGTGCAAAGAGCAGAGGGAACAGGTGCAACCAATAAGACATACAAACAGAAAAGAAAAAAAGGATCAGCGGCGGCTAGTAGGCCGGCGACGACGACCGCCGAGCGCCGCCGGCGCCGCCTTTCCTTGTAAAAGGACAGCATTTTTTCCTGTCAAGTTTGGCACCCATCAGTGGGCACCCATACGTGCCAGTCACTGTCTGTCGGTTATTTATATGTGCTGGATAACTTTTCAAAACTCAGTCCCAGCTTTGCCACACACTTATTAACCTCCTGCAATAAATCTTTCCCTGTGGTTGTGCTCTTCATTGACTGCACTGAAGCAAGCTCCTCTGTCATTTCAAAGTCTGGGGTTATGCCTCGTAAAAATATCAACAATTGCGCTGTGTCACGTGCAACAGTGGCACTGCTCTCATTTAGGGCCAAGGAGAAATAGGTGAAATCCTTTACCTTGTCTTTCAACTGTTGTTCCATATTCTCTGCAATGTCCTCAGCACACAGTGCCACTGTTCATCTTGACAGGGAAACATTTTCAAACAGCTATCTTGTCGGTGCAAAGTATTGCTACTGTGTCAAGTAAACATTCTTTAAGGAATTCTCCCTCAGCGAATGGCTTGCCATGTTTTGCAATTTTGTGGGACAGCACATAGCTAGCACTCGCAATTCCGTTGTTTGCTGCATGCAGTTTTGTGAAAAGTCCTTGCTGCTTTTGCAACTGAGAAAGCAACTCTTTCGATCTACTTGCCCTCTGCTCAGAAGACATATTCCTATATTTCTCTTTATGCTTCGTCTGGAAGTGTCGGGACAAGTTGTAGTCTTTCAAGACAGCGACGCTCTCTTTGCACACTAAGCACACAGCTTTCCCGATACCTCAATAAAGAAATATTTTGATGTCCACTCTTGCTGGAACACCCTACATTCATTGTCTACTTTCCTTATCTTTGAAAAACTATTTTTTTGTGCTATTTCTAGCTAGCTACTATTTGTAACTGTGAAGTGTGTGTCGGCCTGCCAGTCACTGTCTGTCCTCATGCGGTAGTTATTTATACATGCCTTCAAAATAAATGTCCCGCAAGTGGTGGGAGTTAAATAATTACAAAGGCGAGTATTCGTTGGGCTTTTAATTTGAATAACAAATACGTTCTTCAAAACTTTACTATCGCAAATTCTTTATGTGATCTGAGCATGATTCCGCGGGCCGTATTGAATCAGGTCGTAGGCCGCATACGGCCCCTGGGCTAGCCTGGTATAGTGGATGATTTATGACAGGGCCCCTGTAATCACTGCAAGCAGAAGTCCTACTCATTAGAATGAATCACACCATTTGCAACGGAGGATTCTCCAAGCCACACATTTTTAAATGAGCTGTGTCCCTTCACAGTATGTATCCGATTCCTAGCAATTCCTTGTCGTGTGCTGTAAGGAAGTATGACAATCCAAATTTCAAAAAAATAGAAACGGTCCAAGCGACTGTGGGCTGTTCAAATACACACACACACACACACACACACACACACACACACACACACACACACACACACACACACACACACACACACACACACACACACACACACAAACAAAAGGGGCACACACATTGTCTTGAAAGGATTTCCACATGTTCAAGGGATCCTCTGAAATTCCTGTGCGCTTTGGAAGAATAAGACATCCCACCTACTTTAAAGGCAGTCTTTAAAGCATGTGTTACAGCACATAGAAATGCTCTTGTCGTCATCTTGGGTTAGTTTGAAATGCCATGGCTGACATTTTCCAAGGTCACATAGGCTAGTGCTTCTGAGTGAATGTCTAGGGAAAGTAAGACGGATGAGAGCTGTCTTCAGTAGGTCTGGATAAGGACTGTTAAATGAGATGAGAGAAAGCTCATCAGAAGGCTCCATCCTCTGTACTGTATGTGTGTGAGTGTGTGTGTATGTGTGTTGTTTGTGTCTGTGTCTGTGTGTGTGTGCGTCTGTGTCTGAATCTGTTCCAGTACTGCTGAGAAGCATCTCATGGCACCTCATTTAATTCAACATCCACAGCACGGTAAACACAGACACACATTTCCAGTCTCACTACTCTAAAGCCCTCCCAATGGCCCGCAATTCAATCATATCCTGTCTCCTTCTATGGACTGTTTCGAAATTGACCTGTCAGTCAGAACATCTGTGTGTGTGGTATGTCCACGGACTCCACATAATTCACAAAGAATATCAGAGTAGGTGGTGATGTAGGATCAGTTTTGCCTGTTCAATCATATTGAATCAGATTATATGAAAAGTGGGGGACCTGATCTTAAATCAGCACTACTACTTTGAGACACTTTTTAATGTTTTTGTGGTTGTATTATCCTCATCCAGCTATGGTTCAATTGCAGAGTTTACTTTTACAATGAAAACAACAAAAGATAAATTAACACAGTAAGATAGGTGAAGAGGGGATTTTTTCTTTTAGCTGTTTGCTTAGCAGCAGTATTCAAATCCCAGATGCATCTGACAACATAATATATATTTACTCAACTGAGCGATTTCTACTTCTGCTCTGGGCACTGTTTAAAGAGATGAAATGTTCACTTGGTTCCTCTTGGACAAGCACTCATGTATCACAAGTGATTAAACACAGCCGAAAAGATGCCAAATGGCAACACGGCTAGCAGATAATATGGCAGTTCGCTGGCTGTCAGAAAAAAATCCAGAGTGCTGAAAGCTGACATGTCATTTAAATATGAACGCTGGATGTTATCTTGTTGTTTACTCCCTCCCATCCGAAAACTTCAGAGTTAACAAACAACATGGATTCCCAAGGGATTCAATGGATGAGGAAAGAGCTTTCGGGAACTTTAGTGGTTTCTGTGTTATCTTGTCCCTTTTTCTCCAGTTTTGGCAACCACCTCACCCAAGCCCTTCAAACAAGCCTTAGCTGCATCGGTTTCATCACCGGGGCTTTCATTTTGAGGAAAAAAGGCCCTCTGTCAAAAGTATCAGAGTAGCTGCACAAGCTCCCTCTGAAGATTCCACCCCCCTTTGCTATTAGCTCTTCCTGTGGTGCTAAACATATCTACTTCTTACAGGTGCAGAGTCATAGAGGTGACTGTTCAGGCTTTGACTGTGGATGGATTCAGGGAAGACAAATACAGTACCTGATGCGCCCCTTTGCAACGTAAATGTTCCAATGTATTCTTCAGGGAAATAAGGAATGGAAATGTAAGATGAAATAATGCATGCGATCGTTCCAGATTGTGTGTCATATTATCAGTATGAACTATAAAAATAAAGAAAGTTGCACACTGCATGTGTAATCTCCCAGCAAATTGCTGGGAGATTGCACATGGAGTGTGTAACTTTTTTTATTTTGATAGTTTATAGTTTATTCGGCGTTAGTCAGCGCCTCCACACAAACTATTTTTCTGGGTGTGCGCCAGCTCATGTTTTTTTTATCTAATATTATCAGTGTGAAACAGAACATGTGTGCAATATGAAACGCATTTACAAAATAACCTTCCTTTCATTACAGGGCGAATCTCAACTAACACTTGACGTGGGCTGTAAATATGTGCTCACTGATAAGACAAGTTCTTTAATGTCTGATCCAAGGCAATACGCTATTTTCTCAAGAGACATGCTGCTGCTCCTTCACTCCCCCATATGCATTCAATTAGCTCCGGAAAAAAGAAAACGTCTATCAGCCGAGGTAGTGGTAACATCTGCAGATGCAAAGCCATCAGCGTTGGTGTGAAGAGATGAGTTGCCTTTTTATAAGGAACTTGCAGTGCTTCAAGCTTTTGTCAGCTTTATATATGAGCACATTAACATTGAGAAGATCTGCAGGAGAGTATATAAAGGAAAATGATGATTGAAAGAAGAAACACGAATGTGACTTTTTATATAGGACACATATAGGAATTGGAATAAATGATATTTGCTATTTTAGGTGCATACTGTATAATAGTGAGGTTTCTTCTTTTAAGCCCTACTGACATTGTTACAGCCTTGTCTCATTCTGGCCTACCACTATCCAACTTTGACTTCCTTTCTCTGCAGCTTCCATTGCATGTAATCAACAACATGTGGATATCCCTATGGGGACCGAGAATTGCAAGTGAGCATAGCGACTGGTTCATCCCGGTCTTAGCCAGTCCCTGGAAAAATGGAGGGAAAAAAGAGAAACATCTGCTTCTATTTTCTCTGTAAGTCGGTGAATGTTTTTGCAGTCACCTCTATGACTCTGCACCTGTAAGAAGTAGATATGTTTAGCACCACAGGAAGTGCTAATATCAAAGTGCTAATAGCAAATAATGAAAAAGTTTGTATATTTCATAAAAGTGATTACGGTGATGTGTAATTACGTGGGTTCACTGAATGACTCCGCTCAATGCATCGTTAAGTTTCATTTAACAGCAAGGGCTCGAAGCTGCAAACCCCGTCTTCCCTTTAGCGAACCTTAATTAGGCAAAAGAAAGCCTTTTAAACTGGTCACTGTATCAGGATTTCTTAAATGCTAAAGTGGAAAGAACTTCTTAGGGCTAGGCTTCCCGCTAGCGGGACACCTGTCGACAATGTCCGGTGAAATTGGAGGGCGCAATTCAAATAAATAATCATAAAAATTATGGATATTAAAGATTTAGGTACATACAAGTGTCTTATATCGGTTAAAAGCTTAAATCCCTGTTAATCTAACTGCACTGTCCGATTTACAATAGGCTTCACAGCGAAAGCATGCCATGCAATTGTTTGAGGATGGTGTTTTGTTAGATGAAATCCTTCTATTTGAGTAATCCACTCGTTCAACATGCAGAGAAAGGAATCCAAAAAGATACTGCTAAACTTTGTTGAAACAAGTCAAAATACATTTCTATATAATCCTCAGATACCCTAAAATGTAATTAAACTATAATATTTCATATGGAAAGAAGTATGTTCAATAGGAAAGCGATATTAGCAGGTGTGCGTCCTCTTGGTCGCGTGCATACACAAGTTTCCAAGTCTGTATCCCAGTACTAAAACTCATAATTCTTCCTCGTTTTGGAAGAAACAAGCCTGAAACCTTGAACAAAGACTGACATCTAGTGGAAGCCATAGGAATTGCAATCTGGGATCTGGATTTGGATATGCCCCTTGTCATGACTTTGGCCTCTTTGGATACAGGAAGGACAGTTGACCCCCTCACCTTTTGTACTATCACCCAACCTACCTTCCCCCCAACCCAGGGTTGTAAAAACTCTGAGGAGAATCTCCTACCCCATGTTTCATAGAGAGACAAAGGAAATTCTTCCAACTCATAGAATTGGAGAACCGAGCGACATGAGTGTTCTGGAGAAGATATGGAAGATTGGTGAAGACTCCAGCTACGAACTGGTCCGCTTGGTACAATTTTGTGATACTCAGAAGAGACAATATAGCCATATTACCATAAAACTGTTTATATGATAGCCTCAGCGATGAGACTTGAATCCACATGGTTGTATAAAATGTATTAATAAGGATAAAGCTATTTGTAATACATTGAGATGCTATGTACTGATGTTAATGTGATAGACTTGGTTACAGAAATACAATTCTAACTCAGTCATAGGCACACCCCCCAGGGACACAGACAGGACCAGGCGTCATTTGACAAGCCTGTTCTATGGGCACTATAAAACACCCCCTGATTTACATTTCTTCAGACCAGGCCTCCACTCCATTGCGAGTTGGCCCATAGGTTTGACCATCCAAGTACTCTACTGAAAGTGAACTATACCACGTGGTTAACTTTTACTATCGAGATCGACAGAATAAGAACAAGTCTTTGATATTAATTATTAGTCTGCAGCTAAGTAAATTATATCATCGAACGCGAAGACCAACGAAACATCCATTAATGACATTAATGAATGTCGCTCTGAAAGATCCATTCTAACCGAGAGAGAGAGAGAGAGAATGCGGACAAAACTCTCCATCAGAACAGAACTCTCCAACAAGAATCCCGACGACACATGAGCGTAAATATGTATTGATTGCAATTGTTCCCGAATGAGTGAGCCTTCAATTGTCAATTGTTAATATTAATGAACTCTGTGTAACTTCTCAGCTGACCGTTTATGACCCATTGTCTAACAGACCAGCCATGCTTGTTAGCCATTAGGGCACATTACTATACCAATCCTTTGTGACGATAATTACTGTTTGTATGTTTTCTGTTAATTACTTAGTGTAGTAAATAAATGATTTTAAGACAATTGATGTATGGATGATTTTAGTAAAGACTGGGTTCGTGCAGATACAACAATTTACGACGTTTAGAATGAGACTGGACTAGAGGTAAAATACGCCATTGAAACCAGAAGATAATCGGCCTATATTATAATATAGGTTAAGTTATATTAGGAAAATTATAACTTTGTAATCTGAATATTTTTCTTGGTGCCCCGATCTCCTAGTTAATTACAATTAAACGATTCATCAGTTTAATCGCGTGATAATAATTACAGGGAGTTAATTGATAAACCTATCTTCAGTTTAATGGTACCCAAAGACACGACACCCTATACTTTCCATTGTAAGAGCGTAGTTCTCAAAAAGAAAAATCTGTTTGGATTTTCTCCTACCATATCTATTGTGTTATAGTGTCCTACATTATTTTAACATTTCTACAAACTTCAGAGTGTCTTCTTTCCAATGGTACCAATTACATGCACATCCTGGCTTCAGGGCCTGAGCAACAGGCAGTTTACTTTGGGCATGTCAGTCAGACAGGAAGTGGAGAAAAATAGACCCTAGCCTGATTAAGTTGAGTTGACCTAAAACATAACCAATGAGCTGAAACACCACTGTGACCAATTCATTAATTAATTGACAGAAGTACTGTACTTGCGATTCTGATACGATGTCCTTCAGGAGAGCAAATTATCGAGAAGATGATGTAACGTCTTCGAATAGTCACGAAAACAATGAGTAATTCACCTGTCTGCGGTATACTGGAAATGTGGAGGAACCTGATGGTAAAAGTCCATTTGAAAATATGAAACTACGCTATACTAGTGGAAAGTTTTGTCCAATAACATTGAGTCATTGTTGTCTCTACCTTCTTGCCCTTTATGCTGTTGTCTGTGCCCAATAATGTTTGTAGCCATGTTTTGTGCTGCTACCATGTTGTGCTTCTGCCATGTTGTGTTGCTACCATGTTGTTGCATGTTGTGTTGCTGTCATGCTATGTTGTTGTCTTAGGTCTCTCTTTATGTAGTGTTGTCTCTCTTGTCGTGATGTGTGTTTTGTCCTATATTATTCTTATTATTATTATTATTTTATCCCAGCCCCTGTCCCCGCAGGAGGCCTTTTGGTAGGCCGTCTGACTTGCCTAGTTAAAACAATATTAAATAAAATAAAAATCACAGGCAATGAGAGGAAGGGACCTGATTGAAAAAGTCAATACAAAAGTGTGAAATTACCGTTTGAGTGCTGTTTACTTCCATGTGAATGCTGTTTACTTCCAAGTGAATGCTGTTTAATTCCAAGTGAATGCTCTTTACTTCCATGTGAATGCTGTTTACTTCCATGTGAATGCTGTTTACTTCAGTGTGAATGTATCATAATGAAATAAATACATTTACAAGAGGTTCACAGTCAAAAGCCCTAGCAGCAAAGTAAGCTGGCATAGGTGGACACACATTTATCAGGCTACTAGTGGGGACACTGACTGGGCACAGTGTTTATTACTAGGGTGACTCAGTGACATCCATCTGAGATGTCTTGACAGGAAGCTGGAGCAAAGACTGTGATTGAATGTGATATAGCGTTATGTGAAGGTATCATGAACAGAGATAAACTCAAAGGCGTGACCGCCATCGACCTCACTGCCATCGACTGGCACATCATGACCTCTCCATCACACGGTTCCATTCCCATCAGGCAGTGCCTGGGCCTGGAGGCACAGTCTGCCACACAGGTATACCTGTCACTGGGTTAGAGATATGACACATCTGGTAGCTCAATTACTGGCACTGCCAGTCTAGTGATATAAGTTCTTGGGAAAAGGTTCGTTCATCAGAGGTTGGTCCATCCAGCAACCTGTCTCGAACTCCGTGAGTAGCCACTGGTCCAATTATCCATCTGAAAAGCATCCTGATCTTGGCCCTCATTCAAAACCCAAACCCCCTCTGTAATGGTGACAATTATCCCAACACAGAGAGTGCAATGAGGTTGGGCAATGTGCCACATTGAATTTGTTAGCGGTCTAATTTGGTTTGGAACTGGTGATGATAGTGTGATTTGATAAATCGGTACACCCAGGCCTACTGTTGATCGCTGTGGGTGATGACAGATAAACACATCTTAATGATAAACGCAGCCTTTGAGATCTGGGATCTTATGATGCGATCAGAATGAGGTATTTACAGTACTGTAGTGTAGGCGCAATGGTTTTCTCACAGGGTGTGTGACAAGTCAAGTGCCACTCCACCATATCATAGGTCCTAGCAGTTCTTAAAGGGTTTGAGGGTTCATTTGTGTTTGTGTGTGTGTGTCTGTCTGTCTGTTTTTGTGTTGGTGCTGCAGGATCCAGTCTGACAGGATTGGATTAGATCTGCTGAGCCAGCTGCCGTGTCACCTTGGACAATGACCTCGTCTCGACACGGAGAAGTGAGCAGAGTACAAACAGGTCAAGAGTTAATGGAGCTACTCTGGATGAGGACTTAGAGTTTAAACCCTTTAAACATATAAACCAGTTTAAACCCTTTAAACATATAAACCAGTTTAAACCCTTTAAACATATAAACCAGTTTAAACCCTTCAGTCAGCTTAACTCTGTTAACTGAATACAGTAGTATTTCAATTTCAGCCGTCTAATTTCACAGGATCTCAAATGAATAGTAATAATAATACTATTTCCTACTTCTCTGTGAACTTTATCAAACTATAGAGTAAGCTTTTTTGTAAACATTTCCAAATATTGAATCCAGAAGCCTAGGGTGAAATGTCTTCATGATGTTGGGATGGCTCAAATAATTGAACTTTGAATGTATTATGCAAATGAGCAGAAGTCCTATTAATTTGATCCAGACTCAAATATGTGCAAAGAAATTACATGGATCCATCTTTTGAGAAAAGTAAGTGGAAAGTTATCTTTGCTTTATCATACAACGTATACATTCCTTGAATTCCTTATATTCACAAAGTCCCTTGTTCTTACCAGACCCTTTAATACCATAGTGGAGTCAAATCAGACCCTGTACTTCAAAATGGACCTCTCCAGTGAAATTGCTCCTCGTATATTTCCATCTAAGCACAAGTCCACTTATCAGGACTGCCCCAGCCAGAGATAATGATAATTGTAGGCCATGCATCCACTCCCTTGATTTTAAACCTGCATCAATTTAACAATAGCTCAGGGCCTGGTTTCCCAAAAGCATCTCAAGGCTAAATTCATCACTAGAACCTCCGCTTGTAATCGAACTCCTGCATCAACAGCTAAGTGTGTCAAACAGCTAAGTGCATCGTTAGATGCTTTTTTTGCCCTCCATCGTCACTTTATACACAGGAGATCTCCGCTAGAAAAAAGTTGACTACAACACAAAATTGCCAATGTCTTTGTAATTGATACAAACGTATAAAAAGAGGCTTCAAATGAAAACCGAGATGACTGCATGAAAGTATACTGAACAAAAATATAAACGCAACATAAAACAATTTGAACAATTTCACTTAGTTACAGTTCACATAAGGTAATCAGTCATTTGAAATAAATTAATTAGGCCCTAATCTATGGGTTTCGCATGACTAGGCAGAGAGGCACCCACTGGGGAGCCAGGCCCAGCCAATCAGAATGAGTTTTCCGCAAGAAAGGGCTTTATTACAGACAGAAATACTCCTCAGTTTCATCAGCTGTCCGGGTGGCTGGTCTCAGACGATCCCGGAGTCGAAGAAGCCGGATGTGGAGGTCCTGGGATTTTTCCCAGGCGTATGCTGGTATTTACAAATGTACAAGATGTTATGAACGCAACATCACACTCAAACCAAGAAGTGACTACGAGTGTGGCTAGGGAGTGACGGGGGCGGAGCCCATAGCCTATAAACGTCTCAAGGAACCATGGAAACTTGTGGATCAATGTAGTCCTGCAGCACTGGTAAATCTGCTTTTTTTTGTTAAATGGTGACCATGTGTAGGACAGCCAAACAATAGCCAAGGATAAGTAAACATCAGTTTATCAGACTAGAAGCATAATCCTCTTTACAAAATGTTGGAACAGTGAAGCACATGTCCACAATAAGCCACTTACAGATGTGGCCATCTTACTGTAAATAGCCGGGTCACCTTCAGCAAGATGCAACATTTTAGAACGTTCGGATAGAAATATGCTATGTGGAACAAATATGCCTCTCTGACATGTAGAATAAGGAATCGTGATGGCTCTATTGATGACATTTCTATAATGCAATGTTTGGCAACTGAATGTGGCATGGTATACTGACAGCTGTCATGGCGTCGGCGCCAAAAACATGATCAAACCAATTCACTTTCAGTATAATTTATTTCCGCAGTATATTGTGGATTTGAAATGGCTCTGTAGTTCACGGTTTATACCACGGTCTGCCATTCTCTGTCCTGAAATGCCTTTACTTTCAGAGCAACGTTTAACACAAGGTTAAACTTCTTCAGGATAGGATGCGGTCTGAGAGCTTCTAGTAGTGCCTTGTCCTCAATATATCAGTCAACGTGATAGGTTTATCTATCGACAACTCTAATGGGCGAAGTTCACCTCACGGTTCACAGGATGCCGTTTCTTTAATAGCTCTTTAATTGTGTTAATGAAAGTCACATTTTTCCTCACGGAAAAAGGCGATTAGAATATTGATCTTGGCATTTTACAGAGGGCGGACGTTCCACTTTGATGAATGAGATCCAACCAATATTCAACATCAAAGGAACTTATCTTGACTTGACCTCAACTCCCTCTCTCTCTCTATTGCGCTCTCTCTCTGTGTGTGTCTTTCCTACTCTCTCACTACCTACCTATCCCTTTGTGTTTTCATTAGACATTCACTGTAGGCCACTTTGACTGCACTATGGGACCACGCTACTCTCCAAAAAAAAAAAAAAAAAGCATCTTCATTTAGAACGCACTGTTAAACTCTGCGGAGAGCCAAGCTGGGCAGTTAGAGAACAAAGGCAGGGCTGTCCCCTTTCTCATGGAAAAATAAACCTTGGTCTGGGAGTTCCGTGGCCAGACAGTGTGAATAATGAAATTCCTGAGCAGAAAAGTATTGAACTAAAAGGAAGAATGTGACACATCGCTATTAACCATTTACTCCATCTGCTAACAATAAGGCGATGGACACACTAATTAAAAACACAGGTCAGACTCACACCTTACTCACAACATTACCATGTGTGCTTAATCTATCATCACTTTTTAACTCCTAGGTCCTCTTTTCTTATGCATAAATAGGTTAGAGTACACTGCTAGTCCTCACCTAAGCATTTTAAACTAGAGTATTAAAATGCCACATTAGAAATAAGTCTATGACCGAATTACTGCCAGGTATTTGGTCTTTTGGCTGTATTAGGACTATGTAATACATCGATACAATTGTTCATTAATTTAGACCAACTTAGCATTTCAGACTCCTTCTGAAAATATTATATTTCAGTTGCAATGGTTTAGCATCTATAGACAGGCCATGTTTCTCCAGTATTATGAAGGGTGATCAAGGCAACAGGGCTCAATATAGCCCCTACAGAGGAAGAACACATATGGCAAATTCCACATAAGTGTCCCTAAATAGTGGAAGTGTTATACCCTCTCTAGGGTCCTTCCCTTTTGCCCCCAAGCTATCGTAATGGAACACCTCTGGTCTGAATATAACTTTTTTGATATAAAAGTGTGCGTCCCAAATGGCACTCTACTCCCTTTATAGTGCACAACTTTTGAACAGGTCTTATGGGGCTCTGGTCAAAAGTAGTGTACTATGTAGGGAATAGGGAGCCTCATACTGCAAACTGGATACTGTTGTTATTACCAAAAAGTCCAGGCAACCCAAACATACAGACTTATAAAAAAAATAATATGAATGCTGCAAATGGGAACATTTGGGTCAGAGCGTAGTTTGGGAGAAAAGCTGTAAGCTAAATGCAGGCGCTCAGGAAAAGGCTTTGGAGACCAAAAGGAGGTATTGTGGTCAGACAAAAACAGATATGTTCTATCAAGGGGGTGTGGTTTACCTACATCTAACTAACAGTTAGTTACAGTTCATATCACAATGTTTGCAAATTTATGCACAAATAGAGCCTGGAGATTCAAATTGTCACAAAGTATGTTTGATGTTAATATTTCCTTTTAGGGGAATTTGGTATATTGTGTGTGTGTGTGTGTGTGTGTGTGTCATTCAAATGTGCTGAGTTTGTCATTATCCTATGTGTATGTTACTCTCCTGTACACCAACAACATCTGTACCATACCCAAGAATAGATGCGAGATTCTCATTTCCAGGCCTTGAAATTCAATTTTCCTGTGACAACAAGAGTAGTCGAGAGCAATGTACATTAGAATACCGGACGTCATATAGGCTTTAAATGTTTCTTTATAACCATGGCTGTTGCCATAGCAAAAGGAGGAACCAAATGGAAATGGTTCCACTCATTAAAAGTATACATCTGACTTTCTAGTGAGTTCCAAATGTCACCATATTACCTATGTAGTGCATTACTATAGACCAGTGCCCTATGGGTAGGGCACTACAGTGCACTATAAGGACTTGGGCACTTCATAGGGAAAAGGGTGCCATTTGGGACGTAGCCTCTGAAGTGGTACAGGATGTTCTTTGGTACTTTTGACAGAGACCTTGTGCTGCTCCATTCTAATTCAATTTGAGATAAAAGGAGCAGCAGTCTGTATGTATGGGACATTATTACTACCACCCAGTCGGTCTGTATTGGGCAGTATCACTACCACCCAGTCTGACTGTATGGGGCAGTATCACTACCACCCAGTCTGTCTGTATGGAGCAGTATCACTGCCACCCAGTCTGTCTGTATGGGGCATTATCACTACCACCCAGTCTGACTGTATGGGGCAGTATCACTACCACCCAGTCGGTCTGTATGGGGCAGTATCACTACCACCCAGTCTGACTGTATGGGGCAGTATCACTACCACCCAGTCTGTCTGTATGGAGCAGTATCACTGCCACCCAGTCTGTCTGTATGGGGCATTATTACTACCACCCAGTCGGTCTGTATGGGGCAGTATCACTACCACCCAGTCGGTCTGTATGGGGCAGTATCACTACCACCCAGTCTGACTGTATGGAGCAGTATCACTGCCACCAAGTCTGTCTGTATGGGGCATTATCACTACCACCCAGTCTGACTGTATGGGGCAGTATCACTACCACCCAGTCTGTCTGTATGGGGCATTATTATTACCACCCAGTCGGTCTGTATGGGGCAGTATCACTACCACCCAGTCTGACTGTATGGGGCAGTATTACTACCACCCAGTCTGTCTGTATGGGGCATTATTACTACCACCCAGTCGGTCTGTATGGGGCAGTATCACTACCACCCAGTCTGACTGTATGGGGCAGTATCACTACCACCCAGTCTGTCTGTATGGGGCATTATTACTACCACCCAGTCGGTCTGTATGAGGCAGTATCACTACCACCCAGTCTGTCTGTATGGGGCATTATTACTACCACCCAGTTGGTCTGTATGAGGCAGTATCACTACCACCCAGTCTGTATGTATGGGGCAGTATCACTACCACCCAGTTTGTCTCTATGGGGCATTATTACTACCACCCAGTCAGTCTGTATGAGGCAGTATCACTACCACCCAGTATGTCTGTATGGGACAGTATCACTACCACCCAGTCTGTATGTATGGGGCAGTATCACTACCACCCAGTCGGTCTGTATGGGGCAGTATCACTACCACCCAGTCGGTCTGTATGGGGCAGTATCACTACCACCCAGTCTGTATGTATGGGACATTATTACTACCACCCAGTCTGTATGTATGGGACATTATCACTACCACCCAGTCGGTCTGTATGGGGCAGTATCACTACCACCGAGTCTGTATGTATGGGGCAGTATCACTACCACCCAGTCTGTATGTATGGGGCAGTATCACTACCACCCAGTCTGTATGTATGGGGCAGTATCACTACCGCCCAGTCTGTATGTATGGGGCAGTATCACTACCACCCAGTCTGTATGTATGGGACATTATTACTACCACCCAGTCGGTCTGTATGGGGCAGTATCACTACCACCCAGTCTGTATGTATGGGGCAGTATCACTACCACCCAGTCTGTATGTATGGGACATTATTACTACCACCCAGTCGGTCTGTATGGGGCAGTATCACTACCACCCAGTCTGTATGTATGGGACATTATTACTACCACCCAGTCTGTATGTATGGGACATTATTACTACCACCCAGTCGGTCTGTATGGGGCAGTATCACTACCACCCAGTCTGTATGTATGGAGCAGTATCACTACCACCCAGTCTGTATGTATGGGGCAGTATCACTACCACCCAGTCTGTCTGTATGGGGCAGTATCACTACCACCCAGTCTGTATGTATGGGGCAGTTTCACTACCACCCAGTCTGTATGTATGGGGCAGTATCACTACCACCCAGTCTGTATGTATGGGGCATTATTACTACCACCCAGTCTGTATGTATGGGACATTATTACTACCACCCAGTCGGTCTGTATGGGGCAGTATCACTACCACCCAGTCTGTATGTATGGGGCAGTATCACTACCACCCAGTCTGTCTGTATGGGGCAGTATCACTACCACCCAGTCTGTATGTATGGGACATTATTACTACACCAAATGTACATATGCAGACCGGTTTGGCCTTGAGGGGCAGCCATTTAATTTGCTGCACTTGTTCCCATTTAAGAGGCACTATTCGGAGACTATAGACTCATTCACAATAGTAGCAGGATACATTGGAAAATGGAGTTCATTGTGGTCCATAGTTCAAAGGCAGAGATTCCATGAAAAAGGCAGGCTAGAGTCTGTGTGGGAAAGTGTGTTTGTGGGAAAGTGTGCTTGGGTGGTATCCGTGTGTGTGTATGTATATGTGTGTCTGTCTGTCTGTAGGTGAGTGTGCCTGTCTGTGTGGGCGCATGTGTGGTTTGAATACCTCTCATTCCAGACACACCATCAGACAGCAGAGAGTCAAAGGTCAACTTTTCCAGATATAGCCACATCAACCACCAAATGTACAAACTCAGTCTTTCTAAACAGGTTGAAATTAGGTTTCACATGTGTGGACTTAAAGATTTAGGCACAAAAGCTTCTTAGGAATATGAAAACAAGATGAATAATTGGTACGAGATTTCTTTCAAACTTTTTCAGGTTTTGTACAGGGAACGCTCACAATACTATGTGGGTCAGTGGTTTTAATCCGATGAGAGGGTACTATAAAACCGCCCACTGTCGTACAAAAGGTAATTCCATAATCTGGGAATCTGAGTACATCCTTCCTCTTTGTACTCATCCGGTAATCCCTGGGACAACAGAGACTAGGACTGTGTCCCAAATGGCACTCTATTCCCTACTAGGGAAATGTAGAACATCAACATGGACAAAAGTGTCAGATTGCAGCCGTTGGGAATATCCCATATGAATCAATTGTATCCCTATCCCATGTGAATTATAGCTGGATTCTCAATTAGACGGATATTTAAATGCTTTGTGGGTTTTTGAGGGGATGACTAACATTGTGTGTTTTATAGGGGTGTCTGTGGATTTGTGTATCCTAGTGGATTAGGTGTGGGTGTGTGTCTGTGTGTCAAATTAAATCAAATTCTATTGGTCACATACACAAGGTTAGCAGATGTTAATGTGAGGGTAGTGAAATCCTTGTGGTTCTAGTTCTGACAGTGCAGTAATATCTAACAAGTAATCTAGCAATTCCCCAACAACTACCCAATACACGAATATGTACATATTATTACATAAGATATATATTACATAAGAATATGTACAAATACATTTATGGATGAGCGGTGGCCCGAGCGGCATAGGCAAGATGCAATAGATGGTATAGATACAGTATATACATATGAGATGAGTAATGTAAGATATGTAAACATTATTAAAGTGTCATTGTTTAAAGTTACTAGCGAGTCTCTATGTAGGCAGCAGCCTCTCTGAGTTAATGATTGCTGTTTAGCAGTCTGATGGCCTTGAGATAGAAGCTGTTTTTCAGTCTCTCGGTCCCAGCTTTGATGCACCTGTACTGACCTCGCCTTCTGGATGATAGCGGGGTGAACAGGCAGTGGCTCGGGTGGTTGTTGTGCTTGAGGATCTTTTTGGCCTTCCTGTGACATCGGGTGCTGTAGGTGTCCTGGAGGGCAGGTAGTTTGCCCCCGGTGAAGTGTTGTGCAGACCATACTACCCTCTGGAGAGCCTTGCGTTTGAGGGCGGTGCAGTTGCCGTACCAGGCGGTGATGCAGCCCGACAGGGTGCTCTCAATTGTGCATCTGTAAAAGTTTGTCACGCTTTTAGATGGCAAGCCAAATTTCTTCAGCCTCTTGGAGGTTGAAGAGGCTCTGTTGCGCCTTCTTCACCACACTGTCTGTGTGGGTGGACCATTTCAGTTTGTCTGTGATGTGTACGCCGAGGAACTTAAAACTTTCCACCTTCTTCTCTACTGTCCCATCGATGTGGATAGGGGGGTACTCCCTCTGCTGTTTCCTGAAGTCCACGATCATCTCCTTTGTTTTGTTGACGTTGAGTGAGAGTTTGTTTTCCTGACACCACAATCCGAGTGCCCCCAACTCTTCCCTGTAGGATGTCTCATCGTTGTTGGTAATCAATCAGGCCTTCTACTGTTGTGTCGTCTGCAAACTTGATGATTGAGTTGGAGGCGTGCATGGCCGCGCAGTCGTGGGCGAACAGGGAGTACAGGAGGGGGCTGAGCACGCACCCTTGTGGGGCCCCAGTGTTGAGGTTCAGCGAAGTGGAGATGTTGTTTCCTACCTTCACCACCTAGGGGCACCCGTTAGAAAGTTCAAGACCCAATTGCACAGGGCGGGGTTGAGACCCAGGGCTTCCAGCTTAATGATGAGCTTGGATGGTACTATGGTGTTGAATGCTGAGCTGTAGTCAATGAACAGCATTCTTACATAGGTATTCCTATTGTCCAAAAGGGATAGGGCAGTGTGCAGTGTGATGGCGATTGCATCGTCTGTGGACCTGTTGGGGCAGTATGCAAACTGAAGTGGGTCTAGGGTGGCAGGTTAGGTGGAGGTGATATGACCCTTGACTAGTCTCTCAATGCACTTCATGATGACAGAAGTGAGTGCTACGGGGCGATAGTCATTTAGTTCATTTATCTTTGCCTTCTTTGGTACAGGAACAATGGTGGCCATCATGAAGCATGTGACTGGGATAGCAGACTGGGATAGGGAACGATTGAATATGTCTGTAAACACACGAGCTAGCTGTGAAATGCGTTCTTATGGATCCTTTTGCAGCAATGCAGAGTTAAAGATAAAGTTTTTATATACATATGTTTTTAATAAATAGAAATAGTAACACAAGAAATGAATAAACAGTGAATAGTGAATAACAATAACGAGTAAACATAACATGGCTATATACAGGGAGTACCAGTACCGAGTCGATGTGCAGGAGTACGAGGTAATTGAGGTAGCTATGTACTGTATATATAGGTAGGACTAAAGTGACTAGGCAATAGGATAGATAGACTGTAGCAGCAGCATCTGTGGTGAGTGTGAAAGTGTGTGTGTGTGTGTGTGTGTGTTTGTGTGTGTGTGTGCGCACAATGTGTGGCAAGAGTCCAATGTGTGTGCATAGAGTCAGTGCAAGAGAGTGCAAAAAAAGCGCAATGCACGTAGTCCGTGTTGCCATTTCATGAGCTATTTAGCAGTCTTGTTTAGCAGTCTTATGGCCTGGGGGAAGAAGCTGCTCAGGGTGCTGTTGGTTCCAGACTTGGTGCACTGGTACCCACTTGCCATGCTGTAGCAGAGAGAACAGTCTATGGCTTTGGTGGCTGGAGTCTTTGACAAGTGTTGGGCCTTCCTCTGACACCGCCTGGTATAGACATCCTGGATGGCAGGGAACTTGGTCCCAGTGATGTACTGGGAGTACTCACCACCGGTCAGGTGCCTTACAGTTGCCGTACCAAGCTGTGATGCAGCCAGTCAAGACGCTCTTAATGATGCAGCTGTATAACTTTTTGATGATCCAAATCTTTTCATTCTCCTAGGGGGAAGAGGCGCTGTTGTGCCCTTTTCACAACAGTGTGGGTGTGTGTGGACCAGGTTAATGTCCTTAGTGATGTGAACACCGAGGAACTTGAATCTCTAGACCTGCTCCACTACAGCCCTGTCGATGTGGACGGGAGCATGCTAGCCCCTCCATTTTCTGTAGTCCACAAACAACTCCTTTGTCTTATTGACATTGAAGGAGAGGTTGTTGTCCTGGAACCACACTGCCAGGTGTCTGACCTCCTCCCTATAAGCTCATCATCGTCGGGGATCAACCCTACCACCGTTGTGTCCTCAGCAAACTTGATGATGGCGTTGGAGTCATGCGCAGCCACACAGTCGTGGGTGAACAGGGAGTACGGGAGGGGACTAAGCACACACGCCTGTACTCGAAGGCTTCGTGTTGATGGTCAGCGTGGCGGGTGTGTTGTTACCTACCCTCACCGCCTGGTGGCAGCCCGTCAGGAAACCCAGGATCCAGTTGCAGAGGGAGGTGTGCAGTCCACGGTTCCTGAGCTTGGTGATGAGCTTAGAGGGTACTATGGTGTTGAATGCAGATATGTAGTCAATGAACAGCTTTCTTACATAGGTATTCCTTTTCTCTAGGTGGGTCAGGGCAGTGTGGAATGCAATAGTGTGATTGCATGCACGTGTGTGTGTATGCATATGTTTGTGATCTCGCATGTGTGATCAAATTGCATCGTTTTCACTAGGCCTGTTAAAAGGTTATCCTCAGCCATATTGTCCAATGCCAAATCTCTTCAACACTGTCTCTCCACTGCACAGTATCTCTGAGCTGAATGTGTTTCAGGTACAAGATACAACATATGTGCATTGCAATAAAACATTATCCAGAAGCAGGCTTTGCCTGAACAGCTTTCTGTGCCTCCATTTCAGTGACTTATCCACCATCTCCTTTCTCCCGAGTTTTTGAAATTGTTCTATTTCCTGCAAAGGGCACATTCAATTATGGACTTATACAGAAATGTGGCTGACCAGAATGTTTCTAAAGCAGCATCAGACCCAAATGTGCTGAAATACTAACAGATGGTTTGTTCCGCTGTGGTGTGTGTGTGTGTGTGTGTGTGTGTGTGTGGGTGGGTGGGGTGTGGGTGCGCGCGCACATGGGGCCGCCAGGGCACCATAGTAGAGCTAATCATTGACATGCAGCTTCGTAGCTTCGAGACACTCCGTGGTGAAAGAGATGAGAGAGGAGAAGTTATCTTCCACCTTCTCATATTCAAAGTATTTAGTCAAGGATCAACTTCTCTACATATAGCCACATCAACCACCAAATGTGTGTGTGTGTGTGTCTGTGTTAACAAACTATTTATATTAACGATACTGGACAGACGCTGCACTTACTGGGGACGGACTTGAATTCAGGACTGATTTACTTCAATGTCCTTTTTTAAAGAGTGCCATTGGATCTGAGTCAGGAAATCTGAATTTTAAATTGCTTTCTAAAAGAAAAAAAAGAAGACTTTTAGCTATGACTCAGGAAAGGTACACTTTGCATTAGACACAATTAGCATAGATCTGATGCTATTGCCGTAGACACAGACCACACTAATGGAAAAATACAATTATGTTAATCAAATATGCAAACGATGACCCCGGGATATGGAAATCCAATAAACATTGAAAGTTATGAGTAGCTACTTCGACTTTTAAAAGGTCCCCCAATTTTCAGATGATTTTTGCATGTTTTGAATAAGGATGTTGATGGAAGGCTTAATTGATTAATATGTCCATAACATGCTGCACTTAAGAGAAATAAACTTTTTTGTTAATGAAATGAATAAAAACAAATTCCGTTGTTTCCCAGAATTTGTAGGGAAATAAGTGCTAATATCGCTCACAATTAAGAGTTTCCTAAAGTTAAGGTATTTCCACCCTGTTTATATGTGTATGTTGGTGAACAAGTGCATACCGTATATTCACATGTACCTTTATATGTTTGTGTACAGTATGTGAGTGAAAATGATTGGGTTTCACATCGTGCCTTATTTGAGTTCCTGGCCCACATACCTCTCATTCCTTAGACAGGGAGCAGCTAGAGCTAGCTGATACACTTTCACCTTTGATTCTACGAACCACCTGATGGAACACATAAAGAGTCTAATCCTTTTCTGTAGGAATTCCTTGGTCCGGGGAGAAGGGCTCAGCTCGTAGTGGGTGGGGAACGAGGCACGTGGCAATTTCAGTCCAAAATAACTCTTGGTGTGTAGCGGGCTAGCCAGGGGCGGCCTTCAATAAGAAACCATGAAAGTCTGGATATAGACATTTTCAAAGGCTTATAACTTCTGTGCATCCCACTTAAAGCCGCTATCCTTATGAGTCCCAGCAACATATGAATGGAGAAAATATATATATATATGTCAACCCAGTCAAGTTCAACAGGCAAAATGTGTGACTGGCCGGGTATTAGCAGAGAAAATCTGAAAAATAGGCCTGTATAATGCAAAGATGATAAACAGGCCTGTATAATACAGAGCTGATAAATAGACCTGTATAATGCAAAGATGATAAATAGGCCTGCATAATACAAAGATGATAAATAGGCCTGTGTAATGCAAAGATTATACTTTTCTGAGGTATATGCATACTGCAGGACCAGATCAGCATGGCTCTGTATATAGTTCTGTATCTTCTATTATTTTGGATTCTCTCTGATGTCTAAGGGGCCTTTTCTTCTTCTCTCACTTGGGTATAGGCAGAAAAAATATGTTGGTGGTCGTGATGTATAGTCCTGTGAACTGTTGTTCACTTGCGATGCTAAGAAAGGCATGCAAGACATGACTGTTATGTTTCATATTGATAGTGATAACAGCCTTTTATGTGTAATAGAGACTCAGTCAAGAGAAACCTCTACATAGTAGATGGTGAAAGCAAATGAAGCGCAAGCAAAGGATAAGTGGTGACATCTCTCAAAACAACCCGCACTCCCGACTGCGATGTCTGCCCGACCTTGGTCATCCATTTTTGACCACCATTTAAACAATAATTTCCAGTCTCGTGGCGGTACTTTGTGCACTGAAGCTTTTAGGGAAGAAAATGTTGTACTGGTGAGATGGAGACGTTGATTGCAAATGGCAACTATTATGCTGTAGATGCTACTTGTCCATCTGTGAGTGCACACAAATGTGATAGTTAGTCATCCTTTCAGAAAGCTTCTGAAAGCTTAAAATTACACTTTACCTTGGCTTTTGGGATTTGGAATGAAAAATGCATTTCAAAACACTTCAGTGGGTAGATGGGAGTCAGAGAGAAAGAAACGGTGCAATTAAATGGGACCTTTACCATTTTCGAACCTTATATTCAATATACCCAGCACCGTACTATTACCTACATGTGTGAATACGGAATAAGTTATGTAGTAAAATAATGAAAAGGGCCCAATAAATGTATTCTTGATGAGTAGTAACCTTCTCATTTCTTGACTTTCAAAGATCTTAATGGCCTCCATTAATAAACCACTTCACTAAGGCTGAGTTTACACAGGCAGCCCAAATCTGATCATTTACCCAATTATTGACAAAAGATCTGTTCTGATTGAGCAAAAGATCAGAATTGGGCTGCCTTTTTAAACACAGCCTTTTAGGTAGTAGAAGCCACATCCTCCACAACGATACTTCAATCATTCAATCTCATTAAGGCCACTTAGTTATCATAAAGATAACCAAATATACTGGGCGCCATATCGTGCAGAGAAATTGAGTCGCCGCCGCACCATTGGCCGTAATGAGCGCTATAGGCCTCAGTTCTAATCAAAACGAGGGAGCTCAGAATTACCTCAGAATCCCATCATGACTCATTGGGCTCCATTGTGAGGTGATTGGACAGCGTCGCAGTCTGCAGACGTGTTTGAGGCGTATTAGCTTCAGGCAGGATCTGCAGCAGGATCCATCAGGAATAATGACTTCGCACTGAGGTGGCGGCCTCCAGCATGAGCACAGAGGAGACTACTATTCATCACTGTGATTTGGGTGGTCCCTATCATTTCAGATGCATGAGAGTCCCAACTAAGGAGGCTTAAAGGCCAGAAAACTTGCCTTTAAGCCAAAGGAGGCAGACTGGCTGTCATCTGCATAATAACCCTTTGGTTTTCCCTCCTCTCTGAGTGAATGAGAGAGAATGGTGGCGTCTAAGAATAATGGATGAGTCGGTTGTCATCCGTGGAACCTGCTAGTGTAAAAGCTTGGAGTGTCGTGATGTGTGTTTTGTCCTATATTTGTATTTTTAATCCCAGCCTCCGTCCCCGCAGGAGGTCTTCTGCCTTTTGGTAGGCCGTAATTGAAAATAAGAATTGGTTCTTAACTGAATTGCCTAGTTAAATAAAGGGTAAATTAATTTAAAAAAAGAAAACAAATGAGTGTGTATAGTACCTTTTTGTGTGTCCATGATTTCAGCCTGTCTGTTTTCTAGCTTCCCCGCTGTGTATGGGAACACACAGACACAACCACACTCAATGGCAAAAGGCTGTGTGTTAACGCTGATTGTTTTGTGCGAGTTGAGAGTGAGGCACTGAAGGCCTAAGTAAATTCCTAACGGTGGCACTCATTAGATGAGTTTGTGTGTGTGTGTGTGCGTGCATGTCTGTATTGCCTACGTACATGTGTGTGTGCGCGCCGTTGGGTATGGGTTCCTGTTAGTGTTTGGTGTGTGTTTGCTGTGCTTTGTGGGTGTGTATAATTCTCTACTGGATGAGGGGCTGAGGCAGGGTCAGGACCTCCACCGAGACAATGACTCATCCAAGGGTGGTGTACAAACACAGGGATTTAAATCTTCTGAGAAGTGGAGATAGAGAGAAAACATCTGATCTGAAAACACTTGATCTGGAACAAATCAATTGTGCCATATGAGGGTTAAAGGGCATTTTGTTTCCGACCATATGGCCTGTGCTTTGTTTCACAAGGCCTCTCTAATAGATAACAACTATTACATCATCTGATTTGTAATAACTTGAAGAGCACAGACATAGATTACAGAAATACAACACAGGGGTTGCAAAGTCTGTTGGTTGCAAATCAATTTGAGGCAAAACATAATTTACAGTTAAATCTACATACACTGAGTGTACAAAACATTATGAACACCTTCGTAATATTGAGTTGTTACCCCTTTTGCCCTTAGAACTGCCTCATTTCCTCTGGGTATGGACTCCGCAAAGTTTTGAAAGAGTTCCACAGTGATGCTGGCCGATGTTGACTTCAATGCTTCCCACAGTTGTCATGTTGGCTGGATATCCTTTGGGTGGTGGACTATGGAATGCCAATTGGGTCTTAAAGCACTTGGTCAAAATGCAATCTTTTTAATGCTATGCGTGTTATGTAAGCAGGTGCAGGTGCTAAATTAACGCGTTAAGTTAACGTCTTCACATGCTAAGTTAACGCCTATACGCGTCAAATAAGTGCCTGCAAATGTGCTTGCAGGCGGTCCAAAATGTGCTAAATAAACGGCTGCAAGCGGTCCTGCACATGTCAAATGTACACCTACAGCTGCTAAAAATACACCTACACATGCTAACATAGCGCATTCTATAATATTCTAATTTTACTAATCAATTTCCCTAGCTCCTCCTTTCAACCGGATTTCACAGTTTGAAGGAACTTCCTTTTCCACTGCAGTTTCTAAAACTGTTAAAATTATGTCTGTGAGTATAACAGAACTGATATGGCAGGTGAAACCCCCGAGGACAAACCATCCCCCCCAAAAAAAATTCAGCCTACCTCTATTTTCAATGGCTATCACTTTAATTATAAGGCCAAGTCCTCCCAGATTGCAGTTCCTGGGGCTTCCACTAGGTGTCAGTCTTTAGAAAGAGTTTCAGGCTGGTTTTTGGAAAAATTTGCCAGAAATTTTAGTTTTTCTAGGTGGCTCCCATTTTGGCTGTAGTGTTTCCATGTGCGTGGAAGAGAGCGCATTCTTTGGTATTTTTCTCCGGTAAAGACAATAATGATTCTCCGTCTTAAATGTTATTGTTTATTTGCGTATTAGGGTACCTAAGGTTTGATTATAAACGTTGTTTGACTTGTTTGGAAAAGTTTAGTGGTAACATTTGGGATTCAATTTGTATGCATTTTGATGGAGGGAAACTGGGTGGATTATTGACTGAAGCGCGCCAGCTAAACTGAGTTTTTATGGATATAAAGAAGGACATTATCGAACAAAAGGACCATTTGGAGTGCCAACAGAAGAAGATCATCAAAGGTAAGGCATTTTTTATATTGCTATTTCTGACTTTCGTGTCGCACATGCCTGGTTGAAATATGTTTTTCATGTGTTTGTATGCGGGGCGCTGTCCTCAGATAATCGCATGGTTTGCTTTCGCCGTAAAGCCTTTTTGAAATCTGACACTGCGGCTGGATTAACAAGAAGTTAAGCTTTATTTTGATGTATTACACTTGTGATTTTATGAAAGTTAAATATTTATAATACTGTAGTTTGAGTTTCACGCTCTGCAATTTCACCGGATGTTGGCCAGGTGGGACACTACCGTCCCACCTGCACATAATAAGTTAAAGGTCTTTCTCACATTGGCTGTGGAGAGCGTGATCACACAGTCTTCCGGAACAGTTGGTGCTCTCATGCATGTTTCAGTGTTATTTGCCTTGAAGCGAGCTTAGAAGTAGTTTAGCTCGTCTGGTAGGCTCGTGTCACTGGGCAGCTCTCGGCTGTACTTCCCTTTGTAGTCTGTAATAGTTTGCAAGCTCTGTCACATCTGACGAGCGTCAGAGCCGGTGTTGTACGATTCAATCTTAGTCCTGTATTGATGCTTTGCCTGTTTGATGGTTCGTCAGAGGGCATAGCGGGATTTCTTATAAGCGTCTGGGTTAGAGTCCTGCTCCTTGAAAGCGGTAGCTCTTGCCTTTAGCTCAGTGCAGATGTTGCCTGTAATCCATGGCTTCTGGTTGGGGTATGTGCGTACGGTCACTGTGGGGACGACGTCATTGATGCACTTTTTGATGAAGCCAATGACTGTTGTGGTGTACTCCTCAATTTCATCGGCGAAATCCTGGAACATATTCCAGTCTGTGCTAGCAAAACAGTCCTGTAGTTTAGCATCTGCTTCATCTGACCACTTTTTTTTATTGATCTAGTCACTGGTCCTTCCTGCTTTAATTTTTGTTGTAAGCAGGAATCAGGAGGATGGAATTTGGTCAGATTTGCCAAATGGAGGGCGAGGGAGAGCTTTGTATGCATCTCTGTGTGGAGTAAAGGTGGTCCAGAGTTTTTTTCCCTCTGCTTGCACATTTAACATGCTGATAGAAATTTGGTAAAATGGATTTAAGTTTCCCTGCATTAAATCCCTGGCTACTAAGAGCGCTGCCTCTGGGTGAGCATTTTCTTGTTTGCTCATTCAATGCTTTCTTAGTGCCAGGTTCTGACTGAGGTGGTATGTAAACAGTTTCGAAAAATACAGATAAACTCTCTAGGTAGATAGTGTGGTCTACTCTACCTCAGGCGAGCAATAGCTCAAGACTTCCTTAGATATCGTGCACCAGCTGTTATTTACAAAAAACATAGTACGCCACCCCTTGTTTTACCAGACACTGCTGTTCTATCCTGCCTGTGCAGCGTATACAGTGAGGGTAAAAAGTATTTGATCCCATGCTGATTTTGTACGTTTGCCCACTGACAAAGAAATGGTCAGTCTATAATTTTAGTGGTAGGTTTATTTGAATAGTGAGAGACAGAATAACAACAACAAAAATCCAGAAAAACGCATGTCAAAAATGTTATAAATTGATTTGCATTTTAATGAGGGAAATAAGTATTTGACCCCTCTGCAAAACATGACTTAGTACTTGGTGGCAAAACCCTTGTCGGCAATCACAGAGGTCAGACGTTTCTTGTAGTTGGCCAACAGGTTTGCACACATCTCAGGAGGGATTTTGTCCCACTCCTCTTTGCAGATCTTCTCCAAGTCATTAAGGTTCAGAGGCTGATGTTTGGCAACTCGAACCTTCAGCTCCCTCCATAGATTTTCTATGGGATTAAGGTCTGGAGACAGGCTTGGCCACTCCAGGACCTTAATGTGCTTCTTCTTGAGCCACTCCTTTGTTGCCTTGGCCGTGTGTTTTGGGTCATTGTCATGCTGGAATACCCATCCACAACCCATTTTCAATGCCCTGGCTGAGGGAAGGAGGTCCTCACCCAAGATTTGACGGTACATGGCCCCGTCCATCGTCCCTTTGATGAGGTGAAGTTGTCCTGTCCCCTTAGTAGAAAAACACCCCCAAAGCATAATGTTTCCACCTCCATGTTTGACAGTGGGGATGGTTTTCTTGGGGTCATAGGCAGCATTCCTCCTCCTCCAAACACGGCGAGTTGAGTTGATGCCAACGAGCTCCATTTTGGTCTTATCTGACCACAACACTTTCACCCAGTTGTACTCTGAATCATTCAGATGTTCATTGGCAAACTTCAGACGGGCATGTATATGTGCTTTCTTGAGCAGGGGGACCTTGCGGGCGCTGCAGGATTTCAGTCCTTCACTGCGTAGTGTGTTACCAATTGTTTTCTTGGTGACTATGATCCCAGCTGCCTTGAGATCATTGACAAGATCCTCCCGTGTAGTTCTGGGCTGATTCCTCACCGTTCTCATGATCATTGCAACTCCACGAGGTGAAATCTTGCATGGAACCCCAGGCCGAGGGAGATTGACAGTTCTTTTGTTTTCTTCCATTTGCGAATAATCGCACCAACTGTTGTCACCTTCTCACCAAGCTGCTTGGTGATGGTCTTGTAGCCTATTCCAGCCTTGTGTAGGTCTACAATCTTGTCCCTGACATCCTTGGAGAGCTCTTTGGTCATGGTGGAGAGTTTGGAATCTGATTGACTGATTGCTTCTGTGGACAGGTGTCTTTTATACAGGTAACAAGCTCAGATTAGGAGCACTCCCTTTAAGAGTGTGCTCCTAATCTCAGCTCGTTACCTGTATAAAAAAGACACCTGGGAGACAGAAATCTTTCTGATTGAGAGGGGTCAAATACTTATTTCCCTCATTAAAATGCAAATCAATTTATAACATTTTTGACATGCGTTTTTCTGGATTTTTTTGTTATTATTCTGTCTCTCACTGTTCAAATAAACCTACCATTAAAATTATAGACTGATCATTTCTTTGTCAGTGGGCAAACGTACAAAATCAGCAGGGGATCAAATACTTTTTTCCTCACTGTAACCAGCCAGCTGTATGTTGATAGTGTCGTCGTTCAGCCACGACTCCGTGAACCATAAGATATTACAGTTTTGAGTGTCCTGTTGGTAGTTTAATCTTCCGCGTAGGTCATCTATTTTAATGACCAAAGTATGCACTTTGCTAGCAGGATGGAAGGAAGTGGGGGTTTATTCGATCGCCTACGAATTCTCAGAAGGCAGCCCACCCTCCTGCCCCTTTTTCTTCACCTCCTCTTCACAAAAATCATGGGGATCTGGGCCTGTTTCCGAGAAAGCAGTATATCGTTCGGGTCGGGCTCGTCAGACTCGTTAAAGGCAAAAAAGGATTCTGCTAGTCCGTGGTGAGCAATTGCAGTCCTGATGTCTAGAAGTTATTTTCGGTCATAAGAGACGGTAGCGGCAACATTATGTACAAAATAAGTAAAAAAACAAGTGACAAACAATGCAAATGAACAAACCAAAAAAACACAATCGGTTGGGGGCACATAAAACGTCTGCCTTCTTATCCTGCGCCATTTTACCAACCAACAATGCAGTTTCAAAAAAACACCTAAAAAAATAGGAATAAGAAATAAAAGAAACAAATAATTAAAGAGCAGCAGTAAAATAACAATAGCGAGGGGGTACCGGTACAGAGTTAATGTGTGGGGGCACCGGTTAGCCAAGATAATATATACAGTACATAGGTACATACGTAGGTAGAGATATTGAAGTGACTATGCATAGATGATAACAGAGTAGCAGCAGTGTAAAATAGTGGGGGGGGGGCAAATGCAAATAGTCTGGGTAGCCATTTGATTAGATGTTCAGTAGTCTTGCCGTGCGGTAGCAAAGAGAACAGTCTATGACTAGGGTGGCTGTAGTCTTTGGCAATAACACCAAATGTTGGTGACTGTAGAATTGCACTCTCCATTTTCTCCCTGAAGGCTGCATAAGTTGGGTGTATTGGCAGCCTTAAAACAATGCTGCATGTATTTGCTTCCGGGAATATCCTGGCAGCCTCATTCTCTTGTTTGTGTAAGAAGTGTAGCAGTGGCTCCAGCCTAGGAATTCTGAAATGAATTCTCCGGGATTAAAGGGTAGGCGTTCCCCTCTGAAAAAAGAAGGGAAAGGTGGGACATTAAAGTCCATATGTAACACGTATTAAAGAACATGACACTAAGTGAAAGTAGTTTGCGATTTAATTTACTGTAGCTATTACATTCTTAAGGAGCCCATGGAAGAATAAGGCTATAAAATGCTGTCCCACAGTTGAGAGTGATTAGGTGATATATACTGCTCAAAAAAATAAAGGGAACACTTAAACAACACAATGTAACTCCAAGTCAATCACACTTCTGTGAAATCAAACTGACCACTTAGGAAGCAACACTGATTGACAATAAATGTCACATGCTGTTGTGCAAATGGAATAGACAACAGGTGGAAATTATAGGCAATAAGCAAGACACCCCCAATAAAGGAGTGGTTCTGCAGGTGGAGACCACAGACCACTTCTCAGTTCCTATGCTTCCTTGCTGATGTTTTGGTCACTTTTGAATGCTGGCGGTGCTTTCACTCTAGTGGTAGCATGAGACGGAGTCTACAACCCACACACGTGGCTCAGGTAGTGCAGCTCATCCAGGATGGCACATCAATGCGAGCTGTGGCAAGAAGGTTTGCTGTGTCTGTCAGCGTAGTGTCCAGAGCATGGAGGCGCTACCAGGAGACAGGCCAGTACATCAGGAGACGTGGAGGAGGCCGTAGGAGTGCAACAACCCAGCAGCAGGACCGCTACCTCCGCCTTTGTGCAAGGAGGAGCAGGAGGAGCACTGCCAGAGCCCTGCAAAATGACCTCCAGCAGGCCACAAATGTGCATGTGTCTGCTCAAATGGTCAGAAACAGACTCCATGAGGGTGGTATGAGGGCCCGACGTCCACAGGTGGGGGTTGTGCTTACAGCCCAACACCGTGCAGGATGTTTGGCATTTGCCAGAGAACACCAAGATTGGCAAATTCGCCACTGGCGCCCTGTGCTCTTCACAGATGAAAGCAGGTTCACACTGAGCACGTGACAGACGTGACAGAGTCTGGAGAAGCCATGGAGAACGTTCTGCTGCCTGCAACATCCTCCAGTATGACCGGTTTGGCGGTGGGTCAGTCATGGTGTGGGGTGGCATTTCTTTGGGGGGCCGCACCATGTGCTCGCCAGAGGTAGCCTGACTGCCATTAGGTACCGAGATGAGATCCTCAGACCCCTTGTGAGACCATATGCTGGTGCGGTTGGCCCTGGGTTCCTCCTAATGCAAGACAATGCTAGACCTCATGTGGCTGGAGTGTGTCAACAGTTCCTGCAAGAGGAAGGCATTGATACTATGGACTGGCCCGCCCGTTCCCCAGACCTGAATCCAATTGAGCACATCTGGGACATCATGTCTCGCTCCATCCACCAACGCCACATTGCACCACAGACTGTCCAGGAGTTGGCGGATGCTTTAGTCCAGGTCTGGGAGGAGATCCCTCAGGACACCATCCGCCACCTTATCAGGAGCATGCCTAGGCATTGTAGGTAGGTCATACAGGCACGTGGAGGCCACACACACTACTGAGCCTCATTTGGACTTGTTTTAAGGACATTACATCAAAGTTGGATCAGCCTGTAGTGTGGTTTTCCACTTTAATTTTGAGTGTAACTCCAAATGCAGACCTCCATGGGTTGATAAATTGGATTTCCATTGATTATTTTTGTGTGATTTTGTTGTCAGCACATTCAACTATGTAAAGAAAAAAGTATTTAATAAGATTATTTCTTTCATTCAGATCTAGGATGTGTTGTTTAAGTGTTCCCTTTATTTTTTTGAGCAGTATATTTTACTGATGTGGGCCGTGTTCCTTCAATGATCATGGTTTTGCATCTAACCTTCCACCTCCAGCAGCCAGTCCCTCCAGAAACATATGACTCTGCTCTCTATTGCTCTTTGATTGGTACCAGGTGGGGAGCGCTCTGCTTTGTAGAGAGAAGCTATGTCTTTGGCCAAAAGAAGCTTCTCAGCGTAGATGAAAACCTCTCTGAAGAGGCTTGAGTGTCTATTCATGTAAGACCTAGACACTCCAGACCCTCTCTGAATCTATAAAGTAAAACAAGTCAATGAATTTGCCTTGAAGAATTTAACTCAGCTTATGAGATTCCTTAGATATCTGGAAACTCACTGCTCAAGAGCATCCCGTAGCCTGCTTTCTAAGTAGAACTTTGTGGCTGACTCCACCAGGGAATCCCTCTCCTCCAAGTTGCAAGAAAGTTGCATGAAAGCCATTTTTGCCAATCAGGTCCCTCAAATATTGCAGAGGAATGGATGGCACTCATTAGCGGCCGGAGATATTCTCTTGAGGGACCACCCTCATCAGCTTCCTCTTTTCCATCAGCATCCCTACAAACAACATCTATTTTTGCCTCCAGATTAAAGCGGGCTCCCTTAAAGCCTCTCATTGCACAATCATAAACGTTGTCCCTCATCACGTTAATTTGGTTGGCATCAGGGGCAAAAGCGGAGTCAACCTTGCTGCTCATTAACTTCAGCAGTGTTTGACGGTCAACACTAAAAAATACATTCAGAATAACAAAGCTCAGATACTTCCCACAATTCATCTGTAATAACAAGACATTGAATTATTTACAGTGATGACTTACTCATTGTTATCATCAACAACATCAACAGATGAGAGTGGACTCCATGGAGGGGAGGCCACATATTGTGGTGAAGGTGGATGATAAGCCTCAGGGAATGGAGGAGGGGAGGCTACAGGAAGTGGTATAGGTGGAGGGGAGGCCACAGGAAGTTGCCCTGGTGGAGGGGGGGGCACAAGAAGTGGTGCAGAAGATGGGGGGGCCACAGTAATAGGTGCTGCCACAAGTGTAGCCTCGTTTGTAGAAATAGTCTGTAAAAGGTAATTTAAAGGCATTCTGAAAATGATTTCCAGAAAGAAAATGTAGCCACATGCATCACTCACTATAGAATCTAATCAACGTGTAGGTAAAGAAGACATTTTAAGGATGCATGTAGCTCTAATTTTTAAAATAATATTTCAATATGTATTACATTCAACAAGCAGACAGTGTTGTTTTCTCCTGCATGGTCCGTCCTAACTCTGGAGGGAACGCCATATCTGAAGACAGCATTCATGAAGCAATCCATTACAGTACTGCTGTGATTGTTGCAGCAGACAAAATATTATATTAACATCCAAATGTGGAACGATGTTAATGAACAATCTACCGCGGATCACAACTATAAGTACTTCCGTTAGCCCTCTAAAGCTCCAGCAAGGGTTTGTTCTAAACTGTTTCCTGCAGCAGAAGATGTGTGATTACAATGTCTACTTCAATTGGAAAAATAACCAAGTTTATCTTGATGAGTCAAGAGGACAGACTCTCCTGTTTTTCACACTTAGGCACAAATACTTTGCTCCAACTGTATGTCCTCAATTTGAGCATGTTTGTTAATTTCATAATGCAGATATTATATCAATCACAGAAGTAGCATAAACACAATAAAACAATTATCCACATGAGAGACATATGGTATCAAGGGCCATTGCTTGCTAAACTGAACTGTTAGTTGTTGATGAACAATTTGAGATGTTACAATGTACAACTTCTCACCAGTGATGTATCTACCTTATCAGTTTGCGGTTTCCATCGAGGTGACGTAACGAGCTTGGTCCAGCAACACGGTATGACCTTCTCTGCAGCCTCTGCGACATGGATCTCAGGACAGTCGCCCTCGGGTTAACGCGAAACATGCTGTCCCTCACTGCGTCTCTGCACCCGGATTCCCAATGCCCTTAGCTGTGCTCGAACAGCCTCCGGTCCGAGTTTGTCGTTCCCAGCCACCAAGTCCTTAATCTTTTCATCCAAAGCTAAGTCAGACATGTCAGAATATAACGGTGCATGTGACAGATTGAAGTGTCTGGGGAAAAAATGAAAAAAAGAGTAACAATGGCCAAGCATGACAATAGTGAGGGGTGCGTCATAATGATTAAATTAATTAAAATGAATTAGTGAAACTGTTGAAAATAGTATATGGCATATTAAATATATTACGCTATTGTTATCTTATAGAAACATAATGGAATATTTTACATCATATTAGCGTCAACATACATTGTTGTTTCATTCAATTTCACATAATAATTCTGTATTTCATTTCATTCTTGTTACATGTAATCTTTTGGCTCAACCTTAATATATAATGAGCATCATCAACAGGGGGAACGCTAATAAGTGTATGCTAATAAGCTATAAAAATTATTTTTCAATTTATAAGACTTGTTCATAAAGGAAAAATGTGTTCATAAGAAGGGCCTGAGATCAAAGTCAATCTTCAGACTACTAGGGGTCAATGTTTTTAGATAGGATATCCAGTAAGCCTCTGTCTGTAGTAGTAGGATCTCAATGTTACCTCCTCTCCTTTGTAGAGCAACATGCTCAATGCCTGTGTATTTGAGGGAAGAGATGGGATGATTAGCTTCAACAAAGTGAGCTGCTACTGGATAGTCAATGTTCTTACACCTGATTGAGCTGCGGTGTTCAGCTATGCGTTGTTTTAATAGTCTTTTTGTTTGTCCTACGTAGGCTTTTCCACATGAACAGGTGATGAGATAGATTACTCCCTTTGTCTTGCAAGATCCCCTAATAGGGATCTTTCGACCTGTATGTGGGTGTCTGAAGAAAGACGTTTTTATAGTGCTATTGCATTGTGCGCATGAGCCACATTTGTAGTTCCCATTTGGGATAGGTGTCAAGAGTGTCTGAGTGGGCTCAGGGGGCATGTCAGATCTCACCAAACTATCTCCAATTTTGTGACCACGCTTAAAGACCACCAGCAGGGTTTCCTTGAAGAAGTGTGCGATTTTTTGTTTGTTTGTCTGATTGCAGAATATGACAGAGCTTTTTCAGGATTGCTTTCATTTTCTCCGAAGCCGTGGTGTACTTAGTGCAAAAGACAGTTGCGTTGTTTTTCTTCTTTGGTTGAGTTTTTCGTAATTCCTCCTCTCGTTTTTGAAATATTTTCATCATTGCAGCATAAAGAGTTTTGTCCTTGTAGCCTCTCATTTTGAATTTATCTGTCATTTTTTTAGCATTGCTGTCAAAATCTGACTGGTGGCCACAGATTCGTTTAACCCTGAATAACTGGCTATATGGTAGATGTCACGAAGTCTACCGAAGGTGGCTCCTCTCCCTGTTCGGGCGGCGCTCGGCGGTCGTTGTCACCGGCCTACTAGCTGCCACCGATCCTCTTTTCCTTTGGTTTTGTCTGGTTTTGTGTTACACCTGTTTTGAGTTAGGTAATTAGTGGGGTACTTAGTCTTGCTGTTCTGGGTTTAGGTTTTTGTGCGGGATTGTTCGTTGTTGCCTTTCGTGGGGTTTAGGGGGTGTTTTTGTTTTCAGGATTGATTTTGTGGAAGATGTTATTTTTGTTTCTGGACTGTGTTACGACCCTGTTTAGGTGGACATTGATATTTTTGTCTGGTTCGTTTTCCTTGTTCATTTCCTGATTGGATTTGTTGGAATTAGGAAATAAAACACCCTACTACGCATCTTTGGTCTCCTGCGCCTGACTTCACCCCATCACTCTAGTGAGCCGTGACAGTAGATCATTCTTGAGGGGCAGGGGATGCATACTATCCGCACTTAGCATGGTATTGCGATCTGTGGGCTTTGTGTATAGGTCTGTGAGTAATGCATCATTCTCTTTGATAATTCATAAATGCAGGTAGTTTATTTTTTCCTCATCAGTCTGCATGGTGAATTTGAGGTATTCGGAGCTCTCGTTTAGTAGAGTTTGGAATTAATTTAGTTCCTGCTGACTTCCTTCCCAGAGTACAAAGACATCATCTATGCATCTCTTCCATAGAAGTATTTTAGAAAGTAAGGGGTGTGTCTCTGTTTTATAAAGGAATGCTTCTTCAAATTGTCCCACATACAGGTTTGTATAGTTGGGGGGAAAAAGGGGAGCCCATGGCTACACCCCGAATTTGACGGAAAAAGTCTGACTCAAGGACAAAGTAGTTATGGGATAATACCAGTTCAGTAAGTTGTAAGATGCAATCATTGAATGGAGCAAGGGTAGAGTCTCTCTGTTGAAGGAAGTGTTGCAGTGCCTGCAAGCCTCCAGTGTGTGGGATGTTAGTGTACACAGTACAAGCTCTCCACGTCAAAAGTGGCCAGCAGGTTGCCCTCTGGTATCCTTCCTAAGCCCTCTATCAATGAGATCATGTGACTAGTGTCTTTGATATAAGATGGGAGATTCTCAACCATCGGTTTAATGTGGTGATCCAAAATTTTAGAAATGTTGGATGTCACAGAGTCGATTACTGCTACAATGGGTCTACCTGGAGGAGGAGACACTTGTTTGTGTAACTTAGCAACTGTATAGAAAGTTGATCTTGGGAAATTTCACACATAGAAATTCAACTTCTTCTTTAGTGATTTGTCCTGATTCCAAACAGCTATCCATTGTGGATGAGATATTATGCTGGAATTCCAGGCTAGGGTCACAATTCAGTTTGCGATAGAAGTCACCTTTAGATAGTTGTCGGCGACATTCATTCACAGTCACATTTGTTTTGTATACAAATTCCTCCGGTCCCCCGATGGGCCGGGTCAGGCCTGGATGATTGTTTGGGTGTAGGATCAAGCGGGTCAGGTCTGCACTGGCGTCTGCGGGATAGATTGGTGCCGCTGAGTGACTCCAGTGATGGCAGATGCCGGGTGGACTGGAGGGCCGACAACTACTGGGTCAGCTGGGGTTCTAGTAAAGAGGCCCGTGGCTTCTGGCTGGGTGGGGGTGCTGACTGAGGCTCTGGCTGGAGTGCCATCCTATCCATCAGCTGAGGTGCTGGCTCGAGCACTAATGGGGACCAGACTAGCTCCAGTCCAGGGGTTCACTGGGCTGACTCAGGTGGCGACTGCACTGGTAGTAGTCCTGATGGGCACTGCGCCACAGGCTGGCAGTAGAACTACAAGGTGACCGGTGGAGCCGGATGTGACGGAAGTGGTTCCTGTGTAGCCATTGTTAGCAGAGTCTCTCTGCGAGCTGGAGGAGGAGCTCCTGCATCAGCCAAGCGATGTCTGAGGCCAGCAATCTGCCACATAACGGAGAGGGGCCATACAATCCAAGCTGTGGAAGGCCTGTGGCTTCCTGAGGCTCCAGAAAGGAGACATATTCCAGTCTGTAGTTGTCTGTATACCCCGGAGCCATCCTCCTCTGGACTGCAGGTGGGATATATGGCAATTAACCTGTGTGCTATTCTCTGGAGGCAGCCACAGTTGTGCTAGCAAAGTGATAAATCCGTCTCGAAGGACCATGAAAGAGTTGGGCTGCTCTGTATCCCACTGATTCATTTCCCGGTCAGAAGAATAAGGCAACCTCACAGAGAGCTACACATAGGGAACTTTATTTCCAGAGGACAAATGAGGTGAATGTGGTGTCGGGCCCCCTAGCAACCACCTGACCCTGGCAACCCATCAGTGGCCAGGTCACAGAGGTCACTGGGAGTTTGGGGAGTCAGTTTATGATCCTTCAGTCTCTCTGGCATTATTGGGGGATGGGTGGTGTGAGATGTGATTACAGAGGAACAGGACCACAAATACAATCTATCTAACCATATCAACCTATTTTGCACTGTGTCCTGATACAGCCCAACATTGACCTGTATGTATGGTTGTAATCCAGCGCTGACTTTGAAGTGTCTGTCACTGATAACATCCCTTCTGTGGGTTGGAACCCTGCAGTCTGCTCAGCTCTGATTGGCACCTTGTTGTGCTGGATCATCCCTTGTTCTCGCGTCCATCTGCGGTGACCTAGAGCAGGACCAAGATGCCCCTGTGTTATCACCACCCCCACCACCGCCCTCTTCCCCCGCATCTGTTCCTTTACTTTCTTTCCTCCGTGGAATGCTAAAAAAAAGGCCAAACAAACACACAGAGGCGGACAATTTGTCTCCTCCGTCTCTCCCGTTTCTCTCAGGTTGGTGTCAGTTACCTGGGTCCATATTATGCTTCAATCTGGCGAATGGCTGTCAAGTTGAAAGGAACATCCGTGACTTGGTACCTTTGAGATCAGTGGAAGCTGGTGGGTGGAGCTATAGGAGGACACGCTCATTGTAATGGCTAGAATGAATAAATGGAACGGTATCAAACATTCAGAAACCACATGTTTGACTCCGTTCCATTCATTCCATATTAATGTCCTCCTATAGCTCCTCCCACCAGCCATGAGAAGGCTGGTATCCTCTCATTTAATCATAATTGGGCATTTTGGGGAAGACATATGGAGGTGTGCCTATTAGTAAATCTGGACTCATAGCTCCTCATTTAACTGTAATTAAGTCACAGCAGATTTCTGGCTCGTACTGTGGAAGTAGATGAAACCACCTTAATTCTGTAAAGGGATTCATTGATGTCCCAGCTGCCTAACAGAGATAGTGCAAGAGTGCTTTATCCTATTCTGTCAGGGTTTCATTTTCTATTAGGTTTTCAACACAATATCTCTCCGGCTCTTTATTTGTTAATTAACATAACCTGTTATGATGTTAATCTGTATTGCACTATTGTAATTTAAAAGTTTTCAGAAGTTTAAATTTGAGCAACTAAATTGTTCAAATCTGTACAATTGAAACTAGAATGATTGGATATTATAGAGAAAATAACAGCACTTTGCACTTGCAAAGCATAATAGGTCATGAGCAAAATAAATTAATAATAAAACACATTAAGTTCTATGTCACTGGAAGAAAATGGCCATGACAGCTAAAACATTACCCTCTGGGTAAAAAGTGGATGAGTCAACATTGTTTGCACTGTATAGTGGGTCCCCTCTAAAAACAGAAATAAATAATTGGCTTTATTTACAAATTAGCAACAATGTCTCACCCCATGTTCAATAGTGGCCTTTTTCTTGCTCATTTTACGTTATTTGAACAAGATCGAATCCCCGAGCTGACAAGGTGAAAATATGTCGTTCTGCCCCTGAACAAGGCAGTTAACCCACTGTTTCTAGGCTGTCATTGAAAATAAGAATGTGTTCTTAACTGACTTGCCTAGTTAAATAAAGGTAAAAAAAATACAAAAATAATAAATGCTTTCATTAATAAAATAATGATAAAAATACTCTTTCAAAATGCCGATGTTTATTTAGTTATGGATCCACAACGAATTACTATGGGAATAAATATCACTGAATTACAGAAATATCTTCCAATCCTCTATATGTAATTATTGGCGGAAAGTAATGTCATATTTTTCGATATACTGTAGACCTTCCGTAGGCAACATGAGTCTCACTAGTGTTGAGTAATGTGCTGTTAAAAGTGGTGTAGGTCTTATTTATTTAAAGAGCATATTGAAGTTAGAAGCAATAGGATTTGAAGCACAAGCCTACACCTATTTTAGCACCATTTCGTGCTGCTCTGAGACAAGCATGGGGATTGGTCTTGATAAATCAATGAGATTTTTATTTTCACTTAATCTCCGTTTGGATATTGGTTAGACTATAATAATAAAAAATAGAGTGCAGAAATGTTATGCTCTTAGTTTAACCTTTATTTAATTAGGGAAGTCAGTTTATAACAAATTCCTATTTACAAGGACAGCCTACTCCTTCCTCCCAATCGGGGAATTGAACCCCGGTCGCCCACGTGCCCTGCTCGCACGACATGGGGATTCTTTAGCTAAATAGCCCAGTACTGTACTGCCGACGCCACCTTGTACAGCGCCATATTTTCCATTCCATCCTAACAGAAGGGTTTTTTGTTTTTCTTGGAATAGAAACACCATAATATTAATCAAATTAATTAAGCAAGTACCAATCAAAATTTTGGACACACCTACTCATTCCAGGATTTTTCTTTATTTTTACTATTTTCTACATTGTAGAAACTGTATTTATTTACAAATTAGTGAGAATGTCTCACCCCATGTTCAATAATTGCCTTTTTCCTCGCTCACTCTTGGTTAGATGAAATCAAAATCTCCAAAATATCGTTACTTTTTAAACAAAATTATTATTATGATTATTAATAATAATAATTCATTTAGAATTATATAAAAGCCCCTTAGATATTCTCACAGATCCTAACAGAAAATGCCCCATAGATATTAATTTATAATACTCCAATCCTCTAAATGCAATTATTGGCGGTGAGTCACGTAATTGAAAAAAATATTTGTAGATATACTGTAGGCCTACAATAGGCGAAATGAGTATTGGTTACACTACAATTAGGCTGTGAAAACGTTATGCCCCTTAGATATTAATTTATGCTGTAGGCTACTCCCAACCGTCACATTGTACAGCGCAATATTTTCCATTCCATCCTAACGGAAACCCTGAGGATTTCGTTTTTTTGTTTCTCGGAATAAAAACACCATAATATTAATCAAATTAATTAAGCCAAATTTCTTAAAATCAATCCCATGTACTATGTTATTACAAAAAAAGGTTTATATTCTCTAATGCCAATATGGGAGACAATCAAATGTTTCTCAAAGTTGTCCTCTGGTGGTCAAACTAGCACTAACTGTCATTAACGTAAAAATGGCTGACAATTAAATCACGTGCCATAGAATACTGCAGCAGCAAGGTGTGCAGCAGTATGACACAACTTTTAAACAAGGCTTATATGAACATACTGTATCCATGATTTGTTATTGTCTCCCAAGTTCAAACCACAGTGTCTGGAGCAACTCCATTCCTTTTTAATTGAACCCTTATTTGCCATTTATGTTCATCGTCAACAGATATTTACAGCAACGATTTGGGGAAGAGTTGCATGGGAGAGGAGTGGGATTGGACAAACCAAGTGGAAGCTACACTCTTAGAAAAAAGGTTCCAAAGGGAAGAAACCACAAAATATTATAGTACCACAATGTGTTTTAGACCTGTATCTCCAGAATTGTAGTCAAAAGCCTTTTTGGTTCCAGGCAGAACTATTTTGGGTTCCATGTAGAAACCTATATGGAAAGGGTTCTATATGGAACACAAAAGTGTTCTACAAAGGGTTATCCTATGGGGACAGCTGAAAAACCCTTTTAGGATCTTGATAGCACCTTTTTTCTAAGAATTTAGAGATGATTTGTGACCATGTTCATATCAGCGATTCATCCCAATTCGAAAGAAAAGCTGCTAGTAACCTCAGCAAACAGAAGGCCATTGTCACATGAGATCTGCTCAAAGACCTGACCATTACCATCAGGTGAGCGGAGACGAGGAGACTTCTAATGGAGTGTTTAAACAGGGCCTTATCAGTAGTCCATGAAATTGTAGATAAAGTATACAGATAAGAGTGGAATCCTATCCGGCAGACCTGGGTTCAAACATTATTTGAAATCTTTCAAATACTGAGCATTTGCTCTAGCCTGCTTGGAATAACAGATGGCTGGGGGGTTGTAGTTTTGGGACTTATTGGTCCATTGAGCCAGGCAAGCTCAATCAAGCACATAAAAAGTTATTTAAAATAATCATATATGTTGCACCCAAGAATGTTATCAGGAGGTATCTAAACTTTAACAAGTTGATGATGAACCAGGTAGTATGAAGAGATCTTTATCACTTGGAGGAAGGGATCCAAATCTAATTATGAATCTGATCTAATGTATGTCCTGCATATTGAGAGCTTGGAGTTAGGAAACAAAAGACGCATCATGTTTTTTATTGGCATCACGAATGCAAGTTTGTATGATCGGCATGTGTCAAATAAGTGTGTTGGAAGCTGTAAAGCCTTGATGGTTAACATGCCTATGGCATACAACATAATAATTTCTAGACAAGGTGTTGTTCATTGTTAACTTCTTGCGGATTAGTGGGACGCTACCGTCCCATTTCGACAATTTCCGGTGAAATTGCAGAGCGTCAAATTCAAATTAAATTACTATAAATATTAAACTTTCATGAAATCACAAGTGCAATACATCAAAATAAATCTTAACTTGTTGTTAATCCAGCCGCCGTGTCAGATTTCAAAAAGGTTTTACGACAAAAGCAAACCATGCGATTATCTGAGGACAGATCCCAGCACACAAATGCATAACAAATCATTTTCAACCAGGGAGTTGCGACAAGAAAGTCAGAAATAGTGATATAATATATGCCTTACCTTTGAAGATCTTCTTCTGTTGGCACTCCAAAAGGTCCCAGTTACATTACAAATGGTCATTTTGTTCGATAATGTCCTTCTTTATATCCATAAAAACTCAGTTTAGCTGGCGCGCTTCAGTCAATAATCCACTCGGTTTCCCTCCTTCAAAATGCATACAAAATGAATCCCAAACGTTACCAATAAACTTATCCAAACAAGTCAATCAACGTTTATAATCAAACAATAGGTACCCTAATAAACTATAAAATTTAAGACGGAGAATCGTTATTGTCTTTACCGGAGAAAAATTTCAAAGAACGCACTCTCATTCACACGCTTGGAAACACTACAGCCAAAATGGGAGCCACCTAGAAAAACTACAATTTCTGGCTAATTTTTCCAAAAACCAGCCTGAAACTCTTTCTAAAGACTGTTGACATCTAGTAGAAGCCCTAGGAACTGCAATCGGGCACGATTTCGCTCTATTATAAAAGTGCCAGCCATTGAAATCAGTGGTAGGATGATTTTTTGTAGGGGGGGGGGGTGGATGGTTTGTCCTCTGGGTTTGGCCTGCCATTTCAGTTCTGTTATACAGACATTTTAACAGTTTAAGAAACGTTAGTGTTTTCTATCCAAATATACCTATTATATGCAAAACATAGCTTCTGGGCCTGAGTAGCAGGCAGTTTACTTTGGGCACGCTTCTGGGCCTGAGTAGCAGGCAGTTTACTTTGGGCACGCTTTTCATCCGGACGTCAAAATACCACCTTCTATCCCAAAGAAGTTAATGGTATACATTTGGATGCACTGCCTGTAAGGGGAGAGAGATGTTGATGCGCTTCACATGATCATATACCCTAAGAGGTTTGAGGGTCCAGTAAGAGCATTGCATTATTGGATGTTACAGTACATTTCATGGTCTAGTGGAGGTATTGAAGTAAAGGCAGAACATGATTCTTCTTGGTAAAGGAGGAGGAAAGGAGGTTGTTAGGATAAAGCAGGATGATTGCCACTAAGAGTATAAATAATGTTATTTTCTTTGCTTAAAAAGAATGTCAGAGGTGGAATATAGAATGTGTATGGGGAGCAGGGAGGGACAAACTCCAGTGAAAAACAGTGTAAACTCCCCTGAAAACATCTCATACTGTACGCATATGTACCCCTGATAAAGCTCAGATTGCACCCAGCTCCCTCCCTCTGATGTGGAGTTAGATTATGACTGTGGCAGGAGTGCGGGTGGCACAGCTTTGGTGGGAAAAGCAGAACTTTTAACTTAGTCTGACCAGATCAAAGAGTGGGCGGGGTCACTCTGTTACATCATCAGGCTAAACCTCCCTGCTCTGACATCACTGACTTCTCTCCTCCTTTGGCCTTCACTACCTCTTTCAACTCTTCTGCCAGTGCTGTAGAGAGTTGAGGTTGCGTCCAGAAAAGGGATGAATCGCTAGCACTAGCCAATGTCCTTTTTCCACCCCGATACTGTCATTGCAGGAATTACAAATTAGAATAATAGGCTGTCCAGACAGGTTCTACATCAAACGGGTGCACATCGTGTCTATTCTGTTTCTTGGCAGGGTATGAAAGGAGAGTTAACACTGGAAACTCATCTTCCCAGCCAAGTAAACTCAGCCGTTAGCAGACAGGCAGGGATTGGATGATCCCACTGCCTCACTGTAATGGAAAAGACATATTCAAGTGAAGATAAAGAATGGAAGAGGAATAGTATATCTAGCCTCCAGATTTAGGCCACAGTGTGAAACTAGTATTATATTTAATTTCCCTCAAACCCTAGTTCTCCTAATCTCCAAAAATGTGTTAATTGAATTTATTGAGAAACTCAGCTCTTTTAAAGTTTGCTTCAATTCCAAAAGCTTCTGACCAGTTGCTTTGAACCTCTCTCCCTTCTCATTTTAAATTAACTTCACGGATTAGTTAACCCTTGTTAACTACCTAATTACTTCTCCCCATTCAAACAATCAGGTTTCACCCCCCTGGACATCTAGAAAGGGGAAATTAGGATCAAGCAGGTTCCTCAGGCAGACTCCTCAGTTCTTAGACGATGTATTGATGAACCTTAAGGCAACTCCAAGGGTAAAATCCCCTCAGAGAGAAGAGATGGATGGTTAGAGAGGGGCGAGTGATGGCGGTGTTTTTATTAGTTTCTCCTCCCCAGCGAGAGATGCTTTGCCGTTCTCAACCACACATGAATAATAAATGCTCGGCCAACATAAACCGACCTCTTCCTCTGTCCATTACGTCAGATGATGGATCTGTTTCACTGGAGCTCAACAGTGCACACCTCGCTCTAAACATTGGCGCTGTATTGATTCATTGACACTTTTACTAGCCTGCCAAGTCATAGGGTCCCATCCAATCGTCATAATTTAGCCTACATTTAAACCAATAACTATTCTAGAAACCGTTTCTTGAGAGTGGTATCCGTTAGTCCACGGTTAATTCTGCTGCATGAACTAAACTAAATTCCTGTAGCTTCACAGGACATAAAGTGACTGGGTTTAAATTGTATGTTGGGTTGACTGGTTATCAGGCACATTCATGTTGTTCAGTCATAATATTCAAATTGCATGTTGTCTTAATGGTCTTTAAATGTTGGGAAAGCTTTTATTTTATCCCTAATATGTATCTGCCATTGCTGTCTTTCTCAAGTCACTTTGCTTAGACCTTCAGCGAAGTAGATATCTTGAGACTTGAGAGAGAAGAAGTGCTGCAATAGATCCCCTGCCATGTTCTTGCCCACACTGGGTGATAATGTTCATTTCTCAGTTTTTCAGACGCACGAGAAGAAGACAGTTTCCTGGTTCGGTCCGTCTTTAATATCCTTCTGTGCAGAAGGTTATTCATATCAGAGCCGTGATCCACATCCAGCAGCACAGGGTTTTAGAGGATGTTAATTGGCTTCTGAGATTAATATCCAAACTTGGCTGCTGATATGTGACTTGTGACAAGGCCCAGTATGTGGCAGTCCACACAGATCAGGAATACATCAAGGCTCCTTAATTAAACCATGTCTATAATTCTGGAGATACAGGTCTGAAACACATTGTGGTACTATAACATTTTCTGATTCAGAAAGGGTTCAATGTCATGCAAGTCTGTATAACTTCTGCATGCGTCCACACACATCAGGATTATGTAAAGGCTCCTTATTAATAACACGAGTAAAGCATTTTGTCATGTTATAACATACTTTTATGATTCAGAGCGGGTTCATTGTCAAGAAGGTTAGTATAATTCATTGATGCTATCAGCATTCGTACACACAGATCAGGAATTAATCAAGGCGTTTTAATAAAATCATTTCAAATAAAATAAAATAATTACAACGATTCTGGAGGTACAAGACATTTTCAAATAATAACATACTGTCACGGCTGTCGTTGAAGAAAGAAGCGGACCAAGGCGCAGCGGGTTGCGTGCTCATCATTATTTTATTTATATTAAAGTGAACACGAAAACAAGAAACAAAGAACGACAGACCGACAGTTTCACAGGCTAGAATAACAGCAGTGCAAAATACAACTACCCACAAACAACCAGGTGAAAACAAGCTCCCTATATATGACTCTCAATCAGGAACAACGATGTACAGCTGTTCCTGATCGAGAGCCACACAGACCAACAAAGAAATATACAAACTAGAAAAACCTACAATACCAAAACAAGAACATACACCAAAACCCCGGAACACATAAAACACCCCTCTACATACACATAACCCCCGAACTACATAAAACAAATACCCCCTGCCACGTGCTGACCAAACTACAATAACAAATAACCCCTATTACTGGTCAGGACGTGACACATACTTTGTGATTCAGAAGCGCTTCAATATTTGGCAAGTCTGTATAATGTTTCTTCAGAATTCATAATGTCACTGACTTAGTAGTCCTTCAGCTGTCACATTGTTTTCTCTCCACTACCCTCAGGTCTGTCTGGTATGCATAACAATGACATACCTGGGGGTGGATGGCTTGTAGCTGTATCATAGCATCCTGTTTTATTTAATTATTGTGGGTCGAGGGAATGTGAGCTGAAAAACTCTCCAGAGCTGGGGGCATGCCACGTCAAACTCATCTCAGCGTGTCCGACTCCCCCTGGCAGGACAAAGGGCAGCTCATGGTCGACAGCGACCTATTCCCTCATAATCAGTTTCTCAACGACTGCTTAGTGCGGAATGAAGGCAGCTGCCCATCTCTGACTATTTTTCCAATGGGATTGACACCGTGGTCGGTGGTTATCTCCCGCTATAGAGCCAAAATGGATTCCCAGGGAGAAACCGAAGGGAGAGGCTCTCCAAAGCTACTTCACACACTGTTACACACCACTATTAAAGCTTAGAGAATGAATCTTCTCCCTTCTCATCCTCTTCAGTTGTTCCGGCTCCCTTGTCTTCCCTTCCATCTCCTCTAGATCTGCAGGAAAGCCGGCGAAGCTGACAACCGTTGATTATTATACTTCCAGGCTGTCAATCAGTTCTCTCGTTGCACAGTGAGGAGTTGATTGCCTTCGCCTTGGGACACTACAGAAAAACCCCAGGGAGATATGTATTACTATATTACATAGAATGGAAACTGCTGTAGATGACTGTGCCTTGTTTTGAAATCAAGGGAGAAATCATTGAAGGTGTAAATATGTTGCTTTGTAAAAAGTGTAAAAGTTGGTGTGGATACTAACTGTTGATTTATGTCATGTTCAGGTTTACGTTAAAGCATAGTACTGGGGAAATGTAAGATAAACCAACTTCCTATCTAGCTTCTGTGTGATTACCATAGTTTTAGTATACACTGAGTGTACAAAAGATGTCAACTGTTAAATCCACTTCAATCAGTGTAGATGAAGGAGATAGGTTAAAAATGGATTTGAAAGCTTTGAGGCAATTAAGACATGGATTGTGCCATTCAGAGGGTGAATGGGCAATACAAAATATTTAAGAACCATTGAACGAGGTATGGTAGCAGGTGCCAGGCGCAACGGATTGAATGTGCCAAGAACTGCAACGCCGCTGGGTTTATCGCGTTCAACAGTTTCAAATTAAATCAAAATCTAAATTTATCTGTGACCTGCGCCGAATACAACAGGTATTCAGTGAAATGCTTACTTACAAGCCCTTAACCAACAATGCAGTTAAGAAAAAAAAGTGATAAGAAAGTGTTTACAAAAATTTACTGGAGTAAAATAAATAAATGACAAATAATTAAAGAGCAACAATAAAACAACAGTAGCGAGGCTATATACAGGGGATACCGGTACAGACACAATGTGCGGGGGCACCGGTTAGTCGAGGCACCGTGTGCATCAAGAATGGTCCACCACCCAAAGGACAACTTGACTTAACTGAGGCTGTTCTGAGGGCAAAAGGGGTTGCAAATCAATATTAGGAAGGTGTTCCTAATGTTTTGCGCACTCAGTGTAGACTCTTTGGATGTGGTAATCACATGGCAATCACCGGATTCTGATGTATGACATTACTATTTCCCTTTTCTCTAATGATGTAACTGTGAAGTGGAACTGTGAAAAGCTCTCCTGGAATCCATTGTGGCTCTATAGCGGGAGAACCACAGACCTTGGTGTCAATCCTATGGAGTTCAGAGAGTGGCAGCTGCCCTTATTCCCTACTAAGCAGTCATTGAAAAACTGATTATGAGGGAGTAGACCGGCATCGCCCACGAGCTGCCCTTTCTCCTGCTAGGGAGAGTTGGACACTCTGATATGAGTTTGACATGGCACGCCTCCAGCTTCGGGAACATTTTCCAGCTCACCTTCCCTAGACTGACCTTAATTAAATAAGACAGGACGTTATGACACAGCCACCCACCCGTAGATAAACAAGCGCACTGTAAACCTGACCTGCGAGTGAGTGAGTGAGTGAGTGAGTGAGTGAGTGAGTGAGTGAGTGAGTGAGTGAGTGAGAAAGAGTGTGTGAGTGTGAGTGTGCTGAACTGTACTGATGGACCTTGCTGGTATCCTACCCTACTAGATAGAGAAACTGAGTAACAATGACATGTTGACTGTGTCCCTGTCCACAGAGACACATACATGACAGTCTTTTACAGTAATGTACATATTTATACACTGACTTACCCCACTTTCCACATCCCTCTGGGTACAGATAAAGTGACAGATAATATGACATTCTTGTATTTAATTTAATTCAAAGATCTAACAGTATAAAGACCTATAAATATTCAGATTATATTTAGGGAGCGCAGCATTTTGAGCACAGTCAAAAGAAACACTTCAGCAAGCGGAAAATCTTTGTAAATCATTGTATTTGAACCCCCCGCTCTCTTCTCAGTCCAAATTGGATGTGAATCTCAGAAGCCAATTAACATCTTCTCAGACCCCGTGCCGCTGGTGTGGGTCACGGCTCTGATGATATGAATGTCCGTCTGCGTAGAATAATATTATTAAAAAGACAGACTGATCAAGAACCAGGAACTGGTATAAAAATTTTGAGTTGTTTCAGGAAGCTAGGCATATGTCGCACATCAATACTTCACAGGAGAAGCATTTGAACTTATTTTTATTTTTTTTATCAAAATGTGATTTTGGGCAGAAATGCCTTCTGGAACATGCGAACTTTCATATGCCATCTGTAAATACTAATAAAATTGTTAAATTACGAGCCTAGTTGGTTTAGCCACGGAAAATGCCAGGAACCTTACCCCTAGCCATGATTGGCTGAGAGAATGGATAGGCTGGACATGGTGGGAGACGAGTTAGGATTGGTCAGTAGCATGCTTCAGTCTATAATGTAAGCTGCTCAGTATGTTGATAATCCTTTCTACAGCAACTTTTTTGAAAGATATGTTAGCCATAGAGAACTACAAACGTTTTGCTGCTTTTATCAACAACATTGATGCCCTGAATTTAGCAGGCGCTATCGATAGAGATCAGTTGAAAAAAGTTGATGCGACTTTCTGCACATGCTACGGCCAGTGTGAACCAGAGTGACTTGACACAATGCTGGCCAAACAAGTAGCTACAAACAAAACTGAGTTAAATGGTTCCTTCCTGCCGTGAGGCTTTCATCCATGTATATGGGTAAAAGTCTATTTACATTTTTTTATATTGGACTTTTCTAATTTTGTCAATTGTTTTCATTGAAAGTTAAAGGGTACTGTTAGCTAGCTAGCAAACATTAGCTTTCTGTCTCGCTAGCTAACGTTACATGTATGATCTGTGAAGTTATATTATTTGTATCAGAAATCCATTTGAATTGTTAGTTAGCTAGCTAACATTGAGCCAAGTTGGTTAGCTTTAGCTACCTGCAGATTCATACTACATCTATGACAATCAGTTTGTATTGGCAGTAGTATGAGTTAGAATTATGCCAGTTCATTGTTTAGCTAGCTAGCTAGCTACATATCTAAATAAAATACTTCACTTTGCCAGGTGATTACATGAGCCATCAAGTTAGACAGGTGTGTCTTGGGGTGATTATGGCCATCTATTGTATTTCATGAACATGTGTACATGTCTAGACAATAGGGACCCATCCACTTAGCTAGATGTGGCTGGGGGGTGGTTATAGCATTTCTTTCACTTGACCCTTCAATTTAGACAAGTGAGTCTGGGTATGCGTCATCTAATAATTATTAAATATTTGTAAAATATTTTTATCTGGACCCTTTCTTTTATGCATGGAACAATTATACTGTATTGTTTACGCCTTCTGTATCCTGTGCATGTGACAAATATATTTTGATTTTATTTGATATAGTGTGTGTTTACCAGAGATGATAGTCTGCAGAACAACATGACCTGCACCAAAGAGTAGGATATAGGCCAAGGAATAGATAGTGTTTTTTTACCTGGTTTTTCCTTATTGTAGGCTACTACTTTCACCATTTTTAGTCTTGAAAGCTTTGGTTGTTTACTTTACTACCTTACTCACTCTGTTTAGCACATGGCCTCACATGTGAATCCTTAAAGAGATGGGTGGGGCTAAGGCATAAGAGGGTGTGAACGATGTTGAATGGGTGTAGACAAAGTGCTCTCCAGTAGGTGTACTAAAACATTCAAGGTCCATTTTATCAGAAGTGGGGTTACAATTTTATCAATGTTCGAAGCAGAATTAATAACCCATTGTTCCTCAACTGCATTGTATACAATTTCTGACTCTGATTTTCTCCTTTCATCCAAAGTAAAAAAAAAATACACCATTTCAAATGTTGCTACATAGGACCGAATCCAGGTGGTGGGTCAAAAATGTTGAAGAAATTGTCAAAGAACTTTAGTAACTTTTCCAGATTTTTTCTGGAAAAGTACCTCTTGTCACGATCATGACAAAGCAAAATAGAAGGAAGTATGTTGTACTGACAACATTACTGTAGTATACTGTAGTATTTACTGTAGTGTTTTTGTGGACATTACTGTAGTATTTACTGTAGTGATTTTGCAAGAATTACTGTAGTATACTGTTTCATTTACTGTAGTATTTTTGAAGAATTTACTGTATTTTTTTTCTGGACATTACTGTAGTATTTACTACAGTGTTTTTGTTTTATTATCTTTGACATATAAGTGGGGGCTTTCTCCTTGGGGAAACCTACTGGACAAATACTAAAAGAGAAAATCATCCATAACATGTAAGTATGAATGGGGTCTGAACAGATAGTTCAGAGCTTCTGCTCTTTTCTATAAGCTGTAAGTAAGTAAGTTAGTAAGTAAAGGGACTTGGGCCTTGCAGGGATAGCTCAGGGCTTCCTGCCATTTTCTACCTCTCTTCTCAGTGGGTCTGCGTTGTCGAGGGTGAGGTTTGGCAAGGGACAAGGGGGATGAGGGTTGGAGTTCTCCTTTTGTCTTCTGCAACTTGATTTTAGTGAAAACAAACTTAATTGGATAATTAAATGTAGCCTAAAGAAGAAAAAGAAAGAAAAAAAGAAAGAAGAGGGAGGGGTTACGAACCCAGTTTAGGTTAAGGGTTTGGAGGGTAGGGAATAGTAAACGGACCCAGTTTATGGAAAGGGTTTGGGTTGGGGGAGAGGTTTAATATCGTTATAGAATTTTTCATAATATTAGGGGATGGAAACATGCTCTTTAACATGCAGGGAATCTGGCAGCCTTTGTGGTCCTCTATAAGTGGGTAAAAATACCAGCGGGAGTATAAGCAGCAATTTAAAAGTGGGAAAGGTTATGACATGGTAATAACACAATAACGTGATAATGTGTTAACTTATTAAAAGTTGTTAAAGCCACAAAATGTTATGCTCAGAAAAAAAATGAATATTTTAAAGCACGGAGAGGGGGGTGCTTGATAAAACTCTGGGACGGTTTTGTTGTTCCTCTTGAATCATCGGTTTCAAAGATGGATTTTCAGCCGACCTGATGACAAACTTCCACCCCAGAACAGCCCTGCCAGTTTGTGTGAGTATTGATTATCTGTGTGACATCCAGGAACTTGGCTATGGGAGTGGTCTGAAGTGTCTGCCCATAGAGAGTGAGGTTAACGGTTCTGTTTGTCTTTCTTGTCCTGGAGAATAAAATTGTGTTTCAGCACTGTTACTTTTGAGTGGTTTGTGTTGCCGTTTAACATGTTAACTTTTTGCCAGAAGGTTTTGGGGTTTGGATCTGGGTTTAGTTCTTGATAAAAATCTTACCCAGTGGTTTTCTTTTTTTAAAGCCAGTAATGTTCTAATTTGGGTTTGTTGCTGGTTCTTTTATTTTTGTTTCCTCAGAGCTGTACTTCATGTACTCTCTTTGTGCCTACCATTTCAGCTGGATGAGGCAGAGAATGTGAGGGCGGGAAGAGATTTGGGACATTTCAATTGGCTTTGAGGTTTAACAGAGGACTCCAGCAGCGAGAAGAATCTGGTCCAGGGTTCAGGGTCACAGGGAGGCAGGTCAGAGCTCTTGGTGGATAAGCTACAGAGAACACAGTATTGCTATATACTTGGCATGTAGGTTTAAGACTCATGGGTGGCACAAATTGGGATATGGGAGAAGGGAATGGGCAGAATATATGCAACTTAAATATTAGCATATCAATTCAGTGTAGAATTACTATAGTATTTTTTCATGCGGGTATGAGAGTGTTAACCATGATTTATTCCCATAAATAAAATGATCGTATTCATGGAATGATTTCCAGCTTTCCTCCATGCAGTGTTCATTTCATCAATGAAAACTGTTCCGGAAATATTTGTCCAAATCATATTTTTCAGCGACAATTGACGAGATGATAACTGACTAAACAGACTCAGAAAAACTAAACAAAAATATTTTTAATTTCGGTTGATGAAAACAAGATGAGACAAAAGAGAGATTTAGAGCTTGTCAGTGTTATTTGTTTGACCCATTCAAAAGCATGCATGACATTAGCAGAATTGTAAGGCTTTCTCATTGCAGTGATGCAATGCTGTTAGTGGAAAATAAAAACCATGCCCAAGTCATTCCCGAGTGACCTCTCTGCCCGGCAACTGTTCCCTAATCTGGCGGCAACAAATCATTGATAAGGCACACGCCATGGCTACTCTCCCAGTGGTACAAGCTCAGGGTAGAAAAAAGGGGCGATGTTTGGAGCCACTTTACTTATCATGTAGATTCAAACAAGACCGAATGCAAAGTTTCCACAGAAGTAGACAGCATTTGCACCCACACGTTGACAGGGAAAAAATAACCTGAATAGACGTCTGAATGCGCATCATCCCAACATACACACTCAGGTATATACACTCTGCCACTACTTATGACTTTGATTGCGACCCTTTGAATTGGCTGTGTAGGTAAATGTTTAATTTGTCGCATCAGTGCGAGCTGAACATTAATTACATGGTCACATCACCAAGGTTATTATAGCAAACAAAAACATGAAACTAAAATAAAAACAAACATTTGAAAAACTATTTAGTATACTGAAATAAAATAACTAAAAACATTTGAAAAATTAAAACTATACTGAAACTATTATCTTTGACAACAAAACTAAGTAAAAGTAATATTAAAGATCAGAGTATTTTTTTATCTACTAATTGGTGTTGAAAAGGAAATGAATATGCATGTATGTAGATGGTTTTCTTTCATTGATCCCTATTCTGAACCCATTCTCTCAATATATATTCTAGTAAAGTGAATTCGGAAAGTATTCAGACCAACTTGACTTCTTCCACATTTTGTTACGTTACAGACTTATTGTAAAATTGATTAAATCGTTTTTCCCCCCTCATCAATCTACACATAATACCACATAATGACAAACCAAAAACTTTTTTTTACATTTTTGCAAATTTATAAAAAAATCAACAACTTAAATATGACATTAACATAAGTATTCAGACCCTTTACTAAGAACTTTGTTGGAGGACCTTTGGCAGCGATTACAGCCTCATGACTTCTTGGGTATGATGCTACAAGCGTGGCACACCTGTATTTGGAGAGTTTCTCCCATTCTTCTCTGCAGATCCTCTCAAGCTTCATTAGGTTAAATGGGGAGCGTCACTGCACAGTTATTTTTAGTTCTCTCCAGAGATGTTCGATCGAGTTCAAGTCCGCACTCTGGTTGGGCGACTCAAGGACATCCTGTGTTGTTTTGACTGTGTGCTTAATGTCGTTTTCCTGTTAGAAGGTGAACCTTCGCTCCCCATTCTGAGTTCCTGAGCACTCTGGAGCATGTTTTTATCAAGGATCTCGCTGTACTTTTCTCCGTTCTTCTCTCCCTCAATCCTGACTAGTTTCCAAGTACCTGCCGCTGACAAACATCCCCACATTATGATGCTGCCATCACCTTGTTCCACCATAGGGATGGTGCCAAGTTTCCTCCAGACATGACGCATGGCATTCAGTTCAATCTTGAACATCACAGCCCGTATATATATCTGAAGGATATGCATCTCATTAGTTGTAATTACAATACATCAGAAGCTTCGGAAAATGTTTTTTGAAACACGTTCTGTGTGACATCAGTGTCAACATTTACGCTATGAGGATGAAAATTACCCTCTTCTTTGCAAGTAGGCATGGCACTGAGTGCATTTTTTTAATCAACTTCACGGTGTCTGTTCTATTTGCATATATTATGTGGATGTGTTAGGTAAAAACAATGACATGATGGTAGTGATGATAGTCTCTAAAATTCATTCTTTCATTTGCAGGAAAGGGTTACACTTGTGTAATCATTTTTTTTCTCATATCAAACAGCGTACACACCATAGACACATACAACAATGCGAATGTATATACTGTACGTATAAATCATGTAAGTACAGACAACAATAGCAACTATGGGCCTATCTCTTTGTTTTGTTGATTACCATCTAGCATTGTTAGAATCTTCTCACAGAAAGGTGATGACATCACACAGCAACATTGTCTGAGGGAAGGTCACGCACCAGTCAAAGCGATCCATCATTTGGTGCAACAGAGGAAGACTGGGTTTATGTTGGCTCTGTATTTATTATTCATGCACCGTTTACGAGAATGGCCTGCGAGAGGAGCGGAGACAAATATAAAGCCTTCCATCACTCTCTCTCATCCCTCACTGAGGGGATTTTACCCTTGGAGTTGCTTTAAGGTTCATCAATACATCGACGTCCTAGAACTGAGAAGTCTCCCTGAGAAACCTGCTTCCTCCTCGTTTCTCCTTTCTGGGATGTCCTGACTGTTTGAATGGGGAGATCTGATTTGGCAGTTTACAAGGGGTTACCGCTCTGTTAACTTGATTTAAAGGAAGAGAAGAGAGTGGTTCAAATGCAACTGTTCAGAAACAGTTTTGAATAGTTTACATTTATAAAAGCTGTGTCTCACAGTAAATTCAATTAACACATTTTGGGAGATTACGAGAATCAGGGTTTGAGGGAAATAAAATATAAAACTAAACACTATGCCCTAAGTCGGGATGCTGGATATACTATTTCACTGCCATTCTTTTTCTTTGAATATGTATTTTCTATTACAGTGAGGGAGGGAGATCAGCCGACCCCTGCCTGTCTGCTAACGGCTGAGTTAACTTGGCTAGGAAGATGGATTTCAAGTGTTAACACTCCTTTCATACCCTGCCAAAAAAACAGAATAGACACGTTGTGCATCAGTTTGATGAACAACCTGTCTAGATGACTTAATATTCTAATCTGGAATTCCTGAGATGACAGTATCGGGGTGGAAAAAGGACAGTGGGTAGCGCTAGCGATTCATCTCTTTTTCTGACACAACCTCAACTCTCTACAGCACTGGCAGAAGAGTTGAAAGAGGTAGTGAAGACCAAAGGAGGAGAGAAGTCAGTGATGTCAGAGCAGGGAGGTTTAGCCTGATGATGTAACAGAGTGACCCCGCCCACTCTCTCTGCATCTCCACACCTTTCTCCATTTCCTCTTGCGTCGTGCGTCACTCTTTGATCTGGTCAGACTAAATTAGAAGTTCTGCTTTTCCCACCAAAGCTGTGCCACCCGCACTCCTGCCACAGTCATAATCTAACTCCACATCAGAGGGAGGGAGCTGGGCACAGACTGAGGTTTATCAGAGGGTAGGCCGACATGTGCTTCAGTTTCAGAGAATCTGTGTTGTTTTGGTCCCTGTAGTTTTGGGGAAATTGTAGGATGACTAGGGCCACTTAGACTAATGTAAGAGGAGCTACAAGGGATGTAAACATGTGTAGCGGATGTGAACCAGCTAGTTAGAACTAGTGTAGCATCATGCTGTCACGTCTGGAGCCGTAAGATAGCCTGATTTTCATGGGTCACTCGTATTGTCTGGGAAGCAGGGGGCATTGTGGGTACATAATCATGGAAGGGTTAGTATGGGGAAGGACAGCCTCCAGTACAAACAAGCACACACAAACAACTCCACCATTACCATTTGTCAGTTGTTTGTCTTTTGCACTAGACGGTGAAGGATGGCATCCTTCTCATGATGTTATACCTGACGCTCTCTCTCTCTCTCGGGCGTTTGATGTCCATACACCCTGTATACTATTAGCTCCATTTACTTTGCACTGAGGGGAACTTTTATCTACACCAGCACTATTTCCCCCCGACCCCCTGCCTCCTCCCCTCCATCTTTCCTCCCCCCTTTACAAGAAGTCAAGGTTGTTCTGCTTTAGTATTGCGATAATGCAGCTGGACCATGAAATGTGACATCCTCTTAATGTTGGAGCTTTAAAAGACCTTCGCATCCCCCAGGGGGTTGACATTATCGTTCCCATTTGCATATCTCCAAGAACAGAGGGGAAAAAAATACACATATCTGTCTCTGAGTTCATGGTCCATGCCTTATTCAGCCAAGGAAGAAAAGAGAGATGTCCCTGAACTATATAATCATCTTAGCACACCTCTTCATCTAGAGACGCTCCACTTTGAGCATTCTCTTTGAATATCAATGTCTTTCTAAGCCATGTATTTTCTGTACAGCTAATTGAAACACTCTCTTCACTGTGACCAGGAAGTGTGAACTATGGAGAGCCGTGAGGGCCATAATAAATGAAGACCTCTGAAACCTGACAAGTGATTGACATATCAAGGTCAGCTATTGTACCGCTTTGCAAACCTGCAACTCCAAGGTTGTGTCCCAAATGGCACCCTAATCCCTATATAGTGCATTACTGTTGAACGGAGTCCTATGGGCCCTGGACTAAAGTAGTGCAAGATATATTGGGAATAGGGTGCAATTTAGTATGCATCTCCAGCCTACAGATAAGGCTTGGAGGGATTCCCACACCAAAAAAGAAAAGTCACCATTTTCTCAGTTTCTCTCAATTTTCACATCTGGTCATGGGCAGACCTGAGGGCAGACATCACGTCACTTTGTTGCTTTTTGTGCTGATGTCACTGAGTTGTGCTGAAGTTTCCTAGATGCGGTCACTGTTACATGTCACGGCCCCCTTCTCAAGAGTCCTAAGGGACGTGGGTGAAAGTGTAACAACAGACGGTCCCAGTTTGACTAAGAAATATGAAGGTTCAATATGACATAATGCCCCATAGTTATGCAAGAGTACCTCAATTATGTTCCTCTTTGGGGAATTTGTTTTCTATCCATGTGCAGTATCCATCCATCAACATTAACATGGAGGAGGAGACCTACCAAGGGTGAGACTCAGGTAATAAGTGCCGGTCCAGGTGCGGGCTTGCCTGATTGCGTTAAAATGCTCTTTTATTTCATTCAGTTGGTGCCACTGCCTAAGGTGTGTGTGAGCCAACCAGGCCAAACCCTCAAAGAATCTGCTGAGTTAACAATTCCCTAAAAGGATATTTTGTTTGGTTGGGGCCTTTGGCTTGTTCAATCCTGCCATGAACGCTTCTGGGTTTGTGGTGAAGATGGTTGAAATTGTTATCACTGCAAATTCCACATCCAATCCCATACACACACACACACACACACACACACACACACACACTACATCAACACTCCCACACACACACACTACATCAACACTCACACACACACACACACACACACACACACGGACACTCACACACACACTTTTACACTCATCATTGCTGCTGCTACTCTGTTCTTAATTTGACTCAAATTATTATCTATCCTGATGCCTAGTCACTTTACCCTGCCTTCATTTACATATCTGCTTCAAATACCTCATACTTCTGCACATTGATCTTGTACTGGTAATACCTGTATATAGCTGCACATTGATCCAGTCTTGTGTATTTTATTTTTAAACTGCATTGTAGGGAACGGCTCGTAAGCAAGCATTTAACGGTAAAATTTACACCAGTTCTATTCATGTGACAAAGAAATGTTTTTTGATTCAAATTGATATCTTCCCATTTTAGATTAGTTTATGGGTAGACCTATATCTTTAGCATAATTGGTGTCAGTTCACTGTCAAATGCCTAGCCAAATTATAAAAACCTTAATTGAAATGAATGACTATAAATTAGTGAATAGGAAGTTTAATTTGGCTGGACTGACCGCATTGAAATTAATTTGACGGCAACCCTAACCTTTTCCTTCCACTCCTTGTCAACTGAACACTGTGGTGCTTAATCCTTAACATGCTGACTAGACCGGGCACGTCCGTGCGTCCTCTTGCACCATCGTGCGCATGTTGATTTTGTCCATCCACACCAGACGTGATCAGGAGACAGGTTGAAATATCAAAATGAACTCATTCATTTAGAGACAGGTCAAAACACATGGAACATTCATTGACATTTAGCTAGCCTGCTTGCTGTTGCTTGCTAATTTGTCCTGGGATATAAACATTGGGTTGTTATTTTACCTGAAATGCAGAAGGTCCTTTGTAGAATTCTGACCCATTTTGAGTCACACAAAATTGTGTATTCTCTACTACGACAATTAATCCACATCACTAGTTTCTAGTAATCTCTCCTCCTTCAGTCTTCTTCTTCTGTGGACTTTATATGGCGGTTGGCAACCAACTTTAAGGTGCATTACCACCACCAACTGGACTGGAGTGTGGACCTCAGCTCATCTTTCATCACCCACGTGGGTACATGCTCCTAAAAGGAGTATTTCTGTCTGTAATGAAGGCCTTTTGTGGTGGAAAAAAAGTATTCTTATTTGCTGGGCCTGGCTCCCCAGTGGGTGGGCCTGGCTGCCAAGTGGGTGCTCCTATGCCCTCCCAGGCACTCCCATGGCCCAGTCATGTGAAATCCATAGATTATGGCCTAAAGAATTTATTTCAAATGATTGATTTCCTTATATGAACTGTAACTCAGTAAAATCTTTGAATGTGTTGCATGCTGTGTTTGTATTTGTGTTCAGTATAGTTTCACAGGAGGAGGCAAAAAATCTGCTGTGACTTAATTACAGTTAGATGAGGAGCTACCGTCCATATTTACCCACAGGCACAACCTCCATATGCACCAACAAATTGGTACAAGGAAGATAAATGTAGGTGCAACCAGACCGTATCTCATCTGTCATTTTAACGTTGGACAAAAGTCTGAATATTTCTATGATTCATAGGCCTTATCCCTGAGTAACTAGTGTAATCTAAGTAATTACTACATAATAAGATAGTAAGCACATTAAGTTATTAAGCAGTACTTGACACAATATACTCTGTGTTCCTGTCAATACCAATGACCCATTAAAACCAGGCAATGTAACGGGTCCAGGACGACAGTACTTCATGTCTTCAGGAAGGTGACAAGCCTAAGTCTACCATTTTCCCGTAGAGGTAAAAACCAGTAGCACATGCACGTGTAGCCTATCCCATTCTTGGAAAACAGAAGTAGCAGTGGTGAGTAGTATACAATTATCTGCACTTACACACCTAATACAATGCCACTACACGTCATTCCCTTGTGGTTAGTGTTACTTTTGGCAGCACTAAGACGATATCAAAGTAACACCAGTATGATGAAAGAGATGTAAGAATACCAGAAAGAGCACAGGATAGGATCTTTTTGTTGGTGCCTCCTGGTAAAGAGCTCCGCATAGGAGACATAAAGGAAGAGAACAGATGCAACCTCCTCGGGTAGGAAGTAAGCAGGGGAGGAGGGCGGTGGTGGTGATAACACAGGGGCATCTTGGTCCTGCTCCAGGTCACTGCAGATGGACGTGAGAACAAGAGACGATCCAGCACAACGAGGAGCCAATCAGCGCTGAGCAGACTGCGGGGGTTCCTACCCACAGCAGGGATGTTATCAGTGACGGACACGTCAACGTCAGCGCTGGATTACAACCATACACATTGGGACACCGAGCAGCAATGCAAAAGTGGGTCGATATTGTCAGAATGTTGTACTGACTGTTGGTTCATGGTATCGTGCAAAGGGGAAATTTGATCAGATGCTGTATCAGGAACCATTTCCATAAGCTATCTGTTTTATATAGCCTACTTGGCCGACTGTTGGTGGAGAAATCTAAGCACAATTAACTGCATAGGCCAACTGTCACTGAAATTAATGAGGATGGCACTGCGAGACACGCAAATGGAGAATGACCTCTGTATGATGGCGGCGCAGCACTCGCAGAGACGGAACACACACATCACATTCATCATGTGCGAGATTCATTTGCATATTTTTATTGCCTGTATTTGTCAAGCCGGTAGAATCCATAATGCCGATGTGACGCTGCATTCTTTAATAATGGTCTACATGGGGTTGCATATTTCACGAGCACAGACGTCTCCGAAGGCCTCCGAGGCAGAAGTGCCACGGTGAATCGTATTTCAGTTCCTTCAAACGAGAAACTCAACTGCTAATTTGCGTCTGTGGCCGATGGAGCTGCAGGTCTAGGGGTTCTATGCAAAGAGTATTCCGACAATTTAACTGGTAAACACCTGTAGCCATTCCCTAATAATAAACAGTCATAATTCCATCGTTGAGCTCATCTGACAGAGTAATTCCAACTTGAGAAATCATCTTTTAATAGCAGAACCATTTTTCCATTGTTTTAGCCATGCTGGGTTTTCCACAGTAAGCCGGGATAGAAACAACAGATCTGCCTCACGGGACCTTATGGGGCATTGAATGGAGATGTGAGAAAACCTTGTCTTTATCTGCTATCCCCGGATCCTTTGCCTGCAGGCATTTTTTTCTACCACCTTGGCTTCGGCCCACTCACTCCACAGCAGTCTAGAACCCTTTGCAACTTTCGCCTCCATTGCAGGGCCACAGAACAAACAGGCAGCTTGACCAAACCAACAGCATTTGATGCAGCATGAAGGCTTTTTCAGGAAGTGGCAATCAAGGGAAGGGAGGGAAACAGGAGTGCATTGGGAGAAGAAGAACCCTCCCAGGGTTGATGCCTGTGGAGACTGGCGGAGACTGACAAGGCATGGGGAGGAGGTGGAGGACGTGTGTTACAATTGATTAGCCTCAAACCAACTGTGTGAAAGACCACTTGTCTTCCAGCTAGGCAATCGTTGGTGCTGTGGTTTACATGGTGTTGCGGTATCACACACAGACAGAATGGGAAAGGTTTGGTCTCTCATCTTGTCTTATCTCAGATATTGTGGTTTCTGTTCAATAGTGTGCTGATTTCAAAATAACTGTGGATAATTTTTTTTAATTTCCTCAGGGAATTTTGACATTTTCCACAAATCCATTTACAGTAGATTTCCACGTGACACAGATTTCAACAGTCCGCATGATATTGACAATATGATGCAACCTGTAATCGTAAAGCCAAAAAAGTGCAATCATACAGTCATATTCCAGCAAAATTCAATTCCATTTAATTCAATACAACTTTATTAATCCCCAAAACATCTACTAAAGGAAAAACTCCAGCTCCTCTTTGGCCATTTTCCAGCCCCTGTTAGCTGAGCCCCTCATGCCTCTGCAATTATGGGGATCATCCCAAATCACAGTGATGAATAGTAGTCTCCTCTGTATTCATGCTGGAGGCCGCCACCTCAGTGCGAAGTCATTAGTCCTGATGGATCCTGCTGCAGATCCCTGAGTCGACCTGAAGCTAATATGCCTAAAACACGTCTGCAGGCTGCAGTGATTTCCAATCAACTCACAAAGGAGCCCAATGAGTCTCGACGGTAGACCTTTTCAGAACTCTTGTGGTACTAGTTCTTGCTGTCATAATGTGTTTACAATGATCAATCAATTGGATCATTTTAGTACAAGTATTTTTGTCATGAGTAGCATTTCTTCCAGGCGAATCCAGCTAACACTTGAACCCAACATGTGCTGTACACTAGACTAATGAAATGAGAGAGAGTTAGAACTGCTGTTAGTTCCTGGGAATTGCAGCATCTGTCCTGTAAATCATTTGAATAGGATCAAGAAGGTGATTCCTTCTCCTCTCATCTCTTTCATCACTGAGTATGGTTACATGCACACAATAATGGGATTATTATGGAAAGTCAGATTAAGAATAGTTCGATTAAAACGTTTACCTGCTTTGCTAGAGGAACAATTTCCCTAATAATCCTTGTTTACATGGGCACATCTGAAATCGGCCTACCTGATGGTACTCTGAAAAAAAAGTAAACGTTCTACCACAGCGACCACGTTATTTCTGGGAAGAATACAGTATTTGATTCTGAGTTCGGACATATAAAGTTGGTATGTGAAAACTACTTCTAAGACACGTACATTCAGTTGTTCCAAACTCAATTCCCTCGCACTAGGGTGCCTTGCGCTACAAGTTCTGGCACATGCACAGATCAAATACACAGCTGGAATGCTGATTAAGGCATTTACATGTCCTAATAATTCGATAGATTGCTCAGAAAACCAGGTGTTTTAATCGCCATATGCTTACCGACTTTGACCTTAAGCCAATTAGGATAAGCAGAATAAGGTGTTTACATGACTATTGCATAACCTGCCTGCTGACATAATCATTTGAATGTCAAATTATTACTGTGCATGTAAACGTACTCACTGAGTCTCAATGCAGTATATCAAGGTTCAGCTCTATTTCTTAACAAGTCAGAAATCTGGCGGCCCAATCTCATACACACAAATTTCTGCACAATACCATAACTGAATGTGAACTGTTGTATAGTGTGTGCGTGTGCGTGTGTGTGTGTGTGTGTGTGTGTGTAACCTCATTGTTAGTACAGTAAAGGGTTCCATCCCAGACTTCTGCTCAGGAATGTCATTAATCACACTGTCTGGACACGTAACATCCAGATTCAGTTTATTTCTCCACCACAAACACAATGACTCTGCTTTGTTCTAGCAGCAGCCCAGTATGCCTTCACAGCAGGGTTTAACAATGCATTTTAAAACCTAGTTGTACATCAGACTGCGGTAAATAAAAACCAACTGATTTAATGCCAATGAGTCTGAGTCAGTGTGATGGAAATATTGGCCTCCATTCATCAAAGTGAAATCGTCCCCCATTAGTTAAGTGCCCGGTTCAATATCCTAATAGTCTCTTAATGTCAATTAATTTGTAGTAAACAAACTGCATCCCTTCAACCGCAGTCAGATTTATACCCTTAGATGCATCAAAGCTGTGATTGAACATGATTGGAGGAAAAATCACGTTTGACCAATCTAATACAGCCATACTTTTTACAGACCTGAAAAAAACCATTATGATGCAGGGTTACATCAGAATCACAGCTGGAATAGACCATTGTGGAATGTGGAATACCAACCACTAGCCCTGCTGAAGGAAAGCATTTCCTCTCAATGGCCCAGTTAATCCAAACTACCAGGTCACGGTTCACCACACCCAAATCCATTTACCTTCAATGGAGAATGTTGAAGTTGACATTAGATACTGACCTAAGGTCTGCTTTTCTTCCTTCTCCCTAATGGTTAAATGTAGTATTTGGGGAGTGTAAACTGGTTCTATAGCTTAGCCTATGGGATACTACTATCTGGAATGTTTTCAGTGCTGTCCTGCTCCTGTGATTGAAGAGTATAGAAGCTCTGGAGGGGGCACAGATCTAAGGTCAGTTTTGCATTTCCCCGAATGGTTTAAAGTCAGGATGAGCAAGCTGATCCTGGATCTGTGCCTAAGGCAACTTCGACCCAGAGGCTCTGAAGGGGGCTTAGTTTCCCTGAGCTGTTATTAAAGTGATGCAGGTCTGTAATCAAGGCAGTTCATTCAGACCCTACTGTTATCCCTGGATGGGGCTGTCCTGATAAGTGAACCTACCATTATCCCTGGCTGGGGCAGTCCTGATAAGTGAATTTGTGCTTCGATGGCGAGAAATGAAAACCAACTTCACTGGAGTTCAATCGGAAAGGTCACTTCAGAAAATTGGGACTGAATTCTGCCTCAAGCTGAGTGATTTGAATGTTTCTGTAGGTAGGTTTCCATCCAATTGGTGAAAGATTTTCATGCAAATATAAAAAAATCTGCATAAAGAAAATATGTGCATATTCCCACAAGTGGTGTGTTTCTACCAAACAGACTTGGTGATCACCAAAATCATCACTCGCACCACGGATTTCGTTTCTGGGCTGCTGAAGGATGTTCTTGCCATGGATGCGAAGCCCCTGATTGATCGTGCCCACCGGTCGCTGCACCCAAAGCCCCAGGATGGTGAGAGGTCCCGTGACATCATTCTTCGAGTGCACTTTTTCCATGAGAAGATGGAGATTCTCTGACGAGCCCGCAATACCACTCTGAGCATTCAATGACAGAGCTTCTCTATCTACCAGGACTACTCCCCCACTGTTTCCAGGCGTGCAGCTTTCGGGCAGGCCAAACGACTACTACGGGACCATCCAGGTGTGAAGTATGGACTGTGATTCCCGGCCCGTCTATACCATCATGAGAATGCCAAAGACTACTCCTTTGATTCTCCGGATGAGGCTATGGCTCACATTCAACGTCACATCAAGAAGTCTTGAATTTGCCCATAGATCAGCAACTGTTGCTTGCGAACTGAGGGTAGTAAGTAAGTAGCCCACCTGTGGTACAACTATGTTAAGTTATAACGTACTATTTTTGTATAGTTGGGGAGTTGGCGAACCCACTCAGGCTTATTTGATGTGATCTAATGTTTTGATCATATTTTGTGCTTGCTTTACAAGCATTGTCATGTTAATTTAATTGTATTAAGGGTTTACTTAACTCCTTTGTTTCCAGGCTGTCTCATTCACCTATTCAGTTTGTTCACATAGTGTCTCAGTGACTCAAAATATTTTTGGTTATTTGTTTACTGCATCCGTTTGTACCAAACCAGTAAAAAGTAAATGTTCTGAGGCTACACGTTTTTGGGGGTCTTCACTTTTAGTGACAGGGGGCAGTATTTGGAAAATCGGATGAATGACGTGCCCAAATTAAACTGCCTACTACTCGGGCTCAGAATGTAGGATATGCATATAATTAGTAGATCTGGATAGAAAACACTCTGAAGTTTCTAAAACTGTTTGAATGATGTCTGTGAGTATAACAGAACTCATATGGCAGGCAAAAACCTGAGAAAAAATCCAACCAGGAAGTGGTTTATAGTTTTTCAAGACTGGACCTATTCTGTATACAGTGACTTAGGGTTCATTTTGCACTTCCTACGGCTTCCACTAGATGTCAACAGTCTTTAGAAAGTTGTTTGAGGCTTCTATGGTGAACAGAGAGCGAACAAAGGAAGTTGGAAGTTGTTGACTCAGGAAAGGACATGGCCTCAATTGCGTGCGTTCACGTGAGAGGTAGCTGTGTTCCATTACATTTTTGAAGACATTTGAATTGTCCGGTTGGAATATTATTGAACTTTTATGTTAAAAAGGCCCTAAAGATTGATGCTATACATCATTTGACATGTTTCTATGAACGTAAATATAACTTCTTTTTACTTTTCGTCGTGAAATTTTCGCCGCGCTTCCTACATTTGGAGTAGCTTACTGAACGCGCTAACAAAGAGGACATAAATGATGGACTTTATCGAACAAAACAACATTTATTGAGGACCTGGGATTTCTAGGAGTGCATTCTGATGAAGATCATCAAAGGTAAGTGAATATTTATAATGCTATTTATGATTTTAGATGACTCCAAAATGGCGGGTATCTGTATTGCCTGCTGTTGTTTTCTGAGCACAGTACTCAGATTATTGCAAAGTGTGCTTTCCCCGTGAAGCTTTTTTGAAATCTGTCACAGCGGTTGCATTAAGGAGATGTTTATCTATAATTCTTTGAATAACAGTTTATTATTTTATCAACGTTTATGATGAATATTTCTATAAATTGATGTGCTCATTCACCGGAAGTTTTCGGAGAAAAAGCATTTCTTAACATTACGGGCCAATGTAAAATGGGGTTTTTGGATATAAATATGAACTTTATCGAGCAAAACATACATGTATTGTGTAACATGTAGTTCTATGAGTGCCATCTGATGAAGATCATCAAAAGTTAGTGCTTCATTTTAGCTGTATTTCTGGTTTTTGTGACGCCTGTCCTTGCTTGGAAAATGGCTGTGTGGCTTTTATATTTTAGGCACTGTCCTAACATAATCTAATGTTTTGCTTTCGCCATAAAGCCTTTTTGAAAATCGGACAATGTGGTTCGATTAAGGAGAAGTGTATCTTTAAAATGGTGTAAAATAGTAGTATGTTTGCTGTTTTGAATTTGCCGCCCTGCTATTTCACTGGCTGTGTCCCGCAGGTGGGACGGTAGCGTCCCACATAGCCCAGAGAGGCTACAGGTTTTGAACGTCATTTATGCCCAGCAAACTTTCAACGTTGCACATGCATAGTTTTTTGGTCTTGGCTGTAAGTTGTCTTATCGTCCAACTAGACAATTATTATTTTATTTTTTTATTTTTTGGATCGTCTTACTATGATTTGCTTACTTCAAATGAGATTTTTGGTTGAAAGCATTGATACATTTTATTGGGTTGGTCAACTCTAACTTAGTAAATCAAGAGGTGTCACGTCCTGACCAGAAAAGGGGTTATTTGTTATTGTAGTTTGGTCAGGACGTGACAGGGGGTGTTTGTTTTATGTGGTTCGGGGTTTGTTGGGCTATGTCCTTATGTAAGAGGGGTGTTTGTTTTATGTGTTCCGGGGTTTTTTGGTCAATGTAAGTGTATTTCTATGTTAGTTCTAGTCTTTCTATTTCTATGTTTAGTTAATGGAGTTGACCTTCAATTGGAAGCAGCTGCTCCTCGTTGCTTCTGATTGATGGTCCTATGTATAGGGGTGTTTTTGTAATGGGATTTGTGGGCAGTTGTTTCCTGTTTTGTGTCTGTGCACCTGACAGGACTGTTTAGTGGCATTCGTTGTTTTGTATACGGGATTTGCTTGTTTTTTTTCCTTCTTTTGATTTAATAAAGAAGATGAGTATACACGTTCCCGCTGCACCTTGGTCTAATCCTTACGATGCCCGTTACAAGAGGTGCTTTGTAGCTTCTGAGGTTATTGCTGATCTTAAGGGACGATACGTCATAGTAACCGATAAACTGTTTTCTACCCCTCTTGTTTTGGCTAGTGTCTACGCTCCCAATTGGGATGACACAAGTTTAATTTCTACCCTTTATCTACTATACCCAATTTAGATTCCCATTTGTTGAATTTAGTAGTGGGGGGGGGGGGATTTCACATGTACAATGTCCCCAGTTCTTGATAAGTCCTCACGAAGAACTACAGGCCCATCTAAATATGCTCTACATATTATTAAATATTTTCTTCCGAAATAAGCTATGTCTGAGGCCTGGCGTTTCCTACACCCTACAGATAGGCAGTATTCCTTTTTTTCTCATGTTCATCAAACATACTCCCGCATTGATTACTACTTTTTCGACAAAAACTTCTGCCTAATCTTCGGAGGTGACAAGGAAATATTCAAATTTGTTTAAGGAAAACATTGTTGCTCTAGCTGACAGTGTGAAACAATCTTTTACTTTTTGGAAGTATCTACCTCTGTCTTATTAGGAGGATTAATGTCATTAAAATGAATGTGTTGCCCAAATGTTTACCCATTTTTATTGCAAAATCCCTTTTTAATTCACTGGATCAAACATTCATGTATTTTATTTGGGATGGCAAGGTACCACGGATTGGTAGATAACATTTACAGAAGCCTAAGGCATTAGGTGGTTTAGCGCTACCAAATTTTCAGACATGCTATTGGGTTGCAAATTTCAGAGCCCTTTTGTACTGGCTGCAGACTGATTTTACTGGCCTAAGACCACTCTGGGTCCAGATGTTGGCTGAATCGTTTAAACCTGTTGTACTTTCTTCTGTGTTGTACTCGTCTCTCCCAGTGTCCCTATGCAAAAGGTGTGTCAACCCAATTGTAAAGCAGTCTCTTAAAATTTGGAATCAGTTCTGTTTAGCCTTTAGCCTCCAAGGCATTTCTCAATCAGGCCCAATCAATCAGAACATTTGATTTCATCCATCTTTAAATTATGGGGCTTTTGGCATCTTGCACTCACTAGGCCTCTCCTCACTAGCCAAATTATTCTTTAATGATACATTTGCCTCTTTTGCTCAGCTACAGGACAAGTTCAACCTCCCCCAATCCCACTTCTTCCACTATCTCCAGACTAGGAACTTTGTCAGAGCTAACACACCTGAATTTTCCCATAGGCCTGCAAATACAGCTATAGAGAGCATCTTTGAGATAAACAAGCTTCCTAGGGGCGCAATTCCAGATGTATATGGAATCATTAATGACTTACAGAACCCTTCTTTGCTGCCTTTAAAGACTCGATGGGGGGAGGAAATTGGGGAAGACACCTGGGAATCTGTGTTGCACAGGGTGCATTCGTCCTCTTTTAGCACTAGACACAGCCTCATTCAATTCAAGGTCGTTCAACGTACCCACTGGTCCGGGGCCAAACTTGGAAAAATAATCTGATTTTGATCCTACCTGTCGCCGATGTAGAACGGAACCAGTCACACTGTATCATATGTCCTGGGAGATGGCAGTTCCCCCATCTTATAAATATTGGGTGGGAGATGTGTTGTGCTCTCTGAAATTAGAACATTTTTAATTCACTAAACGTGGGAACCCCAAACTGTTTTATGAGGCTTGGGCTCCATTCCGGTCTTCCTTTTAACAGTCCATCCTCTGATGGCATTCTTATTATAACAAAAATAAGTCTGTATTTGACACCCCTGTGACTTAAGGTTGGATGAGCATTTCTTTGTGTTTTTTTTTGGGGGGGGGGGGGTGTTAATTAAGGTTGATGTGCCTATTGATTCTTATTGAATGTGACATGCAGATGCCTTTTTCATCTTGCCCTGTCAGAGACTAAAATGTGAGCTTGTTTTGCCCTGTTTTTTAATTAGTTTTCACTTACATATAACAGATTTTTTTTTAAAGCATTGTAAACTTTATTTTTGGTCCAGTGGATGGTTGGTCTGTGGCCATGACTGTCTCTGAGTGTGAGTGGTTGCATTCCTCCGTCCCATCCCTTGTCTGTTTACAGGAACAACGGTGAGGTGACCGCTCTGTCCCTGTACTACAGATTTTGGCCCATTGCTCCTGACAGAGCAGGTGTAACTGATTCAGGTTTGTAGGCCTCCTTACTGGCACAGACTTTTTCAGTTCTGCCCACAAATGTTCTACAGGATTGTGGTCAGGGCTTTCTGATGGCCACTCCAATACCTTGACTTTGTTGTCATTTTGCCACAACTTTTGAAGTATGCATGGGGTCATTGTCAATTTGGAAGACCCATTTGCGACCAGGCTTTAACATCCTGATTGATGTCTTGAGAAGTTGCTTCAATATATCCACCTAATTTTCCTGCATCATGATGCCATCTATTTTGTGAAGTGCACCAGTCCCTCCTGCAAAGTACCCCACAACATGATGCTGCCGCCCCCGTGCTTCACGGTTTGGATGGCGTTCTTCGGCTTGCAAGCCTCTCCATTTTTCCTCCAAACATAACAATGGTCATTATGTCCAAACAGTTCTATTTTTGTTTCATCAGACCAGAGGACATTTCTCCAAAAAGTACGATCTTTGTCCCCATGTGCAGTTGCAAACTGTAGTCTGGCTTTTTTATGGCGGTTTTGGAGCAGTGGCTTCTTCCTTGCTGAGCGGCCTTTCAGGTTATGTCGATATAGGACTCGTTTTACTGTGGATATAGATACTTTTGTACCTGTTTCCTCCAGCATCTTCACAAGGTCCTTGCTGTTGTTTTGGGATTCATTTGCACTTTTCTCATCAAAGAACGTTCATCTCTAGGAGACAGAACACGTCTCCTTCCTGAGCGGTATGACAGCTGTATGGTCCCGTGGTGTTTATACTGGCGTACTATTGTTTGTACAGATGAACGTGGTACCTTCAGGCGTTTGGAAATTGCTCCCAAGGATGAAGCAGATTTGTGGAGGTCTACAATTGTTTATGAGGTCTTGGCTGATTTCTTTAGATTTTCCCATGATTTCAAGCAAAGAGGCACTGAGTTTGAAGGTAGGCCCTGAAATACATCCACAGGTACAACTACAAATGACACATGTCAATTAGCCTATCAGAAGCTTCTAAAGCCATGACATCATTTTCTGGAATTTTCCAAGCTGTTTAAAGGCACAGTCAACTTAGTGTATGTAAACTTCTGACCCACTGGAATTGTGATACAGTGAATTATAAGTGAAATAATCTGTCTGTAAACAATTGTTGGAAAAATTACTTGTGTCATGCACAAAGTAGATGTCCTAACCGACTTGCCAAAACTATAGTTTGTTAACAAGAAATGTGTAGTGGTTTCATGACTCCAACCTAAGTGCATTTAAACTTCCGACTTCAAGTGCAGGTAGGCTGTGTTGGTACTGGTTAGGCTATTTTACATGATGAGATTATTATGGATAAAAGTGGGAATATTTGTATTTGTCAAAAGCCAATCAAGCATCGATCATTATGTTACCAGAATAAGACTCTTGAAATGTATTGAAAAGGAGCATCAAGCCCATCAGCGTGCACTTTCACCACCCTGTGAAGTTCATGATAAGTCATAGTGGGAGGCTCTCACACCATGTCATCGAGTGACTCTAAGTTTACTTTAATATGATGGTTATTATATAAATATTTCCACCACCATTTCTCTCAAAATGAACTTTACAGATGCAAACAAACAAATTCTGTCGGCATTTTCTAAAATTGTTGTGATAATTTTTTTACACGTTACGGCAGTCTAGTCGCATAAAAATGGAATGGAAATGGAAACTTGGTTTAAGATAACCACTTGAACATGTAACGGCCGTCGTTCAAATGAGACCAAGGTGCAGCGGAGGATGTGTTCATCTTCAGGAATTTATTAAAGAAAGAACACTTTAGACAAAACCAACAGCCAAACAGTCCTGTCAGGTGCAAACACTAAACAGAAACAATTACCCACAAAACCCGAAGGAAAAACATGCTCCTTATGTGTGACTCCCAATCAGCAACAATGAGCTTCAGCTGTGCCTGATTGGGAGCCACACACGGCCCAAAACAAAGAAATACAAAAACATAGAGAAAGAAACAGAACGCCCACCCAATGTAACACCCTGGCCTAACCAAAATAAAGAACAAAAAACCCCTCTCTATGGCCAGGGCGTTACAGAACATGATTTCATACTTTTAATCCCAATTTTAAGAAGTTTATACCAAGGATAATTTTGTTATTTGATTTTGAATTGTTTGAACCCCAAAATACATAAAAACGTTATTTGATGAAAATGTGTATTTGGCCTTAAAGGTATTAGCCCAGACAAACGCATTGAATAACATATTCCTTACATGGAACAATAAATAATCTCCCCCCTAAATATCTAAGGGAAGTTTGTTATGAAGTGTCTGCTAGATATCTCTAGTTAAAACTGACAGATTTTTATGGGGATTTTTGTATTATGCTAATTAGATTTCCGTGGGTTTGCAGACATCGACCATATGGGGTTAAACTGCTGAAAGAGCGACTAACTGTGCTTGGACCTCCTACGTTGAACATAATGAACAGCTTCCTGTCTTCCGGATGTGTACCAAACTCACTACAAGTGGCAATAATAAAGCTTCTCCTGAAAAATCCAAACCTTCACTCCAATTTCTTTCTAAAATATCGGCCCATATTGAATCTCCCATTCCTCTGAACATTTAAAAAAAAAAGCTGTCACAGCCTTTCTGAGGACAAATAATATATACTAAATGCTCCAGTCTGGTTTTAGACCCCATCATAGTACTGAAACCACACTCGTGAAGGTGGTAAATTACATTTTTCCTGTCTGGTTTTAGACCCCATCCTAGTACTGAGACCACAGTTGTGAAGGTAGTAAATTACCTTTTAATGGCGTCAGACCAAGGTTCTGCATCTATCATCGTTTATCATTCGTGCCGCTTTTGACACCATTGATAAACACATTCTTTTGGAAAGATTGGAAACCGTAATTGGTCTACGCGGACAAGTTATTGCCTGTTATAGATCCTATCTGTCGGAAAGATATCAGTTCGTCTCTGTGGATGGTTTGTCCTCTGACAAATCAACGGTACGCTTGGGTGTTCCTCAAGGTTCCATTCTAGTAGCACTATTGTTTTCACTAGATATGCTACCTCTTGGTGATGTCATTTGGAAACAAAATGTCAACTTTCACTGCTTTGCAGATGACACACAGCTGTACATTTTGATAATACAAGGTGAAACCCCAAAATTGCATACCCTAGAAGCCTGTGTTTCAGACATAAGGAAGTGGATGGCGGAATGTTTTAAAACTTTTAAAAGACAAAACAGATGCTATTTCTAGGTCCCAAGAAACAAAGAGATCTGCTTTCAGATCTAAAAATGAATCTCGATGGTTGGTACAGTCGTCTGAAAACAGTGAGGGACCTCAGCTTTACTCTTATTTTATAAATGTAATGGAACCTGTATTTATTTTACTGAGTTGAAGGAAGAGAACCTCTTCCACATAGGTTAGATATTTAAAAAATGAAATATCGCAAATGAACAGTATGCCAATAGAAGCTTCAAAGCCAATTATAAATAATGAATTTCTCCACCTTCCATTATTGACCTTTTGTTGACCTCCTGCACTGGCAGCTTATCTTAATTTCTCAATTTACATTTAAATTAATTTATATTACAATATGTTATTTACAATAATTAGTTTTATATTTCTCCTGGTTCTTTAATGATAGCCTGGTGTGACCTGACTGTCAATGCTACTGGCAAATTTACTTAAAGGGTTGCCAGGGAAACAACATTTATAAAACAGTATCGACCAGCTTCAGACAACATTTTGACAGTTTGTCTGATTCCTGTGAAAAAGCATTGGGCTGAGGCAACTGAGGCAAGGCATTTGTTTAGTGTGAAATTGAGTAAGACTTGGTGAATGGTTTAAAGTAAACTCCATGTGTGCATCCAAAATGCCACCCTTTTTGTTTATTTGGTGCCATTTGGGACACAGCCTAAGTCCTCATCCAGAGTAGCTCCATTAACCCTTGACCTGTTTGTACTCTGCTCACTTCTCCGTGTCGAGACAAGGTCATTGTCCAAGGTGACACGGCTGCTGGCTCAGCAGAACTAATCGAATCCTGTCAGACTGCAGCCTGCAGCTCACACACGCACGCACACTTATAGAGATAGAGAGAGAGACACACACACACACACACCACACACACACACACACACACACACACACTACAGTCTAACACATTTTCCTCCTCTCTCACTGCAGGTGAAGAGTGAAACTCCTTCAACGCTAATCCAATGATATGGTGAAGTGGCACTCAAGAGTCAGAGATAATATCACAGCTATGCCACAAATGTTTCGGCTCAGTGGCGTAACAATCCCTTCCACGTGAATGCTCTATCACTCAGACTATAGGAAAGTCATTGATTGAGACGTCGATTCCTTATAGGAAACCGATGGAATTCACAGTATTCAGACATAAATGCAACACTATTCAACCATCCTTGTCTCTTATGGATATTGGCAGATAGTACGTTTATTCCATTGACACCCTCCACTGACATTACCATCATCATCATCATCATCATCAAAATGAATGCTGATGTATTCAGACTGGCCTATTTCCAAACTCTATCCCTCACCCTTGGTGTTGGTACAGTTTAAGGGTCATACTGTGGCAGTCAATAGTAGCCTCTCCACTTTGTACAAATTTGAGAACTGGGCTCTGATTACTAAATGTAGCCCACATGCCTAGTGTAGATGCTGTCCCAACATGGACACTGTACATTACTCAATGTATCATGTACAGGCCATATGCACTCACAGTATACTCAAGCACTTTCCTGACTTTGTCCATTTGCATCTTACACTATCCTCGTGCTGTTGATTGATTGATATTGCTAAACACTTATGAGACACATGATTTTCCTCCTTTGCCACCAATCCTGAACCTCCCCAATAGCACGTTGCTAAAACCTGACATTATGGCATTCTCTCTGGAACTCCAATAAATCACACTTAAGCCAGCAATCTCTCTAATAGTATTACAATTAATTAGCTGGTCACTGTGGTTTTGTACCAGGTCGTATTCGGATCAATCCACCTGCACCTCGGAATTCCTCCACAGATTAGCATTTCGGGAGAACACCGTTTGCTATACCCCCTAAACGGTATAAAAGGCTTAAATACGGCTGAATCTATTTTGCATAATTGAAGCTCCTGAAAATATTTCATGGTTTGTTGCATCAAGCTCCCGGGCTGGTATCAATTGAAATTAAACGTGAGCAAGGCAATTTATTAAACCTTTACAGAAAATAATTTTTAATAATTCCCCCTTAATGGAAAATAAACAATGTATTTTTAAAAAGCTTTATTTCAAGGCAGTTGAGAAGACAGGCTTGTGTTTTACCTCATTTTGATGATTGTCTCAATTATGAATGACCAGGCATTGGGAATGATTTACGGTTGATGAGAAGCACATTTATTTATAATAATGTGGGTTAGAGATGTCCTCTTGACTGTTGTTGATCAACTGTAAGAGTTTGAGTTTGATTTTGGAGAATAAGCATATAGTTTGTTCCTGAAACCTATTATGTGTCTCCCTGTAAAATGTTACTCTTTCTTATCATGTATGTCATGATAAAAAGTTACTTCTATAATGTGATCATGTTTAGAAATTGAAACATTAAGGTGAATCTTCAGAAATGTAAATGATTACCTTGCATTCCTCGTTCACTGAAGAGGGTTCTGTTAATTTCCTGTTCAGAGAATTGATTGGCAAATAGGGGCACGTTCGAGCGCCTGTTTTTTCATTGATGGGAAATGCGGTAGTAGCTTATCCTGGAAGGACGTATATGTTCATGCCCCCAACTGTATTTATGCGAAGGCAATGTTAGAACCTTTATTAATATGTGTGCTTAAGGTTATTCATCTTTATCATCTGAGCATGTGTATATTGAAATTAATATTAAATGTTAATTTAACCTGATGTGATGGGGCTGTTTCTCATTCCTCAAATGCATGATGGGTAGAGTATTTAAACCCTGCTATTTCATTGTTTGGGAGAGGCAGGGAACCGGTCGGCATGCTACCGCCTTTTGAGGGCTGTATATGATTCAGTTCATGTTCCTTGTGTTGTAATGTCCAGTTTATTAATTTTGTATATATTGTAGTCGCTGGCTATATCTATGTAAGAATGCTGTCCATTGACTACAGCTCAGCATTCAACACCATAGTACCGTCCAAGCTCATCATCAAGCTGGAGGCCCTGGGTCTCAACCCCGCCTTGTGCAATTGGGTCCTGAACTTTCTGACGGGCCGCCCCCAGGTAGTGAGGTAGGAAACAACACCTCCACTTCGCTGACCCTCAACACTGGGGCGCCACAACGGTGCGTGCTCAGCCCCCTCATGTACTCCCTGTTCACCCACGACTGCGTGGCCATGCACACCTCCAACTCAATTATCAAGTTTGCAGATGACACAACAGTAGTGGGCTTGATTACCAACAATGACGAGACAGCCTACAGGGAGGAGGTGAGGGCACTCGGAGTGTGGTGTCAGGAAAACAACCTCTCACTCAACGTCAACAAAACAAAGGAGATGATCGTGGACTTCAGGAAACAGCAGAGGGAGCACCCCCCTATCCACATCGATGGGACAGTAGAGAAGAAGGTGGAAAGTTTTAAGTTCCTTGGCATAGACATCACAGACAAACTGGTCCACCCACACAGACAGTGTGGTGAAGAAGGCGTAAAAGCCTCTCTTCAAACTCAGGAAGCTGAAGAAATTTGGCTTGTCACCCAAAACCCTGCCAAACCTTTACAGATGCACAATCGAGAGCATCCTGTCGGGCTGTATCACAGTCTGGTACGTCAACTGCACCGCCCTCAACCACAAGGTTCTCCAGAGGGTGGTGCGGTCTGAACAATGCAAAACCGGGGGCAAACTACTGCCCTCCATGACACCTACAGTACAGCACCTGATGTCACAGGAAGGCCAAAAAGATCATCAAGGACATCATCCACCTGAGCCACTGCTTGTTCACACCGCTACCATCCAGAAGGTGAGGTCAGTACAGGTGCATCAAAGCTGGGACCGAGAGACTGAAAAACAGCTTCTATCTCAAGGCCATCAGACTGCAAAACAGCAATCACTAATTCAAAGAGGCTTTTTGCCTACATTGAGACCCAATCACTGGCCACTTTAATAAATGGATCACTAGTCACTTCATACAATGCACTCTAAATAATGCCACTTTAATAATGTTTACATATCTTATATTACTCATATCACATGTATATGCCGTATTTTATATAATCTATTGCAACTTGCCTATGTCGCTCGGCCATCGCTCATCCATATACTTACATGTACATATTCTCATTCACCCCTTTAGATCTGTGTGTATTAGGTAGTTGTTGGGGAATTGTTAGATTACTTGTTAGATATTACTGCACTGTCAGAACTAGAGGAACAAGCATTTCACTACACTCGCATTAACATCTACTAACCATGTGTATGTGACAAATACAATTTGATTTGATTTATATCTATCTCCACTTGCAAAGTAAAAAGCCTCACTCTGGGCAAGAGAAATCAGTCTGCATTGTTGCTTCCTCACTGTAAAATCCTACCGCTAGGTTCACACTCATAAAGGTGTAAATATGGAAGTGGCGTCTTGAAGATGCTCCTCTAAAATTCAGGGGGAAGACACTTTTTTCTACTCAAGTAGGTGTTAAAAGCATTGAGCCATGCGAGGTGCGCTACATTCAAATGCTGTATCCTCAGAAGATCTGGCTCGCTCTTGCAATAATGCATAGAAATGCACAGATTCACTCCCAAAACGGTACGTATTTACTGACAAGACAACTTTTGCATTGGTCTGATCCAAGGTAAAGCACTTTTCCTCAGGAAATATCAATTTATTTAATTTCCTATTCTACATGCTAGCAATTAGCCAAAGCTACGGCTTTACCTTTGTACAAGCAGAACTTGTGTAGCATTAGCATATCCAGAAGATGTATGAAAGGAAATGGGTTAACCAGGAAACAAGTCATGCAGTGCCATTCTGATTCTCAAAATCTGTAATACTGTACATGTGGGCTGGCATTTAAAATACAATTTTACAAACTGTAGCTTAGAATGGAATATGAGCAAGGAGATGTACGGCAGTGTATGAAGTACACTTCAGGGATATTTAGGTCACAAAAACGTATAAAATACAGTAGATCTCCCACAATTTAGAGGTAATCAACCACACATGGAGAGTTTTAATTAGTTTCACTCCATGCAGGTGGAGGAACAGCTATGGAATTGTTCTGCCTATTCCTGGAAGAACGCCCCCCCCCCCCCCCCCCCCCCCCCTGTGAGGCAACACACTCAAAGAGAAAGATAAGTAAGTAAATCTGTTTTGCACCACCGGATAAGTGAGAGAAAAAGCTGAAACCTTGAGCATGGTACCTTTCTGCTTGTCTAGCATCTTTGACAGAGGGTGAACCTTGTCTCAAAATGAAAGTGCATGTGAACAAGCGGCTGGTATGAGTTGGTATGAAAGGTTTGAGGTGTAGAAAGAACTTGGGGGGAGACATAACACAAAGTAAACTGGTGACGAAGTTTAATCTGAGAGAATTCTGGTTTGCTGCTGTATGTTTGATTGTTCCCTTTGTGTCACTGCTTCCTCTGCTTTAGAATCATCCGTGTAATATTTTCCAAGACGGCTATCATCAGTAATTCTTCTGACAGCTAACAAACTGCCATATCATCTGTTGGCTGTGCTACACTTGGCATCTCTGCTTTTTGTTTAATCACTTCACTGCATGAGCACTTGTCAGGTAAAAAAGGCATATTGCATTGTCGACTGTGGCCAGGAGATCAAAGGGAACCATTTGAAGAGCATCAGAGAGCTTAGAGCACCATGTTTGATGGTCAAAGAACTAGACACCATGGCTTTGTTCCAATATCCACACTAGCATACCATTTTGTAACAATGTATTTAGATAGCTGGTTTGCTAGCACATTGGAATGTGGTCCATCTCTATATATCAGGAATTGGAGGAAATCTGTTTTAAAATAGCCGCCCACTCTTCTGGCCTTCTGACCTTTCCTACAGGCTACCATCTCTAAGCTGTTGTTTTATCGATCTTATTACATGCTATGACCACCCACACTTTCTCTCTCTCTGTATGTTTAGCATGTTGGACTTTCCTGGTTGAACACTGATGTTGTGTTTTGCTACGGTTACTCCTTTGTTGTTAATGACGGTGTGATTAACAGTGGAATTTAAGCCATGTGTGCTCTGTGATTATAGGCCATCAATGAATCATCCACTACAGTCCTACGCCTCGCTCTCGTCCAATTAATTTATAACGAGGTATTTTCTAATTAACTCTAGGGTTAATTGTTCTCAATGCCTTTGCTGGCTACTACTGTGTTCTGCCATTTGAGTCATGTGACTCTGCCAGTCCTTTCATTGTATACTTCTCACCAGGATATCTTTGGCTGTTCCGAATTGAAGCCCAGAAATGTATTACAAACGACTGCCATCCGATGATTACAGCAGATGCTTTACATGCAGATACATTTTAATTATGGTGGAGTTTTTAATTAATTAATGTGTTTTTATTCTTTCTTCACAGCTGGATGTTGTTCCCACTGTGCCGATTACAATTTCTCCAAATAAAAACCATGGACAGATGGCAGTATTTGCGCAAAACTGAAAGCGAGAACCATCGCATTTAACCACTGCAAGGTGACTGAGAACATGGACATGTAAAAACAGACCAGCTATGCTCTCCATAAGTCACAATTCAATGGTTCAGAGACGAGGCATACGTGGCAGGGACTCCAGACAATGATAGATTACAAAGGGAAAGCCAGACACGTCGCAGACACCAACGACTTGTTCCCGGACAAGCTAAACCCCTTCTTCGCCCGATTCGAGGAAAACACAGTCCCACCAACCGCTTACGAGGACTGTGAGTTCTCGTTCTTCGTGGCCGACGTGAGTAAGATATTTAAGTATGTTAACCCTCGCAAGGCTGCCAGCCCAGACGGCATCCCAAGCAGAGTCCTCAGAGCATGTGCAGACCAGCTGGCTGGTGTGTTTACAGACATAATCAATCTCTCCCTATCCCAGTCTGTTGTCCCCACTTGCTTCAAGATGTCCACCATTGTTCCTGTACCCAATAAAGCAAAGGTAACTGAACTAAATGACTATTGCCCCGTAGCACTCACTTTTGTCATCATTAAGTACTTTGAGAGGCTAGTTAAGGATCATATCACCTCCACCTTTTCGGACACCCTAGACCCACTACAATTTGCATACCGCCCAACAGATCCACGGATGACGCAATCGCCATCGCACTGCACACTGCCCTATCCCATCTGGACAAGAGGAATACCTATGTAAGAATGCTATTCACCGGATTCAGCTCAGCCTTCAACACCATAGTGCCTTCCAAGCTCATCACTAAGCTCGGGGCCCTGGGTCTGAACCCCACAATGTGCAACTGGGTCCTAGACTTCCAGACAGGCCAACCCCAGTTGAAGGTAGTCAACAACATCTCCACTACGCTGATCCTCAACACAGGAGCCCGCCAGGGGTGCATGCTCAGCCCCCTTCTGTACTCCATATTCACCCATGACTGTGTGGCTATGCACGTCTCTAACTCAATCATCAAGTTTGCATAAGACAACAGTGAAAGCGCTAATTACCAACAACAACTAAATAGCCTACAGGAAGGAGGTGAGGGCCCTGGCAGAGTGGTGCCAGCAAAATAACCTCTCACTCAACATCAACAAAACAAAGGAGCTGATTGTGGATTTCGGGAGACAGCAGAGAGAGCACGCCCCAATCCACATCGATAGGACAGCAGAGGGTGAAAAGCTTTAAGCTTCAAGACAGTGTGATGAAGAAGGTGCAACAGTGCCACTTCAACCTCAGGAGGCTGAACAAAATTCTGCTTGGCCCCTAAGACCATCACAAACTTCTAAAGATGCACCATTAAGAGCATCCTTTCGGGCTGTTTCGGCACCTGGTATGGCAATTGCATCGTCCACAATCACAGGGCTCTCCAGAGCGTGGTACGGACAGCCCTACACATCACCGGGGGCACACTACCTGCCTTCCAGGACATGAATAGTCACCACTTGCCGGCCTCCGCTACGCGCACCTGCGTCTCATGACACTCACCTAGACTCCATCACTTTCTTGATTACCTGCCCTATATCTTGGCCAGGTCGCAATTGTAAATGAGAACTTGTTCTCAACTTGCCTACCTGGTTAAATAAAGGTGAAATAAAAAATACAAAAAATAAAAAATCTGTCACTCCACTTTGTTCTTTCCTCAGGTGTTATTGACTCTGTTTGTGTGCCATGTCTGTACGCTACCCGTGTTTCTTGTTTTGGTTTATGTTCATTTATTTATGAAATATACTCCCTGTACTTGCTTCCCGACTCCCAGCGTACACGTTACAGAATAACACCTCCACTAAGGGGAGTGTCAGGGACCGTGTTTTTGTTTCTGGTGACTTCAGATCCAAATGCCGCAGCTGAAGCAACCGGGGATGCCTCAGCTGGCTCGTCAGGCTTTCATTCCTCAGCTGGCTCGTCAGGCTTTCATGCCTCAGCTGGCTCGTCAGGCTTTCATTCCTCAGCTGGCTCGGCAGGTTTTCAAGACTTGGTTGGCTCGGCAGGCTCCCATGCCCCAGCCGGTTCTACAGGTTCCCGTGCCTCTTCCAAAGTAACCGGGATGCCTCTGCTGGCTCGTCAGGCTCCCGCACCTCTGCCGGCTCGTCAGGCTCCCGCACCTCACCCGGCTCGTCAGTCTCCAGCACGTCAGCAGAGGAGACCGTCCCTCTGGTCGGCGTCCTGCGGCTAGAGCCGCGTGTCAGGGAAGGGGTACTGTCACGTCTACTCCCGCTCCTCCTCTCTGGCGCTCGTTATCAACCAGTTGACTAATCATTACACACACCTGCCACCATCGTTACGCGAACCTGCGCCTCATGACACTCACCTGGACTCCATCACTTTCTTGAATACCTCCCGTGTATATATATATATGTCACTCCCCTTGGTTCTTTCCTCAGATGTTATTGACTCTGTGTTCCATGTCTGTACGCTACTCTTGTTTCTTGTTTTGGTCTATGTTAATTTATTTATTAAATACACTCCCTATACTTGCTTCCTGACTCCCAGCGTACACGTTACACCCTGCCCTGAACTTTAGTCACTGTTACTAGCATTCTACCACCTGGTACTCTACCCTGCGCCTTAGAGGCTGGTGCCCTATGTACATAGTCATTGAACAATAATCACTTTAATAATGTTTACATACTGTTTTATCCATTTCATATGTACTATATATACTGTGTTCTAGTCAAGGCTCATCTTATGCATTGTAACTACTGCTGTACACACCTGTACTATTCATATACTGTCCATACTGTCTATACACACCATCAAATACATTTATATTCCAGACTCTCACGTTGCGGGTTCTGATATTTTCTTAAATTTTGGGGGGGATTGTGTGTTTTGTATTTTTAGGTATTACTGCACCCTTGATAAATTCGGCAAAATATGTGTACGCAATCAATAAAATTTAATTTGGTAAAATATGATGCTGCCATCGGCTTATAGGAAGTCAGTGTCTACCGTAAAGCAGTATGGTATATTTCCTAGTAATGATCAATGTGGTTTGAAGAAAATCCAATGCAAACTGCATTTCAATTATCTGTTAGTTCCAAGATGTATAAACTGGCTTTGAAATATTGAGTGCACAGCATTCAAACGGCATTTTCTAATTTTATGTTGTACTTGACATTTTAACTATCATCATAGTAATTCAATTATTATAGTGGTCAAACTGAATGGCTACTCTTATGATTCCACTCTAGTCCTGTCAACTTAATATGCAGTAGAAAAATAACATTGAGGGATAAAGGTACATTGAGCAAGATGACATCAACACACAACTGGGTCACTTCCTGCCGAACAACAATGTAATTCAGCTCTGCCAACACAGCAGGGTCACAATTTGGGAAGAACGAATACAGGCAGATCTAGCAGTGTTGACTGTAACCAAGAAGTTGCCCTGTTGTGTATGATGTTGTCATATTCCTACCAAGATGGCATAGCAGTCAGACGTCTTTTGTCCTCGTCTTGTCGTGTCCCGTGTTTACTTATTTTCTTCGCAAATCTTTTTATATATATTATTTCTAAAAACTGAACTTCAAAACACTCTCCTGCAACCCACCTCACCAATTAAAAAAGAAGGTATTATTCACCTCAAATCTGAAATCCACAACAGAAGCGAGCCAGAAGCTAGCGTTAGTATTCAGCTAACCATGGTTGGCGGTCATCAGCTATCCCTTAGCTCGAATAGCTATCGCCAGTTTTGTACAACGCGACTCAGACCAGAGCATACCGAACCTATTTTTCTCTCCATATCCCCGGATTTCTATCGCAAGCTAAGGACATTTACACCTGGATCTTGCAGCTAGCTAGCTGCTATCCGAGGGACTATTGGCTAACGTCGGTCCCAGAGCAAACATCAATTATTCCGGAGCTAGCCAGCTGAAGAGTTCCATCAGCCATTCCTGGGCTACAATCACCTATCCGGACCCGTTTTACTGCCAATGCGGAGCCCCACCGGGCCTTCACGACTGGACTACCGACGTTATCTGCCCGAGGGAGTTATTCAACTGGCCCCTTCGTCGCGACGTAACCTGAACGCCCATCTATCGGTCTATCGGACAATTTTCTTGGGCCACTATAATTATAACTATTTTGCCAATTGGATTGGTCCCCTCTACCACACGGAACCCCACTAATCTACAGACGGAAACGCACAAGGTGGCTAAAAACAGACCTCCCTCCATCTTCTGCCAGCTTGCTACCTATGACCCGGCTAGATGTCTGAATCTCACTGGACCCTTATGATCACTCGCCTAAGCATGCATCTCCTTAATGTCAATATGCCTTGTCCATTGCTGTTCTGATTAGTGTTTATTGGCTTATTTCACTGTAGAGTCTCTAGCCCTGCTCATTATACCTTATCCAACCTTTCAGTTCCACCACCCACACATGCTATGACATCACCTGGTTTCAATGATGTTTCTAGAGACAATATCTCTCTCATCATCACTCAATGCCTAGGTTTACCTCCACTGTATTCACATCCTACCATACCTTTGTCTGTACATTATACCTTGAAGCTATTTTATCGCCCCCAGAAACCTGCTCCTTTTACTCTCTATTCCGGACTTCATAGACGACCAATTCTCATAGCTTTTAGCCGTACCCTTATCCTACTCCTCCTCTGTTCCTCTGGTGATGTAGAGGTGAATCCAGACCCTGCAGTGCCTAGCTCCATTCCTATTCCCCAGGCACTCTCTTTTGATGACTTATGTAACCGTAATAGCCTTGGTTTCATGCATGTTAACATAAGAAGCCTCCTCCCTAAGTTTGTTTTATTCACTGCTTTAGCACACTCTGCCAACCCGGATGTCCTAGCCGTGTCTGAATCCTGGCTTAGGAAGACCACCAAAAACTCAGAAATCTTCACCCTAACGACAACGTTTTCAGACAAGATAGAACGGCCAAAGGAAGCGGTGTTGCAATCTACTGCAGAGATAGCCTGCAGAGTTCTGTCCTACTATCCAGGTCTGTACCCAAACAATTTGAACTTCTACTTTTAAAAATCCACCTCTCTAAAAACAAGTCTCTCACCATTGCCGCCTGCTATAGACCACCCTCTGGCCCTAGCTGTGCTCTGGACACCATATGTGAACTGATTGCCCCACATCTATCTTCAGAGCTCGTGCTGCTAGGTGACCTAAACTGGGACATACTTAACTCTTACATCTAGATGTTCCGCTAGCGGAACGTCTGCTCCAATATCCAATGATGGGCGGGGCGCGAAATACAAATTCCTCTAAAATCCGAAAACTTCAATTTTTCAAAAATATGACTATTTTACAGCTAAGACTCTCGTTAATCTAACCACACTGTCCGATTTCAAAAAGGCTTTACAGCGAAAGCAAAACATTAGATTATGTCAGCAGAGTACCCAGCCAGAAATAATCAGACACCCATTTTTCAAGCTAGCATATAATGTCACAAAAACCCAGAAGACAGCTAAATGCAGCACTAACCTTTGATGATCTTCATCAGATGACACACCTAGGACATTATGTTATGCAATACATGCATGTCTGTTCAATCAAGTTCATATTTATATCAAAAAACAGCTTTTTACATTAGCATGTGACGTTCAGAACTAGCATACCCCCCGCAAACTTCCGGGGAATTTACTAACAATTTACTAAATTACTCACGATAAACGTTCACAAAAAGCATAACAATTATTTTAAGAATTATAGATACAGAACTCCTCTATGCACTCGATATGTACGATTTTAAAATAGCTTTTCGGATGAAGCACATTTTGCAATATTCTAAGTACATAGCCCAGCCATCACGGGCTAGCTATTTAGACACCCACCCAGTTTAGCCTTCACCAAAATCACATTTCCTATAAGAAAAGTGGTCTTACCTTTCCTGTTCTTCGTCAGAATGCACTCCCAGGTCTTCTACTTCAATAACAAATGTAGGTTTGGTCCCAAATAATCCATCGTTATGTTCCATCAGCGACGTTTTGTTCGTGAGTTCTAGACACTATCAGAATGGTAAATCACGGTCGCGCACATGACGCATAACGTGACAAAAAAATTCGAAATATTCCATTACCGTACTTCGAAGCATGTCAACCGCTGTTTAAAATACATTTTTATGCAATTTATCTCGTAGAAAAGCGGTAATATTCCGACCGGGAATCTGCGTGTCTGTAAACAGAGGGAAAAACAGAAAGGCGGGGGCGGGCAGTGCCCGCGCCTAAGCCTTTTGTCTGCTGATAGAACACTTAGCAAAAGCGCTCGTGTGTTTCAGCCAGGGCTTTGAATTACGTCATTCAGGTTGTTCCCGGACTCTGAGAGCCCATTGGAGACGTGGGAAGTGTCACGTAACAGCAGAGATCCCTTGTAATAGATAGAGAGAATCAACAAGGGGAAAAAATGGTCAGACAGGGTACTTCCTGAACAGAATCTTCTCATGTTTTGGCCTGCCAAATGAGTTCTGTTATACTCACAGACACCATTCAAACAGTTTTAGAAACTTTGGAGTGTTTTCTATCCAAAGCTAATAATTATATGCATATTCTAGTTTCTGGGCAGGACTAATAATCAGATTAAATCGGGTACGTTTTTTTATCCAGCCGTGAAAATACTGCCCCCTAGCCATAAGAGGTTAACACCCCAGCCATCCAACAATCTAAGCTTGATGCCATCAATCTCACACAAATGATCAATGAACCTACCAGGTACCACCCCAAAGCCGTAAACACGGGCACCCTCATAGATATCACCCTAACCAACTTGCCCTCTAAATACACCTCTGCTGTTTTCAACGAAGATCTCAGCGATCACTGCCTCATTGCCTGCATCCGTAATGGGTCAGCAGTCAAACGACCTCCACTCATCACTGTCAAACGTTCCCTTAAACACTTCAGTGAGCAAGCCTTTCTAATCGACCTGGCCCGGGTATCCTGGAAGGACATTGACCTCATCCCGTCAGTAGAGGATGCCTGGTTATTTAAAAAAAATGCCTTCCTCATCATCTTAAATAAGCATGACCCATTCAAGAAATGTAGAACCAGGAACAGATATAGCCCTTGGTTCTCTCCAGACCTGACTGCCCTTAACCAACACAAAAACATCCTGTGGCGTTCTGAATTAGCATCGAACAGGCCCCGTGATATGTAACATTTCAGGGAAGTTAGAAACCAATATACACAGGCAGTTAGAAAAGCCAAGGCTAGCTTTTTCAAGCAAACATTTGCTTCCTTCAACACAAACTCAAAAAAGTTCTGGGACACTGTAAAGTCCATGGAGAATAAGAACACCTCCTCCCAGCTGCCCACTGCACTGAGGATAGGAAACTCTGTCATCACCGATAAATCCACTATAAATGAGAATTTCAATATTTCAATTTTTCTACGGCTGGCCTTGCTTTCCACCTGGCTACCCCTACCGCGGTCAACAGCACTGCACCCCGCCCACAGCTACTCGCCCAAGCCTTCCCATTTTCTCTTTCTCCCACATCCAGATAGCTGATGTTCTGAAAGAGCTGCAAAATCTGGACCCCTACAAATCAGCCGGGCTAGACAATCTGGACGCTTTCTTTCTAAAATAATCTGCCAAAATTGTTGCTACCCCTAGCCTGTTCAAACTCTTTCGTGTCGTCTGAGATTCCCAAAGATTGGAAAGCAGCTGTTGTCATCCCCCTCTTCAAAGGGGGGACACTCTTAACCCAAACTGCTACAGACCTATATCTATCCTACCCTGCCTTTCTAAGGTCTTCGAAAGCCAAGTCAACAACAAATTACCGACCATTTCGAATCCCAACGCACCTTCTCCGTTATGCAATCTGGTTTCAGAGCTGGTCATGGGTGCACCTCAGCCACGCTCAAGGTCCTAAACGATATCGTAACCGCCATCAATAAGAAACGATACTGTGCTGCCGTATTCATTGACCTAGCCAAGGCTTTCGACTCTGTCAATCACCAAATCCTCATCGGCAGACTCAATAGCCTTGGTTTCTCAAATGATTGCCTCACCTGGTTCACCAACTACTTCTCTGACAGAGTTCAATGTGTCAAATCGGATGGCGTGTTGTCAGGGCCTCTGGCAGTCTCTATGGGGGTGCCACAGCGTTCAATCCTTGGGCCAACTCTTTTCTCTGTATACATCAATGATGTCGCTCTTGCTGCTGGTGTGTCTCTGATCCACCTCTACGCAGACGACACCATTCTGTATACTTCTGGCCCTTCTTTGGACAGTGTGTTAAGGATAGGGGGCAGTATTGACAATTTTGGAAAAAATATGTGCCCATATTAAACTGCCTCCTACTCAAACCCAGAAGCTAGGATATGCATATTTTTAGTAGATTTGGATAGAAAACACTCTGAAGTTTCTAAAACCATTTCAATGGTGTCTGTGAGTATAACATAACATAACTCATATGGCAAGCAAAAACCTGAGAGAAATCCTACCAGGAAGTGGAAATCTGGATGCATGGGCTCTCCAAGTCGTTTCCTATTGAATACACAGTGACGTAGTAATAATTGTGCACTTCCTACAACTTCCACTAGATGTCAACAGTCTTTACAAAGTTGTTTGAGTCGTCTACGATGAACAGAGACCGAATGAGAAGGTGGGGAAGTTGGTGAAGCAGGGAATGACATCACTTCTTGGCGCGCATTCATGAGGGTGGATCCTCCGTTCCAAAACGTTTTTCAAGACACAGGAACCGTCCGGTTGAAATATTACTGAATCTTCACGTTCTAAAAGCCCTAAAGATTGATGTTTTACAACATTTGACATGTTTGAACGAACGTAAATACAACTTTTTTTAACTTTTTGTTGTGACATTGTCCGCGCGCTTCCTACATTTGGAGTAGCTTACTGAACGCGCGAACAACAAGGAGTTATTTGGACATAAATTATGGACTTTATCGAACAAAACAACATTTGTTGTGGACCTGGGATTCCTGGAAGTGCCTTCTGATGAAGATCAATCAAAGGTAAGGGAATATTTCTAATGCAATTATGATTTTAGATGACTCCAAGATGGCGGCTATCTGTATAGCCTAGTGTATTTTTCTGAGCTCAGTACTCAGATTATTGCAAAGAGTGCTTTCCTCGTGAAGCCTTTTTGAAATCTTTCATAGCGTTTGCATAAAGGAGATGTTCATCTATAATTCTTTGAATGACAGTTTAATTTTGTATCAACGTTTATAACAATTATTTTTGTAAATTGTGGCGCTGATTCACCGGCAGTATTTGAGGGAAAATATTTTCTTAATGTCACGCGCCGATGTAAAATGCTGTTTTTATATATAAATATGAACTTTATCGAACAAAAAATGCATGTATTGTGTAACATGATGTCCTAGGAGTGTCATCTGATGAAGATCGTCAAAGGTTAGTGCTGCATTTAGCTGTGTTTTGGGTATTTGTGATGCATGCTAGTTGCTTGGAAAATGGCTGTGTGGTTATTTTTGTAGATGTACTCTCCTAACATAATCTAATGTTTTGCTTTCGCTTTTGAAATCGGACAACGTGGTTCGATTCAGGAGAAGTGTATCTATAAAATGGTGTAAAATAGTCCTATGTTTGAGAAATAGAAATTATTAGATTTGGTTTTGAATATGGCGCTCTGATGTTTCACTGGCTGTTGATCCCGCTAACGGGATCGGAGCGATAAGAGGTTTTAACAACTCCAACTCAAAGGGAAGGGATAATGGAGACAGAATTACCAGGTATTGCCATGTCATTAGAATACCATTCAACCTGTTAGGGCTAGGGGGCAGTATTTACACGGCCGGATAAAAAACGTACCCGATTTAATCTGGTTACTACTCCTACCCAGTAACTAGAATATGCATATAATTATTGGCTTTGGATAGAAAACACCCTAAAGTTTCTAAAACTGTTTGAATGGTGTCTGTGAGTATAACATAACTCATATGGCAGGCAAAAACCTGAGAAGATTCCTTAAAGATCTTGTTCTTCTTGTCTCTGTTTATTGAAGACTGATGATCTTTGCTGTAACGTGACACTTACTACGGCTCCCATAGGCTCTCAGAGCCCGAGAAAAAGCTGAATGATGTCATTCCAGCCCCAGGCTGAAACACATTTACGCTTTTGGCAAGTGGCAGATAAGAGGATAATGGGCTTAGGCGCATGCACGAGTCGAGCCCGTGCTTTATTTTCTTTCGTCTATGTACCTAAACGCAGATTCCCGGTCGGAATATTATCGCTTTTTTACGAGAAAAATGGCATAAAAATTGATTTTAAACAGCGGTTGACATGCTTCGAAGTACGGTAATGGAATATTTTGAAAAAAAATTGTCACGAAATGCGCCGTGCTCGTAACCCTTATTTACCCTTTTGGATAGTGTCTTGAACACACGAACAAAACGCCGCTGTTTGGATATAACAATGGATTATTTGGGACCAAACCAACATGTTATTGAAGTAGCAGTCCTGGGAGTGCATTCTGACGAAGAACACCAAAGGTAATCAAACTTTTCTAATAGTAAATTGGAGTTTGGTGAAGGCTAAACTTGCTGGGTGTCTAAATAGCTAGCCCTGTGATGCCGGGCTATGTACTTAGAATATTGCAAAATGTGCTTTCACCGAAAAAGCTATTTTAAAATCGGACATATCGAGTGCATAGAGGAGTTCTGTATCTATAATTCTTAAAATAATTGTTATGCTTTTTGTGAACGTTTATCGTGAGTAATTTAGTAAATTGTTAGTAAATTCGCCGGAAGTTTGCGGGGGGTATGCTAGTTCTGAACGTCACATGCTAATGTAAAAAGCTGGTTTTTGATATAAATGTGAACTTGATTGAACAAAACATGCATGTATTGTATAACATAATGTCCTAGGTGTGTCATCTGATGAAGATCATCAAAGGTTAGTGCTGCATTTAGCTGTCTTCTGGGATTTTGTGACATTATATGCTAGCTTGAAAAATGGGTGTCTGATTATTTCTGGCTGGGTACTCTGCTGACAATCTATTGTTTTGCTTTCGTTGTAAAGCCTTTTTGAAATCGGACAGTGTGGTTAGATTAACGAGAGTCTTGTCTTTAAAATGCTGTAAAATAGTCATATGTTTGAGAAATTGAAGTAATAGCATTTCTAAGGTATTTGAATAACGCTCCACAGGATTCCACTGGCTGTTACGTAGGTGGGACGATTTGGTGCCACCTACCCTAGAGAGGTTAATGAATGGGGAATTAGAATGGAAATGTTTACTTTCGGGATACAATCAATTACTTATGCTGTCGACTACATCTTTTACTCTTGGAAGTGAATAGCATTAATATTTCCTTAATAGCAATGATATTTCATGTTCACATTTCTGATTCAATCACATGTGATCTGGCCCGCAAGTCCATTCCATGCGGCCCCCACCACCCATTGAAATTACTAAAACCAAATCAAAACTGTATATAAATGATATTGGAGCTACATTTATACAGTCGCTTCACTCTTTCCAGGTTGCTAAGAATCTGAACTACAACGGTGTAACTAAGTGGACCTGGTAAAACTTGCATTCACAACACCTATGAAGCACTGCCAGTACCAATGACACATTTATGTATACAAGGCTATAGTAATTTAGGCCGTGAGCCTTTTTCCGATCGAAATTACTGTGCAACTTAGCCATTTTGCTACACGTGCATGCATGTGTCCTGCTGATAACTGATAGGGAATGTTGGATTACACTGTTGTTTTATATGGTTCTTAGTACCCTAATATGTTTAGCCTTAGGGCTGTTTATATTGGTTTCTGGGCACATTCACAAAACCTCCCACGCAATGGGGCTTGAAGCCAGATTTCAGGGGCTAAAAAAAACAGACTGGTCCAACTTTAGCTTGAAATCATTTCCTTTATTTCACAGTGCCATATTTGGACTGGGCTAATGGAAAACCAATTTGTCACATTCCTCCACTGAAATGGGCTCGCTCTCTGTGAAATGTGTTGTTGAGGATTTACTAAATCAAACCTGACTCAATGCTTTGTGTTTCATCTACAACAGGTGCTTCAGCGGTAAACAAGATGGTCAGGATTCGGGTACCACTGGAAAAAAGGGAGTATTGTCAAGAAAATAGTTAAATGAGGATGAATTAAAAGAAGTCAGAAAAGCTTTACATAAATTGATGAAGTTTTGAGTCCCATTTGGATAACTACAGCTGCTGGATCTTAATTTGAGCCAGTTTTCTACAGCAGGAAAACAATCTAGCAGCAACAGGAAATATTAAATATTATCTGGATTAAAACTAATTGATACATTTTTCGTAAGGGAAATTTCTGAAAATTACAAACTTCAAAAGTCTTTTTAAACGTCAAATACACTACAAGTTTTAAGAAGAAAGTTCTCCTGCAACAGGGTGATCAAATTAAGAGCCTACATCTGTAAGAAGACGTTTGAGTGACTGATTTAGTTAAGTGTAATGATTGTCGCAAAAAATAACCCTTTTAATTACCCGTTTAATTATGTGTTGTCAGGCTGTCAACTCACCTAACAGCTGGTAAAAAAAAAACATATTGGGGCTTTAACTCTTTCAGTTTAATAAGCAATGGAAACATGTAAAGCCACTGGTCTCAATTAAAAAATAAAACTTTTATTTTTTTCCAAAGCCTGGTGAATTCACTTCACTGGTGTCAATAATGGGATGTCCTTGTTTGTATCTTCTTTAGGATGGCATCTAATGTAAGTTGTCCACACCACAAAATGTTGAAGAAGTGGTAACAGTGAAACCTGCAGATGAAAAAGAAGCGAGAACGGTTGAAGATGAGACTACAGCGGTTCCTCCCTCTCTCTCCCCATATTCCTCTTCCTCTCTTTTTCTATCTTTTTTTCTCCCTCTCTCTCCCTTCATCTCTCTTTGGGCTGGCAGTGTGTTCTTGAGGCTGAGTGAGTTAATAAATCATTCAGTCCAGTAGATCTGGCTGGGAGCGTTGGTCACATGCTCGCTGTGACCCAGAAACACCAGGAATCCCTAGCTTTCTCTTCAACTGGCCATTTGATGAAGTGCATAGAGAGCACCCTTGCCCAGTGTCTTGCCCTGGCCTTGGTAAAGAAAGAAAAGAAGACTCCTGCTATCTCATGCTGCACAGTGCTTGAGCAGTGCGATCCATAAAATATGATTGTCTTTCAGCTTGCGTTGCAATCTGTTGTTTTGAAATAATCTATAATGCAGGTTTCGAGCTCATTCATCAATGCCACAGACATATAGGGGAATTCAGATGATGCGTGGCATTAACCGTACACTCACTGAGCAAACCCTAGTCATTGGCACACAGCGAAGTGAAATCTTCACGGGTGTTTCTGCTCTTTGTAGACGGGGCAGAGGAGTGGGTCTGAAGAACGAGCAGTTAAAAGGTGGACTATGCGGATGGGTTTGAGTTACTTCTTGGTTTTTCAGTCAGGGGATGTTGCCACATGTATTCTTATAAACATTTTTGTGCCAACTACATTGTTAATTAAGTTGACATTCTTGTTGAATGACATTGAGATCTTGCAGTTTGATTAGAATAGTATAGTCTACGGCTAGGCAACGGCAAGCCTGTGACACCTCAGCGTCATGCCATTGCAAAAGGGTTAGGAATCATTCATCTATAAGATGGAAGATAATACACTGCTAAGCATCTCTCCAGCGTAAGACTCCTCGCTAATTGCACTTTGATTATCCTCCATGGTAAACATGATTGCAGGAGATAAGAAGCTATTTTCCTGAGAGGATGAAATTAAGTATTTGAAAGAGGTTACTGTAGAACTAATACAATGAAAGTGGACTTGTTATGTCCTGTTCTTATACATGGCAGCAGGGCCGGTCCTTGCTATTCTGCCACCAAAAAATACATATTTTCCAAAAGTTGAAGTTTGGTTCAATTTAGGTTCTGAATGAAAGGTGAAAAGGTATTTTCTGTAAGTTTAAAATACATATTTTCCATGACGTTGAAAATACGTATTTTCCGAATGTTGAAATCAGGTTCATTTTCAGTTCTGAATGAAAGTTGAAAATACTTATTTTCCTGATGTTGAAAATACATATTTTACAGACGTTGAAAATATGTACTTTATGGATGTTGAAATCAGGCCCATTTTTGGTTCTGAATGCAAGTTGAAAATAAGCAATTTATAGCAATTTATTTATACATCTAGGTTTGGACCAAATCAAGGCTGGTCCAGACCGGACAAATCTGAACCAAACATAGACGTCTATGATTTTTTCAGATTTGGTCCGGACTGTACCAAAACCAATGTCTGTGGATTTGGAAATCAAGGCCGTCTGGAACTGCACCAAAAAAGACTGTTCATGCTTACTGAGGTGTAACCTACAGTGTTGCCTGAAATTGAATTTTATGAATACCCATCTATGTGGTAAGCCTACCATTTTGTAAAACACCAAGAAAAGACGTTCGGACAGGCCCCAAAAATATGTCCAAAAGACGTTGGCTCGTGCTTACTGGGGTGTAGCTTATCATATCGAATTGCACAAGCAAAATATTTTGCGCTCCTGCCTTTGACTTGAATAAGCAGTGAGCACTGCTTATTAAAGGGTGGCATCAGCACTCACCTAAAAAGTCTATATGCCACTGGTTGAGAGAAATTGTCATTATTTTTGGCCAGAATTATGTGAGGTTTTATGTGTTGTTGTTGGAGGTGCGTCTTGGCCAGTTTAGCTCATGAAATGCCATCCTCATCAATCTGCCTCCATAGGCGGTCGCCTAATCCTGCCTAATGAGTGGGCCGGCCATGCGTAGCAGAGTATAATTTGACAGGCACCTAAACACCTCATCCTCATCAGGACTCGAGACAGGATGTCTGTTTGTTCTTTTATATAGGACTCCAACGAGTGGTTCCGGAACTGGATTCTGAATCCTCGCAACCTGTGGTGATATTACAGTTTTTCCCAATTGTTTACACAGTAAAATTGGATGTTGAAACGCAATCACCGAAACCTGAAACTCATGTACTAAATCCCTAAACCAAGTCTGTAAAATTGCAAGCACAATTCCTGCTTTACACTCAGTTTTCAATTCTATATCACAGTTTTTGCAAAACACTACACACAATTCTCTACATTAGGCACAAATTCAAAATTAAAATCTCTTTAGTCCCTTTGGAAAGCAACGCCAATCACAATGCCAAGCTCTATACACCAATTGGCAACTCTCACTCCTCACAGGTGTAAACACTTGTTGCTGAATTGTTCACTTAGAAATCAGAGCTTTAGCACTATAAAAGGCCACAGATGAGCTCTCCTGTTTTGGAGGAAAATTGAAGTCAATGGTGAAGCAAGAGCTAGAGGTGAAGGAGTGAGAGTAAGAGGAGGAAGAGAGGATGAGGAAGGACAGTTGTCTCAGATGAGATCAGGGCCACATTGGTTGACCATGAGCTCAACCATAGATTGTGAATGAGGGAGGCTGGGCAGAGAGTTCAGCCCAACCTGAGCCGCTACACGGTTGCATCTATCATCCGTACATTCAGAAATGATAACCGGTAAGTTACCTACCATCTACACTATGGTCTTTATGTATACTGCAGTCCGACATATCAGTAGGCCTATATTACTCAGTGATTGTTGGCCAATGTTACAGTAATGTCACTGCATATTGAAAGAAAATAGATTATTTTAGCTAACTGTAACCAATCACATATTTGTGGATCTTCTTCAGAGCTGAGAGATGGCCAGGACGTGGTGGAAGACACCGGCTGTTCACACCAGAACAAGAGACCGCTATTGTGAACATGGTGGTGGCAAACAATACCATTAGCCTACGAGAAATCCAGAACCGCATAATTGCAGACAACACAATATTCAATAACAATCGCCAGGTGGGCTTGTCTACATTGGACCGTGTATTACAGCGCAACCGAATCCAGATGAAACAGGTCTACAGGGCGCCATTTGAGCGAAACTCAGAGAGGGTTAAAGAACAGCGCAAGAAAGGAATATACTGTGAATTTACTATCATATCAGCACTGTATAGACACATTACAGTACCGTACCAGTCTGTCACATATTGTCTTGTCTGTTTCAGAGAGTCTTGGAGCTGGATGCCACTGCAATTCAGCACGTTTATATTTACATTGATGAGGCTGGCTTCAACCTAGCCAAAAGAAGTGGACGGGGACGAAACATTAATGGCCACCATGCCATTGTGAATGTCCCTGGACAGCGTGGAGGGAATATCACCATGTGCGCAGCCATTAGCCAGCAAGGTGTCCTTCATCACCATGCCAACCTTTGTCCCTAGAAAAACACCGCCCTTCTCATCACATTCCTGGACACACTACATAGCATTCTCATTCCAGCTGAGGAGAGGCCAGAGCAGCCCTGGTATGTTGCCATCTGGGACAATGTGAGTTTCCACCGGGAGGCTCTGGTCCGTAACTGGTTCATCGACCACCCACAATTTATTGTTCTATACCTCCCACCATATTCCCCATTCCTAAACCCAATTGAATAGTTTTTTCCGGCCTGGCGATGGAAGGTGTATGACCGCCATCCCCTCCCACTCATGCCTCTTCTCCAGGCAATGGAAGATGCATGTGGGAGAACATTGGTTGGGATGTAGATGAGATGTGGCCAGACCAAAATAGGAGGCCGGATGCAGCCTAATGTCTTTTTTCTTACATTTTGCAGGTGTTTGCCTTTTTGTGTTTAGTTTTGAAAGAATTAGCCACTTTCATTTTTTATTTTTGTACAGAAAACCCTTTATCTTACTGAATGTTTTTCCTGGTTTTCTCCTGTTGGGTATGGATAGTGTTACATACAAAACACAAGTGTTCAAAAATACTGAATTTTTGGAAATAAATTACAATGTTTTTGTTACTGTATTGCATTTGTGTGTGTTTATTTATGTATATTTGAGTAGGTATATATTACTGTAACAGTATTTTACAACCGGCTACAATGTAACACTGAAAATGCATAAACCTACTGATGGGATATTCATAGTAATGTTTTGTGTTGAGCACATCAGTGTGTTGTTGGTTGGTAGACAGATGTATTCATATGACGCATGTGTGAGTCATTTTGATGCAAAAAAAGAAACATTTTGGAAAGAGAGAACAGTTTTGAATGCAGTGTTTGCTTTTGCTAGAGATTTGTAGAGTTTTGTGTTTTGGGAAAATGGGCCAAAGATTCAGCAAACGTGTGTAAACAATTGTGAAAAACTGTAAATATTAGCGATAGTGATATTACTGTGCAACATAATGTTGTATTTTCTCCAAAGATTGCAAAACTATGGGTATGTTGATGTGATGTAGTGCCCATTGGCTATGAATGTTTCAACCTCTGTGTTGAGAAGTCGTGTTTTTACCGTCAATTCCAAGTTTCAAAGAGCACCAAAAACTACCCTAAACATGAGCCGTAGCATTTATGCCGCCACAGAAACAGACCCTGGGTCAGTTCTAATGCCACCAACAAATTACCAAGAAGCTAAACTCAAGAACTCAAAGTGAGTCCGAGTCATATTTCACAGTTAATTTTACACAAATAATTGTAAATGTTCAGTTAAATAAAGCTGACAATTGTTTATTTTAGATGAAAAATACTGATCATGTTAAGTGTACTGTTGCTTGTATGCGTTTTTACTGTGACTGTCACCCTGATATTGGCTACACTAGATGTGGGATAACAGTAAAATGCAGTGCAGTCACGATGTCTGGAACAAAACACTGGACCATGGCTGTGTACGGTAACTTGGCTGGACCATGGCTGTGTATGGTAACTTATCTACTGAAGACATATCTCTTCAGTAGGTCCTATGATTAAGTGTAGTCTGGCCCAGGGGTGTGAAGGTGAACGGAAAGGCTGGAGCAACGAACCGCCCTTGCTGTCTCTGCCTGGCCGGTTTCCCCTCTTTCCACTGGGATTCTCTGCCTCTAACCCTATTACGGGGGCTGAGTCACTGGCTTACTGGTGTTCTTCCATGCCGTCCCTGGGAGGGGTGCGTCACTTGAGTGGGTTGAGTCACTGACGTGGTCTTCCTGTCTGGGTTGGCGCCCCCCCTTGGGCTGTGCCGTGGCAGAGATCTTTGTGGGCTATACTCGGCCTTGTCCCGGGATGGTATGTTGGTGGTTGGAGATATCCCTCCAGTGGTGTGGAGGCTGTGCTTTGGCAAAGTGGGTGGGGTTATATCCTACCTGTTTGGCCCTGTCCGGGGTTTTATCGGATGAGGCCACAGTGTCTCCTGACCCCTCCTGTCTCAGCCTCCAGTATTTATGCTGCAGTAGTTTATGTGTCGGGGGGCTAGGGTCAGTCTGTCACATCTGGAGTATTTCTCTTGTCTTTTCCGGTGTCCTGTGTGAATTTAAATATGCTCTCTCTAATTCTCTCTTTCTTTCTCTCTCTCGGAGGACCTGAGCCCTAGGACCATGCCTCAGGACTACCTGGCTTGATGACTCCTTGCTGTCCCCAGTTCACCTGGCCGTGCTGCTGCTCCAGTTCCAATTGTTCTGCCTGCAGCTATGGAACCCTGACCTATTCACCGGACGTGCTACCTGTCCCAGACCTGTTGTCCCAGACCTGCTGGAACCCTGACCTATTCACCGGACGTGCTACCTGTCCCAGACCTGCTGTTTTCAACTCTCTAGAGACAGCAGGAGCGGTAGAGATACTCTCAAAGATTGGCTATGAAAAAGCCAACTGACACTTACTCTTGTGTTACTGACTTGTTGCACCCTTGACAACTACTATGATTATTATTATTTGACAATGCTGGTCATTTATGAACATTTGAACATCTAGGCCATGTGCTGTTATAATCTCCACCCGGCACAGCCAGAAAAGGACTGGCCACCCCTCATAGCCTGATTCCTCTCTAGGTTTCTTCCTAGGTTTTGGCCTTTCTAGGGACTTTTTCCTAGCCACCGTGCTTCTACACCTGCATTGCTTGCTGTTTGGGGTTTTAGGCTGGGTTTCTGTACAGCACTTTGTGATATCAGCTGATGTAAGAAGGGCTATATAAATAAATTTGATTTGATTAGCTAACAGATATTGGAAACGCAATAACCAATAAATGCCATGTTTGTCAATATTTCCAACGTTGACTCCAGTGATCACGTGACATATCTACTCTGTGATTGGATGATACAGACCACAATGCAGTATGTGATGAATTGTTTGTTTGTCCCCTAACTCTGGTATTTACACAGTCTTAACCCCTTGACCTTTTCTTCATATATCAGTTTAAAAGTGAGTTCTAATCTTTTGAATGAATGGTTCACCCAGGAGATTTTTGTACTTATTCAATGTTTGAAACCACGTTGGTTTTTTTATGCTAAGGAATGAGTGGGTGTGTCAGTTTCGGAACCATAACCACTGAAAGAGGGGTGTGGCCCGTCGGAGCCCTATAGTATCAACACGTTAACCAGTAGAGCCATAGCTAACTAGCATGTTTAATCATGTCATCAGTCTTTACAGAGTTATCACGTTATGTAACGAAGTTCACCAAAATAACCATCCACAACATCAGATAAGTAGTTAAAGAATGTTACATATATGCTATATATATGCCATTTAGCAGACACTTTTATCCAAAGCGACTTAGTCATAGCTTTTTTTAACGTATGGGTGGTCCCAGGAATCAAACCCACTATCCTGGCTAATCAAAATAAATACTCTACCAACCGAGTTAGAGGACCACTATCAAGGCCTAAGACGCTTGCAGATTGAGCAGTGTTTCCCAGCTCCAGTCCTCCAGTACCCCCAACAATACGCATTTTTAATGTAGCTCCCAGACAAGCACACCTGATTCACCTTGTCAACTAATCATCAAGCCCTTGATGAGTCTGATGAGGTGCGTTTGTAAGGGGCTACAACAAAAATGTGTACTATTGGGGGTACTTGAGGACCAGAGTTGGGAAACACTGCATTACAGAAACAAACTTCTTGTTTACTGAGGTCACATGACAGGTAAGGTCACGGTCACAAAAATAAGAACCTGCTTATAGAAAATCACCAGCAGGGGAGTAAATTAATACCTATGTAACAGAGTATTATTGTATTTATAAGTTCCACACTTCTTACAGGTGGACCCTAATAAGACACCTTGATGTAATTGTGAAATGTTGTGACTTGATGAGATTATTTTTGAGTTAGACTACAAAGAGAACGTGGAATGCTGTGTGTGAGATCAATGTGTGTGAAGTCGAAAACAACAGCCAAGTCCAGAAACAATTCTATACCATTTCACCAACCTGTGAAAGGTCAAAACAAAGGAAGGGATACCTCCTTTCAAACAGGATTTTAGTTCATCTTGTTCTAACACATTTTGTACTAAATCCTCTGCCCTAACGTCCCAACTTTAAGATGCTGGTTTGGGATTTGTACACACACACTGGCACACTCTGCTGCTCATTAAGAATTCAGAATTGTAGATCCCATGGTCTCCAGAGAAAGAGAGAGCACTGCATAAATCTCTGTGACTCACAAAAGCATGCGGCTGGTGGACTTTTATTACATGACGTCAACCTGTGTGTGTGTGTGTGTGAGTGTGTGGTGTGAGTGTGTGTGTGCACTCACTCCTTTGTTTGTTATGTGACATAAAACGCACACACACACACAAAGCACTTTAAATACCACACGCCGCATGTCAATTGAATCCTGTGAGGATGGATTGTAAAACATGTCAACTTCACCTGTACACGTAAAAAAAAACAGGAAATACTGAGATTATAAAACAAATGCATTACACCAGACAAATCTGCGGAAACAAAGCACAAAGCAATTGTACCTCAATTCTTGCTTCCTGCAGTCTCTGTCACGCCTGCTCCCGCTCTTCACCCCTGGCACTCGAGGGCGCCAGACTGCCCTGCATTACGCACTCCTGCCACCATCATTACGCACACCTGCCTTCCCTCGTCACGCACATCAGCGATTCATTGGACTCACCTGGACATAATCATCTGTTTTATTACCTCCCCTATATCTGTCTGTTCCCCAGCTCCATTCCGTGCTTCTGCATTTATTGTTGTCTGCCTTTGTGTTACCCAGTTCTAACGTTGTTTCATGTCCTGTTGCATGTCCGTTCCAAATTAAATGTCAACTCCCCGTACCTGCTTCTCTTCTCCAGTGTCCGTTCCTTACAGAATGCAGAAGCCCTCAAATGAAGCATCTGGGAGTGCTGGTGTTTCGGTTGGTGGTGACGTCGGGTCCGGGGTTGCCGCCGATGGAACCGGGGATGCCTTAACTGGATCGTTGGACTTCCATGCCCTAGCCGGCTCAAGATGTTTCCTTGCCCCGGTTGGCTCGGAAGGCGCCCATCCCACTTCAGGCCTCAGCCGGATCGTCAGGTTTTTACGCCCAGCCGGTTCGTCAGGCTTCCCCTCTGGCGCTCAAGGGTGCCAGGCTGCCCTGCATTACACACTCTTGCCACCATCATTACGCACATCTACCTTCCCTCGTCACGCGCATCAGCGATTCATTGGACTCACCTGGACTCAATCATTTGTTTTATTACCTACTCTATATCTGTATGTTCGCCAGCTCTGTTCCCCACTTCTGCATTGATTGTCGTCTGTTTTTTGTTACCCAGTTCTGATGCTGTTCCTGTCCTGTTGCATGTTCGTTCCAAAATAAATGTCAACTTCCCGTACCTGCTTCTCTTTTCCAGCGTAGTTCCTTTGTCTCGCCCTTCTAAGCAGTGCACGAGACTCACGGTAGCACACAAAAGCCCCATGGCAGGGGTATTGTACGTATGTAACAATCTGTTCCCAGCAGGTGGGAAGATTTTATTAGCGAAAGCATGTCAACTTTATCGTTCTAGCTACTGTAACTAGAGATGTCTATTATGTGTCCCAGCAATGGTGGAGGCTTTTCTCACTCTCTCTCTTTCAGTACTAGTCAGGTCCACTTGTGCAGCCCAGCCATTCTCTCTTTCTTTCTTTTTTTTCTCTCTCTCTCTCTCGCTCTCTTTCATTCTCTTTCTCTCTTTTTAAATTTTTTTTCTCTCTTTCTTTTTCTTTTTCTCTTCCTTTTTCTCTCTTTCTTTCTCTCCCTTTTTCTCTCTCTCGCTCTCATGGTTTTGATCATTATTTTTAAAGTCAGAGCTCTAAACTCTTATATAAATTCAATTAGTAAATGGAGAATACGTCTCGGGAGTGAAGAGCTGGAAGATGGACAAATGATAAGTGAAGTGGTACGATTTTAGATTTCATAAAACAAAATGTGTGGGAAAGTTATTTAATTCATACAAGAAGTTATGAATGTCACATTAGCAGTGGCGACCCATCAATTGAGCTCCACATTTTTTTGCCAAAAAAATTAAACACTTTTTGGGGGGATGAATTTATTATTTTGGCATTAATACGTTTCACATATCAGTTTTCAAACAATGTAAAAAATAAAATCATCATTGAGTTAAGAAATCCTCCATACAAACATGGTCTCTTTTTTGCAGCTCCAAAATGCACGTGTTTCAGCCTAGTTCAGTGCTTTCTGTGGTTGTGGAGCAGCCAGCGGAGAATACAGAGCGTAGGGGTTGGCAATGTTCTCTAGTTGTGCCGTGATTGGCTCAGTGTTCTGTTTCTCATGGGGACACTACGTCTCTGGCAAATCTAAGGGTAGAGCTAAAACATTCAACCACCTTGGGTGCTGCCATAGAGTTACATTAGAAGTGCCCATCCAAGAAAGCTCAAGGTCATTGGCCACAGATAAAATGATGTCAAATCAAGCTATATCTACCGTAGCTTCAATTGGACTGATCATGTCAATATCATACTTTCAAAATCTTAGCTAGCAGTCATCATCATGAATCAAGTCGACAATCTACTGGCAAATCTTTTTTCATCCTTGTCATATGAAGAGAAATAATGAAGAGAAATTATAGGTGCTCGTTGGTCACTGGAAATAAACGTTACATTACACATCAAGTAGGAAATCGCAAATTCAACATTGAGCATTGCAAAGCAATCACTAGCCTGCTATTCAGTGGAGTGGGTGTGTGGTCCCAATTCTGGGTTTAAGGGTCTCTTTTCCAAGTTTAAAAACATTCAATGTTGGCCATGCTGTCAATCCAGCATGATTTCCCCCGCACTCAAAACAACTGTTAACTCGGAACTGGGAAATCTGACTTCTGTGAGTTACTGTAGCTAAGAAAATAATACTAATTGTATGTTGTGTAGTAAGCTGTGCCTCACCCTAATAATTTGGTCTATTTTACCCTCTTAATTTCGCCTACTGTTCTGACTTGGTGGTTCCAATGTAGCCTATATCCTGTTTTAGATAAATGTAATCATTAAATATTGTAAGAGCTTTCATTGTCTGCTTGTATGCCTCCTTTATATATCCTACAATTCTGACTTGGTGTAAAGGGAGAATACTGTAAGAACAGCCAATGTTCTGAATTCTGTCGATGCACATTTCAAAAGTGCTGAACAATTAGTTAAAATGACTACGTCCTTTCTAGCTCGCTCATTAATGTCTGAATTGAAATTACGGATTGCCTCTTAACAACTTGTCGTCCCCTTATACCATAGTTGTACATCTCAATTGTTAGTAGAAACCACATTTGGTTAAGCAAGTCAAATCAAATCAAATTTATTTGACACATACACATGGTTAGCAGATGTTAATGCGAGTGTAGCGAAATGTATGTGCTTCTAGTTCCGACCATGCAGTTATATCTAACAAGTAATATAACCTAACAATTTCACAACAACTACCTTATACACACAAGTGTAAAGGAATGAATAAGAATATGTACATAAAAATATATGAATGAGTGATGCCTGAACGGCATAGGCAAGATGCAGTAGATGGTATAGAGTACAGTATATACATATTATTTGTATTTTTTTATTTCACCTTTATTTAACCAGGTCGGCAAGTTGAGAACAAGTTCTCATTTACAACTGCGACCTGGCCAAAATAAAGCAAGCAGTTCGACACATACAACAACACAGAGTTACACATGGAGTAAAACAAACATACAGTCAATAATATAGTAGAAAAATAAGTCTATATACAAAATGAGAAATGAGGTGAGATTAGGGAGGTAAAGGCAAAAAAGGCCATGGTGGTGAAGTAAATACAATATAGCAAGTAAAACACTGGAATGGTAGATGGGCAGTGGAAAAAAGTGCAAAGTAGAAATAGAAATAATGGGGTGCAAAGGAGCAAAATAAATAAATAAATACAGTAGGGGAAGAGGTAGTTGTTTGGGCTAAATTATAGATGGGCTATGTACAGGTGCAGTAATCTATGAGCTGGTCTGACAGCTGGTGCTTAAAGCTAGTGAGGGAGATAAGTGTTTCCAGTTTTAGAGATTTTTGAAGTTCGTTCCAGTCATTGGCAGCAGAGAACTGGAAGGAGAGGCGGCCGAAGGAGGAATTGGCTTTGGGGGTGACCAGAGAGATATACCGGCTGGAGTGCGTGCTATAGGTGGGTGCTGCTATGGTGACCAGCGAGCTGAGATAAGGGGGAACTTTACCTAGCTGGGTCTTGTAGATGACCTGGAGCCAGTGGGTTTGGCGACGAGTATGAAGCGAGGGCCAGCCAACGAGAGCGTACAGGTCGCAGTGGTGGGTAGTATATGGGGCTTTGGTGACAAAACGGATGGCACTGTGATAGACTGCATCCAATTTATTGAGTAGGGTATTGGAGGCTATTTTGTAAATGACATCGCCGAAGTCGAGGATCGGTAGGATGGTCAGTTTTACGAGGGTATGTTTGGCAGCATGAGTGAAAGATGCTTTGTTGCGAAATAGGAAGCCAATTCTAGATTTAACTTTGGATTGGAGATGTTTGATGTGAGTCTGGAAGGAGAGTTTACAGTCTAACCAGACACCTAGGTATTTGTAGTTGTCCACATATTCTAAGTCAGAACCATCCAGAGTAGTGATGCTGGACGGGCGGGCAGGTGCAGGCAGCGATCGGTTGAAGAGCATGCATTTAGTTTTACTTGTATTTAAGAGCAGTTGGAGGCCACGGAAGGAGAGTTGTATGGCATTGAAGCTCGTCTGGAGGGTAGTTAACACAGTGTCCAAAGAAGGGCCAGAAGTATACAGAATGGTGTCATCTGTGTAGAGGTGGATCAGAGACTCACCAGCAGCAAGAGCGACATAATTGATGTATACAGAGAAAAGAGTCGGCCCAAGAATTGAACCCTGTGGCATTTAGCTAGCTACCTCTACTAACTAGCCAGCTAACCAGCTAATGTTAGCTAATTTCACCTAGTTTAGCATTTTTTTCTTTGCAGCTATCCGTGCTGGGCCAGACGTGACGTGTATAGCCGTAACACACATTTTTGTGACCTTATTTGACCTTTTCTGCTGCTTTTGAGACACGGTTCAATCCCACCTTGGGGCACTACTTGTTGAGTAATTAAAACACTTAACAATCACAATACAGTAACTATTGTCAAATCAAATCAAATGTATTTGTCACATACACATGATTAGCAGATGTTAATGCGAGTGTAGCGAAATGCTTGTGCTTCTAGTTCCGACCATGCAGTAATAGCTAATAAGTAATTTAACCTAACAATTTCACAACACCTTATACACACACAAGTGTAAAGGAATGAATACGAATATGTACATAAAAATATATGAATAAGTGATGCCCGAAGGGCATAGGCAAGATGCAGTAGATGGTGTAGAGTACAGTATATACATATGAGATGAGTAAAGTAGGGTATGATAACATTATATAAAGTGGCATTGTTTAAAGTGGCTAGTGATACAATTAATTAATTCAAGATGGCAAGATGCAGTAGATGGTATAGCGTACAGTATATACATATGAGATGAGTAATGTAGGGTATGTAAGCATTATATAAAGTGGCTAGTGATAAATTGATTAGATCAATTTTTCCATTATTAAAGTGGCTACAGTTGAGTCAGTATGTTGGCAGCAGCCACTCAATGTTAGTGATGGCTGTTTAACAGTCAGTGACTCGGGTGGTTGTTGTCCTTGATGACAGCCATATCAGCTATGTTTTTTTAAAGGCAGTAAATGAGGCTGAATTTACTGCTTTGCTGCCAGACAAGTTCAGCTATGCCCTCCTTATTTTTAATCTGTTGTCATCCATTTGGGGCCTGATGAATGCCACCCAGGTTGTGTAGGCTGACTGTTAAATGGGCCAGCGGAAAAAGTGGAAAGCCAAATAAAGTATTTTCTCTAAATAATTCATTTGAGTCTCTGGAAGAATGAAGTAATGGGGAGACTGAAATAAATGGTATCATCATCTGTCTTTATCCTCAGCTTAGTGGAGATATGTAATGAGGATGTGTACTGTATGTGTATGTGTATATGTACGTGCGTGTATTTGTGTCTAAATGTGTGTACAGTATACACTGAGTGTAAAAAACAACTGCTCTTTCCATGACATAGACTGACCAGGTGACTCCAGGTGAAAGCTATAATCCCTTGTTGATTTCACCTTTTAAATCCACTTCAATCAGTGTAGATGAGTTGGAGTTGACAGGTTAACCCATAAGAGTTGAAGCACTATCTGAGCTGGGGGAGGGGTACTACTAAGCTATATGGAATGGTTTTAAGACGGTCATACCAAGGATAATTTTGCTATTTGATTTTGTATAAAAAAAGTAAAGCAAAATATTTGATGAAACACTGATATTTAGCCCATGAAAACATATTGAATAACAGATTCACTGCATGGAACAACAGATAGTCCACCCAAATAATTCAGAAGGAAGTTTGTTTTGAAGTGTCTACAATGTAAAAAATAGTAAAAATGAAGAAAAACCCTGGAATGAGTAGGTCAAATCAAATGTATTTGTCACATACACATGGTTAGCAGGTGTTAATGCAAGTGTAGCGAAATGCTTGTGCTTCTAGTTCCGACCATGCAGTAATATCTAACAAGTAATCTACCAATTCCACAACAACTACCTTGTACACACAAGTGTAAAGGAATGAATACGAATATGTACATAAAAATATATAAATGAGTGATGGCCGAATGGCATAGGCAAGATGTAATAGATGGTATGGAGTACAGTATATACATATGAGATGAGTATTGTAGGGTATGAAGACATATAAAGCAGCATTGTTTAAGGTGGCTAGTGATACATTACATCAGGATGGCAAGATGCAGTAGATGGTATGGCGTACAGTATATACATATGAGATGAATAATGTAGGTTATGTAAACATTATCTAATATAAATAATATAAAGTGGCAAGTGATAAATTGATTACATCAATTTTCCCATTATTAAAGTGGCTTGAGTTGAGTCAGTATGTTGGCAGCAGCCACTCAATGTTAGTGATGGCTGTTTAACAGTCTGATGGCCTTGAGATAGAAGCTGTTTTTCAGTCTCTCGGTTCCAGCTTTGATGCACCTGTACTGACCTCGCCTTCTGGATGTTAGCGGGGTGAACAGGCAGTGGCTCGGGTGGTTGCTGTCCTTGATGATCTTTTTGGCCTTCCTGTGACATCGGGTGATGTAGGTGTCCTGGAGGGCAGGTAGTTTGCACCCGGTGATGCGTTGTGCAGACCTCGCTACCCTCTGGAGAGCCTTCCGGTTATGGGCGGAGCAGCTGCCGTACCAGGTGGTGATACAGCCTGACAGGATGCTCTTGATTGTGCATCTGTAAAAGTTTGTGAGTGTTTTTGGTGACAAGCCAAATTTCTTCAGCCTCCTGAGGTTGAAGAGGCACTGCTGCGCCTTCTTCACCACGCTGTCTGTGTGGGTGGACCATTTCAGTTTGTCCGTGATGTGTACGCAGAGGAACTTCAAACTCTCCACCCTCTCCACTACTGTCCCGTCAATGTAGATAGGGGGCTGCTCCCTCTGCTGTTTCCTGAAGTCCACGATCATCTCATTTGTTTTGTTGACATTGAGTGCGAGGTTATTTTCCTGTCACCACACTCCGAGGGCCCTCACCTCCTCCCTGTAGGCCGTCTCGTCGTTGTTGGTAATCAAGCCTACCACTATAGTGTCGTCTGCAAACTTGATGATTGAGTTGGATGCATGCATGGCCACGCAGTCGTCGGTGAACAGGGAGTACAGGAGAGGGCTGAGAACGCACCCTTGTGGGGACCCAGTGTTGAGGATCAGCGGGGTGGAGATGTTGTTACCTACCCTCACCACCTGGGGGTGGCCCGTCAGGAGGTCCAGGACCCAGTTGCACAGGGCGGGGTCGAGACCCAGGGTCTCGACACGTTCCGCTAGCGGAACGTCTGCTCCAATATCCAATGATGGGCGGGGCGCGAAATACAAACTCCTCTAAAATCCGAAAACTTCCATTTTTCAAACATATGACTATTTTACAGCTATTTAAAGACAAGACTCTCCTTTATCTAACCACACTGTCCGATTTCAAAAAGGCTTTACAGCGAAAGCAAAACATTAGATTATGTCAGCAGAGTACCCAGCCAGAAATAATCAGACACCCATTTTTCAAGCTAGCATATCATGTCACATAAACCCAAACCATAGCTAAATGCAGCACTAACCTTTTATGATCTTCATCAGATGACACACCTAGGACATTATGTTATACAATACATGCATGTCTGTTCAATCAAGTTCATATATATATCAAAAACCAGCTTTTTACATTAGCATGTGACGTTCAGAACTAGCATTCCCACCGAACACTTCCGGTGATTTTACTAAATTACTCACGATAAACGTTCACAAAAAGCATAACAATTATTTTAAGAATTATAGATACAGAAGTCCTCTATGCACTCTATGTCCGATTTTAAAATAGCTTTTCGGATGAAGCACATTTTGCAATAATCTAAGTACATAGCCCGGCATCACAGGGCTAGCTATTTAGACACCCACACAGTTTAGCCTTCACCAAAATCACATTTCCTATAAGAAAAATGTTCTTACCTTGCTTGTTCTTCGTCAGAATGCAGTCCCAGGACTTCTACTTCAATAACAAATGTAGGTTTGGTCCCAAATAATCCATCGTTATATCCAAACAGCGGCGTTTTGTTCGTGCGTTCTAGACACTATCCCAACGCTAAATCTCGGCCACGAGCATGACGCAGAATTTGACAAAAAAATTCTAAATATTCCATTACCGTACTTCGAAGCATGTCAACCGCTGTTTTAAACCAATTTTTATGCAATTTATCTCGTAGAAAAGCGATAATATTCCGACCGGGAATCTGCCTGTCTGTATACTGAGGGAAAAACCGAAAGCCGGGGGCGGGGCGGGTCACGAGCGTAAGGCTTAGTCCACTGAGTGACCACTCAGCTTTTGCTCTCGTGTGCTTCAGCCAGGGCTTTGAATTACGTCATTCCTGTTTTTCCCGGGCTCTGAGACTTCATTGGAGACGTGGGAAGTGTCACGTAACAGCAGAGATCCCTTGTAATAGATAGAGAGAATCAACAAGGGCAAGAAATGTTCAAACAGGGTACTTCCTGAACAGAAGCATCTCAGGTTTTTGCCTGCCATAGGAGTTCTGTTATACTCACAGACACCATTCAAACAGTTTCAGAAACTGTGGAGTGTTTTCTCTCCAAAGCTAATAATTATATGCATATTCTAGTTTCTGGGCAGGACTAATAATCAGATTAAATCGGGTACGTTTTTTATCCAGCCGTGAAAATACTGCCCCCTAGCCATAAGAGGTTAATGACGAGTTTGGAGGGTACTATGGTGTTAAATGCTAAGCTGTAATCGATGAACAGCATTCTTACATAGGTTTTCCTCTTGTCCGGATGGGTTAGGGCAGTGTGCAGTGTGATGGCGATTGCATTGTCTGTGGACCTATTGGGTCGGTAAGCAAATTGGAGTGGGTCTAGGGTGTCAGGTAGGGTGGAGGTGATATGGTCCTTGACTAGTCTCTGAAAGCACTTCATTAAATCAAATGTATTTATATAGCCCTTCTTACATCAGCTGATATCTCAAAGTGCTGTACAGAAACCCAGCATAAAACCCCAAACAGCAAGCAATAATGACGGAAGTGAGACCTACAGGGCGGTAGTCATTTAGCTAAGTTACCTTAGCTTTCTTGGGAACAGGAACAATGGTGTCCTTCTTGAAGCATGTGGGGACAGCAGACTGGGATAAGAATTGAGTGAATATATCTGTAAACACACCAGCCAGCTGGTCTGCGCATGCTCTGAGGACGTGGCCGGGGATGCCGTCTGGGCCTGCAGCCTTGTGAGGGTTAACACGTTTAAATGTTTTACTCACGTTGGATGCAGTGAAGGAGAGCCCGCAGGTTTTGGTATCGGGCCGTGGTAGTGGCACTGTATTGTCCTCAAATCGAGCAAAAAAGTTGTTTAGTCTGTCTGGGAGCAAGGCATCGTTATCCGCGACGGGGCTGATTTTTCTTTTATAGTCCGTGATTGACTGTAGACCCTGCCACATACCTCTTGTGTCTGAGCCGTTGAATTGTGACTCCACTTTGTCTCTGTACTGACGCTTAGCTTGTTTGGTTGCCTTGCGGAGGGAATAGCTTCACTGCTTGTATTCGGTCATGTTTCCGGTCACTTTGCCCTGATTAAAAGCAGTGGTTCGCCTGTTCAGTTTTGCGCGAATCCTGCCATCAATCCACGGTTTCTGGTTGGGGAATGTTTTAATAGACGCTGTTGGTACAACATCACCGATGCATTTGTTAATGAACTCGCACACCGAGTCAGCGTATTCGTCAATGTTGTTGTTCGCAGCAATGCGGAACATATCCCAGTCCACGTGATCGAAGCAATCTTGAAACGTGGAATCCGATTGGTTGGACCAGCGTTGAACAGACCTGAGGGCGGGAGCTTCCTGTTTTAGCTTCAGTCTATAGGCTGGGAGCAACAAAATGGAGTCATGGTCAGCTTTTCCAAAGGGAGAGCATGGGAGGGCCTTATATGCGTCACGGAAGTTAGAATAACAGTGGTCTAGGGTTTTGCCCGCCGTGGTAGCACTACGAATATGCTGATAGAATTTGGGCAGCCTTGTTTTCAGATTAGCCTTGTTAAAATCCCCGGCTACAATAAATGCAGCCTCAGGATATGTGGTTTCCAGTTTACATAGAGTCCAATGAAGTTCTTTAAGGGCCATCGATGTGTCTGCTTGGGGGGATATACACGACTGTGATTATGATCGAAGAGAATTCTCTTGGTAGATAATGCGGTCGGCATTTGATAGTGAGGAATTCTAAGTCAGGTGAACAAAATGACTTGAGTTCCTGTATGTTGTAATGATCACACCACGTCTCATTAATCATAAGGCATACACCCCCACCCTTCTTCTTACCAGAGAGATGCTTGTTTCTGTTGGCGCGATGCGTGAAGAAACCAGGTGGCTGTACCAACTCAGATAGCGTGTCTCGAGTGAGCCATGTTTCCGTGAAACAAAGAACGTTACAGTCTCGGATGTCTCCCTGGAATGTTACCCTTGCTCGGATTTCGTCTACCTTGTTGTCAAGAGACTGGACATTGGTGAGTAGCATGCTCGGGAGCGGTGCGCGATGTGCCCGTCTACGGAGCCTGACCAGAAGACCGCTCCGTCTGCCCCTTCTTCTACGACGTCGTTGTTTTTGGTCGCCTGCTGGGATCCGATCCATTGACCTGGGTGGTGGGCCAAACAGAGGATCCGCTTCGGGAAAGTCGTATTTCTGGTCGTAACGTTGGTGAGTTGACATTGCTCTTATATCCAATAGTTCCTCCCGACTGTATGTAGTAAAACCTAAGATTACCTGGGGTAGCAATGTAAGAAATAACACATAAAAAAGCAAAATACTGCATAGTTTCCTAGGAATGCGAAGCGAGGCGGCCATCTTTGTCGGCGCCGGCGCCGGAAGTTGTGTCCAAACTTTTGGCTAGAACTGTATATTGTACTTCCATTCATTTTTTCAACTGGTACCGGGAGACTTTCAGACGAGACCTAAAGCAAAACAACCGACATGTATACTGTCAGTCAAAAATAATACGGTTGGGAGAATGCCAAGAGTGTGCAAAGCTGTCATCAAGGCAAAGGGTGGCTATTTGAAAAATCTCAAATATAAAACATGTTTTGATTTGTTTAACACTTTTTTGGTTACTACATGATTCCATATGTGTTCTTTCATAGTTTTGATATCTTCACTACTATTCTACAATGTAGAAAATTGTAAAAATGTGTGTTCTAAAACTTTTGACTGGTAGTGTACAAGATCTTGAGTCTCATCTTTCCACAGAGGGGTCATATTAGTGTGTAGCCCGAACTGCTTCAGACAGAAGTTTCCAATACGCTTTTGGGGGTCGTAGAGAATAACCGAGAACACCATCGTGCCCGTGAGTTTCATCTTTCCATAGTGGGGTCATAATAGTTTGTAGCGTTCGGACGCTACAGACGATTTTGTTAGAAGACTGATTTTCAGGACGTCTCATTGTCTTACAAACACTGCTCAGGTGGGCTGGGCTGAGAGTGGCTGAGGGTTGGGATTAAAGAGCTTATGTTTGGTGAAATATTATTGTTTTGTGACTGCTTTTTATAAAACTACCATGTATGTAAAATGTATGTATATTTAGCAGAAAAGCTGTAAAGAACTACATATATTTGTCCTCCGAAGAGGGGCTAAGAAACCAAAAAATATAAGTAAAAAAAAACACCGCTCTGTCACCTTTCACCGCAGATGCAGAAGTGCGACATAGGCAGATGCGGTGGATTGAGATGCATCCAATGAATGAGGTGTCCCTACAGTCACTGGTTCGATTCCAGGCTGTATCACATCCGGCTGTGATTGGGAGTCCCGTAGGGCGGCGCACAATTGGCCCAGCATCGCCCGGGATAGGCCGTCATTGTAAATAAGAATTTGTTCTTAACTGACTTGCCTAGTTAAAAAATACAAAAAGGGGATTATTTTATGATGCTAAATCGATTTCCACGAGAGCGAGGACATCGGCCTTAGGAGTTTAAAGAAAGATTGTTAAGTCTTGAGACAATTGAGATATGGATTTTGTATGTGTGCCAGAGGGTGAATTGGCAAGACAAAATATTTACAGTGGCAAGAAAAAGTTTGTGAACCCTTTGGAATTATCTGGATTTCTGCATAAATTGGTAAAATGTTATCTGAACTTCATCTAAGTCACAACAGCAGACAAACACAGTCTGTTTAAACTAATAACACACAAATTATTGTATTTTTCTTGTCTATATTGAATGTATTATTGAAACATTCACAGTGTAGGTTGGAAAAAGTATGTGAACCCCTAGGCTAATGACTTGTCCAAAAGCTAATTGGAGTCAGGAGTCAGCTAACCGGGAGTAAAATCATTGAGACGAGATTAGAGATGTTGGTTAGAGCTGCCCTGCCCTATAAAAAAACACTCACAAAATTTGAGTTTGCTATTCACAAGAAGCATTGCCTGATGTAAACCATGCCTCAAACAAAAGAGATCTCAGAAGACCCAAGATTAAGAATTGTTGACTTGCATAAAGCTGGAAAGGGTATCTCTGAAAGCCTTGATGTTCATCAGTCCATGGTAAGACAAATTGTCTATAAATGGAGAAAGTTCAGCACTGTTGGTCCTTTCCCTAGGAGTGGCCGTCCTGCAAAGATGACTACAAGAGCACAGCGCATAATGCTCAATGAGATTAAGAAGAATCCTAGAGTGTCAGCTAAAGACTTACAGAAATCTCTGGAACATGCTAAGATCTCTGTTGACGAGTCTACGATATGTAAAACACTAAACAAGACCGGTGTTCATGGGAGGACACCACGAAAGAAGCCACTGCTGTCCAAAAAAAAACAATTTCTGCACGTCTGAAGTTTTCAAAAGAGCATCTGGATGTTCCACAGTGCTCTGACAAAATATTCTGTGGACAGATGAAACTAAAGTTCAGTTGTTTGGAAGGAACACACAACACTATGTGAGGAGAAAAAAAGGCAAAGCACATCAAAACCTCATCCCAACTGCAAAGTATGGTGAAGGGAGCGTCATGGTTTGAATTTGCTTTTCTGCCTCGGGGCCTGGACAGCTTGCTATGATCGACAGAAAAATGAATTCCCAAGTTTATCAAGACATTTTGTAGGAGAATGTAAGGCTATATGTCCACCAATTGAAGCTCAACAGAAGTTGGGTGATGCAACAGGACAACAACCCAAAACACAGAAGTAAATCAACAAAATGGCTTCAACAGAAAAAAATACACCTTCTGGAGTGGCCCAGTCAGAATCCTGACCTCAACCCGATTGACATGCTGTGGCATGACCTCAAGAGAGCGGTTCACAGCAGACATCCCAATAATATTGCTGAACTGAAACAGTTTTGTAAAGAGGAATGGTACAAAATTCCTCCTGACCGTTGGGCAGGTCTGATCCGCAACTTCAGAAAACGTTTGAAGGAGGTTATTACTGCCAAAGGAGGGTCAACCAGTTATTAAATCCAAGGGTTCAGATACTTTTTCCACCCTGCACTGTGAATGTTTACACGGTGTGTTCAATAAAGACATGAAAACCTATAATTGTTTGTGTTATTAGTTTAAGCAGACTGTGTTTGTCTATTGTTGTGACTTAGATGAAGATCAGATCTAATTGTATGACCAATTTATGCAGAAGTCCAGGTAATTCCAAAGGGTTCACATACTTTTTCTTGCCACTGTAAGTGCCTTTGAACGGGGTATGGTTGTAGGTGCCAGGCACACCGGTTTGTGTCAAGAACCTCAACACTGCTGGGTTTTTCATGCTCAACTGTTTCCCGTGTGTATCAAGAATGGTCCACCACCCAAAGACATCCAGCCAACTTGACACAACTGTGGGAAGCATTGGAGTCAACATGGGCCAGCATCTCTGTGGAACGCTTAGACACCTTATAGAATCCATGCCCCATCATATTGTTCTGGGGGTGCAACTCAATATTCTTCATTAATGTTTGGTATACTCAGTGTATATGCATGCATTCATCTTAGTATCAAAGCCCCAGTAAATAAAGAGAAACTACAAAGAATAAAGTACAACTCTAATATACTCTAGTCTATTGTCTAGAGAAAACCTCTTTGTGATTTCCTACATTAAGGGACCTGATCACCCACTGCTCCAGTGGAGGCAGTCTGTCTCTAATCACTCTGGGGTAATTGGAATTTTCTGAGGTTGGTCGTGCTGCTTGGATAAACCTGTATTAATCCAAGAGGCGTTGAAGTCGAAAATAGTCTGTTCTCCCTTGCACTCTGAGAGAATGAAATGCCTTGCATTAAACTCGTTATTCTAAAAAATAATTTGAAAATGACAAAATGAACAAAAATATGATATTATATGGCCTGAAGCAGGTCTAAAATGAGAACAATTGGGATTCTCTTTTTCAATTGAATTTGGGGATAAAAAGGTATACAGTGGCAATAAGGGGCAAAGTATATTTGGGGACTACAATAGAAGCAGTCAGGGGATGAAAAGGAATGTGGGAGGAAGACATACAAGAGAGAAAGAACGAGGTGAGAGAGTGAATCACCTTAGTCTAGTGAGGTGCAGCTGGAGATGAAAATGTGAGGTGGAGGAGACAGGCTGTGAGCATACAGTATATGTGAGCGATGACTGGAGATTGCAGATGTGACTGGAGGCGAGAGAAATGTCTTGATCATCACATCAAAATCCCCGGGCTCCACCGAGATCCCTCTATCTATCTTCTCTTCTTGCTTTGGTCAATGGTTTGATCGAATATATTAAACCATACATTTCCCTAGCTGATTTTACTGTTGAAAAATCTACTGTTCTGAAACATACACTGAAGTCATATTGTGTCATCTTTGCTCGTTTTTAACGTATATTGCTGCATTAATGATGTGGGAAAATGTACAGTGTGTAATGATGTGCGCTGAGAGTCAGGAAGCAAGTTCAGGGAGTGAGTGTTTTAATAAATAAACAAGAGGAAACACAAGCAACGCACAGACATGACATTGGAACGGAAACAATGTCGCCTGGGGAAGGAACCAAAGGCAGTGACATATATAGGGAAGGTAATCAAGTAGGTGATAAGTCCAGGTGAGTGTCATAATGGTGACAGGTGTGCGCCACAACGAGCAACCTGGTGATCTAGAGGCTGGAGAGGGAGCACACTTGACAGTACCCTCTCCACGACACTCGCCACCAGCCGCAGGACGCCGACCAAGATGACGATCCGGGGGATCAGGAGCGGACCGGTCATTTCTGCGTGGGAACCTGTCGATCCAGCTGAGGCACGGGAGCATGGCGACCTAGAGTGCCGGAGAGAGAGCATACGTGACAGTACCCCCTCCCCGGCGCGTTCAGCTCCAGACGCAGGACGCCAACCACAGGGACGATCCCGGGGATCAGGTGCGGACTGAAATAAACAAGAGGAAACACAAGCAACGCACAGACATGACATTGGAACAGAAACAGTGACGCATGGGGAAGGAACCAAAGGGGGTGACATATATAAGGCAGGCAATCAAGGAGGTGATGGAGTCCAGGTGAGTGTCATAATACGCATAACGATGGTAATACGGTGTGCACCACAATGAGCAGCCTGGTGACCTAGAGGCCAGAGAGGGAGCACACGTGACACAGTGTCCATATTAGGACATCTGAGATTGAAGCAAGAGTCCTGCTGAGACTAAGGCTGTAATAATATGGACACCGTATGTATGTGTTTTTAATGAGCTTATAAATTATATAAATCAAGAAGGGTCATGGCGATGTTAGCTACAATTTGAACACAGCCCTTAGCCGTGGTATACTGGCCATGTATACAACGGGTGGAACTAATCCTGAATGCTGATTGGGTGAGAGAGTGAACGTTAGCAATGTTAGCTAGAATTTGAACACAGCCCTTAGCCGTGGTATATTAGCCATTTATACATCATCCTGAATGCTGATTGGTTAAAAGCGCATTTCAGCTGTTGTCTATTCCACAAGTTACCACTGGCTAAATCTATGACGTTTAAATGCCTATTTACTCTGTTCTATCTGACTGCACAATCCACTGTCTCATCAGCCCCGGCAGGGAAGTTATAAACTTGATCTCCACTACGAAAAGCATTTAGACATTATCTCACAATACTTTAAGACTAACATTTAGTTTTCAACAGCGGAGATTTGAATAAACCTTACTGTCTATTTCTCCGACATTTGCAACATTGTTTCAATATTCAAATTCGATCTCCAACTGTCCCATAATAATGAACGTGTAGGGGTCGGGAGTCGGGACAAGAGAAAGAGGCAGGCAGCGTTTCTCTGCCAGTTGAAATCATGAATCAGCTGACATCATTTTTATGGATATATACAAAGAAATGTCAATTGAAAAAAGGTCAACTGAAACGAAGTGCAGCTAGTTTGCAGTCTTTCCAGCTTCAGTTTGAAGTGATTGTGTTACTGTAGCTGTATTGTTGGCTAGCTCCTCTGAACAACAGTGTCCTGACGAGAGAGCACATTGTCTATGCCAGGCGAAATCGTGCCTCATTAGCTCATTGTAATGGATGTATCCAAATAAATGTCACTAGAAAACAGCTTAAATAAATGCATCTACTGTTGTTATTCTGTCTGCACTGTTTGACGTGACTGTAAGTTAGCCGTAGTTGGCTAGCAAGCAAGGGATAAGAATGTTGCCAGCCAGTAAGGAAATGGAGCATTTAGACTGAACAACTGAGTCGCGTCCATAGATACAGAACAAAAAGAACGAACGACTGGTTTGCGTCTCTAGCAACCCTAGATTTGTGTTGGGACTATATATTGTGGAATGATGAAATAATACGAATAAATTCATCAAAATAATGATTTTAATGAAAATATGTCGATTTTTATTTGAATATGTTGGTAACCCGTTGTAGAAAAGTGATAATGCCCTCGAAGCTGGTGTTTGTTGGATATATTGGCATGGTTTGCCGGCCCTCGACTTGGTCTCGGGCCTAACAAAACGAGTGCCAATATATCCAACAAACACCGGCTTCTCTGGCATTGTCACTTAAATATCACAAACCCCTGAGGAGCCTTATTGCTATTATAAACTGGTTACCAACGTAATTAGAGCCGTAAAACTAAGTGTTTTGTCATACCCGTGGTATACGGTATGATATAGCATGGCATTCAGCCAATCAGCATTCAGGGCGTGACCCACCCAATTTATACTTTAGAATACCCTTATCCAAAACGAAGTGCTATATCACAAGGAAGCAGGTATATGCAGTTATGACATACTTGCCAATTTCAATATCAAGTGCACATTTAAAAAAAAAACTTTTTAAAATTATTTTTGCCCCAGTGCAACATAGTAGCCTGTAATTACTGTACAAAATTATAGCGCCACTATAATTTAAAGAGTTGCTAAAAAATACACTTCTCACCAAACATGAGATAGTTATATCATCTGGATGATGTATGTACGTAGGGGGCTATTTTGCTTCCGTGCTTGGTTGGAACTGCAAACTGTGAAATTATTATTGTCCATTTTCATTAGTGTTCGTATTGTTTAAATAGATTTGAACAGGCACAGTGATGGTCCTACTGGGCCTAACAAGGTGTGGATGGCACTGACACAATGATTGCATCCCAAATGGCACCCTATGCCCTATAAAATATGGGCAAGCTATGGGCCCTGATCAAAAGTAGCGCACTATAAAAGGAACAGGGTGCCATTTGGGAAGCACTGACACAGTCTTGTTCCAAGCTGTCTGTGCCACATGGTTTCTGTGATTTAGCTGTTTCCTTATCCCAGAAGCATCTGCCAAGACATGCTCAATGTCACACTTCACCTGACCTGAGCTCTACACGCACACTCGCAGGAATGCGCGCATGCACATACAAGTGCACACAAGGGTGCCCGCAAAGACGTACAATGTGACACTGTGTTCGTAATTAGGCTGTCTGTTGGCATGAGATCTACTTTAGGCCTACCGTTAAGACAAGGCAACTTTTGAATATTATTTCCGTTATTATATAACTGACACAACGGATTACCACTGAACACCGCCACATTGTGCCAATATTGTTCCTCCCACGCCACATTCAACACCCCACGTTGGAACGGGCAGAGTCAATATCGTTCCCCTTTGTTACGGATAATCGGATAAGCACGATATGCATCATTTGCTGGACTGGATTATCAATGTGTAACATTTCAATGCAGCTAAACCAACTGTGTTGTGAAGCTTGATGCGTACCAGGACTATGACATTTTTCTCTATCCCAGAACTTCAGGAGGACTTGGGTGTCACCCTGTTCTAACATCCCCATCTTCTCATTGTCCTACTCTCCTTCTCTCAACCGCTCCCTTCTCCTTTCCATCCCCATCCCCCTTTCTCCTCTCCCCCTCTCCACTTCCCAGCTCCTCTTACAGTATGTTTTCCCCTCCCCTCCTCTTCCATTCCCCTCCTCCCCCCCATCTCCTCTCACTTCCCCCTCCCCTATCCTCTCACCTACCTTCTCCTTTCATTCTCCCCTCACACCTGCTCCCCACTACTCCAGACCCAGTCTTTCACACTGGGGCAAGCACTGTTCATTTGACAAACGTGCCCACTGCTTCGGGGGGCCTGAGCATGGTAGAGACAGTGTGGGTCAACGATGCTTGAGTCTCGCAGGTATCAACCTTGGTCTCGATTATATCTAACCTCTGTGGACTCTTAAACCTCTGAGATTTCATAAGTTCAACGCTTGTCAAGGAGGAGTGACTCATCTGCCCCCTAGTTCTGTTTAGAAATTATCTTTGGCCTCTACTCTCATATAGGCATCAATATTTAGTTTTGCCTCTAAGCTTTAGTTCATAAAGACAAGAGCATCAGTCACGACTCCTTTCAACCGCAGATATACTTCTTTCCTCAGTCATCCTCCCTCTACCACAGGCAGGGTTTACATCTACTGTATATACAGATCTGGAATCATTTTATCCCAGCCAAATCTAAACCTCAACCACTGGGGAGCTAAAACACCAAACTGATCTCAGATCAGCTCCTGAACGATAGAAACCTGAAACTGCATTACCACAAAGTGTTTATTTTTTTTCCCCGGCTCGTCCTCTTTGGTTAACCTTTTACCATCGTGATGCACTAAGTGATGCAGCTAATGTGGATGTAGCTGTAGGCTGTTTGAAATAAACATGTGCTACTGCTATATCTGTCTTGTGTTGTTCAAGCGGGAGCGAGAGGCAGCCAGAGGAAGAGGAAGTGATGGAAGGTCATTCCAGAGAGAGGGGTTAAAGAAAAGAAGAACGATATGTGTTCTAAGTGTGTACTACAGTGCCTTCAGAAAGTACTCACACCATTTGACTTTTTCCTACATATTGTTTTGTTAAAGCCTGCATTTAAAACATATTAAATAGAGATTGTGTCACTAGCCTACACACAATATCACAGTGGAATTATGTTTTTAGAAACTTTTACAAATGAATTAAAAAAGAAAAACTGAAAAGTCTTGAGTCAATAAGTATTCAACCCTTTTGTTATAGCAAGCATAAATCAATTCAGGAATAGAACTGTGCTTAACAAGTCACATAATGCATTGCATGGACTCATGATTTTTGAATGTTTGAAAATAGCCTAAAACACTTGGCCAAATACACACTGAAGTTGCTTACCAAGACAACGTTGATTGTTCCTAAGTGGCTTAGTTACAGTTTTGACTGAAATTGGCTAGAAAATCTATGGTAAGACTTGAAAATGTAACGACTGTCTGAAGTAGTAGACCAAGGTGCAGCGTGGAATTTGTTAATCTTTTATTTTAGATGAAAAAGGCACTTCACAAAGAAAAACAGACAACAGCCAAACAGTCCTGTCAGGTATCCTAACACACTAAACAGAAAACATCTACCCACAAAACCCAAAGGAAAAACATGCTGCCTAAGTATGACTCCCAATCAGCAACAACGAAGTACAGCTGTTCCGAAACAAAGCAATCCCCAACATAGAAATACAGACATAGAATACCCACCCAAATCACACCCTGACCAAACCTAAATAGAGACATAAAAAGGCTCTCTCAGGTCAGGGCGTGACAGTACCCCCCCCCCCCAAAGGTGCGGACTCCGGCCGCAAAACCTGAACCTATAAGGGGGGTCTGGGTGGGCATTTCTCCGCGGTGGAGGCTCTGGAGCGGGACGCAGACCCCGCTCCACCACTGGCTCACCCCACTTCACTGGCTCCCCTAGCTGCGCCGGAGGACTGGTGGGTGACTCCGGCTGCGCCCGGCTGGCGGGCGGCTCCGGCTGCTCCGGACAGGTGGGCGGCTCCGGACAGGCGGGCGGCTCTGGCGTCTCCGGACAGGCGAGCGGCTCTGGCGGCTCCGGAGAGGCGGGCGGCTCTGGCGGCTCCGGACTGGCGGGCGGCTCTGGCTGCGCCCGGCTGGTGGGCGACTCCGGACAGGTGGGCGGCTCTGGCGGCTCCGGACAGGCGGGCGACTCTGGCGGCTCCGGACTGGCGGGCGACTCTGGCGGCTCCGGACTGGCGGGCGACTCTGGCGGCTCCGGACTGGCGGGCGACTCTGGCTGCGCCCGGCTGGCGGGCGACTCCGGCTGCTCCGGACAGGCGGGTGGCTCCGGACAGGCGGGCGGCTCTGGCGGCTCCGGACAGGCGGGTGGCTCTGGCGGCTCCGGACTGGCGGGCGGCTCTGGCGGCTCCGGACTGGCGGGCGGCTCTGGCGGCTCCGGACTGGCTCTGGGCGCAGACACAGGATTCACCAGGCTGGGGAGACATGCAGGATGCCTGGCTCTGGGCGCAGGCACAGGATTCCCCCGGCTGGGGAGACATGCAGGAGGCCTGGCTCTGGGCGTAGGCACAGGACTCACCAGGCTGGGAAGACATGCAGGAGGCCTGGTTCTGGGCGCAGGCACAGGATAGACCGGGTCCTGAAGACGCACTGGAGGTCTAGAGCGCACGGCCTGCACAACCCATCCTGGCTTGATGCCCACTCTGGCATGGCACTTGCGGGGGGCTGGGATGTAGCGCACCGGGCTATGAGCGCGCACTGGAGACACCGTGCGCTCTACCGCATATCACGGTGCCTGACCAGTACCACGCTGCTTCCGGTAAGCACGGGGAATTGGCTCAGGTCTAACGCCTGACTCCGCCAATCTCCCCATGTGCCCCCCCCCCCAAGGAATTTTTGGGGCTGCCTCTTCACCTCCACCTGCTTCCTCGGCAGGTTGTTGCAATGGTCAAATAGCCGTTCCCAAGTCCAGTCTATTCTTCCCTCCAATTCCTCCAGTGACCAGGATGCCATCACCTCCCGAGCACGCTGCTTCTTCCACTCCTGGTGCTGCTCCCCTCCACGCTGCTTGGTCCATTTTTGGTGGGTACATTTTACATTTACATTTAAGTCATTTAGCAGACGCTCTTATCCAGAGCGACTCACAAATTGGTGCATTCACCTTATGATATCCAGTGGAACAACCACTTTACAATAGTGCATCTAAATCTTTTAAGGGGGGGGGTAGAAGGATTACTTTATCCTATCCCAGGTATTCCTTAAAGAGGTGGGGTTTCAGGTGTCTCCGGAAGGTGGTGATTGACTCCGCTGTCCTGGCGTCGTGAGGGAGCTTGTTCCACCATTGGGGTGCCAGAGCAGCGAACAGTTTTGACTGGGCTGAGCGGGAACTGTGCTTCCTCAGAGGTAGGGAGGCGAGCAGGCCAGAGGTGGATGAACGCAGTGCCCTTGTTTGGGTGTAGGGCCTGATCAGAGCCTGAATGTACGGAGGTGCCGTTCCCCCTCACAGCTCCGTAGGCAAGCACCATGGTCTTGTAGCGGATGCGAGCTTCAACTGGAAGCCAGTGGAGAGAGCGGAGGAGCGGGGTGACGTGAGAGAACTTGGGAAGGTTGAACACCAGACGGGCTGCGGCGTTCTGGATGAGTTGTAGGGGTTTAATGGCACAGGCAGGGAGCCCAGCCAACAGCGAGTTGCAGTAATCCAGACGGGAGATGACAAGTGCCTGGATTAGGACCTGCGCCGCTTCCTGTGTGAGGCAGGGTCGTACTCTACAAATGTTGTAGAGCATGAACCTACAGGATCGGGTCACCGCCTTGATGTTAGTGGAGAACGACAGGGTGTTGTCCAGGATCACGCCAAGGTTCTTAGCACTCTTGGAGGAGGACACAAGGGAGTTGTCAACCGTGATGGCGAGATCATGGAACGGGCAGTCCTTCCCCGGGAGGAAGAGCAGCTCCGTCTTGCCGAGGTTCAGCTTGAGGTGGTGATCCGTCATCCACACTGATATGTCTGCCAGACATGCAGAGATGCGATTCGCCACCTGGTTATCAGAAGGGGGAAAGGAGAAGATTAATTGTGTGTCGTCTGCATAGCAATGATAGGAGAGACCATGTGAGGATATGACAGAGCCAAGTGACTTGGTGTATAGCGAGAATAGGAGAGGGCCTAGAACAGAGCCCTGGGGTACACCAGTGGTGAGAGCACGTGGTGCGGAGACAGATTCTCGCCACGCCACCTGGTAGGAGCGACCTGTCAGGTAGGACGCAATCCAAGCGTGGGCCGCGCCGTAGATACCCAACTCTGAGAGGGTGGAGAGGAGGATCTGATGGTTCACAGTATCAAAGGCAGCAGATAGGTCTAGAAGGATGAGAGCAGAGGAGAGAGAGTTAGCTTTGGCAGTGCTGAGAGCCTCCGTGACACAGAGAAGAGCAGTCTCAGTTGAATGCCCAGTCTTGAAACCTGACTGATTAGGATCAAGGTCATTCTGAGAGAGAGATAGCAGGAGAGCTGGCCAAGGACGGCACGTTCAAGAGTTTTGGAGAGAAAAGAAAGAAGGAATACTGGTCTGTAGTTGTTGACATCGGAGGGATCGAGTGTAGGTTTTTTCAGAAGGGGTGCAACTCTCGCTCTCTTGAAGACGGAAGGGACGTAGCCAGCGGTCAAGGATGAGTTGATGAGCGAGGTGAGGTAGGGGAGAAGGTCTCCGGAAATGGTCTGGAGAAGAGAGGAGGGGATAGGGTCAAGTGGGCAGGTTTTTGGGCGGCCTGCCGTCACAAGACGTGAGATTTCATCTGGAGAAAGAGGGGAGAAAGAGGTCAAAGCACAGGGTAGGGCAGTGTGAGCAGGACCAGCGGTGTCGTTTGACTTAGCAAACGAGGATCGGATATCGTCAACCTTCTTTTCAAAATGGTTGACGAAGTCATCCGCAGAGAGGGAGGAGGGGGGGGGGGGGGAGGGGGAGGAGGATTCAGGAGGGAGGAGAAGGAAGCAAAGAGCTTCCTAGGGTTAGAGGCAGATGCTTGGAATTTAGAGTGGTAGAAAGTGGCTTTAGCTGCAGAGACAGAAGAGGAGAATGTAGAGAGGAGGGAGTGAAAGGATGCCAGGTCCGCAGGGAGGCGAGTTTTGCTCCATTTCCGCTCGGCTGCCCGGAGCCCTGTTCTATGAGCTCGCAGTGAGTCATCGAGCCACGGAGCAGGAGGGGAGGACCGAGCCGGCCTGGAGGATAGGGGACAGAGAAAATCAAAGGATGCAGAGAGGGAGGAGAGGAGGGTTGAGGAGGCAGAATCAGGAGATAGGTTGGAGAAGGTTTGAGCAGAGGGAAGAGATGATAGGATGGAAGAGGAGAGAGTAGCGGGAGAGAGAGAGAGTGAAGGTTGGGACGACGCAATACCATCCGAGTAGGGGCAGAGTGAGAAGTGTTGGATGAGAGCGAGAGGAAAAAGGATACAAGGTAGTGGTCGGAGACTTGGAGGGGAGTTGCAATGAGATTAGTGGAAGAACAGCATCTAGTAAAGATGAGGTCAAGCATATTGCCTGCCTTGTGAGTATGGGGGGAAGGTGAGAGGGTGAGGTCAAAAGAGGAGAGGAGTGGAAAGAAGGAGGCAGAGAGGAATGAGTCAAAGGTAGACGTGGGGAGGTTAAAGTCACCCAGAACTGTGAGAGGTGAGCCATCCTCAGGAAAGGAACTTATCAAGGCGTCAAGCTCATTGATGAACTCTCCAAGGGAACCTGGAGGGCGATAAATGATAAGGATGTTAACCTGTTAGGGTATAGGGAGCAGTATTTTCACGGCTGGATAAAAAAATGTACCCGATTTAATCTGGTTACTAATCCTACCCAGTAACTACAATATGCATATACTTATTATATATGGATAGAAAACACCCTAAAGTTTCAAAAACTGTTTGTGAAGCGTTTGTATGGCCTGTGCAGAGGGGAGAGAACAGGGATAGACAGACACATAGTTGACAAGCTACAGAAGAGGCTACGCTAATGCAAAGGAGATTGCAATGACAAGTGGACTACACGTCTCGAATGTTCCGAAAGTTTAGCTTACGTTGCAAAAATCTTATTGACTAAAATGACGAAAATGATACAGTACTGCTGGCTGGTGGAGTAGGCTAGCTAGCAGTGGCTGCGTTGTTGACTTTGTTTGAACGTGTAGCTGGCTAGGTAACCTTGATAGTTTCAGTACTACACCTTGTCATGCTACAAAAGCAACTTTGTAGCTAGCTAACCCAACACTAATCAAGACGTTCCTTTGTAATGTATTTAGTTTCTACAATGCTGCTCGTCGGTAATAGTTGGCTAGGTTTGGAAAAAATGGCGTCGCGGGGGACGGAAATAGCTGGCTAGCTAACCTCAATAATTACTAAACTATACAATTATCAAGCTATGACAAAGACAACTATGTAGCTAGCTAGCTAACACTGCACTAGTCAAATCGTTCGGTTGTAATGTATTAGTATCTACAGCGCTGCTAGTGGGTAACGGTTGGCTAGCTAGCAGTGGGTTTGATGTGTAACGACTGTCTGAAGTAGTAGACCAAGGTGGAGCGTGGAATTTGTTCATCTTTTATTTTAGATGAAAAAGGCACTTCACAAAGAACCAGACGACGGCCAAACAGTCCTGTCAGGTATCCTAACACACTAAACAGAAAACATCTACCCACAAAACCCAAAGAAAAAAAATGCTGCTTAAGTATGACTCCCAATCAGCAACAACGAAGTACAGCTGTTCCTGATTGGGAGCCATACCCGGCCGAAACAAAGCAATCCCCAACATAGAAATACAGACATAGAATGCCCACCCAAATCACACCCTGACCAAACCTAAATAGAGACATAAAAAGGCTCTCTCAGGTCAGGGCGTGACAGAAAATGTTTTTCTAGCAATGATGAACAATTTGCCCGCGTGGAACAATTCCTCAACCCACAAAGGCATTGGATGACAGAAAAGCACAGAAATGGGGCTGGAAATGACTACATAAATCCAATACATGATGATGATGATGATGATGATGATGATGATGATGATGATTTAGCAAATGCTCTCATCCACTGTGACTTACAACATACAGTGCATTCAACTAAGGTAAATAAAAACATCCACATCACAGTCATTGTAAGTAAAAACCTTCCAAACAGATAATGATAATGAAAATTACTTGTCACTGTTGGTTTTGTATCTTATTATCAAAAATGAGGGAATTCATTCAAAAGACAAACATTCTCACAAATGGAAATTAACCTCTAAGATGCTTTGTTAGGCCCAGCAACCTCATTACCATCATCATTGTTGACAGTCCGGATATGACTCGGCATAATACAATACATATTAAAAAAGACACCTCTTGAGTTATTACATAATTACCAACCACTGATTCTCCACTATTCGTGTAGTATTCGTGTGAGCAGATTCATTTCAGAAGCCTTCGTGAATTATTCAGACGAAATCACTCTGCGAAGTCAATGGTGATTTAACATGGATGTACAGCATTAGTTATTACTCTCGTTGTAGATGGACCCCATTAGTTCCAGTTCCCATCAAAGGATATTAAATGCTCTTGCATTGCTTTACATCATCAGCAGGCCATGGCTGACGAGGGCCTCAGTGGACCAACAGCATCACTGCACCGGAACATCAAGCCGTGACGCGGCCAAACGAGAACTAAGGAACTACTTTGATAGGAACTACTTTGATAGTAAAGCTTCTCTTGTTTGGTGTAGACATTTGTTGACGTGTGACACTGATGAGAACTGACAATGATAGACTGATCCAGCCTGGTTTGTGTTTTTTTTTAGACGCTTGTGGAATACGATGAAAAGGCAAAGGGATTTTTAAACAGGTCCTATGAAAGGACCACATCAACAGACGGGAACATGTATCACAGAAGATTTCAGTAACAAATGCACTTCAAAGACCCTTTTCTACATATTGTCACGTTCAAAAAAAGAGGTTTCATCCTGTGGATACGTGTTGCGTGCTCAAACGTTGTCTCTTGTCTTCAGTACTATCTACAGTTTTCAGCTTACCCTGTATTTCTCACAATAGTCACATCTCCCATATCATTTGTTTCAAAGATACTAAGCAACACCATATTATAAGATGATTCCCAGTAAATCCGTTCAGTAAACTCCTTCCAGTAGAGCAGTAGCTGCCCATTGTAATCTGCGCATGACATTTTCGAGAAGCGCGTCAATTCAAATTCATGAATTATTGAGAACTTGTGGGAAATATTGCCAAAGTGCATTGCCATGCAAATGAGAAGATAATGGCTTTTACGAGCCACCACTAAAAATAGATGATGATGTGCAGTGAGAAATAGACAGAAAGAAAGAGGGTGTATTGGGGGGTGGAAAAAGTATGGGGAATGGTGGGGGGGACAGAAAGAGAGTGGGGTGGGGGAGTTGAAGAGGGGGAGTGGTGTTGGGGGAAACGGGAGAGCATGAGGAAGGAAGTTGGAGGGAGAGACTGAGATAAAGTACATATAGGGAGGTTGAAAACAAATGGTGGTGGTAGAAGAGGAGGGGGGAGTGATGGTGGTGGGAAATGTACACACTGAAAATGGGGGAGGGAGGGAAATACAGTAGGAGGGACATAGAATGGAAAATACAGAAAGGCAGGAAGAAAATGAGTAAAAAAACAAAGCCTTTGAAATGAGAAGGAGGAAACGCTTGAGAGGAAAGTACAGAGGGTGGGAGAAAACGATAGAGGGGAAGATGAAAAAGTGAAGAGAGAAACTCCATGGGTGAGATCATACGAGACGTTCTTGAAGGTTTTTATAAGCCGCTTTGTCAAAAGAGGTGGTTTTAAAGGATGTCTGTGATGGGGAAAAGGTGGAGAGGTGGAAACGTTCTTATCTCTGCTCTGAGAAATCGAACTCATCTTTCGCCCAAGGATTAGTTTCGATATAGGCTTTGGGTAAATAACGTTGGCCCACATCTTGGAGAGTTGAATACATTGATGATGATACCATATGTCCTTTTTCACCTCGTAGAAAGCGACAGTTTGTCAACCTATGGGATCTGTTTAATCATGGTAAAAACAATGTGTTTGCTTTAAAAGAATGTATGTTGATGTTTTAATGCAGTGTGTTGCGCTAAATATGCTCAGAGAAATGTAAGGTTCTGAATTAATGTTTGGCAAATGAATCCTGATTTTTGCCGGTTCTATACATTAAGCCTACAAGATATGACATTATTTCATCCTACAGTACACACACATCCCATGAATATGACCCAGAATGTATGAAATGTAAATACATTAAGCATAATTTATGTTGTCATGAGTCAAGACATGCACTAAAACCACGGTCGATATACCACCAGGAACCGCCTTCAAGATACGTGAAGGGAATTGGTCTTTTCTCATTTATCTTTTAAAAATGTCTTTACTAATTTATTTGGACTGGCCAGACCTGATCTAAGATCCTTCACTTTCTTCAAAGTGCTTCTCAAAGGTGTGCTCTGTCGCTCAGAATAACCATTTTGTCTGTTAATCTTGACACCTAGCCGCCAAGCAGTTGAAAGAGAACCTGATCAGAAATCTAATTCCAGACGAACATCTACATCTCTCCACCGAGAGTTCTCGACATCAACCTTCTAACAGAGTGGGGTTTAAAGAGGTAGGCGAGGGTCGAAATCTAAATTAGCATCGATTTCCATACCGAGGAACTCAACATGTGTTCTGCTCAAGCTAATTGCATTCCTCCTATCACATTTGAATGATTAAGAAATCACAGGTGTGCGTCAAATGTGTTACAGGCGGCCCTTTGATGTGGAAAACAGCATGATGGCAGGCCTATATGTTATATTAGATAAGGCTCTGGGGGGGTTCAGAGAATCCATGCTCTGCCTGTCTGATTCTGGATTAGCGTGTTTGAAATGGACTGAGTGATAAATAGTAATTATAGTGCAGTCTACAGGTGGGAGTGCACTCCATCACCTGTGTACGAGTGCTTGTGTGTGTGCTTGGTTCACCTAAATCAAATTAGACTGTTAGTCTCTCGAACAGCAAAGGTGAATGGAAGAAATTCATACGGGGTTGATACTATACACTGGAGTGGTTTATCTTGCCTGAGTATAATGTGCATTGATAATGCCCAAGGCATCAGTGAATTTGTTTTTCCTTCATGCTTCCGGCATTTCTCTATAGAGATGCCATCAGGTATGATCCAGAGATTAACAAAGGTGAGATATATCTAGATTCAGTTCTAAAGATTCCCTGCCTGTCAGACCTCCTTCAAAATAAAACCCTGCGACGAACCTGGCAAATACCTTAAGGATTAAAAGAACTACTGAGAAATAAAGAATTATATAGTTGACTGTATGTGTTTTGGCTGGTGGCCAAAACAATGGCTCTCTCGAACAGACAGGAATACATACATTTTCAAACTTACACAGGCCCTGATTACAAAAGACAGGCGCCCATGCCAGTTAGCCACTCCCACCAATCAGCCACTACAATGAGCAATGCAATTAACTGGAACTGTTTGGCACAGACAACGCCGGCTATGAATGAAATTAATGATGAATTGAAGTATAAAGCAAACACATTGCTTTTACAATAATCAAAAGTTTAACATGTCAATAAATGCTTTGAGTAAATATGTTTCAAAATAGTAATTTATTTCGCGTTCACATGCTAGTCGAAACTAGGAAACTCCGAAATGTCGGACTTGCTAACTGGTTGAACGCAGCACGTGTATAACTACAACCAGTTAGCAAGTTGGACATTTCAAAGTTTCCTAGTTATGACTAGCAAACACGACAATAGTCCACAGTGAAGGGCTTCCCTTCACAAACCCCTTCCTTCAAAACGAAATGCCTTTTGTTACAGTAGTACTTCATATAATCCATTACGGTTGGCAACTACACATACCAAAGAACACAAACTGGTGCTTCTTTCAATGAATCTCCACTAAACTATAGGTCATTATAATATAATTACATTGTCTTCTCGTTTCTAAGCATCGGTAAATGCTAGGTAAATGTTGGACTGTAAAATAAAGGATAAACAATTCCAACACAGCTGGATCATTCTTTGGACAATTCAGACGTTGTTCCCTGGTAATTTGAAAGAGGCATATTCAATTTTGAAAGGCGTAATTCATATTCAAAGGGACTTTTAGAGTAAACAAGGTCATTCTCGAGTGCAGTAACACATCCGTAAAGTTGACAGACCCATTTGAGATAATACACTGTTGTTTCTGTACAGATGTAGATTACCAGGAGTCACACCAAGGGTAACCATGTTTCTCCCTTTCCTCTAAAGTACATTGAAGAGCAAAAGAGACACCGCTTTAGAGCCTTAAAATGATTGCCGCATAGAAATGGAAGTTATTTTACCTACATTTAGCGAACAGAAAATGTTGCTTTTGATACCTCCAGCACCAAAAACATTCAGTCCAATGTTTTCAGATATTAATCATTCCCATTGTGCATTTGCAGATTTTGAATAGTTAAAACAGGTATTTAGAATATCAGTTCAGCCTTTTTCACTTTTAATCCCGCGTTGGGCCACTACATTTAGAAGATTCCACCAGGGTGGTGGATAAAACAGGCATCTGGAAGTGAAGTCCCATAATAGTTCTCCCGAGTAGTTAACTACATTGGCAAAGTTCATTGCCACAGCGTTAATGGACGTTTAAATGTCAAACACATCTATGTAGCCTCCTTTACACCTTTTCTGTCTGTGTCTCAGAGCCAAAAAAAGAGAAGCATTGGCTTGGGTTGGCAGTGAACAGATTGCTTTATTTATTTAATTTCGCGTCCACTGGAAATAACCAGCAAGCCTGCCAGAATTAATGAATCTCAAAATGCAATGAAATCATTATTCTTTCAGAACCATTTCCCTGCTGTTTCCTCCCGAGGTCTTGCAGTCGTCGCTGTGTGTCTCGCTCCCAACTTCCAAGACCAATCTGAGGCTCCATCCACTACAGTCATAAATCATCTTTGAGCAAAGCCCTAGGAGCTAATAGAGAACAAGCATTGCACCATTTTCAATTCACTAGTAGCTGTCTGCACGGCCTACAACATGTCATTGATATGGCACACTGATGGCCTCATGCTCCCTTTCTATTCAATGATTGCATTGTCTTGCACCTTTTCAAACCAATACCCACTGCCATAATTGATTGATTGATTGATTTTTTGATTGATTCATTGATTAACCTGTTGAGGACAGACGTTCCGCTAGCGGAACCCCGTTCCCCCTGCGGGACCCCTAGCCAACAGCTAATGGCATCGCACGGCGCGAAATACAAAACCAACTAAATTACCAGAATTCAATTTTCTCAAACAATCAACTATTTCACACCATTTTAAAGATAAGACTCTCGTTAATCTAACCACATTGTCCGATTTCAAAAAGGCTTTACAGCGAAAGCAAAACATTAGATTATGTTAGGAGAGTACATAGACACAAATAATCACACAGCCATTTTCCAAGCAAGCATATATGTCACATAAACCCAAACCACAGCTAAATGCAGCACTAACCTTTGATGATCTTCATCAGATGACAATCCTAGGACATTATGTTATACAATACATGCATGTTTTGTTCAATCAAGTTCATATTTATATCAAAAATCAGCTTTTTACATTAGCATGTGACGTTCAGAACTAGCATTCCCACCGAACACTTCCGGTGAATTTACTAAATTACTCACGATAAACGTTCACAAAAAACATAACAATTATTTTAAGAATTATAGATACAGAACTCCTTTATGCAATCCAGGTGTCCGATTTTAAAATAGCTTTTCGGTGAAAGCACATTTTGCCATCACAGGCTAGCTATTTTGACACCCACCAAGTTTGACCCTCACCAAAGTCAGATTTACTATAAGAAAAATTGGATTACCTTTGCTGTTCTTCGTCAGAATGCACTCCCAGGACTTCTACTTCAATAACAAATGTTGGTTTGGTTCAAAATAATCCATAGTTATATCCAAATAGCGGCGTTTTGTTCGTGCGTTCAAGACACTATCCAAGGGTGACGAAGGGTTACGCGCCCGACGCGTTTCGTGACAAAAAAATTCTAAATATTCCATTACCGTACTTCGAAGCATGTCAACCGCTGTTTAAAATCAATTTTTATGCTATTTTTCTCATAAAAAAGGGATAATATTCCGACCGGGAGTTGTTGTTTTCGTTCATAGACGAAAGAATAAAAACATGGTGTCGCCTCGTGCATGCGCCTCCAGTCTCTGTTCTCTGATCGACCACCATTCAAATGCGCTAATGTTTTTCAGCCAGGGCCTGCAAAGCCACCATTCAGCTTTTTGCCGCCTTCTGAGAGCCTATGGGAGCCGTAGGAAGTGTCACGTTACAGCAGAGATCCCCTGTTTTGGATAGAGATGATCAAGAAGGCCAAGAAATGGTCAGAGAGGGCGCTTCCTGTTTGGAATCTTCTCAGGTTTTGGCCTGCCAAATGAGTTCTGTTATACTCACAGACACCATTCAAACAGTTTTAGAAACTTTGGAGTGTTTTCTATCCAAAGCTAATACTTATATGCATATTCTAGTTTCTGGGCAGGAGTAATAATCAGATTAAATCGGGTACGTTTTTTATCCGGCCGTGAAAATACTGCCCCCTATCCATAACAGGTTAACCTGTTTAAAGGTCTTGCTCACATCGGCTACCGAGAGTGTTATCACATAGTCATCCAGAACAGCTGGTGCTCTCGTGCATGCTTCAGTGTTGCTTGCCTCGAAGCAAGCATAAAAGGCATTTAGCTCATCTGGTAGGCTCACATCACTGGGCAGCTCGCGTCTGGGTTTCCTTTTGTAGTCCGTAATAGTTTTCAAACCCTGCCATATCCGACGAGCGTTAGAGCCGGTGTAGTAAGATTCAATCTTAATCCTATATTGACGCTTTTCTTGTTTGATGGTTCGTCTGAGGGCATAGAGGGATTTCTTATAAGCTTCCGGATTAGTGTCCCTCTCCTTGAAAGCAGCAGCTCTAGCCTTTAGCTCGATGCGGATGTTGCCTCAAATCGATGGCTTCTGGTTGGGATATGTACGTACGGTCACTGTGGGGAAGATGTCGTCGATGCACTTATTGATGAAGCCGATGACTGAGGTTGTATACTCCTCAATGCCATTGGATGAATCCAGGGAACATATTCCAGTCTGTGCTAGCAAAAGAGTCCTGCAGCGTAGTGTCCGCGTCATCTGACCACTTCCGTATCGAGCGAGTCACTGGTACTTCCTGCATTAGTTTTTGTTTGTAAGCAGGAATCAGGAGGATAGAATTATGGTCAGATTTGACAAATGGGGGGCGGGGAGAGCTTTGTATGCATCTCTGTGTGTAGAGTAAAGGTGGTCTAGAGTTTTTTCCCCCTCTGGTTGTACATGTGACATGCTGGTAAAAATTTTGTAAAATTGATTCAAGTTTGCCTGCATTAAAGTCCCTGGCCACTAGGAGCGCCACTTCTGGATGAGCATTTTCTTGTTTGCTTAAGGCCTTATAGAGTTGGTTGAGTGCGGTCTTAGCACCAGCATCGGTCTGTGGTGGTAAATAGATGGCTATGAATAATATAGATGAGAACTCTTGGTAGATAGTGTGGTCTACAGCTTATCATAAGTTACTCTACCTCAGACGAGCAATACCTCAAGACTTCTTTAATATTAGCCATCGCACACCAGTTGTTATTGACAAATAGACACACACACCCAGAAACCCCCACACCTCGTCTTATCAGATGTAGCTTCTTCTCTTTTCTGCTAGGGCATGGAACATCCCGCCAGCTCTATATTATCTGTGTCATAGTTCAGCCACTACTTGGTGAAACATGAGATTTTTACGTTTTTAATGTCCCGTTGGTAGAATAATTGTAAGTCATCAATTTTATTTTCCAATGATTGCACATTAGCCAGTAGAACGGACGGCAGTGGGAGTTTACTCACTCACCTACGGATTCTCAGAAGACAGCCCGACGTGCTGTCTTCTGAGAATCCGTTTCCTCCATCTTTTCTTCAAGCAAGTGAAGCAAGTGGGCCTGTTCCTGTGAAAGCATTATATCCCTCTTGTCGGACTTGTTAAAGGAAAAAGCTTCTTCCAGTTCGAGGTGAGTAATCGCTGTTCTGATGTCCAGAAGTTATTTTCGGTCATAAGAGACGGTTGCAGCAACATTATGTACAAAATAAGTAACAAAATAAGTTAAAAACAACGCAAAAAAAAAATAAAAATAGCACAGTTGGTTAGGAGAATGTAAAACGTCAGCCATCCTCTTCTGCGCCATCTGGGAAGGCAAATATGTGAATTTAATGACTGTGTCAAAAAGACTTCCCGATAGACAATATCATTGACACCTTACAATATAACTTAACACATTTACAGAATGACACTTTTGTATATAGTAGGAATGCGTCTCTAATGATTTGTTGTGTCATTTACTCTTTCATAGGTGCATGCCGTGCTTGCTGAAAAACAAGAGTAGGTGTCGTGTTGACTTCGTCAAACCCTGTCTCATTTGTGTGGGATGATCTGAGGCTCATCAGGCATTCACTCCACTGCTTGGTGACAGTGTTGGGGAACATGAGAGATTGAGGGTGAGTCCCAATAATATATTCTTTCTCCTGAAGTGTACACTTGTTCACTATACATCTAAAAGAATTGGGCTAGATGGAATTCCCATGTTTCTTATACCAGTCATTTCCTTTCAAATCAGTGAAGGGAAGTGAACAAGTTTGGGGAGATAATAGGGACAGATCCAGAGAGTGGGCTGAACTTTTTCTGATGTTTGCTCCTGTTCGGTGGAGTTTTAATGAGTCCCTACACATCTCTTTAGGGTCCTACTGACAGAGAAGCAACAGCAGACATACAGCTTTGTTTAAGCTCTCTGAGAAACACTGAAGGCTCAACAGGATCTGGCGACAGATTCATTCACAGCCACATGATAACTCAGCAATGTTGCAACTGTGCTACCTAACACGGCCAATATACATTGAGTGTACAAAACATTACAAACGCCTGCTCTTTCCATGACATAGACTGACCAGGTGAAAGCTACGATCCCTTATTGATGTCAGCTATTAAATCCACTTCAATCAGTGTAGATGAAGGGCGAGCAGACAGGTTAACCTCTCTGGGATATGTGGGACGCTAGCGTCAGTGAAATTGCAGGGAGCCAAATTCAAAACAACAGAAATCTCATAATTAAAATTCCTCAAACATACAAGTATTATACATCATTTTAAAGCTTAACTTCTAGTTAATCCAGCACAGTGTCTGATTTAAAAAAGGCTTTACGGCAAAAGCATACCATATGATTATGTTAGGTCAGCGCCTAGTCACAAAAAAACATACTGCCATTTTCCAGCCAAAGAGAGGAGTCACAATAAGCAGAAATAGAGATCAAATTAATCACTAACCTTTGATGATCTTCATCAGATGGCACTCATAGTACTTCATGTTACACAATACATGTATGTTTTGTTCGATAAAGGTCATATTTATATCCAAAAATCTCAGTTTCCATTGACACGTTATGTTCAGTAATGTTTTGCCTCCAAAACATCCAGTGATTTTGCAGGGAGCCACATCAATTTACAGAAATACTCATCATAAACGTTGGTATAAGATAGAAGTGTTTTACATAGAATTAAAGATACACTTCTCCTTAATGCAACCGCTGTGTCAGATTTCAAAAAAGTTTTACGGGCAAAAGCACACCATGCGATTTGGTGTCTGAGTACAGCGCTCCGACACGAAAACAAGCCATACAGATAACCGCCATGTTGTGGAGTCAACAGAAGTCAGAAATATCATTATAAATATTCACTTACCTTTGATGATCTTCATCGGAATTCACTCCCTGGAATCCAAGTTCCACAATAAATGTTTGTTTTGTTTCGATAAAGTCCATATTTATGTCCAAATACCTCCTTTTTGTTCGCACGTTCAGTTCACTATTCCAAATGCAGAAGGCGCATACACTAAGTCCAGACGAAAAGTCAAAAAAGTTGCATTACAGTTTGTAGAAACATGTCAAACGATGTATAGAATCAATCTTTACGATGTTTTTATCATAGATCTGCAATAATATTCCAACCGGACAATTCCATTGTCTTTAGAATTGAAAGGAAAGGCAGCTCGCTCTCACGGCCGCGTGCATGTTTGAACTCGTGCCAATTTTCCAGACACACGACTGAATCAGCTCTTATTCTCTCCCCATTCACAGTAGAAGCCTGAAACACGGTTCTGGAAGCCTTAGGAAGTGCAAAATGACCCCACAGACGCTGTGTATTAGATAGGGAATCACTTGAAAAACTACAAACATCAGATTTCCCACTTCCTGATTGGATTTTTCTCAGGTTTTTGCCTGCCATATGAGTTCTGTTATACTCACAGACATAATTCAAACAGTGTTAGAAACTTCAGAGTGTTTTCTATCCAAATCTACTAATTATGCATATTCTAGCTTTTGTGTCTGAGTAGCAGGCATTTTACTTTGGGCATGTTTTTCATCCAAGCTACTCAATACTGCCCCTCTTTCCTCAAAAAGTTAAAGGGCTATCAGTCACAGAGTGGTCAGAGATTCCGGGGACAGGCATGTTCAATGGGCTGGAAGAAGCTTGGCCACCCTGACGGATGGATTGTGATGATACACTAGCAAGGCTGGACAGTAGGTCTTTACCAACCCTCAACAAACAGAAACAGACATACTGCATTGAAGGCTGGACAGTAGTTCCTTACTCTGGAACCTCAAGAAACTGGAGTCACTACAGTGGGACAGTCTCTGAGTCAATTAGACTGTGGAATGTACAGTGTATACAAGAACTGGAGCACATGACTTAACGAGTCATTTACAAATTTTTACTAATCACAAAGCAAATAAAATGTTATCACCTCACAGATTATATCACCTCAAATACAATCCTGATGCCAAGCTTTAGTGCGAAAGCTACACAGGGTTGCCAGATTTGAGGGAAACCAAAATGAAAAAATCTAATTCTAGAACAGCAGCATAGAATTCTGGTACCATAAGCAAAAATAGCTCACTTTGTAAGTGCCGTTATTCATATTTAGAATTTACGTGTCAAAAGGTTAAGGGGAAATATTCAGTAAATATGTACAGTATGAGTTAAAGGGCAATTCCAACCACATTTTCATTATATCCAGCACAATACCACAATACCAGTGTCTACAAAATGTAGAAATGCAAGTGTAAATGACACATTTCTACATGTTGTAGGAAAAAAAACACTATGCGATTTGGGGAACAAGAAAATACCCTACCTCTGGCTAAAAACCTGTTGCAGGTTTAGAAAATCACAGTTTTTCTTTCTTTTAATCCTACCCTGTGATGTAATGGAGAAGCATTTCTTAGGACCTTTCCTCTTATCTTTTTTAACCACAGATCGTATATTTAGACACTGGTATGATGCTGGCGATAATGAATATGTGGTTGAAAAGTGGCGGAATTGCCCTTTAAACCCCTTGAATGGAGTAAAACTTTCCTTTTCACCAAATGGACAGGGCTTGTTGATAGACCCTCTCTCCAACTCCGCTATGAAAGTTACTCATTATTATTAACCGCTGTTGTTCACTGTGAACAGGCAATGGCTCGGACTGTCCAAACAATTAGTCATGTCTTTTTCTCCGTTAATGTGATTTGTAGTGGAGCCACGACATGGTTGAATGGGGCGTCCTCCAAATGGACTAATTTTACACACAATAAACCTCTGTCAAAGTGCTGCAACTCAAGGTCCTGTGTGGTTCAGATGGCATGGCACCTGCAAAACTTTTATTTTGTTTTATTTGCATTATTATTATTATTAAATCATTGTTAGTATTATTAGACAGTAATTTCCATGTTATTCTTGTGTCTAAGTATTGTTTGTTTGTTTATTGTTTTTCTTTTGGACTGTCTTGAAATTTCATCCTGCAAAATGTCTAACAAATTGATAAATGTTTAAGTCCTGCTATAAATTGCTATAAAGTGGATACTGGATACTTGAGCATGCCGGTATTTTATTGTTAGGCAGGTTTGTGTATGAAGGAGGGAGTAAGGGTGTGAACAAGAGAGAGAATGTCTGTACACACACATTCTGGATGTACGTGTGAATTTACACCTGTCTCTTTGTTTAGGCATGTGTTAAGTGTGTATACAGCACAAGAGGCTGCTGAGGGGAGGACGGCTCATAATAATGGCCGGAACGGAGCGAATAGAATGTCATCAAACACATGGAAACCATGTTGGATGTATTTGACACCGTTCCATTAATTCTGCTCTATCCATTACCATGATTCCTTCCTTCACAATTAAGGTGCCACCAATCTCCTGTGGTATACAGTGTGTGGGTGTGATGTGTTTCCTACTACTTTAGTCTTATTGGAGTCTGAGGAGCTCTGAGAAGTGGATCTCCATGAGCACAAACTCAGTCTGCTTCCTCCCTCTCTCCCTCTGCAGGGAAGAGTAATCGATCACCAACCAGGCCCAGACCACAGTGTGAAACCCTGTCAATACAGGATGCTCAAACGAGACACAGAGAGCCGATCCCTATTTACTGTCAAGCAGATAGATCAACCCACAACTTATATTGGATGACTCAGCAGTACTCAGAAATTTGAGGAGCCACTACAAAATCGAATCAAATCAAATTGTATTGCTCACATACACATATTTAGCAGATGTTATTGAGGGTGTTGCAAAATGCTTGTGTTCCTAGCTCCAACAGTGCAGTAATTCAAGGACTCAGTCATGGACACTCTTACTGACAGTTGTGGCTGCTTTGCGTGATGTATTGTTGTCTCTACCTTCTTGCCCTTTGTGCTGTTGTCTGTGCCCAACAATGTTTGCACCCTGTTTTGTGCCGCTATCATGTTGTGTTGCTACCATGTTGTTGTCATGTTGTGTTGCTACCATGCTGTGTTGTCATGTGTTGCTGCCTTGCTATGTTGTTGTCTTAGGTCTGTCTTTATGTAGTGTTGTGTTGTCTCTCTTGTCGTGATGTGTGTTTTGTCCTATATTTATATGTTATTTAAAAATAATTTACATTTTTTAAATATATTTTTTTATTTAATCCCAGCCCCCGTCTCCGCAGGAGGTCTTTTGTCTTTTGGTAGGCCGCCATTGTAAATAAGAATTTGTTCTTAACTGACTTTCCTAGTTAAATAAAGGTTAAATAAAAATAAAAATATCTAACAATTCATAACAATACACATGAAAAAACTGTGGAAAATAAGGATTTAGAGAAGAAGAATGGAAAAGTGTCATAAGAGATTAGGCTGCACATCTATTTTTACTCTGAGGGGATTTGTGACTGGGGAGATAATCTAATATAGGTAATTATTGTCAGTTGCCTGTTATGATGATTCATGGAAATTTTTCGCTGAGCTCTCGGCACAAACTGCCTGTGAAAGCCTTCCCACTCTGTTAGATAAATCAAAGCTCTTCTGAAACCGAGGAACAGTAAGAGCTACATTCAATCAAACCAGTATTGCATTAGTTTTAGGTAGTGGCATGTAAATATGTTCCTGTACTTCTATTGATGACGCTTCAACAGCACTGGGAGATGCAGAGAAAGGGAGAACGTGTGTACACATAATGTGCACCGCTGTCAAAACACATTCATTTACCAATGTTTTATCTATTTCCATTATGTTGTCAACTAAGTACTTTAGTAGAGTGCAGCTAGATTACTGGGTGTATTTGCAGTATTGACTGGTAAACACAAGTCTCATTTTGTGAGTGTGTCCTTTGCAGAATCTGTGAGAAATACTCAAATGGCAAGGTATGCAATTACACCAAACTGACACTTCCAGAGTAGGGGGAAGAAGGGTGTTTGTGTGTGTGTGTGTGTGGGTGGGTGGGTGGGTGGGTGGGTGGGTGGAGGGCAGGTACCCTAGCAGTTAAGAGCAGGGGGCCAGTAACTGAGCCAACTAGGTTAAAAGTCTGCTGATGTGCCCTTGAGCAAGGCACTTCACCCTAATTGCTCCTGTAAGTTGCTCTGGATAAGAGCGCCTGCTAAATTATTCAAATGTAAATGTGTGTGTGCATGTGTAGTGTACATGCATCAATCTGTCGATCAATCTGCATAACAAACTTACACGACCGCCTGGTGAGCCTGTAGAAACACAACACGTCAACTATTGCCTCTTGTCTTGACAATAGAAAACAAACGTGCGTATAGCCAGCCTTCGCCATAATGTCTGATGAATGTAACAATTATGCTACTTTGTTCGCCAAACAGGTAGGAAGAGAACACACAACAAAACATCACGTTAACAGCCCCTCAATTAGCATGCATTACTCAAGCCCATTAAGATTACTTGACTAATTAATTGTCTAATTGACCTATGCAAGCGACAGCCGTGCGCCAAGTTAAAACACCTCATTAAAATCGGGGAGAGGAATTATTAAATGATTAAATTTGTACCTTTTGGGAGTACAGTTTACGAAGAACCTCAGGAGAGTGAACGGTCGGGAACCTAAAATCACATCCCCTCCTGAAATCACAACAAAAACACTGTCATTCAGAAACATTAATTATAGAGCGGGGAAGTATATCAGTGGAGTTCAGCATTTTAAATGATGGCAGTGAAAACAAAAATGTCTTGGGTCTGGGTTGACAATGGCCTATTCCGTTGAGGCAGGGTTATAAATGTGACAGTTTTTCTTCCACTTTTCCGCTACTCCATACATTAAATAAAAAATGAACCGCTATTGATTTCATAATGCTGGTTTTGTGGCCTAGAAAAACAACACACACACACACACACACACACACACACACACACACACACACACACACACACACACACACACACAAACAGAAGCGTTTTACACTCCGGCTTGAGTCATACACCATTTGTCTGCATGTATATTCATTAGGCGGACTTCTTCTGTAGCTGAGTGCAGTCAGACACATACAGAGAGAGAGAGAGAGAGATACAGAGAGCCACAGTATCTATTAGCACAAACACAGAAGAACAGAGGGGACCCGCATGTTAATATTTATTCAGCCATCAGATAAGACTCCGCAGCCCTGTGGAGTTAGTCACTTCTAGGCCACGGGAGGGATATGTATGTGCCTTTGATGTTCTTGAGCCTCCATGCAGGCTTCAGAGATCAGGAGTCAGTGAGGAGCAGCCAGAGTAGAGCAGTAGCAGTATACAGGGAGAGAGAGCATCGTCTGAATTATTCATCTAGTCCTCTCTCTCTGTCTGTCACGCTCTGGCAGCATTTGCAGACTTCCCAGTTCAAGCTCTCTGTCTATGTACATTCTGCTAATCAGATCACCCACTTTCATACTGCTCTTTCTTGAAATTAGCACTCATTCCTCCCTCTTTATTATCTTCTACCTCTTCCTCCTCTTTACACCTTTGTTTTTCTCCCTCTGCATCCCTCTTCACCTCTCTTTCTCTTCCTCTCTCCTTTCTTTTTCTGTCCCCTTTCTTCTGCTCCCCTCACTTTCTTTCTCTCTCTCTAACTACCTCCATCTCTCCACCTCTCTCTCTGTGTGATGTTCCAGGGAAAGTGGCAGGCAGTCGTGGGATGAGAAGACAGGGTTTGAGATCTCTGCGTGGGACGCTGCCCGGCGTTCTGACTACCAGACCCGTCTATTTCTCATTACCTGGGTGCCTCTGTTGCAGCCAACACATCCAACACTGTGAGATATTCTCCAAATGTGTTCCACTAAATCAGTGTTATTGATTTGCAGAGTTTATTATATATATCGATGTATAACTGAGTTTGTGAGAAGTTATTCAGACTGATGGCAATATGGTGCAAGGATAAAGCATTGGCTAAACTTGACTTTACCGTGTACTTTTTATTTTATAATTTTTCTTGTATGCACAGTGACAAAAGTATTGGTATGACATGCTGTTACACTATAACACAGTTTTTTCCAAATTCGTATGTCAAAGCCAGAAGCACTGCTGCTTTCCATTCTCACCTTCTATTTCTAATCAGGAACTGATTCAGACTTAGGACACCATGTGAGATAACTCTCTGGCCAATCAGTGATATTAATCAAGAAAACAGCAGCACCTCGAACCTCGAGGCTCAGATTTGAGTGCCCCTGCACTAAACAATACTTCCACTGCAAAACAAAGTGTTGCCAAAGGCTTTCTTTGGCCTTGTCACCAAGGAAGTAGTCCAATATACAGGAATAGGCCCAAAATATGTAAGGTGTACAGTATTATTAGGACAGCCTCAGTTCTGCTGAGAAATAAGAAATTCTTGCCGAGACTGAGGGTGTCCTAATATGGACATTGTGATGGCGTGTGTCTGTTTTGGATGTACTGTACTATATTAGGGTTATAATAACATCACTGTTTAAACCTACAAATCTGAGAATTACAACCCATAAACTGTTTAAAATGCAAACTACAACCTTACCCTTCGAGGTTAGTCTAACGTTTATGCAAGTACACTGTAAATTGCCATGTCAATCGCCCACAGATAGTTCTTGACAACCACTCATCAGAGAAACCTAGTGAATATTATGCTGTACTTCAGGGGCTTTATTGAAAATGGCATGAAGGAGCTCAACAGGCATACAAAGGATGAAAAGTATCACAGTTTTGATTTCTCAACTCAGTTAACATGAACGTCTTCCTCTGTCAGCATGGAACAGTTACTAATCAACAAACATCACACACTTAAGATATACAATTTTTAACAAAGCTTGGGGGACAATCTCATTAAGTTGTGTTACCTTACTAAGAGCTGAGTAGAGAGAGAGAGAGAGAGACAGAGAGAGAGAGAGAGACAGAGAGAGACAGAGAGAGCGACAGAGAGAGAGACAGAGAGAGAAAACGAGAGAGCAATGGGCTGACCTTTCTACCATACTAATTTCAGCTTTTCATCTACACTGAACAAAAATATAAACGCAACATGTAAAGTGTTGGTACCATCTTTCATGAGCTGAAATAAAATATCCTAGACATTTTCCATATGCACAAATGAGCTTATTTCTCTGTTTACATCCCTGCTAATGAGCATTTCTCCTTTGCCAAGATAATCCATCCACCTGACAGGTGTGGCATATCAAGAAGCTGATTAAACAGCATAATCATTACACAGGTGCACCTTCCGCTGGGGACAAAAAAAGGCCACTAAAATGTGTAGTTTTGTCACACGACACAATACCACAGATATTTCAAGTTTTGAGGGAGTGTGCAATTGGCATGCTGACTGCAGGGATGTCCACCAGAGCTATTGCCAGAGACTTTAATGTTAATTTCTCTACCATAAGCCACCTACAACATAGTTTTAGAGAATTTGGTAGTACGTCCAACCGGCCTCACAACCACAGACCACGTGTAACCATGTCAGCCTAGGAACTCCACATCCAGCTTTTTCACCTGCGAGATTGTCTGAGACCAGCCACCCAGACACAAACTGCCACCCAGACACAAACTGTCAGAAACCGTCTCAGGGAAGCTCATCTCCGTGCTCGTCGTCTTCACCAGGGTTTTGACCTGACTGCAGTTCAGTGACGTAACCGACTTCAGTGGGCAAATGCTGACCTTCGATGGCCACTGGCCCGCTGGAGAAGTGTGCTCTTCATGGATGAATCCTGGTTTCAACTGTACCGGCTAGATGTCGTGTGGGCGAGCGGTTTGCTGATGTCAACGTTGTGAACAGAGTGCCCCATGGTGAAGGTGGGGTTATGGTATGGGGCAGGCATAAGCTACAGACAACGAACATTATTGCATTTTATCGATGGCAATTTGGATGCACAGAGGTACCGTGATGAGATTCTGAGGCCCCTTGGCGTGCCATTCATCCACAGTCATCACCTCATGTTTCAACATGATAATGCCCAATCCCATGTCGCAAGGATCTGTACACAATTCCTGGAAGCTGAAAATGTCCCAGTTCTTCCGTGGCCTGCATACTCACCGTTGAGCATGTTTGGCATGCTCTGGATTGACGTGTACGAGAGAGTGTACCTGTTCCCGCCAATATCCAACAACTTTTCACAGCCATTGAAGAGGAGTGGGACAACATTCCACAGGCCACAATCAACAGCCTGATCAACTCTATGCAAAGGAGATGTGTCACGCTGCATGAGGCAAATGGTGGTCACACACCAGATACTGATGGGTTTTCTGATCAACGCCCCTACCTTTTTTTTCAAGGTATCTGTGTCCAACAGATGCATATCTGTATTCCCAGTCATGTGAAGTCCATAGATTTGGGCCTAATTTATTTATTTCAATTGACTGATTTCCTTATATGAACTGTAACAGTAAAATCTTTGAAATTGTTGCGTGTTCTGTTTATATTTTTGTTCAGTGTAGCACAATTTGCTGCACACTATTGAGGAAGACGATCGTCTTTTAAGACCCACTCAACAACCACATAAGGTAACGCATTGTAAAAAGGAATGAATGGCTGCTTACTGCGTTCTTTTTTTTCTAAACATGTAGGACAATTAGTACACAGTGCGTAGTTTTAGTAAGTAGGAGGCAAGACAGATTTCAGACACGGCAAGAGAGTTCTGCAAGTACTGTATCCCCCTACAATCTGCAATGTGGAGCCAAGCCCAGACTCACATGTAGAGGAAAAAGATGATGATAGGCTCTCCAAATAGAAAACCTTTCATTTTAAAAACCACTTACAGAGAAAAGAGCAAGAGAGAGGGGAAGAGGGAGAGAGAGAGGAAAGAGAGTGAGAGAAATAGAGAGAGAGCTATAATGGAGAGAAAGTCGATATAAAAAGAAAGAAAGAAAGAAAGATTGCCGAAACTATTTACGTAGATGTTACAGACTGTATATCGCTGCACCAAAACAGAACTAGGGAAAGGCATCATGACATATTGACCATACAGTGTAGGAGCCTCACCACAATATTAATAATTCAGTGAGTTTGTCCTCTTGTTTACCAAACAGCCTCTGCAGCTGAGCTGAATCTCTGAATGCATCCCAAATGGCACCCTATTCCCTATATAGTGCACTACCTCAGACCAACCATTAATCAATCATTACTAGTGCAGTACATTCTGTGTTTTACACTATCACGAGTTTTCTCTTGTCATCAAAAGGAATGGTGCATCTCACTGAATAAAAATATTTAAATTAAGGTGTACAGAGTGTGTGACATATTGGTATTATTTTCTCAGAAAAGGTTATACCCCCCCCAAAGAAGGTGATTGCAATCAAATTGTAACGATCGTCGTGCAGGAAGGAAGAAGTGGACCAAGGTGCAGCTGGGAGCGAACACATCTTATTTATTACAGACTGAAATAACACGGTCAAAACAGAGAATAAACGTATCGTTACAGCTCCAACAAAAAGAGACAACACCCCACAAACATCGTGGGGGAAAAGGAACTTAAATGTGATTCCCCAATCAGAGGCAACTAGCGACAGCTGTCTCTGATTGGGAATCGACAGAACCCAACATAGAAATAAGCCCCAAAGCAAGGCTAGACCAAAAACATAGAAAATAAACTATAGAAATGCCACACCCTGACCAAAATAGAAGAGTTCACCTGGTCAGGGCGTGACACAAATCAAGATGCTGTTTTGATACAATATATTGTTCCTAAATCCTTATAACACATTTGTGGCTAATGTTATTGAGCTGCAATGCTTTAAGGCTGTTGGATCTAATAGTAGGCTACAGCTATGGTTGTTTTTCAAAGGAGATTTTCATCCAACTCAGTGTCACCTGTGGAGGCAGATTTGACTACCTATACAACAGCTCCTTCTGAATAGTCTAGGAATACACCAATATCATCTTCTCATGACCAAAATATATACCAAAAAAAATGGACTTGTATATATGAATGTCATTTCTCGAAAATACATTTTCGTTTTGGATAACAAACTCTATTTGTGATTATATTCCTTTTATTGACCTTTGTGCAAAAGATGAAATGAGTCTGAGGCAATGCTCTCGAAGAAGCAGGAAGACACACGAAGCAAGAAATTCAATTTATTTGTTTATGTTATTCAAAATGTCACCCCACAGTCCTTGTATGTACTCACACTAGCATCAAAATAAAGAAGAACTGATACTGTAGCAATTTGCTCTCTTGAATTTCAATTCCCTTTCACTACCTACAAAAAAAACTAAATATTTTTATGCAGGGAGAGCATTCACATGGACCACCATTTGAAATATCAAACGCCACTGTATGTTAGGGAATTACTGTTGTTTAGGCCTATTCACTTACTTTCCCAAAGGGCTGGGTATATCAATGTCAAATGTTAATACTTAGCATATACCTCCCAGGCATGTGAAATAAATTAAATTGCTATAATAATTATTCAACACATAAACATTGTTTGTTTCGTCACATTATATCAATACCCTACGGTGCTGGAAGAGGCTGATAAATCACCAAGTCGGTAATGTTTCCTGGCATGTGCAAAATTGGTGGGGAGATTAGCGTGCTCAGGGCAACAAGCACGACTGGTAATGATACAAATTAATTAGTTGAATGTAGCCTTGCGGAGGGAGAGTACACATAAACATTCAGAACATGCCAACTGAAGTTAATGCCAGAGCTCAGCTTGATTTACTCAATTTGCACTGACCCACCGCTCGCCTCGAATCTCCTCCCTCATTTCCGCATTTGACTCAGTAATTCCACCAATCAAACCTCTGACCTCTGACATCATGACTTGCCAGCCTTAATCATAGGAAACGTTAAGCAATTCTGAGTCCATTCACTGGGCTAATGTTTCCATTAGTGAGCCATTACTCACCAGTGATACCCTGAGCTCTGCCACTCCAGACAGAAACTCCTGACTGGATAACTAGCATGCATAGCTCCCATAGAATGGAACACAATTGGCTGATATTAATCACTGGGTGCAATGTACACAGAGACATACGGTAACATGGGAACCATTAAACATGTCACTAAGTATCGACCCTGTGTGTGGCGTGGTTGTGTGTGTGTGTGTGTGTGTGTGTGTGTGTGTGTGTGTGTGTGTGTGTGTGTGTGTGTGTGTGTGTGTGTGTGTGTGTGTGTGTGTGTGTTTGTACAAGCATGTGTGGGAGTGTGTGTCAAATAATTTATTACCCAATTGTCTCCAACCTTCCTTAAACTGTCATATCATGAATTATATGCATTCATAAAGTAAACCCTTGCTGCGCTATTATTCTGCCTTTCCATTCATGTACTGTATTAGTCAACTGTGCTTGAAGCTGTCCTGTGAGTGATATCACTTCCAAGAGGCTGTGCAGCTCTGAGATTTCCTGACTTCCTTCCTTGCCAGCAGGTGTTTCATAGCACCTCATAGAAATACCTTTAACAATATTTCACAGGAAATATCATCAAGCTGCCCCTCTGAGAGTGAGATTGATGTGAGTGTGTTCTGGCGGGCTGGAAGATAAGATAGAAAATGTATATAGTGCCAGACAGGGTCTCCATCACAAAACCTGATCTGACATCATGAATTGAGTTGTCCCTAGATGCTTATCAGTTTGGCAGTTTTTCCTCCTAATGGTTAAGGTCAGGATTGGGAGTGTAAACTGATCCTAGATCTGTGCCAGGCTACTTCTAACCCAGAGTTTGCCAACAGAGGAGTCACTCTCAATATTGTAGCTTTGAAATGTATTTATGTTTGTTCATGAAACTTTTGTTGGTGAGTTATGTTTGTTTGATTACATTTGTGTTTGCTGATTTAAACAGAAGTGTACTGCATCACAGCATAGCTTTGAGCTGCCCTATCTGTTGGCAAGATAGCACCGACAGATAGGGAAGCTCTGGTTCTAGCTTCTAAGCAACTTTGCAGTATTTTGTTTTTGTGTGTGTTATTTCTTACATTAATCGCCCAGGAAATGTTTTGTGTTATTACATACAGCCGGAAAGAACTTCTGGATATCAGAGCGGCGGTAACTCACCAGCATTTCGAACAGGAATGCGACTTTTCCCGAATTGGATCCTTTGTTCTTACCTCCCATGGCAATTGAACTGATTCCAGAGGCTGATCCAAAACACCGCCTGCGGAGAAGAGGTATTCGGAGTGGACTTCTAGTCCGACTCAGGAGGCGCGCATACCACCCACCGCTTCCGAGTATATTACTCACAAATGTTCAGTCTCTGGATAATAAAGTAGATGAGCTCAAGGCGAGAATCTTCTTCCAGAGAGACATCAGGGATTGTAACATACTCTGTTTCACGGAAACATGGCTCTCTTGGGATATACTGTCTTTGTCCACGCAGCCAGCTGGGTTCTCAGTACATTATGCAGACAGGAATAAAGAACTCTCCGGGAAGAAGAAAGGCGGGGGTGTATGTTTCATGGTTAACTGCTCATGGTATGATTATGATAACATACAGAAACTCAAATCCTTTTGTTCACCCGACCTTGAATACCTGTCAATCAAATGTCGACCGTATTATATCCCAAGTCACAGCCGTGTATATTCCCCCCTCAAGCCGATACCGTGACGGTCCTCAAGGAAATTCACTGGACTTTATGCAAACTGGAAACCACATATCCTGAGGCCGCATTTATTGTAGCTGGGGATTTTAACAAAGCATATTTGAGGAAAACACTACCGAAATTTTACCAACACATTGACTGCAGCACTCGCTCTGAGAAACGTTAGACCACTGCTACTCATCTTTTCGAAATGCCTACAAGGCCCTCCCCCGCCCTCCCTTTGGCAAATCTGATCAAGACTCCATTTTTCTCCTCCCTTCCTATAGGCAGAAACTCAAACAGGGAGTACCTGTGCTAAGGACTATTCAACGGTGGTCTGACCAATCGGAATCCACGCTTCAAGATTGTTTCGATCACACAGATTGGGATATGTTCCAGGTAGCCTCTGAGAATAACATCAATGAATACATGGACACAGCGACTGAGTTTATCAGGAAGTGTATAGGAGATGTTGCACACACTGTGACTATTAAAACCTACCCTAACCAGAAACCGTGGATAGATGGCAGCATTCGTGCAAAACTGAAAGTGCGAGCCACGGCATTTAACCATGGCAAGGTGACTGGGAATATGGCCGAATTCAAACAGTGTAGTTATTACCTCCGTAAGGTAATCAAACGTCAAACGTCACTATAGAGACAAAGTAGAGTCGCAATATGTGTGGCAGGGTATACAGACAATGATGGACAAAAAATGGAAAACCAGACACGTCAAGGACACCGACGTCTTGCTTCCGGACACCTTCTTTGTCTGCTTTGAGGATAACAGTGCCACCGACGTGGCCCACTACTAAGGACTGTAGGCTCTCCTTCTCCGTGGCTGATGTGAGTAAGACATTTAAGCGTGTTAACCATCACAAGGCTGCCGGCCCATACAGCATCCCTAGCCGCGTCCCCAGGGCATGCGCAGACCAGCTGGCTGAAGTGTTTATGGACATATTCAATCTCTCCCTATCCCAATCTGTTGTCCCCACATGCTTCAAGATGTCCACCATTGTTCCTGTGCCCAAGAAAGCAAAGGTAACTGAACTAAATGACTACCGCCCCGTAGCACTCGCTCCTGTCATCATGAAGGGCTTTGAGAGGCTAGTCAGGGATCATATTACCTCTACCTTACCTGACATCCTTAGACCCACTTCAATTTGCTTACCGCAACAGTAAATCCACAGACGATGCAATCGCCATCGCACTGCACACTGCCCTATCCAATCTGGACAAGTGGAATTACTATTCAAGAATGCTGCTCATTGACTATAGCTCAGCATTCAACAACATAGTACCCTCCACGCTCATCATTAAGCTCGGGGCCTTGGGTCTGAACCCCGCCCTGTGCAATTGGATCCTAGACTTCCTGAGTCAACTGTCCCCATGTGGTAAAGGTAGGAAAAACACCTCCACTTTGCTGAATCTCAACTCAGGGGCCCCACACGGGTGCCTGCTCAGCCCCCTCCTGTACTCCTTGTTCACCCATGACTGTGTGGCCACGCACGCCTCCAACTCATTACCAACAATGACAAGACAGCCTACAGGGAGGAGGTGAGGTCCCTGGGAGTGTGGTGCCATGAAAATAACCTCTCACTCAATGTCAAAAAAACGAATTGTGAACTTCAGGAAACAGCAGAGGGAGCACCCCCCTATCCACATCGATGGGACAGTAGAGAAGAAGGTGGAAAGTTTTAAGTTCCTCGGCGTACACATCACAGACAAACTGAAATGGTCCACCCACACAGACAGTGTGGTGAAGAAGGCGCAACAGAGTCTCTTCAACCTCAAGAGGCTGAAGAAATTTGGCTTGCCATCTAAAAGCGTGACAAACTTTTACAGATGCACAATTGAGAGCACCCTGTTGGGCTGCAACACCGCCTGGTACGGCAACTGCACCGCCCTCAAACGCAAGGCTCTCCACAACGCATCACCGGGGGCAAACTACCTGCCCTCCAGGACACCTACAGCACCTAACGGCACAGGAAGGCCAAAAAGACCATCAAGGACCACAACCACACGAGCCCCTGCCTGTTCACCCCGCTATTATCTAGAAGGCGAGGTCAGTACAGGTGCATCAAAGCAAGCTGGGACTGAGCCGTCGCTAGGCGGCTTCCACCCGGTTACGTAACCCTGCACCATAGAGGCTGCTGGCCTTTATACATAAAGTTGAAATCACTGGCCACTTTAATAATATTTACATATTTTTGCTTTACTCATCTCATATGTATATACTTTATTCTATTCTATTGTATTTTAGTCTATGCCACTCTGACATTGCTCATCCTAATATTTATATATTCCTTAATTACATTCTTTTACTTTTAGGTTTGTGAGTATTGTGTGTATTGTTGTGAATATTACTGTAGATATTACTGTACTGTTGGAGATAGAAACACAGGCATTTAACTACACTCACAATAACATCTGCTAAACATGTGTATGTGACCAATAAAATTTGATTTAATTTGATTTAGGTAATTACATCTACTGAATTACAAAAATTATGAAAACATGCTGAAATATAAGTATTGAAATGGAGTTATTCCTAAAAGAAATTTGACAAATAGACAAATATGTACATTGGTTCTAAATCAACGTACATTGTTATTATGAGGTATAACATATAATTTATGCATGCTCGACTGAGTCATGGAATTTATTCAGCATCATATTCCATATGACAGAAAGGCGCGATATACTGTACAGTACCAGTCAAAAGCATGGACACACCTACAAGGGTTTTTATTTATTTTGACTATTTTATACATCGTACAATAATAGGGAAGACATCAAAACACCTCCAGGCTTTGTAAGGGTTATTTTACCAAGAAGGAGAGTGATGGAGTGCCGCATCAGATGACCTGGCCTGCACAATCACCCGACCTCAACCCAATTGAGATGGTTTGGGATGAGTTGGACTGCAGAGTGAAGGAAAAGCAGCCAACAAGTGCTCAGCATATGTTGGAACTCCTTCAAGAATGTTGGAAAAGCATTCCTCATGAAGCTGGTTGAGAGAATGCCAAGAGTGTGTAAAGCTGTCATCAAGGCAAAGGGTGGCTACTTTTAAGAATCTCAAATATAAAATATATTTGTTTAATACTTTTTTGCTTACTAAACTCAGCAAAAAAGAAACCTCTCTTTTCTAGGACCCTGTCTTTCAAAGATAATTCATAAAAATCCAAATAACTTCACAGATCTTCATTGTAAAGGGTTTAAACACTGTTTCCCATGGTTGTTCAGTGAACCATAAACAATTAATGAACATGCACCAGTGGAATGGTTGGTGCATTCAGCTTACAGCTTACACTAACAGCTTACAGTTTTGAAAACATAGGACACTAAAGAGGCCTATCTACTGACTCTGAAAAACACCAAAAGAAAGATGCCCAGGGTCCCTGCTCATCTGCGTGAACGTGCCTTTGGCATGCTGCAAGGAGGCATGAGGACTGCAGATGTGGCCAGGGAAATAAATTGCAATGTCCGTACTGTGAGATGCCTAAGACAGCGCTACAGGGAGACAGGACTGAGAGCTGATCGTCCTCGCAGTGGCAGACCACGTGTAACAACACCTGCACAGGATCGATACATCTGAACATCACACCTGCGGGACAGGTACAGGATGGCAACAACAACTGCCAGAGTTACACCGGGAACTCACAATCCCTCCATCAGTGCTCAGACTGTCCGCAATAGGCTGAGAGAGGCTGGACTGAGGGCTTGTAGGCCTGTCGTAAGGCAGGTCCTCACCAGACATCACTGGCAACAACGTGGCTTATGGGCACAAACCCACTGTCGCTGGACCAGACAGGACTGGCAAAAAGTGCTCTTCACTGACAAGTCGCGGTTTTGTCTCACCAGGGGTGATGGTCGGATTCACGTTTATTGTCGAAGGAATGAGCGTTACACCGAGGCCTGTACTCTGGAGCGGGATCGATTTGGAGTTGGAGGGTCCATCATTGTCTGGGGCGGTGTGTCAGAGCGTCATCGGACTTAGCTTGTTGTCGTTGCAGGCAATCTCCATGCTATGGGTTACAGGGAAGACATCCTCCTCCCTCATGTGGTACCCTTCCTGCAGGCTCATCCTGACATGACCCTCCAGCATGACAATGCCACTAGCCATACTGCTCGTTCTGTGCGTTATTTCCTGCAAGACAGGAATGTCAGTGTACTGCCATGGCCAGCGAAGAGCCCGGACCGCAATCCCATTGAGCACATCTGAGACCTGTTGAATCGGAGGGTGAGAGCTAGGGCCATTCCCCCCAGAAATGTCCGGGAACTTGCAGGTGCCTTGGCAGAAGAGTGGGGTAACATCTCACAGCAAGACCTGGCAAATCTGGTGCAGTCCATGAGGAGGAGATATTGACTGTTAATGACTGCCACACCAGATATTGACTGTTAATTTTGATTTTGACCTTTGTTCAGGGACACATTATTCCATTTCTGTTAGTCACATGTCTGTGGAACTTGTTCAGTTTATGTCTCAGTTGTTGAATCTTGTTTTGTTCATACAAATATTTACACATGTTAAGTTTGCTGAATATAAACGCAGTTGACAGTGAGAGGACGTTTCTTTTTTTGCTGAGTTTACATGATTCCATGTGTTATTTCATAGTTATTTCATGTCTTCACTATTATTCTACAATGTAGAAATAGTAAAATAAAGAAAAACACTTGAATGAGTAGGTGTATCCAAACTTTTGACTGGTACTGTAGGCTATATAAAATTATAAGCTTAAGCATTATACATCTTTGTGTCTGTACACTGTTACAGAATGATGCAATGGCACGAAATCTTACTCGACAAACCAAATGAATACAAATGCAATTCTATTTCCAACATCCTCTCTGCAGCAAAACATGCTTTCATCATAAATGGCACCCTAGTCCTTATATAGTGCGTTACTTTTGACCAGAGACCATAGTTCTCTGGTCAAAAGTAGTTTACTAAATAGAGAATAGGGTGCCATTTGGAACTCAGGCAATGATGATTTTTTTTATCTCCGCTTGAGTACCATAGAGATTACATAGTGTAGTGTTTTGACCTTCCCAGCTGTGCTGCACGGACAACTAGTGAACAAGTCCACTCAGTAATTCGTTGTTTGATTCCCAAGTAGATCAGTATATTGGACCATAACCTAAGTGGGTTGGAAAAGCAACATACTCTAGGTATTGTGTAGGTTGTACTTCACGTATGAGTCACCACCTGGATTTGGTCTTATGTAGCAAAATTTGAAATTGTGTTTTTTTTTTACATTGGATAAAAGTAGACACAGAGCTGATTTTTGAGGAACAATGGGAAAGTAATTCTGCTTTGAAAGTTGATCAACTTGTAAACTCACTTTTGAGAAAATGGCCTTTGAACATTTTGGTGTCTAGTGAATAGCTCTTCTTTGTCTACACCCATTCAGCATCGTTCACACCCTCTTAAGCTTTAGCACCACCCATCTCGTTTTGCTCTCAGAGCGTTCAGAGCGCACACTTGACGCTCTGGCTGAGGATTTGTTTACCTCTGGATAATATGAAAACAGCCTATCCTCTGCTGGCAACAATTTCATTACGCTTTTTTGCCAACGTTTACTGACACCGGCCATATTCAACGGGTGTTGTACACTTTAGCTTAAGACATGTAGCTAGCTAGCTAGGTAAACAATGAACATAGTGTTTGAATGTTAAATGACGAGACAGAGGCATTGATGCGAGTAACCAGTCTTGTTCAGTATATTGCAATACATCCGGTTATTTCAAGCACACCGGTAAAAAACACTGGAGTTGCAGTAATTAACATTTACCAACAGATGGCATCACTGTGCCATCTTACACCCATAACAGATGGCTAGGTAAACAACGTGTAAGATCACACACGTCACGTAACGTTAGCTAACGAGCCAGCCAGCTGATGTTAGCTAGTTAAACAACGAACATAGTGCCACATTATGTCGTTACTACCCTGCATGAATCTGCTGGGAGCTAACCAACCAGGTTCAACGTTAGCTAGCTGACATTAGGCTCTAACTAGCAAAGCAAACGGCTCTGGGATACGAATAATAACGTCATACACGTAACGTTAGCTAGGGAGCCCACTAGCTAATGTTAGCCTGCTAGCTAGGTAAACAATGAACCTAGCTAGGTAAACAATGTGTAAGATCACACACGTCACGTAATGCTAGCTAGGGACCTAGCCAGCTAACGTTAGCTAGCTAGCTAACAGTACACTTTAGTTTGAAATGAAACCACTTTCTAACAAAATTAGAAACATGTAATATCTAAAAAATATAGCTAGCTAGGCTATTTTACCCGTATATATCATCATGCATGATGGACATGTCTCCATGCCACGGTTGCTCTTAGTTTGAAGATGTAATTCAGAGACAGGTGTTTTCTCCTTCTATTTAGCTATTATACTCTAATTCCACTGATTTCAAAACTTGATCTTCCAGAAATTGGACAGCAACACCTATGCAGCTCCACTACACGATACATTTTTTTTAAAGCAGCGTTCGACAGAATTACCAACACAGATTGACCAGCTCAAATAGACAGAAGCCTTCTATATGGCAGACCAATCCAAACTCCTCTCTCGGCATGTCCAGCCCACTCATTATCTCAGCCAATTTTATTTCAAAAATATAATATATTTTACCTTTTATTTAACTAGGCAAGTCAATTAAGAACAAATTCTTATTTTCAATGACTTCCCAGGAACAGTGGGTTAACTGCCTTGTTCAGGGGCAGAACAACAGGGATTCGATCTTGCAACCTTTCAGTTACCTTTCGGTTACAAGTCCAACGCTCTAACCACTAGGCTACCTGCCGTCCCATCATGGCATTTAAAAAAAAAAAAAAAAAAAAAAAAACCTTAAAATGCCCCCCCTTTGAAGTCGTGACTTGCGACATATGCCTAGTTTCCTGAAACGGGTCACATATACTGTACTTGCAATGTGTAGTATCCTTAACTGGGGATCTATTGGAGCCTAGTATGTCATTGTAACTGAGCAAAGTTCTTGTTCTGCACAACAGCTAGTACTAACCCTTGTGTACTTGTCATTGAAGTGTAGTTGCTATTAAAGAGAAACATCACAGAAGCCTCACATTTGTGTGTTTATCAGAATCTAAACGAAACCTCCTCCAACATCAAACTCAAAGACCATTTTCAGTCAAATTTTATTTTCAGCCGAAGCTGGAAACTATTATTTTCATATCTGCCACCATTGAGTGAGATGGAAATGTAGGTCACACGGACATGTCATATTTCATCTAATGCAAGAGCTTTACACCCCATTATTGCAACATATGTCAAGTTTTACTACAAGCACTTTCAACAGAACAGACCTCTGTTCTGATATGGTCTTACGTATGAAGCTAAAAATGTAATGAAGGCTCTTACGGAATGTGGGGATGGTGCTAGCTGCTCTTCGCTGCACCGCAAAGTCGTTTCCAACATACACACACACACACACACGCACACACACACTCCTTGGGCCTGGGAGGATGGCTTCGTTATCCTGGTTCAATTACCACCCTGGTGTCTCCATTCCCATCAGTCCCTACTCTACCCTCCTCTCTCTCACACACACACTGCTCCGACAGGCAGAATAAAAAGCTCCAGCACTCAGCCTGTGGCTCTGAGTGGGTCTGCTGGGGAGTGAGTGAAAGTCCTCAGCCTGAAGCGCTGTGGGGGAGATGGGTCTGGGAATAAGGGACACAGGGTTAGATTGAGAGCCTGCACATCGTCCTGTGTGTGTGGGGGGGTGATGGTGTGTGCGTGTGTGTATGTGTGTGTGCATGTGGACGTGTTTAACTATGCTAGTGGGGACATGGAGTCCCCAAAAGAATAGTAAACAAACAAAAATTTGACCAACTGGGGACATTTTGTTGGTCCCCACAAGGTCAAATGCTATTTCTAGGGGGTTTAGGGTTAAGGTTAGAATTAGGTTCATGGTTAGGAGCTAGAGTTAGTTTTAGGGTTAGGGTTAAGGTTTTTGGGTTAAGGTTTTTGGGTTAAGGTTAGGGTTAGGGTAAGAGTATGGGTTACGGTTAGGTTTAGGTAAAATAGGATTTTGTATGGGACTGAATTGTGTGTCCAAAACAAGTTTAGCTGTACAAGAGTGCGTGTGTGTTTCTGTATTCTCATCTTTACACCAAACATGACCAGATTGGGAGAGGAGGCTGTTAATGCATTTTGACCCTCCTCTGCTTGTGCGCTCTAGCAGTCACAGTGGGGGAATAATATACAATTATACATGACATTTTGCAGACGCTTTTATCCAAAGCTTACAGTCATGCATACTTTTTCCATATTGGAAGTCCCAGGAATCAAACCCACTATCGTGGCGTTGCAAGCGCCTTGCTCTACCAACTGAGCTGCAGAGGACCACAAGAGGGATTAAGAGGGAGGAGCCATCTCTCAGAAAGAGAGACACATTTTAAGGTGTCAGTGGGTTACTCTGTGCTACACAGAGATTTTAATGTAAGAGAAGGCCATGAAATAGAAATATGATTGCATAATAGAGATACATTTAGGCAATGTTGGAAGTAGTTTTACATAATAGTGGTAGTAGCAGCGGCAGTAGTAGAAGTAAAAGTACTTAACAACCGAAGAGGAGGGGTACTGTAATGGTAGTAAAAGTGTCAGTAATAGTTGAGCTCTACATAGGACTGTCACACTAAAAGTGGACACAGATGTAGTTACCATGACCAACTGAGCCTTATATTCCCCACTCTTCTAAGTATGTGACTTAAATGAAGTCATGTGAGGAGTTCAATGTGAACATTTCTAACTTCCTGGACAATCATAAGCGACTGAGAAAAAAATGAGAAAAGCACATACACTAGCTTGAGTATACTTCGATTCATTTTTATCAATGAACTCTCAACCTCTTCAATTTACCATAGAACCATTGATGAAAGATAACATTATGGCCAATAGAGAGTCTGAAAAAACAACATCTGTAAAACCAGTACCAGTAGAAATCCATTCAGGCCCAAAAAGAAAGAAGAAAAATAAAATTATTTTGATTTAAAATTATACAGCTATTTAAACGAGGCCACTTGTAGGCCCATTACACACCCGTTTGAGTTACTTCCCCTGAAAGTGAACTAATGCCGACTCTCTTTACCGCTGCTTCAGATTGCACAGTTATTGTGAAGTGAGCCTATTAATCAATGTCATCCTTTCCAATAGGGGTTAAATGGCTTTTTTTCCCACCAAGATAGCTAGCTGATTACCTCCTTTGGTTCACCCTACACCTTCTCATTTGCCAGCAAACTCAAACACAAAGAGTGAGGTGTTCATCGTGGGAAGCCCTGATATTTGTCATTGAATTTGTGGTAGCCATTATGAATAGGGAAAAATAGTCCCAGCCTACTGCCTACAGCCTACAGTGCCTTGCAAAAGTATTCATCCCCTTGGCATTTTTGGTAATTTAAATTTATTTTTAATTTGGATTTCATGTAATGGACAATCACAAAATAGTCCAAATTGGTGAAGTGAAATTAAAAAAAATACTTGTTTCAAAAATAAAATAAAAAAATGAAACGGAAAAGTGGTGCATGCATATGTATTCAACCCCTTTGCTATGAAGCCCCTAAATAAGATCTGGTGCAACCAATTACCTTCAGAAGTCACATAATTAGTTAAATAAAGTCCACCTGTGTGCAATCTAAGTGTCACATGATCTGTCACATGATCTCAGGATATATACACCTGCTCTGAAAGGCCCCAGAGTCTGCAACACCACTAAGCAAAGGGCACCACCAAGCAAGCATCACCATGAACACCAAGGAGCTCTCCAAACAGGTCAGGGACAAAGTTGTGGAGAGGTACAGATCAGTGTTGGGTTATTAAAATATCCTAAACTTTGAACATCCCACGGAGTACCATAAAATCCATTATTAAAAAATGGAAGAATATGCAACCACAGCAAACCTCCCAAGAGAGGGCCGCCCAGCAAAACTCACGGACCAGGCAAGGGGGGCATTAATCAGAGAGGCAACAAAGAGACCGAAGATAACCCTGAAGGAGCTGTAAAGCTCCACAGCGGAGATTGGAGTATCTATCCATTGGACCACTTTAAGCCATACACTCCACAGAGCTGGGCTTTACGGAAGAGGGGCCAGAAAAAAGCCATTGCTTAAAGAAAAAAATGAGCAAACACGTTTGGTGTTTGCCAAAAGGCATGTGGGGAGACTCCTTGAACATATGGAAGAAGGTACTCTGGTCAGATGAGACAAAAATGTTGCTTTTTGGACATCAAGGAAATTGCTATGTCTGGCGCAAATCCAACACCTCTCATCACCCCGAGAAAACCATCCCCACAGTGAAGCATGGTGGTGACAGCATCATGCTGTGGGGATGTTTTTCCATCGGCAGGGACTGAGAAACTGGTCAGAATTGAAGGAATGATATATGGCGCTAAATACAGGAAAATTCTTGAAGGAAACCTGTTTCAGTCTTCCAGAAATTTGAGACTGGCACAGAGGTTCACCTTCCAGCAGGACAATGACCCTAAGCATACTGCTAAAGCAACACTCGAGTGTTTTAAGGTGAAACATTTAAATGTCTTGGAATGGCCTAGTCAAAGCCCAGACCTCAATCCAATTGAGAATCTGTGGTATGACTTAGAGATTGCTGTATACCAGCGGAACCCATCCAACTTGAAAGAGCTGGAGCAGTTTTGCCTATAAGAATGAGCAAAAATCCCAGTGGCTAGATGTGCCAAGCTTATAGAGACATACCCCAAGAGACTTACCACTGTAATTGCTGCAAAAGGTGGCTCACAAAGTTTTGACTTTGGGGGGTGAATAGTTATGCACGCTCAAGTTTTCTGTTTTTTTGTCTTATTTCTTGTCTGTTTCACAAAAATATTTTGCTTCTTCAAAGTGATAGGCATGTTGTGTAAATCAAATGATACAACCCCCCCCCAAAAAAAATCTATTTTGATTCCAGGTTGTAAGGCAATAAAATAGGGAAAATGCCAAAGGGGTGAATACTTTCGCAACCAACTGTATTAACTGATTTTTTTGTAGCAAGAGCCATGCTAATGCTAAATGTAGTTAGCAACAGATAGTGGATGGAATATATTTGGGATGCTGGTAGCAGAGAAGTGTTGGAATTCACATAACATTAGTGGAATGCTAAGGGTAGTTAGCAGTACCTAGCTAAAGAGAGTGAATGGAATCTATTTGGGATGTTGCTATCAGAGAAGTGTGGGTATGTGTACGTGGCTAGCCTCGACCTCATCTGTTAGTCAAAGGTTATCTGTCTACTTGTCGACAGGGGAAGAGTGAAGGACGAGACTGTATGTGTGTGAGCCAATACTCAAGGGGGGTAGGAGAAAGACTCTACCGTGTGGTCCAGTCAACCTGTCTGCGACAACTGGATAATCAGTGGTGTCAGTGTCTTCTCCACCGTTATCTGTAGGGATTGTTTGTCGTCGCGGGCCACCCTGTCTCCCCTGACAACCATGTCATTTTTGACCCGGGGAGGAGGGGCCAGTGGCTGGTTGCTGGCGGTGACAACCTGGCCATCATTAGTCACCCACGGCAACAGCCACAGCAACACAGCAAAGGTCATTGGTGTCATGTCTGTGTGGCAATGTCTAGTCACTCATTCCTACGATATTAGCGGTGCCGAGGTCAATGTCACACCCATAGAGCCAAATTGATCTAATGCTAAATCTTCTGGGTAATGGGGCTGGTGATCGGTGATCACTAAAATGTATGTTTAGAGGACCAACTTTGCCCCTCTAGTATATGTAGCCACATGCAGGCTGGTTTTTGACAGTCTAGACTATAATGACAGTGTTTTATTAATTGTGGTATTGTCAATATACAATAGGCAGTGCTTTGCAGATATTGATGTTGTCAGATTCTCAGAAGAATTTGTTGAGAATTATTAAATCTAAAATCTCACTTAACATGAGTGTGAATCAATGACACAACTTGCTCAACTTATGACATTTACTAAATAGAGACGTGGGTAGAATTTATTCAGGTACGGAATATTCATCAGGATCGTCCATATATCTTAGTAGTAGTGACAGATTGCTGGGTTCCCTGGCTAATATGCTAATGGTCATGTTAATGCAATCTGGAGCGAGAGGCTAGGTTAACTGGATACAACACCATGATAATGACTATTTCCAGGAAAAGCCAAATGCAAACGCTTTCCATGAGCACAGTTTCATCTGTCATCTGTCAACACATCAACACTCTTTAAAACAAGAAAAAATGTCTGCCTGTGTGCACTGGAGGGAGAGAAAATGGACTGTTAATAGTTTTAATTAAAAGTCAACTTAGGAGAACACCATATGTTCCTAGGATGCATCCCAAATTGCACCCTATTCCCAATGGGGTTCTGGTTAAAAGTAGTGCACTATAAGGAATAGGGTGCTATTTGGGACGCATACCTGTTTTTTAATGTTGAGGCAGTTGATATGTCGTTAAAGTGCAGTCTCATTGCGACTCAAATCAAAACAGTTCTAAAAATGTCTCTGTCAATCATTTGGTTAATATTAGGGCTTACAGAGTACTGAGTCTGTCCTAATATGGACACCGTATCGAGAGCATTGGTTCCACACTTTGAAATATTGTCGTATAGAAAATGCATTAGGTTGTTATAACGATTACAGGTCTCTAGGTTTATTGAACTGGCAGACGCCTGGCTGTGTGGTGTTGTTGTTGCTACCGCCGACCGATTCCAGCCCCATTCCACACCATGATTCGTCCATCTTGCTGCTCCTCACGCCTGTACTGTATTCGATAAAGCTATAATTTCCCCTTAACAGAGTGGATATTACAGGGTATCCCAGCAACAGCCACCAGTTCAAATTGGACCAACTTAGAAAGGCTGCTCGTAATAGCCCAGGGTGAATGGATTCTGTACACAAATAGAAGCCTGCAGCAGGCTTGAAATGGATGAATCAGGTTGACAAGAACGAATCAGGTCAGTGACCTTGGCGAGCAAAATCTAGAAATGATCTGTTATATTGATGTCTCAGTGGTGATATGTGTTTTTCTTTGCATATGAAAATGTACCATATAAAATACATGGAACATATCTATCAAACATTCCACTTAAAGCTAGATTTGTTGACTTTTGGTAATGGTCTTTATGGATATGGCTACTGTAAGCCTGTTTGATTTATATATATTTTCATCAACATTCTTACTGATTTGTTTTACACAAATAAGAACACACACAATGTCAGTTTGATTAGTTTTGAGGGAATATATTAAGGGGAAGACAGAGTGTAGAAATCATCAGACAACATACTGTAGCATCTGGGCTCATGAATCACCCTGCAAGAGAAGTCTAATAAAATTAGATGCTTGGTCCTGTATCGTAGTATTGGACCCAGTAGAACTTTGGACACTGGTAATAACCAAAATAAATGTGTCGTCTGAGTCTCACAGACCTGCAGCATTGTTATTAACCTGGATTCACTGTCTACGTAAATGTCCCTTCTGGCTCTTGCAATTACCCTATTATTCTAAACATTGCTCATCTAACATGTTCTCAGATACAAGACAATGCGGGCCCTCTGCACCACACTATAAGGTCTGTGGAAGGAAAAGTACCACCAGCATCACATCAAATAGCCTTTGTGCCTACTGCCTTGACATTGCAAAGATGCTGCACTGGACTTGACATTCATAATGCACTTTAAAAAGTTGTTTTTGAAGGTCACTGTTGAAGGTCTGACTTTCTGTTGAAGGTCTGACCTTCTCCATATGGTCAGGGAACATTTAGAGAATGTGAGTGTAAAATGTTGGGAATTTAAACTACCGTTTAAAAAATTGGGGTCACTTAAAAATGTCCTTGTTATTGAAAGAAAAGCAATTTTATTTGTCCATTAAAATAACATCAAATTGATCCGAAATACAGTGTAGACATTGTTGATGTTGTAAATGACTATTGTTGCTGGAAACAATGATTTTTTTATGGAATATCTACATAGGAGTACAGAGGTCCACTATCAGCAACCATCACTCCTGTGTTCCAATGGCCCGTTGTGTTAGCTAATCCAACTTTATCAGTTTAAAAGGCTAATTGATCATTAGAAAACCCTTTTGCAATTATATTAGCATAGCTGAAAACTGTTGTTCTGATTAAAGAAGCAATAAAACTGGCCTTCTTTAGAGTAGTTGAATATCTGGAGCATTAGTATTTTTGTGGGTTTGATAACAGGCTCAAAATGGCCAGAATCAAAGAACTTTCTTCTGAAACTTGTCAGTCAATTCTTCTTCTGAGAAATTAAGGCTATTCCATGCGAGAAATTGTCAAGGCCATTTTTATACCATTTTCACACTACAATGCCAAGCTGAGCTGTACTGGGCTGGCCTGGTAACGCATCCTGGAAAGGACCATGTGAAAAGAAAATATTTGAGCCAGCACAGTATGCTTTGTGAAACTGGCATGAGAAGGTAAAACAATGCCATTCCTCTGACATAAACATATCAATGCGATAAGGCTAATTACCAACACTTAATTTAAGCTGAGGTAGGACACGCATGTATTCCATTGTTTGTGGTTGTTTTTATACTTTTTTTAGCTTGTTTTGTTGATTACATTCCCAGAATTCATAAGTGCCTGATGAGGATTATGGTTGAGCATAATTGGACAGCCCACTCAAGCTCTTGAACCCGATAGGTTGGTTCTCCAGCGCCACGTTCTATCATAAACACACCACTCAGATGTGTCCATCATTAGAAGTTTAATCAGAGAGGAGTAAAGCCTACATATTTTCTCATGCATTTGGATCTTTTCCAATAGTCACAAAACGCAATTAAAACATCAAGTTGGACAGTAAACGCAGTTTCTCAATGATTTAGTCTCTGAGAGTCTCTTGAGTCTCTATTCCTGCTGTTGTATTTGTCACTAAAGAACACACATTTTTCTTTGATTTTCTGGACTTGGATTTGTTTCCACTTTGTATTCTCCTCACAACTGTGGAGATGAAGCTGTTACTGTGCTTCTCTATGTCTACATGTAAATATCCCCTCTCTACTTATCATTTATTTCTCATGATGCATGTTGAGAGAATTCAGAGATAAGGCTTTAATTAATATTTTCTCCTGGTCATTCATTAGACTTCAGGCAGCTCCTCTTCCCCTCTTTGATTCATACAGGAAGTGTTTAACCAGAGAGAATGGAGACAGAAAGCCACTACAAATGCAGGATGCTTTATTACACTAATTAATTACCCAACCTGATGACTGTCATTAATCTGCTGTTGTCTAGTTGATTTAGAGTAAGCGTGGACACATCTGTGGTAAGGCATCACTGTCTCCTTATTTTTGGAGGGAAAGTCACTTCCTATATAAACAGGAAGTAGAAGAACTCCTCTGAGGAGAGAATCCAACACATCAGCAGATGTGAATGAACCAGTACACCAGGTCAGAAAGGGTATACAGAAACAGAAATACCCAATTTTGTCTACCAATTAAAAAATAAGAGACATTGGGAGGTTGAAGATGCTGGCTTGGCAATGACCGTCTGGTAGCAGATGGTTCAGAAACAATTCCTGTCTGTTTGGTCTAGACCTCGTCAGCACTGATAGCTGTTATGACTGTTGACTCGTCAGGTTCCTAAAATCACCCCTAAAGTTTTAATTTCTCAGCAGCTGCTGTCTGCTGTGCAGAGGGAGAATTTGTCAAGGATGATTAGATCAGTGGCAGTATCAGCAGGCACTAGCATTAGCATTGCCCCCACCAAGACTTCCTCTGATCCAAATATTTTCCACCCATTGGATCTCTAGATTCTCTACACTTACGCATCTCTCTATCTATCAGCCTGAGTGATCTCCTCTTCCCTAGAGCGGCTCAATCCAGTTGGGAGAGGAGGATTTTCTAAGTGAGTATAGCCACATGGAGACAGGGAGTGGGGCTTCTTCACAACGCTGGTTACTTCTACCTCAGGTATTCAGGCTAATTTTTCATTTTTCAGTTCAGAAAGTTGATTGAATTGAATTTATGGACTGAAAATTGCCCATCAATTTTCTTTGAATTTACTCCCTGAATTGAAAACTGAATTGACCCCAACCCTGAACCTTATGTACCAAACAGTGGAAAATCTATGCCCACAGTACCTTCTATTAATCTCTTCAAGGTACATTTTAATTGGGGACTGCCTAGCGCAAGACATTGACCCTGCCTACCCAACGTGTCTCATGTCCCAAAGAAATGTTTGCATAATCCAGCATTAACAGATAGTATCAAAATGTTTCCAGCCCTGGTATAATTAGTGACAAGTGTTGAGCGGGGTATTAAAAGTTAATTGAGTTGTCTCTCTGTATGAAGAACTTTGATCTGCTCTGACTCCAGGGGCACTATTTTCAGCTGGCGTTAAGGCAGTGCTAGTGTCAAACATATTAGTTTGCAATTTTGTCATGTAAAAACTGGCACCCTACATTATCCAGCCCTTACGCCGGGTTTAGCAATTTACCTGTTTTATATCAGCTAGCTTGTGCTCAGATGGACATTTTTGAAGTGTGTCCTTAAAAAGATGATTCAAAGTGCTCATTTCAGGCAGAACTGATAGGGATATTTATTAAGACCAACCAACAGCTGGTTTCAGAGGTAATTCAGTTGGTTCTGTCAAGAACTTTGAAAGCGGAAACGTAGCCTTTCCAGCCATGATTCCCACTGCCCATATGTGTATGGAACAAAAGTAGCCTAATGTGCTTTTGGTGCCAGTATAGTTCGTATTTAGAAACATAAAAAACTGTTTTTTCCCATTTCATTGTATTTTACTAAAAACAAAGCATTGACTCCCCTCCTCTCAATGAAATCTTTTTTTGATCTGCCCAATGCAATCGTAAAATAGTCAAGACTGTCGATAAAGGGTTTGGCTCCTGAGAGCGCTTGGAAAAAAAATCTTAATCACCTTTCTTAAAATATCAAGTTTGAGAGGAGTAAAACAGTGAGCTGACATTCCCTTTTTATCTATGCATTGTACAGTGCCTTGCAAAAGTATTCATCCCCCTTGGCGTTTTTCCTATTTTGTTGCATTACAACCTGGATTTGGATTTCATGTAATGGACAATCACAAAATAGTCCAAATTGGTGAAGTGAAATGAAAGAAATTACTTGTTTAAAAAAAAATTAACATTTTTTTACAGAAAAGTGGTGCATGCATGTGTTTTCACCCCCTGTGCTATGAAGCCCCTAAATAAGATCTGGTGCAACCAATTACCTTCAGAAGTCACATAAATTAGTTAAATAAAGTCCACCTGTGTGCAATCTACTTGTCACAAGATATCAGTATATATACACCTGCTCTGAAAGGCCCCAGAGTCTGCAACACCACTAAGCAAGGGGCACCACCAAGCAAGCATCACCATTAAGACCAAGGAGCTCCCCCAACAGGTCAGGGACAAAGTTGTGGAGAAGTACAGATCAGGGTTGGGTTCCAAAAAATATTCTAAACTTTGAACATCCCACGGAGCACCATTAAATCCATTGTTAAAAAATTGAAAGAATATGGCACCACAACAAACCTGCCAAGAGAGGGTTGCCCACCAAAACTCACGGACCAGGCAAGGAGGGCATTAATCAGAGAGGCAACAAAGAGACCAAAGATAACCCTGAAGGAGCTGCAAAGCTCCACATAGGACCACTTTAAGCCGTACACTCCACAGAGCTGGGCTTTACGGAAGAGTGGCCAGAAAAAAAGCCATTGTTTAAAGAAAAAATGAGCAAACACGTTTGGTGTTGTGGGAGACTCCCCGAACATATGGAAGAAGGTACCCTGGTCAGAGACAAAAATGTTGCTTTTTGGCCATCAAGGAAAACACTACGTCTGGCGCAAATCCAACACCTCTCATCACCCCGAGAACGTCATCCCCACAGTGAAGCATGGTGGTGGCAGCATCATGCTGTGGGGATGTTTTTCCATTGGCAGGGACTGAGAATCTGGTCAGAATTGAAGGAATGATATATGGCGCTAAATACAGGAAAATTCTTGAAGGAAACCTGTTTCAGTCTTCCAGAAATTTGAGACAGACGGAGGTTCACCTTCAGGACAATGACCCTAAGCATACTGCTAAAGCAACACTTGAGTGGTTTAAAGGGAAACATTTAAATGTATTGGAATGGCCTAGTCAAAGCTCAGATCTCAATCCAATTGAGAATCTGTGGTATGATTTAAAGATTGCTGTATACCAGTGGAACCCATCCAACTTGAAGGAGCTGGAGCAGTTTTGCCTTGAAGAATGGGCAAAAATCCCAGTGGCTAGATGTGTCAAGCTTATAGAGACATTCCCCAAGAGACTTGCAGCTGTAATTGCTGCAAAAGGTGACTTAACAATGTATTGACTTTTGGGGGATGAATAGTTGTGCACGCTCAAGTTTTCAGTTTTTTGTCTTATTTCTTTTTTGTTTCACAAAATATTTTGCATCTTCAAAGTGGTAGGCATGTTGTGTAAATCAAATGATACAAACCCCCCAAAAAATCTATTTTAATTCCAGGTTGTAAGCCATCAAAATAGGAAAAATGCCAAGGGGGTGAATACTTTCGCAAGCCACTGTATGCAGACCAACATTATTTTAGACATGCAGGTCCCATTTTGGACTTGTGTAAAACCCCTTCCTTTATTTAGGCTATTTGTTCATGCCCATCATGAAATGAGAGATACTGTTGAACCTCTGTAACCTTTAAAAATGGCTAATTTTCCATTTTATATTTTTAAACCCCTTCCTTAGCCTTATTATAAAGAAGGCTGGTTCAACAGCAATGCCTGTCTTTTTTATCTTGGCGATATTATGATATCATTCAGAAAATGTTACATTTATTTAATGATGTTAAAAAAAAATGATTGCTTGTTTTTCGTTTAATTTTATTACAACCAAACAAATGATTCACCTTCCTGGTTTTATAGTGACAGCTTCCGTGGCGCTCTTGCAATGCAACTTCTGGAGATGTGTGAATGCGATCTGATCTGTAAAGTGGTTCTGATTATGTTCATAAAAAATAGGCCTATTTGGACATTCTCCCTCTCTATAAATATTGGATCTTTGTCCATCTACTGTGAAATGTTTGGATGTGCATAAAAACCTCCATAGTCCACGTTATTTTAATATTTACCCACGGCCACGGGGAGAAATGATGGTGCCTGTAAGTGTGACACAGCCTATTTTAAACAAGTTGTTGTTAAGTTTTGTTTATAATTTGATTCTAATTATTAGTTCTCTTTTAGGCCTTATCAATAATACCTTTATTCCTGCTTATTGGCAATGTTTGGCATGTCCATGCTCAGCCATAATGCAATGTACAGTAGGCCTATTCCTTATATCAGTGTGAATGCTATTGAAGCCATGCAATTACTTGGAACAATGTGGGCTGCAAATGGGTTCAAGTTCAGGTATTTAGTAAAGATAGGTCTACATTTTGACATTTCGTCTTCCATTGATTAGATACTGTATCTCTCTGTACAGGCCCTTCCAGACAAGTCAGTTAAAATTACACATATCCGAGGCCAGTGACAATCAGATCCGACCCAGACCTGTGACATTATTTTGAAATCTGGATCCGGACCCACTCAGACCCCGGATTGGGTCTCGGATATTCGGGTACAAGGGAATCCATGAAGACCTTTAGTGTGAATACTTTCTGAAGGTATTGTATGTGTCATGTCATGGTAACCAATTACACACAAATATAGTGGAATATATTTGTTCCTTTTTCACCACTCAAACTAGGCAAACTAATGCTATTTGTTTCAAGAACTCCATTGTGCACAGGAACTGGATCAGTGCCCAGTAACCAGTTATACAATATACATCTTCAAAATGTTTATTGCCGTCTACAAAATGGTATTACTTGCTGATTCACTTTGAGAGACTGAGCAAATCTGACCCATTGCTAGGTCACTTTGAGAGACTGAGCAAATCTGGCCCATTGCCAGGTAGATGGTTATATAGAAATGTGGCCCTTTTCACTGAGCTGTGGGGTTTCCCTGGTGTGCTCCTCCTCTCCAAGGGCTGTCTCTGTCGTGTCTGCTGCTCTGTGGATGAACAGCCAGCCTTCAGCTCTATCAGTCAGTCCAGACTTTCTCTCCCTGGTGGAGGTCTGACATCTCCATGGCTGGCATATTTTATGTTGTAACAGTTAACTTTTTTGTCAACTGAAGTGATTTCGATTTAACTGTATGGCCATGAATAATGCTGTCATTTGGTAGAATGAACTGGAACTGTGCATGAAGCAACTGTGCATGAAGCAAGGTCAGCCTAATGTTGCTAATTTCCACTTCATAAGTGACCTAAAAAGTCCTCATCAACCCCCTTACCTTCACAATTAACACCTTGGACTGCTTCATTGATTTTGAGTACATTGGGGATCACCCAAATTTAGTTTGTTCATGTGAAACAAACTCTGACACCATTTTGATATTAACTGGGTGCTAATGCCACCTTTTAGGTCCCATGTTTCATTTCAGAGCACTTATTTGTGCTCTGTGGAGGTAAAGTCACCTTTCTACAGGGTTTTGCTGAACAAGCACTTGGTGTGTGTTGGTGAGTAACACCTCTGAAATGTAATCAGGGTCTACCCTAAATGCCAAATTGCCTGTGAAACACTCGGCTGTCATGGCCTAGTGGGGTGCACCCAGACTACTTATATACTGTGAATATATTCACTTTGAATCCTTGGTTTTTCATCAAAATACCATCAACCTCAGCAAATATGCTGAATGAAACTTAGAAGGCTTAGTGGGTTTTTCGCCATGCTAACAGTACATGTTAGTGGGGCATTTTCTAAATGTCTGCCAAGTTTGGGCAACATCTTATCGTTCTCTTCAGTCTGTTGGACCCAGACAAAGGTCACTACGTCAAGGTCAGACTCAAAAGTCAATCCGTTTCTCTGGAGGGTCTTCAGTTTAGTCGGGCTCGAATCTGCACTTTTTCAACAGACAGAGACAGGCATATACAGGATCTCAGGTCCCCCCCATCACACACAAACACACACACACATATATATCACACACAGCTCATGCTCAGCAGAAAGTGGAATGGAGGAAAGTTCACTTGAGGAGCTGAGTTTCGGACTTTCAGACTCTGTAAGAACACCCCTAAAGACAGAAAAAAAGTTGTTTCATCTAAAATTCCACGAGCATTGCATTCATCGAATGTACAAACTGGCCACAAAAAGTTACTACAAGAAATGTCATATGAGTCATATATCCTTACATTGCGAACAAAAACTTTGCAAGCACTCCAACAGATGCACTTGGTTAATGTACCGTGAAACTGTAACTGGCTGAGACGTAGCACAAAAAAGCAAACAAAGATTATCATTATTATTTCATGAAACCCGGCTGGAGCATCTCTATCTCTCCAGGTGCAGTCGTAATGACACGCTCAGATGACAAGCACTTTGTAGGCTTAGTTGGAGCCGCAGTGAAAACAAGACGTCATTAAAAGGCATTAGAACTGAGTCATCTCTTCGGCGAGGCGGACATTTTAGAAAACAGGTTGTTAGGGAACACTCTGTGGAAGAGACAACAGCTTAATGGCAATCCAGGAGCATTTGTGTCGTGCTGATACGGTGTGGTTGACATTTCAGTGGCGGTGATGCGCTTTTTTGTTTGTCTTTGTCAAATTTGTATTCATTATTCATCAAGGATAAGACTGGCGCTTTGAAAATGGAACACCGTGTGTTGATGGTGGGAAAACACACCAAGGCAATTTAGCTGCTGACACTGAAATGGGGGCTAAAAGCAGGCACCAATTTGACAGTGTTTCCCCTGCACTTTTTTTCATCACAATATTCCACCTTTCAACATAACAACTCAGGTAAAAAGCTTGTGCTGATCCCACACATTGCTCATGTGCCTTTTTATCTTATGCAGAGATCCATTTGAATCTCGTCCTTAAATCATACCTTATCCTTAAAGTTTCATAAATCAATAAAAGTTGCATAATATGTATTTTAATACACTGAGCTTTGCAGAGACACCTCACTTTGTGTTTTCTGGAGCAGAAATGATAATGATGGTATAGCTGGAGCCTGGAGGAATGGATAGATAAATGTTGTGGGTCTTTGGACCAAAGAACAATTTTCTATTTTGGAGAGGGCCCTATTTTCTGTATTGGTGTCCCACAGGGTTGTGGAGTAATATGTAATTGATTACCCCCCCTCCCCCCAAAATCAACTGTAATCTGTTACTTTACCAGCAAAAATATTGTAATCAGATTACAGATACTTTTGAAAATTAGATAATTAATTATAGGATTACTTTCCAATTCATGAAAGATGTTTGCGAAAAAATACTTTGACAACTTTCTGTTTTCTCAATGACATTCAAATCAGTATTGAAAAAAGGCGCAAGTTGAATGCTTTGTTCTGCCTGAGCGAGTCTTACTACAAGTCAGAGACCAATATGATGATACCAAATGCTATTGAAGGATATTGGGAAAATGACTCAGTGCAAGACTCAGTGCAAGCTACAGTATGTCTTCCAATGATGCAACTGTCGACATCAAAGATTATACGACCAACTTGAATAAACGCTTAGAGGTAAGGACGACAGCAAAGGTGTAGGCTACGGGTGATACAGATATCACTTAGGCCTATTATTGATATCTATATAGAAATTACATTAATCACACTGCAGCTCTCTCAATTATTTGTGCCTTCCGGATTGTGGTTGTTATGGATGGCTGTTCACAAATGTATAGGCATATTTTACCCCATTAATGGTTGAATTGAAGTTGCCTATCAACATTGTTTATGTGGCCCGTTGACAGCCAATGAAAAATGGCAACAGCTGCATAGGGCAGATCCTAGCCTATGGAATAAAAGTTTAAGGGAGTTCTTCCCCTGTAAACTCCTCCGTGGTATTGAGCTCCACACATACTGTAAAAAACTGTTTTCATTTAAGAAGACCGCAAGTAGGGCTTTTAATCTAATTTGTGCTGATTCCCCAAAAAATGTCCAAAGGCCTAACGGACATGTGCTTCAACTCTCACACTTTTGATATGCTTAAACTCGCACACTTTTGATAGACTTCAAGAGCTGCAAATTATTGAGATATCAAAGTGTCACCCATACAGATCCTATTAAATGAATTAACTATTCTAATTCCTAATTCTGTGTCACCAACAAAAACGCAAGCAATAGGCCTTCAGCAAATACAGCATATGTCATTCATTTGTCATGCCATGCAAATAGCCCTTTTGGTAGTGCCCAAAGCACGCCATTCCATGCCAGCAGCATTTCAGTTGAGTACAAGTTTAACTGAATGAACAATAGAGACCGAATGCAAAATTGAATTTTATTAAATAGTTTGGGCTATGGCCTCGTCTCCGAGGATGATGCTGATGGCAGGTAGCCCTTTGCTGGGCAGCTGGTATCGAACCCCCCAAAAAATAATAACTCACCAGGGAGAATGGATCTAAAGATTGAAAACGATGGTCATTAGATGTAACAGAGATGCATGCAAAGAATAGAACAAAAGTGCAATTATGCTGCAATGGAAAGTATTAGATAAAATATTGTTTGATGCAAGGTGCGCTGAGCACAGCACTCAACATCACTTCATGTGTTTGGTTGGAATTTGATGTCTTCACGTATGTCTACCCAACCACGCATGCCATAATGCGATATGTATGATTGACATGAAACGCTAGCTGAGCGTTGAACCCAATAGTGCATGCCGTAATGCGATATGTAAAATTACGTGAAATACTAACTGAACGTTGACCCCAATAGTGCATGCGCACCTTCCAAAAGTGACCTGCTGAGTGCCACGCATTGTTACAATATGAGAAGGCTAATAATGACCAAATGCCGGGTGTAACAATGAATGACCGCTGCCACTATGGCATGAGTGTAATTAGATACTCGCCAACTAATCATCAATGCATAGTCACTTTAATAACTAACTCTACCTACATGTACATAAACTCAGCAAAAAAAGAAACGTCCCTTTTTACAGGACCCTGAAAAAGGGACGTTCTGTGAAGTTATTCGTAAAAATCCAAATAACTTCACAGATCTTCATTGTAAAGACTGTTTCCCATGCTTGTTCAATGAACCATAAACAATTAATGAACATGCACCTGTGGAACGGTCATTAAGACACTAACAGCTTACAGACGGTAGGCAATTAAGGTCACAGTTATGAAAACATAGGACACTAAAGAGGCCTTTCTACTGACTCTGAAAAACACCAAAAGAAAGATGCTCAGGGTCCCTGCTCATCTGTGTGAACGTGCCTTAGGCATGCTGCAAGGAGGCATGAGGACTGCAGATGTGGCCAGGGCAATAAATTGTAATGTCCGTACTGTGAGACGCCTAAGACAGCGCTACAGGGAGACAGGACGGACAGCTGATCGTCCTCGCAGTGGCAGACCACGTGTAACAACAGCTGCACAGGATCGGTACATCCGAACATCACACCTGCGGGACAGGTACAGGATGGCAACAACAACTGCCAGAGTTACACCAGGAATTCACAATCCCTCCATCAGTGCTCAGACGATCCGCAATAGGCTGAGAGAGGCTGGACTGAGGCCTGTTGTAAGGCAGGTCCTCACCAGACATCACCGGCAACAACGTCGCCTATGGGCACAAACCCACCGTCGCTGGACCAGACAGGACTGGCAAAAAGTGCTCTTCACTGACGAGTCGCGGTTTTGTCTCACCAGGGGATTCACGTTTATCGTCGAAGGAATGAGCATTACACCGAGGCCTGTACTCTGGAGCGTGATCGATTTGGAGGTGGAAGGTCCGTTATGGTCTGGGGCAGTGTGTCACAGCATCATCGGACTGAGCTTGTTGTCATTGCATGCAATCTCAATGCTGTGCGTTACAGGGAAGACATCCTCCTCCCTAATGTGGTACCTTTCCTGCAGGCTCATCCTGACATGACCCTCCAGCATGACAATCCCACCAGCCATACTGCTCATTCTGTGCGTTATTTCCTGCAAGACAGGATAGTCAGTGTTCGGCCATGGCCTAGCGATGAGCCCAGATCTCAATCCCATTGAGCACGTCTGGGACCTGTTGGATCGGAGGGCTAGGGCCATTCCCCCCATAAATGTCTGGTGGAAGAGTGGGGTAATATATCACAGCAAGAACTGGCCAATTTGGTGCAGTCCATGAGGAAGAGATGCACTGCAGTGCTTAATGCAGCTGGTGGCCACACCAGATACTGACTGTTACTTTGATTTTGACCCCCCCCCCCTTTGTTCAGGGACACATTATTCAATTTCTGTTAGTCACATATCTGTGGAACTTGTTCAGTTCATGTCTCAGTTGTTGAATCTTATGTTCATACAAATATTTACACATGTTAAGTTTGCTGAAAATAAATGCAGTTGACAGTGAGAGGACGTTTTTTCTTTCTGAGTTCATTACCGTAACTAACTGGTGCCCCCGCACATTGACACTGTATTGGTTCCCCCTGTATATAGTCTCACTATTGTTATTTTACTGCTGACATGAATTACTTGTTACTTTTATTTCTTATCCGTATTTTTTTAAACTGCATTGTTGGTTAGGGGCTCGAAAGTAAGCATTTCACTGTAAGGAGTACACCTGTTGTATTCGTCGCATGTGACTAATACAACTTGATTTGATAATGTATCTCTATTGATAGATATGGTAAAATGACGATTGCTGAAAGGATGGCGAATAGATTGGGCCTAACATAGAGGTGTCGGCAGGAGGGTAGGATTAGACCTAGTGTGGCTGCGGTGGTGTGAAGATATAGCATATCAGCATAAAGCACAATAATGGACTGTATGTGCAAGCTATAATTATAGTACCCCAGGAGCACAATTTAGAATGCTGAAGAGTGAGTCTATAGTGATTAGGGTGAAAAGACCAGATCAGAAAAACCTAAAGAGTAAAAGTGATAGATGGAGTGAACCATAGAAAACCAGTAAGAAGACAGCCAAGCAAAAAAACAGCAACGCGGGACGAGACTGCCTTGTCTGAGAGCTGCGAGCATATGATGTAGAATAGGAAGTAGCAGGTAGCTTAGTAAGATTAAAACTGTTGTGTTGCGATGAAGAGTCGTGCTGGTTGAATATGACAAACAAGGGTTAATAGTTGCCTGAAATAATGTAATGATAAATAAAATAATGATTTGTCTAGTTTCCGACATACTGTCGCTAGGCCTGAGAGTTGAGGCCCACTATTGAGTTGCCAATTATCCGTAATGTAAGATCAATGAACTGCAGATTAGTGAGCCTGAAAATCCCCCAAAGTACACATAGGGAAAGCATTCGTAGTAAAAACCTGTCCTCAGAGGGCCAACTGTCTAACACATAATGCGATCTTGAGATCAGGCACTGTTGCAATATTACCATAGAACTATAGGACCACCCATGAAAAGACAAGTGTTATGAAAAATGTAGTGCTAACCAAGGAAGCACACTAGCAGTAAGGGAACCAACATGTTGAAACCCATTGATGAGTATCCTTAATTTGCAAACAGAAGGAGGTGACTGTGGGACCAACAGTTGTTAGTTAGGTAGGATGTTTGAAGCTTGCATAGAGAAGCATTTCCACGAATCAGTTCAGGCAAGGTGTAATTTTATTGGTCAAATACACATGTTAGCAGATGTTATTGCGGGTGTAGCGAAATGCTTGTGTTCTTAGCTCCAACAGTGCAATAATATTTAACAATACACAACAATACATACACATCTAAAAAGTAAAAGAATGGAGTTAAGAAATATATAAATATTAGGACGAGCAATGTCGGAGAGTGGTGTATAATATACACTACAGTTCAAAAGTTTGGGGTCACTTAGAAATGTCCTTGTTTTTTAAGAAAAGCACTTTTTTTATCCATTAAAATAACATCAAATTGATCAGAAATACAGTGTAGACATTGTTAATGTTTTAAATGATTATTGTATCTGGGAACAGCTGATTTTTAATGGCATATCTACATAATCGTACAGAGGCCCATTATCAGCAACCATCACTCCTGTGTTCCAATGGCACGTTGTGTTAGCTAATCCAAGTTCACCATTTTAAAAGGCTAATTGATCATTAGAAAACCCTTTTGCAATTATGTTAGCACAGCTGAAAACTGTTGTTCTGATTAAAGAAACAATACAACTTGCCTTCTTTAGAATAGTTGAGTATCTGGAGCATCAGCATTTGTGGGTTCGATTACAGGCTCAAAATGTCCAAAAACAAAGAACTTTCTTCTGAAACTCGCCAGTCTATTCTTGTTCTGAGAAATGAAGGCTATTCCGTGCAAAAAATTGCCAAGAATTTGAAGATCTCGTACAATGCTGTGTTCTACTCCCTTCACAGAACAGTGCAAACTGTCTCTAACCCGAATAGAAAGAGGAGTGGGAGGCCCCGGTGCACAACTGAGAAAGAGGACAAGTACATTACAGTGTCTAGTTTGAGAAACAGACGCCTCACAAGTCCTCAACTGGCAGCTTCATTAAATAGTACACGCAAAACACCAGTCTCAGGGTCAACAGTGAAGAGGCGACTCCGAGATGCTGGCCTTGTAGGCAGAGTTGCAAAGAAAAAGCCATACCTCAGAGATTAAGATGGGCTAAAGAACACAGACACTGGACAGAGGAACTCTGCCTAGAAGGCCAGCATCCCAGAGTCACCTCTTCACTGACACTGGGAAAAATAGGAGCTAGGAGAAACTTGGCAAAACAAGACTAACTGGCACAGAGAGACAGGAATAAATACACCGGGGACTAATGGGGAAAACAGGAGACACCTGGAGGTGGTTGGAAACAATCACAAAGACAGATGAAACAGATCAGGGCATGACAGAATAATGGTCTGGGGCTGTTTTTCATGGATTGGGCTAGGTCTCTTATTTCCAGTGAAGGGTATACAATGACATTCTAGACGATTCTCTGCTTCCAACTTTGTGGCAACAGTTTGGTGACGGTCCTTTCCTGTTTCAGCATGACAATGCCTCTGCACAAAGCGAGGTTCATACATGAATTGTTTGTCGATATCGGTGTGGAAGAACTTGACTGGCCTGCACAGACCCCTGACCTCCACCCCATCAAACACCTTTGGGATGAATGCAAGCCAGGCCTAATTGCCCAACATCAATGCCCGACCTCACTAATGCTCTTGTGGCTGAATGGAAGCAAGTCCCCGCAGCAACGTTCCAACATCTAGTGGAAAGCCTTCCCAGAAGAGTGGAGGAGGCTGCAGTGGAGGAGGCTGCAGCAAAGGAGGGACCTACTCCATATTAATGCCCATGACTTTGGAATGACACTTTCGACAAGCAGGTGTGTTATCATAATGGCCTCTGAAATATGGTCAAACTCGCTCAGGTGTAACAAATTAAACTTGCACCTTATTTCAATGCTTATAATAATATGATTAGGCTATATCTTTACATTCAAAAGTCTGTCCAATTTCCAGTCATTCTAATTAATTGAATACCCCTTGATCTTCAAGAATAGGACTGATAAATATGGAAATATAGATTAGCCAAAATGTTTTACCTAAGTATAACCCCAAAAAATAAGGATTTATAAGCCTACTCTGTTGTTCAAGATTTTGTTGTCATGGAGGACTGATTGGGCTGATTCCTTTGAGTTGAAAATGAAATGCTGCCCTCGGAATGGCATGCTTTGAGCACTACCGAAAAGTTCTATTTGCATGTGAAAAATGTATGCCATATGCTGCATTTACTATTAGCCTATTTTATACGTTTTTGTTGGTGACACCTTGATATCTCGATAATTTGCATCTGTTTAAGTCTATCAAAAGTGTGCAAGTTTGAGCATGTTTATGTTAGGCATATGGCTTTTTTACCAGAAAGGTGTCAAATATATTTTTTGCGGAAATATAGTTTCTGCCTTTAAAAGTAATCCTACAAGTAATCATCTAGTTTTTCAAAAGTATCTGTAATCTGATTACAATATTTTTGCATGTAATGTAGAGGATTACAGTTACAGTTTTTTTGTAATACGTTACTCCCCAACCCTGGCTATAAGGTAAATAGATGAATGAAATTCTGCATGTGGCTAATAGGAAATAAGAGAAGCAAGACACTATGCTTATGATACGTTTGTATTCATTCCCACTACGCCCATATAATATGAACAAAGTGAATGATGTTATGCTTGATGAAGTTAAACGAGCATTCAGACCAGCCCTCCTTATTGAACTAGTAAACTACATTTATTTTTCAACCATGTTTTAAAGCAATGAGCCCAATCAGTCCTGCATGACAAAAACAGAGTACGCTAATAAGTCCTTTGTTTTTGGGTTATGTTTAGGTAAAACAATTAGATTGATCTATATTTCCATATTTCCAAGACCTATTCTTGAAGATCAAGGGGCATTTAATTAATTGGAATGACAAAAAATCTGACAGACTGGTGTTTAATGTACAAACAGATGAAGTCGGAAGGTTACATACACTTAGGTTGGAGTCATTAAAACTCGTTTTTCAACCACTCCACAAATTTCTTGTTAACAAACTATAGTTTTGGCATGTCGGTTAGGACATCTACTTTGTGCATGACACAAGTAATTTTTCCAACAATTGTTTTCAGACAGATCATTTCACTTATAATTCACTGATTCACAATTCCAGTGGGTCAGAAGTTTACTGTGCCTTTAAACAACTTGGAAAATTATGTCATGGCTTTCGAAGTTTCTGATAGGCTAAGTGACGTCATTTGAGTCAATTGGACGTGTACCTGTGGATGTATTTCAAGGCCTACCTTCAAACTCAGTGTCTCTTTGCTTGACATCATGGGAAAATCCAAAGAAATCAGTCAAGACGTCAGAAAAAAACTGTAGACCTCCACAAGCCTGGTTTGTCCTTGGGAGCAATTTCAAAATGCCTGAAGGTACCACGTTCACCTGTACGAACAATAGTACGCAAGTATAAACACCATGGGACCAGCAGTCATACCGCTCAGGAAGGAGACGTGTTCTGTCTCCTAGAGATGAACGTACAGATTGCTCCAAAACCACCATAAAAAAGCCAGACTACGGTTTGCAACTGCACATGGGGACAAAGATTGTAGTTTTTAGAGAAATGTCCTCTGGTGTGAAGAAACAAAAATAGAACCTTTTGGCCATAATGACCATCGTTATGTTTGGAGGAAAAAGGGGGAGGCTTGCAAGCCGAAGAACACTATCCCAACCGTGAAGCACGGGGGTGGCAGCATCATGTTGTGGGGGTGCTTTGCTGCAGGAATGACTGGTGCACTTCACAAAATAGATGGCATCATGAGGGAGGAAAATTATGTGGATGTATTGAAGCAACATCTCAAGACATCAGTCAGGAAGTGGACATTGACCCCAAGCATACTTCCAAAGTTGTGGCAAAATGGCTTAAGGACAACAAAGTCAAGGTATCGGAGTGGCCATCACAAAGCCCTGACCCCAATCCTATAGAGAATTTGTGGGCAGAAATGAAAAAGCTTGTGTGAGCAAGGAGGCCTAAAAACCTGACTTACACCAGCTCTGTCAGGAGGAATGGTCCAAAATTCACCCAAATTATTGTGGGAAGCTTGTGGAAGGCTACCCAAAACGTTTGACCCAAGTTAAACAATTTAAAGGCAATGCTACCAATTACTAATTGAGTGTATGTAAACTTATGACCCACTGGGAATGTGACGAAAATAAATAAAAGCTGAAATAAATCATTTTCTCAACTATTATTCTGACATTTCACATTCTTAAAATAAAGTGGTGATCCTAATTGAACTAAGACAGGGAATTTTTACGAGGATTAAATGTTGTGTAAAACTGAGTTGAAATGTATTTGGCTAAGGTGTATGTAAACTTCCCACTTCAACTGTATCTATTTTGAAGTAGAAAGCAATGAATTAGAAGCCTACATAACCCATTAAGTAAAATGTAGCATTCATTTATGGCCAGCAATGTAAATTCTAACATTGATTTATCTTGCAATGGATGTTGTTCAATTGGTAATGTTCATTGTTGTCTTCTTCTAATGCCTCTTAAGGAGAATGTAAAAGTAACAGATTACTTTACTGAGTTTGGGTAATCCAAAACTTATGTTATTAATTAGAACGTTGGACTGTTAACTAGTAACTGAAAAAGATAATATTTGGAAAGTACCCAACCCTGGTGTCCCAAAGTTTACCACCCTGAAACAGTTGCTAAAGTATCATTAGAATTGCTTATACTGCTTGTTCTTTGTTCCCTCCGTTGACACGGAGTATCGATTTCCAGACCCAGGTGTCCGAAACACTTATGAACTATCCTGCGGTGTACCATTATTTCACCCACGTAGAAGTCAATAGTTGGTCGTTAAAAAACTGCATGAGGAGCTGGGTTATTAGATAGAGTTGGTAGAAAGGTCAGTACATTTATTCCGTACAGATTTCCTATTTTAACTGTTTTTTTTACTCCCTTTATTTTTGCCTTTCTCACCTGGACTGCACCACACACAATCACGTAAACACACACACTCTGACTCACACTCAGAGACTCCACTCCTGAGACGAGGTCCATATTTTTCAGCTTGAACTTTCTGTACCCTCTGTTTGACTCACTCCCTTTCTTTTTGCCTCTCTCTCTCTCTCTCTCTCTCCCTATAGTTTGGTAGAACATTCCTCAGTTTCCAGGGACTTGCTCCCATGCATCGAAGGTAATTATCAAGAGGCTGAAAGTGATATGAACTGTGAGTGAACTATCTCTTAATCTCTTATAGGGAAATTTCACCGCTAGACACCATTCTCCCTTGATTTTTGTGCTGGGAGAGTTCAACCAATGACGTCACGGTTTGACTGAGCCTACTGTCTGATCAAATATTAATGGAGTCATGTTTTAAAGCAATTATTGTGGCCTTTGTGTTTTGCCGATTGCACGATCATGCTAGTAGCGAGTACATATGGTTGCCCTTGTTCAATAGAGCCATAGGATTTGTCTCAACGATGTTCCTATCTGCCACGACATTGCAGGATATCTAGTTTGAAATTTTTCCTGGCTTTGTAAAGATTACAGCCTGACAGGAGCCCTACTTCCTTGTCCAATTGTGCTAACACCCTCGAAGGTGAGCTTTTCAAAAGGGGTGTTACTAGTTTATACAGGTTCATGTAAGCTATGTTGCCGTGCACTGTCTATCCGAGATTGCTAAATAATTACAATGGCTGCTTCTGATGATATATGGCTGCTTCTTTCCAATATATATTTTTTTATGTTCTTTTTACATAGGAATACACTGCAGAGGAGTTGAGACAGCGAGAACAAGAACTGCGAGACCAACAAGTCGCCACCTTTGCTCCCAATCCTATGCGGGTATTGTCCAGCCATGCCAACAGAAGAGGAATGTCTGTGCTGCAACGAATTCGATCGCGGACAGCTCTTACTGGAGAGGGTCAATGCAGACCCCATGGATCATGTGTGTGTGTGTCAGACCATCAACGTTTCCTATGGATATAGGGGTGCTGGAGACGTTCTAGACCAGCTGGAGCAGGAGGGCAAATGATAAACAAGTAAGTTGCTTTGCTGTCAGTAGTTAGCTAGCAATATAAGCTCTCTTTTTCCACAAGGCAGTGTTGTTCATTACAGTAGAATTTTGTGATCGATTCGCCCATAACGAGGCTTGCTAGTACTACAAGCCAAGCTAGCCAAGTTGAGCTAGCTAGTTTTGTTTGCTATAACGTTGCATAAAAGGTACTGTATTCTAACGTTATAGCTGGCTAACGTTAGCTAGCTAGCCTCAGTGCATCTCATTAGGACCAAAACTGGAGAAACGTTTTGATGATGATGAGTAACTATATAGTCTTGGAGTAACTACACATGTGTGTTTATCTGGCTAGCTAAGTCACTTGTGTCTGGTTAAGCAAGCAGTGTGTCAAGAAGCAGTGCGGCTTGGCAGGGTCGTGTTTTGGAGGACCTCGACCTTCGCCTCTCCCAAGTCCGTGAGTCCATAGGGGAGTTGCAGCGATGGGACAAGACTGTAACTACCAATTGGGGAGAAAAAGGGGTAAAAGTTAAAAATATATATATTTTCTTTTAGCAGTAAGATTGTAGCTATTTACTTCCAAATACATTTAATGAATTAATTAATTGATCCAGAAGTTGAAGTCAAATCAAATCAAATCAAATTTTATTGGTCACATACACATGGTTAGCAGATGTTAATGTAACACCTATTAATAACACCTATTTTGAAAAAATGGCCCTGGATTGTTTTGGTACACCTACTGGAGAGCTCTACTTTGTCTACACCCATTCAGCATCATTCACACCCTCTTAAGCCTTAGCCCCACCCATCTCTTTAAGGATTCACATGTGAGGCCATGTGCCAAACAGTGTACAATCAAAGGTTTCAAGACTAAAGCCTGGTTTATACTACGTCAGTTGCGGCAGTGACATCATTAACATTCTATTGTCATCTGCCGTCAAACTTGTCATTGTCGTTATGGAAAAGTATAAACACAAAAACGACAGGCTGTATGACATCAGCAGCCTGGTGGTCCAAAATAGCATAACTGGTGTATTTAAAACCAATAAACCCTTCGGGTTAAAAATTAATTTAGTATATGTCAATCAAGCAAACCAGGCAACTAAAAGCGACTTTTTAAACAAAATGTTGGTTAGTTTCTAGCTTTTTTGCTAGCTAACATTAAGTTAGCTGGCTAGCCAGATCAAATAATGACGATATCATATACCTGACAACGTGTTATCTTTAGCTAATTTGTATTCATTATTACAAGGAAATAAATTCACAACAAGATCATTATTTACAAGTTAATAGCGAGCTAATTAAAAAATAGCTTATGGTTGTGAGTGTGACGAAATAAAAGCAGGGCATTCTACCAGAGAATTTTAGAACTTGGACACTGTCTCATTGGCCTAACGTTATATCCTGATTTGACTTTGGTGCAGGTCATACTGTTCTTCACATTACCATCTCTGGTAAACACACACTATATCAAATAAAATCAATGTTTATTTTTCCAAATGCACAGGAATGGTTACTTGCACAGTAGAGTCTTTTGTTTTAGACATGTAGCTAGCTTGCTAGCTAAACAATGAACCATAATCCCAACCCATAAAGTTACTACCCTGCATGAATCTACCAGTAGCTAAAGCTAACCAACTAGCTATATTCAATGTTAGCTAGCTAGCTACCATTAGGCTATAACTAGCAATGCAAATGGATCTGAGAAACAAATATTATATTACACAGATCAAACACATAAGATTAGCTAACAAGCCAGCGAGCCAGACAGCTAACATTAGTGTGCTTCAACTTGCAATGAAAACTTTGACAAAATAAGAAACTTATAATATCTGAAAAAGTAGCTAATTAGACTCTCTTACCCATATACATGGGATGAACGCATCCCCTCTCTGTCACGGATGCCATGCTTGCCCTTAGTTTGAAGATGTAATCCAAAGACAGGTGTTTTATACAACAGCCGTCTGTGTTCTCTTTTCGACTCCCTCTGCATTTTCAATCAAACGCCTGAATTTTCTCCATCTCCTTAGCTATCATAATCTGCTTCCACTGGGCATTCCACTGATTTCAAAACTCGGTAAACCAACAAGGCTCGTAATTTAACAATTGTATTCATATTTAGAGATAGCATACAAGTGTGTTATTAAGGCACATGAAAGTTAATTTGTTCCAGAAGGAATTTCTGCCAAAATCGAATTTTGAGAATATTTTATTTTTCTTTCAAATGCCTCTCCTGTGAATTAGTGACGTGCGACAAAAGCCTAGTTTCCTGAAATGAGTCACATATGGATGGTGTGTTGGTTGAATGTTCCAGGCAGGTTCCAGAATGTTCTTCAGCTGGTGAACCTCACCTTGTGTTGGGCAATGGCAGCTCGTTTATCAAGCTTTGGCGCTGTGGCGATGTTGGCAAGAATGTACGGTTTAGAGAGTTGTGACTCTGGGTAGAGGATGGCGGGGGTGTATGCTTCATGATTAACGAGTCATGGTGTAATCATAACAACATACAGGAACTCAAGTCCTTCTGCTCACCTGACCTAGAATTCCTTACAATCAAATGCCAGCCATATTACCTGCCAAGAGAATTCTCGTCAGTTATTGTCACAGCTGTGTACGTCACCCCTCAAGCAGACACCATGACGGCCCTCAAAGATCTTCACTGGACTCTATGTAAACTGGAAACCATATATCCTGAGGCTGCATTTTTTGTAATTGTGGATTTTAACAAAGCAAATTTCAGAACAAGGCTACCTAAATTCTACTAGCATTTTGATTGCAGTACTCGCGGGGGTAATACACTCGATCACTGCTACTCTAACTTCCACGATGCATACAAAGCCCTCCCCCGCCCTCCCTTCAGGAAATCGGACCACAACGCCATCTTCCTCCTACCAACTTATAGGCAGAAACTCAAACATGATGTACCAGTGACTAGAACCATTCAACGCTGGTCTGACCAATCCAAATCCACGCTTCAAGATTGTTTTGATCACGCAGACTGGAATATGTTCCGGTCAGCCTCAAAGAATAACATCGATCTGTACGCTGACTCGGTGAGTGAGTTTATAAAGAAGTGCATTGGAGATGTTGTACCCACTGTGACCATTTAAACCTACCCTAACCAGAAACCGTAGATGGATGGCGGCATTCGCGCAAAACTGAAAACGCGAACCATCGCATTTAACCATGGAAGAGGTCTGGGAATGTGGCTGAATATAAACAGTGTAGATATTCCCGACGCAAGGCAATCAAACAAGCGAAATGCCAGTACAGGGACAAAGTGGAGTCGCAATTCAATGGCCCAGACATGAGACGTATGTGGCAGGATCTACAGGGAATCACGGACTACAAAAAGAAAACCAGTCACGTCACGGACACCGACATCACACTTCCTGGCAAACTAAACACCTTATTTTCCACCGTCGCGGCCCCGCTAACAAGGACTGCACCCCCCCCCCTTCTCCGTGGCCGACGTGAGTAAAACATTTAAATGCTTTAACCCTTGCAAGGCTGCCGGCCCAGACGGCATCCCTAGCCGATTCCTCAGAGCATGCACAGACCAGCTGGCTGGAGTGTTTACGGAGATATTCAATCTCTCCCTATCCCAGTCTGTTGTCCCCATATGCTTCAAGATGTCCACCATTGTTCCTGTACCCAAGTAAGCAAAGTTTACTGAACTAAATGACTACTGCCCCGTAGCACTCACTTCTGTCATCATGAAGTGCTTTGAGAGACTAGTCAAGGATTATATCACCTCTACCTTACCCTTGACCTACTTCAATTTGCTTACCACCCCAACAGATACACAGACGATGCAATCGCCATCGCACTGCACTGTTAGAATACTGTTCTTTGAATACAGCTCAGCATTCAACACCATAGTACCTTCCACGCTTATCATTAATCTCGAGGCCCTGGATCTGAACTCTGCCATGTTTAACTGGGTCCTGGACTTTCTGACGAGCCGCCCCTAGGTGGAGAAGGTAGGAAACAACACCTCCACTTTGCTGATCCTCAACACTGGGGCCCCACAAGGTTGCGGGCTCAGCCCCCTCCTGTACTCCCTGTTCACTCATGACTGTGTGGCCACACACGCCTCCAACTCAATCATCAAGTTTGCAGACGACACAACAGTAGTAGGCCGGATTACCAACAATGACGAGGCAGCCTACAGGGAGGAGGTGAGGACCCTGGGAGTGTGGTGTCAGGAAAATAACCTCTCACCCAAAATCAACAAAACAAAGGAGCTGATCGTGGACTTCAGGAAACAGCAGAGGGAGCACCCCCCTATCCACATAGATGGGACCGCAGTGGAGAAGGTGGAAAGCTTCAAGTTCCTCGCCATACACATCACAGATAATCTGAAATGTTCCACCGACACAGACAGTGTGGTGAATAGAGCCTTTTCAATCTCTGGAGGCTCTATACATTTGGCTTGGCACCTGAAACCTTCACACAACCTTTACAGATGCACAATTGAGAGCATCCTGTCGGGCTGTATCACAGCCTGGTATGTCAACTGCACCGCCTACAACCACAGGGCTCTCCAGAGGGTGGTGCGATCTGCCCAACTTCCCCTCCAGGCAACCTACAGCACCCGATGTCACAGAAAGGCCATAAAAGATCATCAACCATCCGAGCCACTGCCTGTTCACTCCGCTATCATCCAGAAGGCGAGGTCAGTTGGAACGTCCTTCCATCTCATATTGCTCAAATAAGCAGCAAACCTGGTTTCAAAAAACAGATAAAGCAACACCTCATGGCACAACGCCTCTCCCCTATTTAACCTAGATAGTTTGTGTGTATGCATTGATATGTGGGCTACATGTGCCTTTTTTTATGTATGTAGTTCTGTCCTTGAGCTGTTCTTGTCTATTGATGTTCTGTATTATGTCATTCTGTATTATGTTTCATGTTTTGTGTGGACCACCGGAAGAGTAATGGGGATCCTAATAAAATACCAAAAGTACATCAGACTGTTAAATAGCCATCACTAGTACATTACAGGCTGCTGCCCTATACAGACTTGAAATAATAACTGGAGCACTAGTCATTTTAATAATGTTCACATATTTTGCGTTACTCATGTCACGTCCTGACCAGTAAAAGGGGTTATTTGTTATTGTAGTTTGGTCAGGACGTGGCAGGGGTGTGTTTGTTTAGTGTGTTTCGGGTTTTTTTTGGTTTATGTTTTCTATTTCTATGTGGGTTTTCTAGTTTGTCTATTTCTATGTTAGTTTTGGAAACGACCTCCAATTAGAAGCAGCTGGTTATCGTTGCTTCTAATTGTAGGCCATATTTAAGTGGGTTTATTTTCTCTTGTGTTTGTGGGTGGTTGTTCCATGTATAGTCTATGTACCTTACAGGACTGTTTTTCGTCGTGCTTTTGTTTAGTGTTCATTTCTTTAATAAATCAAGAAGATGATTCACATCCCTGCTGCAGTTTGGTCCGATCATTACGACGCTTATGACAACTCATCTCATATGAATATACTGTATTCTGTCCTATTCTACTGTATCTTAGTCTATGCCGCTCTGACATTGCTCGTCCAAATATTTATATTTTCTTAAGTCCATTACTTTACTTTAGATTGTGTGTGTTGTTAGTTAATACATGTTAGATATTACTGCACTGTTGGAGCTAGAAACTCAAGAATTTCGCTACACCTGCAATAACATCTGCTAAAACATGTGTGTGTGACAAATAAACATTTGATTTGATTTGTATGAGCACCTACAGCTGTTGTGTATTGAGTAGACACACACTGCGAACAATAGAGTGAACAGGATAGAAGAGTATACTAATAACCCCTCTCCCCCATGCCAAAGAATTGACTGCAAGGGTGTGAAAAGTTTGAGGAGCACTTGGCTTGTGGATCGGTGATTTTGTTTTCTCAAGAGGTGATCGTGCTTCATATGCACCTTTGCTTGTCCTGGCTTGTTTGCGTCCTACATTCTCATTATGCTCCAGGATAGCAAGATGCTCCTTCTTGCCCGGGAGCCCCAAATGCGTCTGCTTTGGTGTGTACTTCTGGAGAGCACTGTGGAATGCCTCCAGATGGCCTGTGTGTTTATTAAGACAAAACAGAGTAGACTGTCTTTTGGCTTTTCTGATTGAAAATATAACATCATTATGCTGTTATTGATGAATACTAGCCTGCATGTTTGAATCTGGCCATTTGTGAGAGATCAGTTGTCAAACCTTTGTCTAACACAATTGTCAAGAGGTCATCAAACACAACTGAGTCCATGGCCAGCCACTTCTTCTTGCCACGGTCATCATCGGATAGGTCAGGGTGTTGACAGTTGACTTCTTCCCCCTCCTCTGTCCAGCTGTGTGCCTCACAGATGTGCTTGAGAATGGAGGCCCACATGCGCTTCAGCTTCTTCAAAGACAAACAACATACACTGAGTATAGAATACATTAGGAACACTTTCCTAATATTGATTTCGACCCCCTTTTGCCCCCAGGACAGCCTCAATTCGTTGGGGCATGGTCTACAAGGTGTCGAAAGCGTTCTACAGGGATGCTGGCCCATGTCTCCAATGCTTTGTCCTGCTGTGTGTGAAAAACCCAGCAGCGTTGCCGTTCTTGACACACTCACACTGGTGCATCTGAGACCTACTTCCGTCCCCCTGTTAAAAGACACTTAAATATTTTGTCTTGCCCGTTTACCCTCTGAATTGCACACATTCACAATCCATGTCTCAATTGTCTCAAGGCTTACAAATTATTCTTTAACCTGTCTCCTCCCCTACACTGATTGAGGTGGATTTAACAGGTGAAATCAATAAGGGATCATAGCTTTCCCCTGGATTCACCTGGTCAGTCTATGTCATGGAAAGAGCAGGTGCTCCTAATGTTTTATACACTCAGTGTATAGCCCCAACGCAGCGAACGACAAACCTCCAATCTCTACTATTTCTCACGGATGTGCAGGAATGTGTTTGTGCAGTGTGTGCATGGGTGTGTGCGTGTGGGTGAGAGGGTGGGTGTTTGTGTGTGTTCGCACGTGTGTGTGTGCATGCCTATGTGCAAACGTGCATGTGTGTGTGTGTGTGTGTGTGTGTGTGTGCGCATGTGTGTACCACTAGGTGCTGCAGCATACAGTATTATGGCAAACCTCCATTTAAAGAAAAGGAGAGGAGTAGTCCCTCTACTGAGTCTGTTTGTTCTATCCTAACACTACCATTTGTATTGTTATTTGTGTTCTTTTGTCCCCATGGGGATATCATGCATTATTGAAGGGTTCTCAGCATATGAAAGCTGGGTAATGAAGTGAATTTCTGGTTCATTGTGAATATCCCCAATGTCTCCTCAGCTTTACAGTATATGTGCTCACATGGCCTTTTTGTTCATCCTTGGATCTAACATGCAAAACCTAGGGCAAGGTCCAACTTCAATTAGACTACCGGGCATGCAGGGAGGGGTGTGTGTTTTATAAATAAGCAAGACACACACACATACTATAAACACACACACATTTGTGTGTGTAAACTGAGCTCCTTCAGTTCCTCTGCAGAGTTAAAGACAGTAGCAGCCCCACCGTCTGAACTGTCAGCTTTACTTAAGGAGCAGACAGCCAGACTCCAGGACCCAGAAGGCTGTGGGGATGATGGACACAGAGAGAAGACAAGAGAAGAGAAGAGAAGAGAAGAGGAGAGGAGAGGGGGAGGGAGGGAGGGAGGGAGGGAGAGGAGTTGACATTTTAGCCTCTGTTGCCATGGAAGTCCTGCTGAATCAGAATCAAGACACTGACAGAATATACCAATATGACAGACAGACAGACAGACAGACAGACAGACAGACAGACAGACAGACAGACAGACAGACAGACAGACAGACAGACAGACAGACAGACAGACAGACAGACAGACAGACAGACAGACAGACAGAGACAGACAAAATAGTTTATAGAAAGACTGAGAAAGTATCGACCTCGTCTCGGGGAGTGGAGCCTCTGAGTGTGTGTTAGAGTGTTTATGTTTACATGTGTGTGGTGCAGACCAGCTGTGAGACAGAGATGAGATGGTCCCATTGGGTAATGATATGATATCGGCATGACAATAAGGAGTTTACTGCTAGGCGTATGGGGTCTACTCGAGGCAAACCCCGACCTCTGTCTACAGGGAACTGAATATCTCATATTTGCAAGGATAAACCAAAAGGCCATGTGAGTCCATTACGTTTGTACTGTACTTTACTGTAAAGCATGGGGAGGCTTTTGGGATATTCACATTGAACCACAAATTGACTTCATTTACTAAGACTTGTATGAGTTCATTCAGCCAGGACGTTTTTTTATTTCTAAATGGTATGTTTCAGTGTAAAGTTCTCTGAGGTTATGTGCCAGTGTTGTGTGTCAATTCCATCTCAGTTCACTCAATTTAGGAGGTGAGTTGAAATTAATATCACTTGTTGAAACTTCTTTATTGAAAATAATGGGCACATTTTGAATCAAATGAGTTAGTTCCAATTCGTCCTCTGAAATAGAGTTGAATCCGACCCAATCCATGACTGTAACTTCAGATGACTTTACACTGATGAAGTTTGCTCTGATGGTCAGTCAAGTAATGGATGCTATTCCAGAGGCCCGGACAGTAGGGAATCATGTGCAATATCAAACAAATCTTTCTTTGTGGGACTCAGTGAATCAATGTTCCTTTTCCTCTCCTCTGTTTCCTCACCTTTTTCTGATCTCCTCTCTCCACAAGAACTTTATGAAACCAGTCCAGAATCATCTCTACAGGAATCAATTTAATGAAGTCCAACAAAGGGGCCCGGACAGCAGAGACACTCAGGGACATTCTCACAGTCTAACACAGGGGTATCAAACATGTGGGACCGCGGGGGGGAACGAACTCAATATACTTTAAAATCACTAAAACCAATTTCAAGCTGTGAAGATATGATAATGGACCTATATTCATACAGTTTCTTGACTGTCCAGCTCGCTAATAATCACTAGAAACTCAGAGAGCACTGAAAATTCCAAGAACGACCATTGCATCCCACGGGGCAAAATGAGTTCAACACCCCTGGTCTAACATAAAGAACAAAATTAATGGAACACTGGTCTTTGACAACAGCGCTACAGAAGGCTGGTGTGTCTATTGTTGACATTTCTTGTCAATTTAAATCACCGCCGAGAACCTCATACCACAGCAATGGACCCATGGTTAGAGTGTTGGGCCAGTAACAGAAAGGTTGCTGGATCGAATCCCCTAGCTGACAAGGTAAAAATCTGTCGTTCTGCCCTTGAGCAAGGCAGTTAACCCACTGTTCCCCGGGCGCCAAAGACGTGGATGTCGATTATGTCAGCCCCCGCACCTCTCTGATTCAGAGGAGTTGGATTAAATGTGGGAGACATGTTTCAGTTGACTGCATTCAGGTGTACAACTGACTGGGTATCCCCCTTTCCACCTAGAGAAGAAACTCACGTTGAGAGACTTCTGACATAATGAAACCTAACCAATCTAAGTAACATAATAAAAAAATCCTCATCAAAATCTGTCAGTTTAAGCTAGCGATATCTGTTTTATTTGTATCCACCGCATCCGCCTATGTCGCACTTCTACATCTGCAGTGAAAGGTGGCAGAGTTAGAGCGTTGTTTGTCAGCCCATGAGACATCCCGAAAAACGATCTTCTCATGACTTGTCTGAAAGTAACCGGTACCAGATAAAATCATAATAATTATAATAATATATATACAGTTGAAGTCAGAAGTTTACATATACTAAGGTTGGAATCATTAAAATTCGTTTTTCAACCACTCCACAAATTTCTTGTTAAGAAACTATAGTTTTGGCAAGTCGGTTAGGACATCTACTTTGTGCATGACACAAGTAATTTTTCCAAAAATTGTTTACAGACAGATCATTTCACTCATAATTCACTGTTTCACAATTCCAGTGGGTCAGAAGTTTACATACACTAAGTTGACTGTGCCTTTAAACAGCTTGGGAAATGATGTCATAGCTGTAGAAGCTTCTGATAGGCTAATTTACATCATTTGAGTCAATTGGAGGTGTACCTATAGATGTATTTCAAGTACAGCTCCATTAATCTCTTCCTTTCTTTTCTCCTCTCCAATCACAGCATTTCCTCTTCCTCAATCCCCTCATTCATTACCATTATGTTGTTCTAAGACTTTGTCTGGGATCAATGTGCTATTTACTTCCTAATGAAAGGCTGCAGTGGCCCCAAATGAAGACGGAGAAGTACTGCATGAATTGACACGCTTTCCTTTCATCTGTGTTATTTGGGAACATAACTAATATTTATCTGTCTAATTGTCTCACTGGCAATGCAAAGCGAACATATCTTTTGGGCTGTTTCTTCGCCGTGGCATGAAGTGTGGACAGACAGGCTATTAACAATACATAGAGAGTAAATACATCTGTTTGATGATCCATGTCCTTATTTCCATATAATAAGCTCCTCTCTGCACCTCACTGCCCATAAATCCATGAATTAGAATGGATAATGATGATTAGAGAAGAGAGATGGCATGCCTCGGCCTAATCAGACGTCCTGAGGTCAAAGCATGTTGGCTGGTTGGCTAGAGTTCCGCTCCCATTGTGATGTGTCAGATCTAGCAGATGGGTTCTTCTCCCCATTGTGTCTCAGCCTTCCTCCACCTGGGTTCTGCCTGTGTTCCATGTGTTACTGTTGGAACTGGAACAACAAGCCCACAACACACACACCCAGAACACACACTGCAGGATACACACACACACACACTGTGTCATCATCAGGAATCACACACATTAATCAAACATTAGAGCAACGCTACACTGCCTCACCAGAAGACACCAGCGCAGAGCTGTCTTTCAGGAGAGATGACGTCTCTTTTTCACTGTCTCTCCTCAAACACCAACATAAGATAGAAGTGAGTTAATGAATATATAGTTAGTGAATTAATAAAAAGCTCAAAGTTACCCAGAGAGCTTATCTTCCCCTCTGGTTTCTTTACGATGAAACACGGCCTGGGAGGAGGAGTGATGTATGAGTCACTGTAGAGTCCCACTGCAGGTAGAACAGACCAGATGGCTGGATTAGAGCTGCTCCTTCTCTGTTTTAGAACTATCTGACCCCAAGGCATCTATAGTCTGCCTGCTTGACTGTCTGCCATCCTACCTACCAGTCTGCCTGCCTCTTTTCCTGACTGCTCGCCTGTCTGTCTCTGTTTGTCTGCACTGTCTGTCTGTCTGCCTGTCTGTCTGTCTGTTTCTATTTGTCTACCCATCTAGCCACCTGTCTGGGGAAGCTGTCTTGCAGCTTAGAGTCTAAGAACACCTCTAAAGCCAGAGGTCTCAGTCTTTGGACAGGAGATGAATTTAGTTTGGCCAGATTACAACGCCTTAGAGCAGTGTTCCCCAAATGGCAGCCCAAGATTTTATTTGGCCCTCCAAGTTTTATTTTTTTATTGATGGACATAAAAGGCTGTAAAAACTGTCTCTACCAAAGTATTCCCACGCATAATAGAGTATATGCATAATAGAGTATATGATCGTATACAAATGTAAGCAAGGTTTGAAAGTATTATGTTTTAGTCAAATAATATATCTGTTTGGGCTATTTTTTGTCAATTTGCAGTCCTCCGACCATCCGCTTAAGAACAACATTGGCCTTAAGAAAAACATTGGCCTTCAGTATCTACTGTAGCTGATGATCCCTGACCTAGAGAGTACATATGCAGCACTTTGTGACCAAAACAAAGGACACAGCAGATGTTTGTGTGTGTGTGGGGGTGTGTGTATTGTGTGTATATGCAAGGGTGTAGGAGTGAGACAAAGTTTTGTCTTCGCCCAACGTTTTTCATTAAGCTTTCAGCTTTGGATGCTTTTATCTGCTCCACCACGCACCTATCTGGTAAGGTTGACCGCCTCCTCTTCTACAGCCTCCCGACTAAAGCTTGAACCAAGCGGCTGTGACACCTACTCCTGTTGCCTGCTGCACTGCTACTTGGATCCCACCAGGAGATCTGCTCCTAGTCTGCCCTGGGCTATCTCCCCCTGTCTGGTACAGGTACCCCTGCCACACTTCCCCCCTCTCTCCCAAGCTTTCACTCGCCTCCAGCACACACGCACATACACACACCGCAGACTTTTCTGATCTGAATTTTATGTAGGCTAATTAACTTGTGAAGCTAATTATGTGAGCTTTACTCAGCAACGATTTAATTAACTAGCATAGGCCTTCTGTTTATTTATCTCAGACTTTTATAGCCTACTGGACTCATAGAGAGCTTTCTCTCTCAATTTATTTCATTGGGGCGAGTGACTCTGACATTTTTTCTTGTGCTATATGCTATTTGCTCTATGACTCCTGCGTGCTTTGTTGACTATGATCTTGCTCATTTACCCGATCGTGGGACATATAATGTTTGTTCACACTCACTCCCACTCCCACTCTCGCGACTCTGCCTCTCTATTGGTTACACGGACTCTTGGCCTTGCATCCTATTCTAACCACCTCTCGCCGGCTTTATAGTCATGCTACCTAATGAAATTGCTGTACAAGATAATCTTGTTGCCATCTGATGCAATTCAAATGTCATACAAATCAACACTGTAGAGTTCTCCCTGTCCTCTGCAATGCCCTGATTGTATTACTGCTGATGATATCTGGAAATGTGGCCCGTCTACTGTTGCTAGCCCCAATTGTAACTTGTCCTCTGATTTCTGCTTCACTGATTTCTTCTCTCATAAAAGCCTTGGTTTTCTACACGTTAACACTGGAAGCTTATTACCAAACATTGAGCAAATGAGCAATAGATTTGTTGGTCATTACTGAGATGTGGTTAAGAAAGAGTGTTCTGAACACTGATGTTAACCTTTCTGGTTATAACCTTTTTTCGCCAAGACAGATTTTCCTAAGGTGGTGGAGTGGCAATCTTTACCAAGGAATTCCATCAATGCTCGATTTTCACCATCAAGTCTGTCCCCAAACAATTTGATTTACTGGTTTTAATCATTAAGCATTTTCAAATAGCTCTTTGTTGACTGTTGCTGGGTGTTATCGTCCACCATCAGCACCGGCCTGTACACTACCTGCCCTAAGCTCTCTCCTGGCCCCTCAAATTGAAAATCATTAAACAAAAATAATCTTAATCGAGGTGTAGATTGCATCTCACATAGCCGTGTAAACAAGACTGCATGGGATTTATGTTAATGCAACTCTGTGAGGCCAATAGCAATGTCCGCTTTAGGTATAACGCAGGGAGGCACTTGTGTATTTGACAGCTCTAACACAGTTCCACCTCCAACACTGTCGAAACAGATGTTGGCTAAAGCGGATCTGATTGAATAGAGCAATAAGTGCCCCTTGGCCTTGTAAATTTGTAACGCCCTGGCCATAGAGAGGGGTTTTTGTTCTTTATTTTGGTTAGGCCAGGGTGTTACATTGGGTGGGCGTTCTATGTTCCTTTTTCTATGTTTTTGTATTTCTTTGTTTTGGGCCGTGTGTGTGTGTGTGGCTCCCAATCAGGCACAGCTGAAGCTCGTTGCTGCTGATTGGGAGTCACACATAAGGAGCATGTTTTTCCTTTGGGTTTGTGGGTAATTGTTTCTGTCAGTGTTTTGTACCAGACAGGACTGTTTGCTGTCGGTTTACTCGTTTCTTGTTTTGTATAGTGTTCATGTTGTTTATATTAAATTCTGATAATGAACACTAACTCCGCTGCACCTTGGTCCACTTCTTCAGACGACAGCCGTTACAAAATTGCCCGTTTGCAAGTTAAGGTTTGTCTGTATTTTTAAACACTAGAAATGTGCATTCAAATCCTGTAAAAAATATATGTATATTTAAATGCCCGGAACACTGTAGCAACATGTGTGTCCCCGAATGACAGTCACTCTTATGCCACCCTGTGTGTCTGTGTGTCTGTGTCTCTGTGTGTCTGGGTCTGTGTGTGTACTTATCTAGTGCACTAATGTAGTATTTAAGCGACGGAATGAAAATTAATCTTCACAGATTTAGATGTGTTGATTTGTCGACACAATTTATTAGATATAATACATAAATAGAACCACAGCAGAAAAGAAATTGGAGATTCATCTGATAAATCTATGAGTGTCCTTGGTAATGCTGAGTAAACAGGTGCTGAAAGGAAATTAAGGTGATTTAAGGTCCACATGTCCAACATTAGTGTCACATTTAAACTAGAACTATTCAGTCAGTTTAAAGTGAAGATGCATCTCTGATCAGAGCTGGTGTCATTTCCTGTCTGTGTCATGGAGTGTGCTGAGTAGACACAGATACATTACTGCTTGTGTTCAATTTAATTCTGGGATGTGCCGATCATATCACAAGCCCAATTTAGTCGTGTACTTGCGAATCTTGTATAACCAACATATTATTAAAATGTTTTGTTTGTCTGTTTGTTCTGAATGTTTGCGACCGACCGGCTCGATTCGGTATTATGTATTAAAATTTGAAATGGTGTTTTTTACATTGGATAAAAGTAGAGACGCAGAAATAGAAAATGGTATATCATACACTACATTTGAGATACAATGGGAAAGTAATTCTGCTTTGAAAGTTGATAAACTTGTAACCCCCCTTTTGAGGAAATGGCCTATGAATATATGGTACACGTACTGGAAAGCTCTTCTTTGTCTACAACCATTCAGCATCGTTCACACCCACTTAAAAACAACTTTCTAAACAATGTTTTGGTTTGTTTCTAACTTGTTAGCTATTTAACTAACATTAAGTGTGACGAATTAAAAGCAAGGCATTCTACTGGAGAATTTTAGAACTTGGACACTGTCTCATTGGCATAACGTTATATCCTAATTTGATTTTGGTGCAGGTTGTGGTGTTCTTCACATTACCGTCTCTGGTAAACACACACACTATATCAAATAAAATAAATGTGTATTTGTCACATGCACAGGATACTGAAGATGTAAACAGTGAAGTGAAATGGGTTATATACTCAATAGGCTTTCAATGGAAAAATACTCACATCAAAAAAATCCCTTTTCCTCGGGTTTTCGCCTGCCATATCAGTTCTGTTATACTCACAGACATTATTTTAACAGTTTTAGAAACTTTAGAGTGTTTTCTATCCAAATCCAATTATATGCATATCCTAGCTTCTAGGCCTGAGTAACAGGCAGTTTACTTGGGGCACCTTGTCATCCAGACTTCAAAATACTGCCCCCTTGCCCAAAAAAGATAACTAGCGATGAAAATGGCTCTGAGATACGAATAATATTACTACACAGGTCATACACGTAACATTAGCTTGCGAGCCAGCCAGCTAACGTTAGCTAGATAGCTACCAATACGCTTTAACTTGCAATGAAAATTACTTTCTGACAAAATTAGAAACGTATATCTGAAAATATAGCCAGCTAGACTCTCTTACCTGTATACATGGATGAACGCTTCTCCCTCTCTGTCACAGATGCCATGGTTGCCCTTAGTTTGAAGATGTAATCCGGAGAGAGGTGTTTTATACAACAGCCTTCTTCTTTGACTCCATCTGCATTATTTGCAATCAAACACCAGAATTTTCTCCATCTCCTTAGCTATCATACTCTGCTTCCACCGGGCATTCCACTGAATGATCCACAAACTTGGTCCTCCAGAAAGTGGAGAGCATTAGCAACACTTATGCAGTTCTGATATCTTTCAAAAAAGCTCAATTGGAAAGGATTACCTAGCTACACATACTGAGCAGCTCCCACTACATGGCAGACCAATCTGAACTCTCGGCATGTCCAGCCCATCCATTATCTCAGCCAATCATGGCTAGCGGGAAGGCTCGTATCTTAATAATTGTATTCATATTTACAGATGGCATACATGTTTGTTATTCAGACAGATGACAGTTCGCATGTTCCAGAAGGCATTTCCAAAAAGTGCATTTTGATTAAAAAAAGTTAGGTTTAATTTCAAATGCCTCTCCTGTGAAGTAGTGACATGCGACACACGCTTGGTGTCCTGAAACGGGTCACATTTGTTGACATGCTGTCACCAAATAATGTCAATTCAGTTTCTTTCTCTACTTTAACCTCTTGCACATTTCAAGTTTTGCAAATATAAATGCAGCAATTTACAGGTCTTAAACAAACAGGGAGAGTATTTTCTTCAGATCATTTCAGAGAAGAGGAAAGAAAGATGTCAATGTCTGTCTTCATCAAGTAGATAGCTCTGAATTTGGTAATGCTCTTTGCAGATACTTAGTTACGTGAACCTATAGCTATTATAATCCGCCTGGCCAGTCTGCAATGATAACATCATGTCAAAACCATGTCCAACCCCTTGTACACTAATATTAATAGAATTACAGCCTGTATCTGATTAGAATGATACGGTGCGCCACACCAGGGGCAAAATCCCAACAAATCGCAGTGGGAAGCAACAAGACCTCAATGCCAAACAGTAGTAAGCCTAACGTGTGGTCTCTTGGAACATCCCGGCACTAAGTCTGCCTCTGGTTATTTCTTTCAAAACATTTGCTGTAAAATTAGAATTTTTTGCGAAAAAAAAATGTTTCTTTAATATCAGCCCAACTACACTGGACCGGCGCTTAGATGGTGGTGTGAATTGTACAGTCCAAAGAGATTGGATGCTAATGATGCAGATTGCGACATTATTAGCCTGTGATTATGCTGCTAATCTTGGCTGGGCCGGACTGAGTAGTGCCTTATGGGTATCACTGGGTAAATTGTTTCCTCTTTCTTGTGTTCCAGTTGATCCGCTGACAGATGGTTGAAATAGACAGCCAGTGGTTCGAGGGTCACCATCATCATCCCCATCATCACCATCCTCATCATCACCACCATCACCATCCCCAATATCATCACCATCATCATAATCCTCATCATCACCATCATCATCATTACCATCATCATCATGCAGCAACAGCCTGCCTTTCCTCCAGAGGCTTAAGCGTTAAAGCCGAGAGAGAGAAAGTCTGCTAATCCCTTGACTGAAACACTTCCAGTACGTCCTGTTCAATAGGCACGTTGTCCCAGTACCCTAGCTGCCTGGCTGGCACACAGAGAGAGGGGACCAGGAGAGGAGTGGGCACAGGGCAGGGCTTTGACAGCCAAGGAACAGCCTTTGGCTTGTTCATTTGGTAATGCTGCTCAAGGTGGTTTGGTGACTTGCATTAGCAACTAAAAAAATCCAGGCTTTAGCTCAGCTGGCTAACACAAACATGTGGAAAGTTCAAACCCAACGGCTCATATTAGCACTACACAGCATGCCAAAAAGTGAGACCAAAGTCAGACCAAGCTCATCCAAACAACATGACCTTGCAGGGTTTCTATACATTCTAGGGTTTTCATCAAATACACCTCTAGGAGATATTGCTTCTCATAGCGGAAGAGTTCAGAGCCTTGTACAGCCTGAGATAGGTTTCATCATTTTTCATCAGACCTGTTTTTCCTCAGGGGTGTTTATTGGTTTCTTGGAAAGCTCTCATACAGTCCTTCATAATGTATTCCACCTGGTTCCAGGAAGACCACAACCACCACAGGTCCCTTGTACATCATTGTTAAGGGTGTATGTGCCTCAATTAACCTTGTTTCTTTCTGAATGGCACAAAGATCAATGGAATTTTGTAGTCATTAACAGTTCTTTTTTCTCAATGAAAAGGAAAAAAACTGATGGAGGGCTTTCACCAAGTCAGAAAATTGCTTTGGCTAAGATTGATGTAGTTTTACTTTCAGAGGGTGTGTGTGTGTGTGTGTGTGTGTGTGTGTGTGTGTGTGTGTGTGAGAGAGAGTAGCCTGGCCTCAGAGCCATATGAAACTATGTATTTCTGACACCTACTAATGGTCTAGTTACTTTAGTCAGGGGATGATGGGTGGGTGTTCCGAGACCGTCTAGCAAGCCAAAGGTTTCGTGTTTGCGTTGCGTCGGGGACAACTGTAGCAGTTTAGCTAACCTTTCCCTAACCCTTATTCTAAACTTAACCCAGTTCACCTTTAACATAACCGCCAACGTAAATTCTGCCCATAATTCTCCTTTGTTGTTAAGGTGCAACAAGCAACCTGGTCTCAGAGAAATACTGCATTAGACAGAGAGAGAGAGAGAGAGAGAGTTTGAGTTTTAAATAATCTTTATTGGGTCTGGGAGCCCACAACACAATAAATACTCATACAAAGCCATAGTTACACATCAATTAAAAACACAACTCCAAATCCTCCTCCACAGTAACTAAACACAACAGCCTCTGAATACCCCATATACTCATAAACAGATCAATATTGTTGACCAGTTTATAATAGGCAAACTCAATCCTCAGTCTCGCTGCCAACATTCCCACCACATCCACCACATTAACCTGTTTGGGACAGGGGGCAGTATTTTCACGGCCGGATAAAAAACGTACCCGATTTAATCTGGTTACTACTCCTGCCCAGAAAGTAGAATATGAATATAGTAGAGTTGGATAGAAAACACTAAACTTTCTAAAACTGTTTGAATGGTGTCTGTGAGTATAACAGAACTCATATGGCAGGCCAAAACCTGAGAAGATTCCATACAGGAAGTGCCCTGTCTGGCAATTTGTTCTCCTTCTGTGGCATCTCTATCAAAAATACAGCATCTGTGCTGTAACGTGAAATTTTCTAAGGCTTCCATTGGCTCTCAGAAGGCACCAGAAAGTGTAATGGAGTTTTTGTGAGTGGTCAGGCAGGGAACAGTGACACTGGAGATGCGCGTCCACGAGACGACTCCATTTTTTTCTTTCAGCCTTTGAATGAATACAACGTCGCCCGGTTGGAATATCATCGCTATTTTACGAGAAAAATAGCATAAAAATTGATTTTAAACAGCGTTTGACATGCTTCTAAGTACGGTAATGGAATATTTTGAATTTTTTTGTCACGAAATGCGCTCGCGCGTCACCCTTCGGATTGTGACTTGAACGCACGAACAAAACGGAGGTATTTGAATATAACTATGGATTATTTGGAACCAGCACAACATTTGTTGTTGAAGTAGAAGTCCTGGGAGTGCATTCTGACGAAGAACAGCAAAGGTAATAAAAATGTTCTTATAGTAAATCTGAGTTTGGTGAGGGCCAAACTTGGTGGGTGTCAAATTAACTAGCCATGATGGCCGGGCTATGTACTCAGAATATTGCAAAATGTGCTTTCGCCGAAAAGCTATTTTAAAATCTGACACCGCGATTGCATAAAGGAGTTCTGTATCTATAATTCTTAAAATAATTGTTATGTTTTTTGTCAACGTTTATCGTGAGTAATTTAGTAAATTCACCGGAAGTTTGCGGTGGGTATGCTAGTTCTGAACATCACATGCTAATGTAAAAAGCTGTTTTTTGATATAAATATGAACTTGATTGAACAAAACATGCATGTATTGTATAACATAATGTCCTAGGAGTGTCAACTGATGAAAATCATCGAAGGTTAGTGCTGCATTTAGCTGTGGTTTTGGTTTTGTGACATATATGCTTGCTTTGAAAATGGCTGTGTGATTATTTTTGGCAGGGTACTCTCCTGACATAATCTAATGTTTTGCTTTCGCTCTAAAGTCTTTTTGAAATCGGACAATGTGGTTAGATTAACGAGAGTCTTGTCTTTAACTTGTTAGGGTATAGGGGGCAGTATTTTCACGGCTGGATAAAAAAATGTACCCGATTTAATCTGGTTACTAATCCTACCCGGTAACTACAATATGCATATACTTATTATATATGGATAGAAAACACCCTAAAGTTTCAAACACTGTTTGAATGGTGTCTGTGAGTATAACAGAACTCATTTGGCAGGCAAAACCCTGAGACAGATTCTGACAGGAAGTGGATACCTGATGTGTTGAATTGACTTTAAGCCTATACCATTGAAAAACAAAGGGAAGGAGGAATATTTTGGCACTTCCTATTGCTTCCACAAGATGTCCCCAGCCTTTACAAAGTGTTTTGAGTCTTCTACAGTGAGATCTGACTGAAGAAGAGCGTTGGAACGGCGATGGCCCATTAGACACCTGGCGCGCGAGTTGATGGTGGGTACTCTCATTCCGAAACGTTTTAAAAGAGAACCCAATGGTCCGCCTTGAATTTTATTCATGTTCTGGTTAAAAAAGGCCCTAATGATTTATGCGATACAACGTTTGACATGTTTGAACGAACGAAAATATATTTTTTCCGTTCTTGAAGTGAAGTGAAGTCCGGCTGGCTTAGATCATGTGCTACAACACGGAGGTTTTTGGACATAAATGATGAGCTTTTTTGAACAAAACTACATTCGTTATGGACCTGGGATTCTTTGGAAGTGACATCTGATGAAGAGAATCAAAGGTAATGGATTATTTACATAGTATTTTCGATTTTAGATCTCTCCAACATGGCGGTTAGTCTGTATCGCAATGCGTATTTTTCTGGCGCAGTGCTCAGATTATTGCAAAGTGTGATTACCCAGTAAGGTTAATTTTAAATCTGGCAAGTCCATTGCGTTCAAGAGATGTAAATCTATAATTCTTTGAATGACAATATAATATTTTACCAATGTTTTCTAATATTAATTAATTATTTTGTTGTCATGACTTGACTGCCGGTATTGGAGGGAAACGATTTTCTGAACATCAACGCCATAGTAAAACGCTGTTTTTAGATATAAATATGAACTTGATAGAACTAAAAATGCATGCATTGTCTAACATAATGTCCTAGGAGTGTCATCTGATGGAGATTGTAAAAGGTTAGTGCATAATTTTAGCTGATTTTATGGTTTTGGTGACGCCTGTCTTTGAATCGACAATACACTACACACAGCTATTGTCAATGTACTCTCCTAACATAACCTAACTTTATGCTTTCCCCGTAAAACCTTTTTGAAATCGGTAAACGTGGTTAGATTAAGAAGATGTTTATCTTTCAAAGGCTGTAAGTTAGTTATATGTTTGAGAAATTTGAATTTTGACATTTATTTGGTTTCAAATTTGCCGCTCTTGAAATGCTCCTGCTGTTGATAGCGTGCCACCCGTGGCGCACCCTAACGTCCCACATAGCCCCAAGAAGTTAAAATGGTGTAAAATAGTCATATGTTTGAGAAATTTAAGTTATAGCATTTTTGAGGTATTTGTATTTCGCGCCACGCTCTACCATTGGATATTGGTGAGGCGTTCCGCTAGCGGAACGTCTGTCCCTAACATTAAGCAACACAACTACACCCTTTTGACAAAATCTGTACTTTAGCCAAAATATAAACATTTGGGAAGAGAAAACCTCTCCCAGAGCTGAGAACCAAGAAGTGATCAGGTCAATCATCCCGACCAACCTGGGACACTGTAAAAACAGATGTGCCAGAGTTTCAGACTCAGCACAGAATGGACACCCGTCCCCAACAGTAGGATCCAGGTGTACCAGATGCATATTGGTGGCTATAGCTCCATGTATTATCCTCCATTGGAGGTCAGCTGTCCTCTTTTCAATAGGCAGTTTGTATCGTGATCGCCAACAGCCTTTTGGGGATGCACCTGGACCAAACACACCCGCCCACCTCGTCAATTTTACCCCTTCCAGGGAAGAGGCATGGGACACTTTTACACATATTCTGTACATGGCCTTCTTTCCCACCTCCTTGAACTCCCCCAGCTCCAGGGTATCGAAGGAAAGCAGCATCCCCACGTCCTCCTCGAATGCCCCCACCGCAGCACTAACAATCAGTGCAGGGAACACATAATCCAGACCCTCCTTCCACCAATCAGAATTGGAAGTGTTAGTCACATACTGCAGATGAAGTACTGGCAAGGAGTCACAGACCTCAGCGCCGACCTTCCTCAGTAGGCGAGATGACCGGATCCCCGCTCTTTCTCCCAGCTCCTCCAACGATCTGCTCCTGCTCCACATCAGATGACCCAGCTTGGTACACCCCACACCTAACAGGCATGAACGTAGGCTGGCTGAACCCTGAGCATGAGACTGGATGGCAGTGTTGTAAAAAAGAGGCTCTTCAAAAAGCCACATCCCTGGTAGCGTGCGGGCCTTACGGGGCCTGCATGATAGACTCATAGAATGGAGTCAGGCCAGACAAATCACACCCCTCCAGCTTTAAGAGAAAAAGGTGAATGTCTAAGCCCAAACAGCTCACTCTCCTCATCAATGCATAGGCTGTGTCGACCCAGCTAGAACTGTCACTGTACAACAGCCTCTGGGCTGCTTGAAGCCGGAAAGCCATTATCCTAGAAGAAATGTCCACCAGGCCTTGCCCACCCTCATGCAGTGGCAAGTACAGGGCCCCAGCTTTAATCCAGTGTTGTCCAGACCAGAAGAAATTCACAAGGGTCCTCTGAAGCTCTTGTATCAGACCCCCTGGTGGCTGTAAAATCATTAGTCTGTGCCACAAGTTAGAGGCAGCAAGATTATTAGCTACCAGTACCCTTCCCCTATAAGACAGCTGGGGTAGCACCCATTTCCACCCTGACAGTCTGGCACACACTTTCTCCACTACATCCTCACAGTTCTTTTTCTGAAAGACATCGGAGCCTAGAAAAACCACCCCCAACGTCTTCATCCCATCTCTGCCCCACTGAAGTCCCCCTGGTAACCGTGGAGCTGACCCCGTCTGAAGCTGACCTGCCCACAGCGCTTCAATCTTTTCCCAATTGACTCTAGCTGAGGAGGCCCCCTCATACACCTTTAAAGCGTTTGAGAAAACCTTAACATCCTCACCCTCTGTAATAAAAACTGTCACATCATCTGCATACGCAGACAGTGCTATCGTGGGACCCTTCATTACACCTGGCACAGAAAAACCAGTAAGCCTTGCCCTTAAAAAACAAAGCATTGGTTCAGTTGCCAGACTATATAACTGCCCTGAAATTGGGCATCCCTGCCTGATGCCCCTTTGGACAGGGACGGGGCAACTCAAACCACCCCCCACCTTCACCATACACGAGGTCCCAGCATACAGTTAACTCATCCAAGACAAAAAAAACATCCCCAAACCCAAAGGCTTTCATTGTTTTAAACAAGTACTGGTGGTGCACACTTCCCAAAAAATTAAGCGCACTGGAAAACAAACAGCGCGCGGGGCGCAGCCCGGCAATATAATGTATACTTAATCGGATATAATTACAACTGTCCTGAGTGAACAAATAAACAATCCCGCACGAGAACCCCAACTGAAAATACACACTAAATAACCCCCCACTAATGACAAACACAAAACAGGTGCGGGATAGACAGACAAAACCAAAAGACACAGAAACAACGATCGGTGGCAGCTAATAGGCCGGCGACGACGACCGGCGAGCGCCGCCCGACCGAGGAGGGGCGCCACCTTCGTTAGATACTGTGACAGCCAAATCCCCCTTTTTTGGCAACAGTGCAAGCACTGCACGTTGACAGGATACAGGAAGAGAACCCTCATGAAAGGATTCACACACCACTTCATAGAAATCCTCCCCAATAGACCCCCAAAAGTGCTTATAAAACTCAGATGGTAATCCATCGATGCCAGGGGCTCGGCCTGTTGAGGGCTGCATAACTACTGTGGACAGCTCTTGCAGAGTAATGTCAGAGTCCAAAGCAACTCTCTGCTCAGGACCCAATTGAGGAAGACCGTGTAACAACTGTTCAGTACACAGAGAGTCACAATCCTCCGCCTTATACAGTGAGGGAAAAAAGTATTTGATCCCCTGCTGATTTTGTACGTTTGCCCACTGACAAAGAAATGATCAGTCTATAATTTTAATGGTAGGTTTATTTGAACAGTGAGAGACAGAATAACAACAAAAAAATCCAGAAAAACACATGTCAAAAATTTTATAAATTGATTTGCATTTTAATGAGGGAAATAAGTATTTGACCCCCTATCAATCAGAAAGATTTCTGGCTCCCAGGTGTCTTTTATACAGGTAACGAGCTGAGATTAGGAGCACACTCTTAAAGGGAGTGCTCCTAACCGCAGCTTGTTACCTGTAAAAAAGACATGTCCACAGAAGCAATCAATCAATCAGATTCCAAACTCTCCACCATGGCCAAGACCAAAGAGCTCTCCAAGGATGTCAGGGACAAGATTGTAGACCTACACAAGGCTGGAATGGGCTACAAGACCATCGCCAAGCAGCTTGGTGAGAAGGTGACAACAGTTGGTGCAATTATTTGCAAATGGAAGAAACACAAAAGAACTGTCAATCTCCCTCGGCCTGGGGCTCCATGCAAGATCTCACCTCGTGGAGTTGCAATGATCATGAGAACGGTGAGGAATCAGCCCAGATCTACACAGGAGGATCTTGTCAATGATCTCAAGGCAGCTGGAACCATAGTCACCAAGAAAACAATTGGTAACACACTAAGCCGTGAAGGACTGAAATCCTGCAGCGCCCGCAAGGTCCCCGTGCTCAAGAAAGCACATACACATGCCCGTCTGAAGTTTGCCAATGAACATCTGAATGATTCAGAGGACAACTGGGTGAAAGTGTTGTGGTCAGATGAGACCAAAATGGAGCTCTTTGGCATCAACTCAACTCGCCGTGTTTGGAGGAGGAGGAATGCTGCCTATGACCCCAAGAACACCATCTCCACCGTCAAACATGGAGGTGGAAACATTATGCTTTGGGGGTGTTTTTCTGCTAAGGGGACAGGACAACTTCACCGCATCAAAGGGACTATGGACGGGGCCATGTACCGTCAAATCTTGGGTGAGAACCTCCTTCCCTCAACCAGGGCATTGAAAATGGGTCGTGGATGGGTATTCCAGCATGACAATGACCCAAAACACACGGCCAAGGTAACAAAGGAGTGGCTCAAGAAGAAGCACTTTAAGGTCCTGGAGTGGCCTAGTCAGTCTCCAGACCTTAATCCCATAGAAAATCTGTGGAGGGAGCTGAAGGTTCGAGTTGCCAAATGTCAGCCTCGAAACCTTAATGACTTGGAGAAGATCTGCAAAGAGGAGTGGGACAAAATCCCTCCTGAGATGTGTGCAAACCTGGTGGCCAACTACAAGAAACATCTGACCTCTGTGATTGCCAACAAGGGTTTTGCCACCAAGTACTAAGTCATGTTTTGCAGAGGAGTCAAATACTTATTTCCCTCATTAAAATGCAAATCAATTTATAACATTTTTGACATGCGTTTTTCTGGATTTTTTTGTTGTTATTCTGTCTCTCACTATTCAAATAAACCTACCATTCAAATCATAGACTGATAATTTCTTTGTCAGTGGGCAAACGTACAAAATCAGCAGGGGATCAAATACTTTTTTCCCTCACTGTAAAGGGCAGAGTAGAAATCCACGGCATGTTGACGCATTTCACTGTCATCCGTGGTCACCTTCCCATCAGGGAGACGAAGGCAGACCATCATTTTACATTGCAATGTTGACTGTCCTAGTTTGTTAAAAAAGCACTAGGAGCATCCATTTCCTTGAGGGAAGCGAAACGAGACCTAACCAAGGCACCCTTCACTCTTTCATGTAGAAACGACCTCAGTTCATGTCTCTTGTCCTGTAAGCTCATGACTAGTCCAGGGTCGTTCTGAGTGAGCAGCTTCAATTCAATAGATTTGATGTCCTGTTCAAGGGCCCTGATAGTCTCTTTAACTTCAATACGTGTCAGAGCAGTATACTGTTGAACAAATAATCTTATTTGGGCCTTCCCAACCTCCCACCATTGTCTCAAGGACTCAAAATTCCCTTTTGTAACCCTCCATTTTTCCCAAAACAACAAAAACCTTTCACAAAACATGACATCATGTAACAATTTAACATTAAAATACCAGTAAGATGATGACCTTCGTGGACAGGACTAGTGAATATCATCAGTAACAATATGGTGATCAGAGAAACCCACAGGAGTAATATCACACCTTCCAACCCTACTACAGTATTGCTCAGAAACATACAACCTGTCTAACCTTGCTGCACTGACACGACCTTCATTAACTTTTAGCCATGTGTACTGCCTAACTTTTGCATTCCTTACTCTCCACACATCAGAAAGCTCAAACTCAGTTAATAAACCAGACTGACAAGTTGCTGACCGCAGGTGAGGTTCTTCAGCAGTGGGATCAACAGTAAAATCCACTGTACAGTTCCAGTCCCCCCCTAAAACCATACAACCCTCTTGGTCACACTGTCTTAAGGTTTCCTTTATTTTATCAAAAACAACAATACGCTCTGTACCCTCATTAGGAGCATAAAGATTCAAAAAAAGAAAACATAACATCTGCCTTGACCAATAAAACCCGACCCTTGACAATCTCTGTTGTAGATACCACAGTCACCCCTAAGCCTAAGGAAAACAAGATTGCCACCCCAGCACTGAAATTAGTACCATGACTGAGTATATGCTGCCCCTCCCACCACATACCCCAGTCAACCTCATTAGCCTCATCGCTATGTGTCTCCTGTAGAAAAACGACATTAAGCCTTTTCTGTTTTATTACTTCTAATGCCCACGCCCTCTTATTCCCGTCCCTTCCACCATTAATATTGAGAGAACCTACCCTTAGTACCTCCATATAGAAAAGAGAAAGGAAAAGCAGAAGAAACCACAGAGAAACCAGACAAAGAGAAAAAAACACCCTATGAGGTATGTTCATCATCATTGTTTTAATTTTCTCTTAACCTGACCACGTTTCCCACTACCTTTTGCTGCTATGACAGCAGTAACAAATTTCCTCAAGCAAAACCGCTTCTTCTCACTCAACTGGTCTAACCCCACTGTCTTCTGTAACATCACAGCTGACCTCACAAACTTATCAACATCAAAAAAATCTGCCAATTTGACAGATTTCCCAGAAGTCTGATCCAGAAACCCATTGACCTCCTCTAGATTGTAAATTGAGTCGTCACCAGCTGCTATCGTATCAAGAGAGATTTCCATATCCTTCTCCTGATCCTCCTCAACTGAGGCCACAGACCCCTGACTCCCTTCTACCACATCTCTTTCACCACTCCCCACTTGCACCCCATCACTCATACCAGGCATCTCCTCCACTACCTGGGAGACTAGCCCCACTTGAACCCTGTTACTCGTAGTGGGCATCTCCTTCACTACCTGGGAGATTAGCTCCACATGAACCCCCCCCCCCCGTACCCCAACACTAGTACTGTGCAACTCCTCACCAGTCTGAGGAAATGGCTCTTCAGATACGTCCTTACCTTCTACAACATTATTTTTCTGCTGCATAACATTTCCCTCTGGTACAAGTTGCAACTCCGTGCCCTCAACACGGACAACTTGTTCCTCAGCAACAGGTGCTTGTGGCTGCTCTACCGCTGTCGGCCCACCTCTCCCTAGATCAGTGGGCCCAGGCGTTACGAGGACCACCTGCGCCCCTCCCTCTGCCTTCTCCCTTTTCGGGCAAGCATGTCGCTTTTGGCCAACATACCCACACTCAAAACACCGCTGACTACCCGTACTAGCATAAGCCATATACAGACTGTTGTCATACTTGACTTTAAATGATAACTCCAAAGTCTGCTCCGGTGAGTCCTAAAACATAAGCACCTGTCGCCGAAACGACATAACCTGTTTCAACGTCGGGTGTTTGCAACCCAACAGGACAATCTTGATTGAAATTGCAAACTTCCCAAACCGCAATAACTCGCGCTCCAATAGCTCATTGGAAATAAACGGCGGTACATTCGAAATCGTTACCCTTGTTGACGGAGAAAAAAGCGGCGTAACTTGAATAAACATTATTTTAAGAAGTATGCCATACTCAACCATACGATCAACAAGGCGCTCTTCTTTAAGAAATACCACCACCGCTTTATTCATCCGTGACGCATAAGCAACATTCTCATATCCTACCTTCTCTCCCACGGCGACCAGAAACTCCTCCACCGTGACAGTAGCTCCAGTAACACACCTAAAGCCGTGTCGAAGTGACAGGGACGGCGTCCCCATTTGGGTCGCCATCCCTGCCAAAGTCAGGGTAATTTCGACACGAAAAACAATATACTTAATTCTACCACAACAAGAAAATAAAAATAATAACCTTAATCATGCATAGAAGAAAAAGGATATCACCAAGAAAAGGAAAACCAAAAGAAAACCCAGGATATCTAACTCTATATAACACTTAGCACTCGCTCATGCACCAAACACTCCCGAGAGAGAGAGAGAGAGAGAGATTCTTTAATTGGCAAACTTATTAAATCTAATACACTGTCTGGAGAAATCCATCATCTAATTCCCTTGGACAACCCCAGCACTCACACTATGACAGACACAAGTACTTACACATTTACCTGTGAGGCCACTTGCATTCTCAAATGCAATTACCAAAACTCCCCAACCACCAATGCTCACCATATGTCGATTCATCCTTCATTATCATAGTGTATGCCCCATTTCCCCTTTCCCCTATACCTTTGTTATCAAGATTAATTTTCTATCAGTTGAACTTAAATGCTTCACTGTAGCAGTCCTGTGAAACAGAAACGTCAATTTCAACACTGGTGGTATTTTAGAAACCACTGACGTATTCTTACGAAAATGCTCTGTTTAGATTTAAAAGTCTTGACTCATAAAGAGCTGCAGTTCAGCATGGTTAAGCCTTCAAGGATTTTCCCTTGGAGTAGCGAAGTGTTCGTCTTTGCAAACAATTCAAACTGCCAGCAAAGCACTTAATTGACATCAGTGGGGTGTGTTGTTCACTCTGCAGGTTGAGGTGCAGTTAGTAATTGGTGTAAAACCATTAGTGTTACTGCAGTAGCTTTATGAGGGACTCATGCATGTCGGTACGCAGACCCACGTGCAACTGCGGCCCCTCATGATGAGTTCAGATTTTTTGTGAACCCTACCCCCATCAAAGTTGCCCATCCCTACTCCAGACTCTAAAGTTGCAGTTTAACCGTGTGTCCCAAATGAAACCCTATTTCCCCTTTCACTACTATTGTCAAAAGTAGTGCACTATGTGGGGTATAGAAGACCTCTAGCAGAGTGACCTCCAGGCAGAGTGATATATGAGTCATCTGCTGTCACCTAGCTAGCTAACATAACTGGAACCGACAGGCTGTGAGTGGAACAGCTTTGCAGTGAGCAGAACTACTCCATAAAACATGGCCACCATTTCAGCCTTTGATCTCAACTTGGATCAGATGAGACCCTGTCTCTAGATTATCCCTGAGAGTGGTGGGATTTGTTGTCGTTTCCATCCCACTGTCTGGCTAGTCAAGCCTACCAGTTTGTCTCTCACGGCGCGCTAAAAGCCAGCTTAATCCAAACAATTAACACAGCAACTTGTCCAGCAAACATTCTCACGCGATACATATTACAATCAGCAATCTGATCCCTGGTGTGCTCCAGATGATGTGTGTGTGTGTGTGTCTGCGTGCGTTGTGTGATGTGGTTGATGATACCATTACATCACAGGGGTTAGACAAAGGATTAAGATTGATGGCTTGGATGCGTTTCTGGAAAGAACAAAAGGAGGGATTCCCCTGTAATGTCATACACAAAGCATCAATATCGCACACTAAAGACATTAATGCTTACAAGTCTGTCTTCAGGTTAGATAGATAATGTTATTATGTTGGCAAGGTCACATGCTTTGCATCTGATAGACCAGCGGTCACCAACTGGTTGATCTCCAAGGCATTCCTGATCAATCACCAAACATTTCTGTAAAAAATCAACGATAAAGCCTTGTGGTTTTTTTTGCACTTGATTCAGCAGCCTTAGCACCGGGAAGGCAGTGTTCCCATTTTGAACCATTTCATGTGTCTGAAGGTAGAACTCTGCCTACCTGGCAGGTCCAGAGAGCAAATCAAGTGCACCTATAGGCCTACCACTGGCCAATCAGAAAGCTCAGATCACCATGTCTGTAAGGTTTCCTTGAGCCATAGACTGTAAAAATAAGCCTCGAAAGCACAGCAAAGTTGATACTGTGAGATTTCCAAACTTTTAAAACCTTGACTAGAGAGCGACTCAACGAATACAGCGAAGAGCTGCTGTTTTTAGGAGTATGTTCGTGTTTAAGTTGTTATTCAGCACTATCAACACTTTGTTCAACACTTTTATACGCCATAAAATGCTTCAACCAGTTCTGCAGCTACAATGAATGACTATCAAATCAAATCAAATGTATTTATATAGTCCTTCTTACATCAGTTGATATCACAAAGTGCTGTACAGAAACCCAGCCTAAAACCCCAAACAGCAAGCAATGCAGGTGTAGAAGCACGGTGGCTAGGAAAAACTCCCTAGAAAGGCCAAAACCTAGGAAGAAACCTAGAGAGGAACCAGGCTATGAGGGGTGGCCAGTCCTCTTCTGGCTGTGCTGGGTGGAGATTATAACAGCACATGGCCTAGACGTTCAAATGTTCATAAATGACCAGCATTGTCAAATAATAATAATCATTGTAGTTGTCGAGGGTGCAAGAGAGTAAGTGTCAGTTGGCTTTTTCATAGCCGATCTTTGAGAGTATCTCTACCGCTCCTGCTGTCTCTAGAGAGTTGAAAACAGCAGGTCAGGGACAGGTAGCACGTCCGGTGAATAGGTCAGGGTTCCAGCAGGTCTGGGACAACAGGTCTGGGACAGGTAGCACGTCCGGTAAACAGGTCAGGTTTCCGTAGCTGCAGGCAGAACAGTTGGAACTGGAGCAGCAGCACGGCCAGGTGAACTGGGGACAGCAAGGAGTCATCAAGCCAGGTAGTCCTGAGGCATGGTCGTAGGGCTCAGGTCCTCCGAGAGAGAGAAAGAAAGAAAGAGAGAGAGAATTAGAGAGAGCATATTTAAATTAACACAGGACACCGGAAAAGACAAGAGAAATACTCCAGATGTGACAGACTGACCCTAGCCCCCCGACACATAAACTACTGCAGCATAAATACTGGAGGCTGAGACAGGCGGGGTCAGGAGACACTGTGGCCCCATCCGATGAAACCCCTGGACAGGGCCAAACAGGTAGGATATAACCCCACCCACTTTGCCAAAGCACAGCCTCCACACCACTGGAGGGATATCTCCAAGCACCAACATACCATCCCGGGTATAGCAAAGTGTTCCGACATAGCAAAGTGTTCCGACAAGCATGCGTTGTTGTTATCGGAGGCTTGTTTCTTTTTAAATATCAAGGAATATTTCACTTTCTCTGGTCATTGCAGTAACAACATGAATTGGTGCATGAGGCAGAAATAATGCAGTGCGACTTAAGTTTCACCATCAGCTGGAAGACTGTGTCCCCTTTTCTCAGCGAAGGGAGGGAGAGATGAGGGACGGGAGTGGGTGATCATAAGATGCAGGCTATCAGTCCAGTAAAAAAACAAAAAGCAAATTATTACGCTCGCTTAGCTGTGCCTCACAAGTAATACAACAAATCATCTATTACCAGTGTGATCATATAGCTAAACTTTTTAAATATTTCTAAATGGTCTGAGAAGAACAATATTGGCATGGCAATTTAAGCATAGCCAACATGCAGTGATAATGTATTGGGCCTACAGCCTCCTTCACAAACCTCATTGCTACATAATGTTTTTTAATTGGTTAATGTTGCATAGGCTTACGTTTTTTAAGTCATGTTTAAAAAAAACTGAACGGTAGATCTCAGCTTGCATTTGGGCTCAGAAAGTCATCTTGACTCAGAAAAAGTTGGTAACCACTGTGATAGGCTCTTGCTGTTGCACATGTGTTTTCTTGTTAAAAAAGTAAAATGACAGAGATTAGAAAGGATGATCAAAATTGTTTTGACAGTTTTGAAAGTCTATCGGTTCACTTGACATTTTTTAATAATATAATGCTGTGATATGTGTCCGATCTGAGTCAGTGGGTGAGTCACAAATGTCCCCCTATTCCCTATGGTGCTCTACTTTTAACCAGAGGCCTATGGGCCCTGGTCAAAAATAGTGCACTATATAGGGAAAAGGGTGACATTTGGGACTGAGCCAGTGAATCACCACCTCTGATCTAAGTAGGTCTACTATGGAGTGCCACCTCCGACAGCACAGTATGCCTAGGGTTTTACCATGGTATATTTAGTTAGTGCTAACAGTGACCCCTACTGGACAAACACTACCAAGTCTTTACTTATTTTTGAAAAAATACAATTTTATTATATACAATGTTGAGCTAGCTTTATGACGCCTAGTGGGAGACATCAACAAAGTCCTGTCAAAGGCAATGAAATGAAACTTGTACATGAGAAAGCACGATAGGCATTTCAACACCTAGACCAATCACTCATTTTAAGTTTCTCTTTTTTCCCGAGAGAAGCAATTAGCAGCCAGGTAATGCCATTCGTTTCATCTTGGGAGGACTATCTCGTTAATCTCCGTACTTTCCCCCCTCCGACAGAAGAATAGTTCACTCTCTTTACCGACACTTCATCCGGCTACATCCTTCATTTGCATTCTAAGCAGCGCAGAATCTTTTGCTGGCAGTTGTTAAAGATCTCGGTATAGATCTCTGGGCTTACGTCTGACTTTGTAGTCTTCACTGGCGGGGGGATTTCAGAAGGACACGGGCAGGTCAAGCCGAACTGTGTTTATTATGAAGGCGAGTCTGCGATTTGGTGTCATCAATCATTACATTTCATTGGACTCAAGAGGGAACATCAATGGGACTCATAACACTCATACAGTTAGTTGAATGAAAATAGACAGAACGTTAGATCCTTAGAACCAACGTGTCTCAATTTCAAAATATGTATTGTGAGGCTTCTTTCCAAATCAGATCACAATTTAAAACCTTTGAATATGATTTACATTGTGACAAAATCTATCAAAATGTCATAAAGCATTGGAAAAACAAGGCCAGTGTCACCGAGCTTTAATGGAGTGAAAACAAAGCTTGATGGAAATCCATAGGGACACTGCATCAAGAGATCACATAGGTCACGACCAGCCTGTTCGACACCACAAAACAGGTGCAATCCCTATTAAACAAGTGGATTGGGTAGTTCCATGCTGGGCTGAGCCCTGATTACCTCCCCGTAAGCCTTAGCATTGCACGTCTCAGCCCGACAATGTCATGTGTACATACACAGATTGGGTAACCCAAAGAGGATTCGTACTGATTATGGTTACGCTTTGATTCAGGCTAATCGTTTCCACCAGAAAAGCAGACAAGATCATTGAGCTAAATCTTTAAACTACAGAAACCATGATGTGATTTTGATTTTATGTATTAGGATCCCCATTAGCCAACACCAATGGTGACAGCTAGTCTTACTGGGGTTCCATACACTTTTAGAAAAAAGGGTTCCGAAAGGATCTACCTGAACCTTCAACGTCATAAGAACCGTTTTTGGAAGCCATCAGAAGCTAACCAGCTAATTTAGCTACAAGCTATTTAGTCATTGTTAGCCACTGCTAGCGGCCTTTACCTTCTGCACAGATACCAGCCCCTTTTTTAGCTTGGATAATACTCGCCAGCCTACCAGTATCGGACTGTCTCCACTACAACGCCGGATTCCTGCCATAATCCCTGGACCATTACTCCTGATCTTCACAGCTAGCTAGCACCCACCGAGTTACCCAGTACCGAAGCTATCCCTGAGGCCCACCTCCCGGGCTACTCAGTTGTTCACCCCAACCCCACGCAAACACGGCTAGAACCCACTACTCCACCGGATCCTTGCCGTAAGCTCTGGACCTTGGCACCGGATCACCGCTGCTACCGAGTGGCTATAGTGGCTAACGCCCTATGCCCTGAAGCTAGCACCAGGTAGCCGTGAGCCAGGCGCATCCCCCGGCTAGCAAACTAAATTACTACATCTACAATACCTCTTTCGCCATCTGGCTTGGATCCTTTGTCGACACGGCGCACCGCCGCACCACCACGACTGGTCTGCCGATGAATACTCCATACGCTGTGCCTCCAACCGGCCTCCGGCGGAGCAGACGCTTCTTCTAGCCCCGGGCTACTAACTTTAAGCGCTGTGTCGCCCGCGTGCTAGCGTAGTAGCGACTACTCTGCGGCCTCCCTGTTCCATCTACCGCTGCCCCCCGAACCCTATGATCACTTGGCTACATAGCTGATGCCTGCTGAACTGTCCATTAATCACGGTACTCCATTCTGTTTATTATTTGTTTATCTGTCGGCCCCAGCCGCGAACTCAGGCTGTGTGTGTAGTTAACCGACCCTCTCTGTCCAGTCATCGCCATTTTACCTGTTGTTGTTGTTGTTTTAGCTGATCAGCTGTTGTCTCACCCGTTGTTGTCTAGCTAGCTCTCCCAATCAACACCTGTGATTTCTTTGACTCGCTGTATGTCCCTCTCAAATGTCAATATGCCTTGTATACTGTTGCTTAGGTTAGTTATTGTTTTAGTTTACAATGGAGCCCCTAGTTGCACTCATCATACCTCTTACCTCCTTTGTCCCACCTCCCACACATGCGATGACCTCACCCATTATAACCAGCATGTCCAGAGATACAACCTCTCTTATCATCACTCAGTGCCTGGGCTTACCTCCGCTGTACCCGCACCCCACCATACCCCTGTCTGCACATTATGCTCTGAATCTATTCTACCACGCCCAGAAATCCGCTCCTTTTATTCTTTGTCTTCAACGCTCTAGGCGACCAGTTTTGATAGCCTTCAGCCGTACCCTCATCCTACTCCTCCTCTGTTCCTCGGGTGACGTGGAGGTAAACCCAGGCCCTGCATGTCCCCAGGCACCCTCATTTGTTGACTTCTGTGATCAAAAAAGCCTTGGTTTCATGCATGTCAACATCAGAAGACTCCTCCCTAAGTTTGTTTTACTCACTGCTTTAGCACACTCCGCCAACCCTGATGTCCTTGCCGTGTCTGAATCCAGGCTTAGGAAGGCCTGGATTTTTCAAGCAGAAATTTGCATCATGTAGCTCTAACTCCAAGAAGTTTTGGGACACTGTAAAGTCCACGGAGAACAAGAGCACATCCTCCCAGCTGCCCACTGCACTGAGGCTAGATAACACGGGCACCACCGATAAATCCATGATAATCGAACATTTCAATAAGCATTTCTCAACGGCTGGCCATGCCTTCCTCTTGGCTACTCCAACCCCGGCCAACAGCTCCAACCCCCCCGCAGCTACTCGCCCAAGCCTCCCCAGCTTCTCCTTCACCCAAATCCAGATAGCAGATGTTCTGAAAGAGCTGCAAAACCTGGACCCGTACAAATCAGCTGGGTTAGACAATCCGGACCCTCTCTTTCTAAAACTATCCGCTGCCAGTGTTGCAACCCCTACTACCAGTCTGTTCAACCTCTCTTTCGTATCGTCCGAGATCCCTAAAGATTGGAAAGCTGCCGTGGTCATCCCCCTCTTCAAAGGGGGTGACACCCTAGACCCAAACTGTTACAGACCTATTTCCATCCTGCCCTGCCTATCCAAAGTCTTCGAAAGCCAAGTTAATAAACAGATCACTGACCATTTCGAATCCCACCGTACCTTCTCCGCTGTGCAATCCGGTTTCCGAGCCGGTCACGGGTGCACCTCAGCCACGCTCAAGGTACTAAATGATATCATAACCGCCATCGATAAAAGACAGTACTGTGCAGCCGTCTTCATCGACCTGGCCAAGGCTTTTGACTCTGTCAATCACCGTATTCTTATCGGCAGACTCAATAGCCTTGGTTTTTCTAACGACTGACTCGCCTGGTTCACCAACTACTTTGCAGACAGAGTTCAGTATGTCAAATCGGAGGGCATGTTGTCCGGACCTCTGGCAGTCTCTATGGGGGTACCACAGGGTTCAATTCTTGGGCCAACTCTTTTCTCTGTATACATCAATGATGTCGCTCTTGCTGCGGGCGATTCCCTGATCCACCTCTACGCAGATGACACCATTCTGTATACTTCTGGCCCTTCCTTGGACACTGTGCTAACTAACCTCCAAACGATCTTCAATGCCATACAACACTCCTTCCGTGGTCTCCAACTGCTCTTAAACACTAGTAAAACCAAATGCATGCTTTTCAACCGTTTGCTGCCCCCACCCGCCTGCCCGACTAGCATCATTATCCTGGACGGTTCCGACCTAGAATATGTGGACCACTACAAATACCTAGGTGTCTGGCTAGACTGTAAACTCTCCTTCCAGACTCATATTAAATATCTCCAATCCAAAATCAAATCTAGAATTGGCTTTCTATTTCGCAACAAAGCCTCCTTCACTCACGCCGCCAAACTTACCCTAGTAAAACTGACTATGCTACCGATCCTCGACTTCGGCGATGTCATCTACAAAATAGCCTCCAATACTCTACTCAGTGGTGGGTGGTATAAGGTGATTTGGTAACAAAACGGATGGCACTCTGATAGACTGCATCCAGTTTGCTGAGTAGAGTATTGGATACTTATGTCTCTATAAGCTTGGCACATCTAGCCACTGGGATTTTTGCCCATTCTTCAAGGCAGAACTGCTCCAGCTCCTTCAAGTTGGATGGTTCCGCTGGTGTACAGCAATCTTTAAGTCATACCACAGATTTTCAATTGGATTGAGGTCTGAGCCTTGACTAGGCCATTCCAAGACATTTAAATGTTTCACCTTAAACCACTCGAGTGTTGCTTTAGCAGTATGCTTAGGGTCATTGTCCTGCTGGAAGGTGAACCTCCGTCTCAGTCTCAAATCTCTGGAAGACCGAATAGGAAAAATGCCAAGGGGGATGAATACTTTTGCAAAGCACTGTACTGTAGCCACTAAAAAAGGCTTTGTGTCAATCCCTTGAATCCATGACTGTACAGCGCTTTTAAGAGCACTGGCTGTGTATCCCATACGATGAAGAAGCTTATGGCTGAAGTTGCATCTCATCCCACGGCTGAGGAAGCAGTAAACCAGGAGCAAAGCACCTCTCTCTTTAAACTCTAATTCTATTTCTAAATTAACTTCCCTGGCCTGTTTGTTTCTACCTGGCTTTCTCTCTTCAGTTCTCTGTGACTTACTTCCTCGTACCATTTGGATCATGTGATTAATGAGAGCAGGTTACAGCTGACTGCTGTTTGTCATATTCAATTAGTGACATCAAAGCATAAACATGGTTGATACTGTACAGTAGATGCACTGTTGCCTGTCTTGATTCTGAAGGTGATATATTTACTGCTGCGTTGTGGAGTTCAAAGGAAAGTCAGGCCATGCAAACAACATAATTTGATAGTAATACGCTTCTGTGTGAATGTACTATAAATAGAAGCAGAACAGTAGTTTATGGTGGGGTACATTGATCTGTTTAGACCCATCTTTGTTTTAAAACCTAACATTAAACACTATGATACCAACTCTTTAAGCTTATAAAGTTAACTCAAATGTGAATAATCCCAGTTAAAAACGTCAAAATTCATTGGGTAAGCTCAGCTTCAGCAGCCTTGAACATCAGATTGAAAATGGATTTAGAAAAGGATACAGTGAATTGGAAATAATGGGCAAAACAGAGAAACTTGATCTGAAGACGGCGCTAACATTCCCTTTCTGGGTTGGTTTCAGTTTGATTGAGCCTAGCGGCACGTCCAATTTTGTTACTCACTCTTTGAGCTTACAAGGTCAACTGAAATCTGAAAGGTACTGTTTTACTGATTTTGCGTTCATGTAACTCTGAGGTAACAATTACATTCAACAGCTTACGCTAATGATAATGTGGAAATGCCTACGTGTTCTTCATATTTAACCAAATTCAAATGTGACAAGTTATCCGATTGGCTCTTTCCAGTATGGCCTTTCATCAAAGGAGAGTACTAATTGGGTAGACCCAACAGAGGCAGCAGTAGCAGATTTGAATTTTGTAATAGTTTACCTCTTATTCCACTGTGTATGATGATGTATTCCTGAGACTACGCTGAATCTACCATTAAAATGAGTGGCAAGTTCACGGTCCAATTTTTTTTTCTTCATTTTTATTGAACATTTATTTAACTAGGCTTATTTAATTATTTAATTACACACCCAGTGAGATGAATTTCCTTTGTCATCATCGGCTCCTTCTAATAAGGAGTCAAACACTCTTAATTAGGAGAGATGAGACCAAACACAAGGCAATAGGGAGAGCATCCTTCCCCCAGGAACATTCTTTAGAGCCTGTTGTCACATTGTGTGCCATAGGTGTTCCTGAAACAAGGAACTGATCGTTTTAACCCTTATTTTACCAGATAAGTTGACTGAGAACACATTCTCATTCACAGCAACAGCCTTGGGAATAGTTACAAGAGAGAGGGGAGATACATTAGCAAATTGGAAGCTGGGCATGATTAGGTGGCCTGTCACGACTTCTGCCAGAGTCGGTCCCTCTCCTTGTTCAAGCGGCGTTCGGCGTCACCGGCCTTCTAGCAATCACCAATACACTTTCATTTTCCATTTGTTTTGTCTTTGACACACCTGGTTTCAATTCCCCCATTACATGTTCATTATTTAACCCTCTGGTTTCCCCCATGTTTGTGTGCATGTTTGTTTTATTGTAAGGCTGTATCTGACAGCTGGTATATTGTTACCAGGTTTTGTTATTACACCCATTTATTTCATGGTACAGGTATTGTGTTTATACTGGTGTTTTTTCTTGTATTAAATACCTTGTCCACACATCTCAGCTCTCCTGCGCCTGACTCCTTTCACCAGTACCCACAGCCGTGACATGGCTGTGATAACATGAGGGCCAGATTGGGAATTTAGCCAGAACACCAGTGTTAACACCCTTACTATTACAATAAGCACCATGGGATCTTTAGTGACCACAGTCAGGACACCTGTTTAACATTCCCCTACACAGGGGAATGTCCTCAATCACTGCAATTGGGAAGAAGTTCCTCCTACTGGCCCTTCAACATTACTTCTAGCAGGATATTGTCTCCCATCCAGGGACGAACCATGACCATCCCTGCTTAGCTTCAGAGGCAAGCCAGCAGTGGGATGCAGGGTGGTATACTGTTAATGAGAATTGATAATGAGTTCCGGCCATTACAACATTCCACCTCGTGGAGAATCTGTGTCCCAAATGTCACCCTATTCCCTATATAGTCCACTGCTTTTGACTAGAGCCCAATCGGCCATGGTGAAAAGTAATGCACTATATAGGGGATAGGGTGCCATTTGGAACACAAATAAAGTAATAGGCAGTGATTACCTCGCTGATATGACATATTCATGCAAATATTAGGAGCACAAACATTAGAATTCATAAGATGTCCAGCTCTCCACAAAGTAAATTATTGTTCGGCTCATATCTCAATTAATTTATTTAAGATCAATTCTCAGGGAAGTATCTATTTCTCCCCTCTATGAATATATAATTAATAATAGGCCAGAGATATGGGGAAATAAGTCAAGATTGCTCCGTCTGTGTCATAGGATCTGTAATGGATCTGTCTACGTGTCTCTGTCAGTCAATGGACAATCCAACATCTCTCTTATAAGCATTGCTTGCTTGTATTGAATAATTAATGTCTTTGTCCAAATTAAAATATTGGACCACATCAAAGTGACAATTTGGTGATTCTGGGTGGCAGTTGTCATCTCACGTGGCCTTATCACAGTTATATAAATCAATGTATTCCAGATTAGATACATAAATCCAACTGAAATAAATTGGAATGTCTAAATATCAGTGACTTCAAGAGAAATGTCTCAATGATACATCCTTGCTTCTTTTAATGTATTGCTTCATCTTTTATCTTCGTCTTCAATGTGTCATCTTTGAAGTCTTTGGAGGATGAACATAGGCAGGTTTGATAAGCAGGTTGGCATTTATCGGGATGACTCACGTACTGCAGGCATCTCTGGAGAGTAGTCACTAGCTGGCACAGTCACAAAGTCATAACATTTAAACCTAATCCTAACCTTAACCACACAGCTAACCTTACCCCTAACTCTAAGACTCCCCAAACATTTTTTTCATACATTTTTACAATATAGCACATTTTTACTTTGCAGCTGGCCCATCTAGTGGAAATCACTCCGCTCTGCCTCCAGGACAAGATTAATCACAATACTAATAATACATGTATTTTATATAGCGCTTCTCATTACAAGTAAAATCTCAAATTAGCTTTAAATGTCAAAAATATATATAATGATTTAAATTGGACACCTTGTCATCTTCGATGTTCACAGCTCCTTCATAGGTAGGCTGAATCGTCCACTAGCAGAAGTGTAGCACCCACCTGGGTGATGCTTCAGCGACCGTAAAAGCGCCAGTAAAACCACCATACCTCTGCAGTAGTCCGGAAGAGACCCCTACGAAGAGAACCTCTGCATCCCCTCACACCACAGTCCACTTCCCTGTAGTAACGGAGGGAAGTGGACTGCTAATGCTTAAAAGGATACCTCGGGATTTTGACAATCAAGCCCTTTATCTACTTCCCCAGAGTCATATGACCCATAGACTTCCAGCAACTGCACTAAAACTAGTTAACAGCTTTCTTCAAACTGTACATAGAAACATACAAATGGTATCCACGAATTCATCTGACTCTGGGAAAGTAGATAAAGGGCCTCATTGAAGTATCCCTTTAAGTCCTTTATAAAATACAATAAACAGTTATCCATTCATATCATTAGTTATTTGAGGTATTTGAAAGACCTAGTCTTCAAAATCAAAGGGAATATTTAATTGATTGAATCTTACAGACACTGGCTTTAAACCACATTTAGCTCCTATTTTATTTATCCATGCTGTTTTTCTTAGTAGTGATTGGTGCAGCAATCCCCAGTGTGTTAGGCAAACAGCGTGGTGCCTGATACTGGCCCCCTGTGGCTCCTGATACTGGCCCCCTGTGGCTCCTGATACTGGCCCCATGTGGCTCCTCCTGACCCCTCTGTCTGTCAGACACCTCAACACCTTACAGCTCTGCTCTGCTCACAACCCCACATTACTGCCTTTAACCCCCAACTGGGCCTGGGAAGGCTTTTAGAGCTTGATGTATGGCTGTTCTAAGCAATATGTCCACCGCTCAAAAACATCTTGCACCGCACGCACACACTAATGGGTCTGTAGCACAGGAGGCTGCTGAGGGGAGGACAGCTCGTAATAATGTCCAGAACGGAGCAAATGGAATGGCAAACACCTGGAAACCATGTGTTTGATGTATTTGTTACCATTCCACCTATTCCGCTCCAGTCATTAGAACAAGCCCGTTCTCCACAATTAAGGTGCCACCAACCTCCTGTGGTCTGTAGGTTTCCGAGTACAAACACCCGGTCAATAGTGTTATTACACCCACAAGTCTACACTTTCACCTTGGCCCTGATTCTGACACAATGATGACAACACTGTATGCCTATTCTGACCTTGAACTTAAAGGAAAACTCCACACCAAAACTATCTTTTGGTATTTGTTTCATTAGTCCATTGTTGACATAGTCCCAAAATGTTTTCATTGTCTGCAATCAAGTTAAGATATGTTACATTTAAGATACAGAAATCATCCTCGTATGATGCATTTCGCATCATAAGATGATGCAAAATGCATCATTTTTGGGTGGGGTTTTCCTTTAAGCATAAGAATAGCATGCTATTCACCGCTATTCGTTTGAGGTGGAGCTCGAACGAATGAAGGTGTGGAGGAGGTGTCCACAGATACGGCGTATTCTGACATTGACTTAATTCCCTCATAATTCTACGACCTTTACGCACGAGGAAACCGTGAATAAGGTGGAGCGAACCTGCCGGTTCCAAGTGGAAAAAGCATCTACTTTATTTTTGCCAATAGAAATAACAGCATTCTCCATGCACTGTAATTTCGAAATTGATAAGCGTTATTGATAAGATCTAGGTACATCCATTTGGAGAAGGGGATTGCAATATGCACATAGCAATTGTTTTAGATTGTCCTTATAATCCCTGGAGACGAATGTGAAACCAGCCATATGGAAATGAATTTAAAATCATATTAACATGAAATGCACTGCAACCCTTTTCCACTGTGAAATAGCATAAAATAGTCGTGCCGTTATTCAGAATTTGAATTATGCGTCCTCATAATTTGCACGGATAACATTTTTGACCCAAGCTATAGGCTTTCTGTCGGGCTTAACCTGCCGTATGATGTATGCACTTTAGAATGTTTAGATTATACAGTGCATTCGGAAAGTATTCAGACCTCTTTGACTTTTTCCACATTTTGTTATGTTACAGCCTTATTCTAAAATGCATTCAATTGTTTTTAAATGTATATATATATATAAAAAAAATATTGCATCTACTGCAAGTTATTTCTAAAAACTTGTTGTCACTTTGTCATTATGGGGTATTGTTACGAATCCCTTTGGCCCTGCAGTCTAGGGGGGATGGAAACGAGACCCCTAACATATCTCATGCAAATCATAATAGTGAAAAGGAACAGTGAGAACTAATAACCACAGACAACTTAAATCTACCGTCAAACCCTCAGGGTTTATTTTTAAACACACGGTAAAGGGGGGCGGGAAAAGGGGCTGAGCTGGACCCAAGGAAAGAAATAATAAGTATTCATAAACACCCCTAAGCTAGTCTACCTGCTTGAACAATGGCTAGCTCACTAACCAATAAAATACAGTGGGTGGTCCGCCCACTTCTAACTAGTGTACTTAGACAAAGTATTCCTACGGTAATGTATGCCCATGGGTGACTTGTCTTGGTACCCCCTTTTCCCACCATCAGACAAACAGTCAAACACCATAACAAAACAATACTCACAGGTGGGATGGACAAAGTGACATGTAGGTGCAAAACAAAAGAGAGATCAATCCAAAGAGCGAGAGAGAGCGATAGCAAGAGAGATAGCGAGAGAGAGAGATAGCGAGAGAGATAGCGAGAGAGAGATAGCGAGAGAGATAGCGAGAGAGAGAGAGATAGCGAGAGAGATAGCGAGAGAGATAGCGAGAGAGAGAGATATAGAGAGAGAGATAGCGAGAGAGAGAGATATAGCGAGAGAGAGAGATATAGCGAGAGAGAGAGATATAGCGAGAAAGAGAGAAAGCGAGAGAGAACTAGCGAGCGAGCGAGCGAGCGAGCGAGCGAGAGAGAGAGATTGAGACACAGTGAGATCGAAATACAGAGAGATTGAGCTTGAACTATTGAGAAAACTACTGACTGGGTTTTTAAACCAAGGGAAAGGGGATGTGATTGGTTGAGGAAAAAGGAGCAGGTGTCTTGGTTGGTGACTGATTGGGGAATGATGATTGCCACCTGTGAGGGGAGAAGGAGAGAAAATAAATATACACACAGGATACACACTCAGGATACCTGTACCCGTAACAGGTATTGTGTGTAGATTTATGAGAACATTTTAATATTTCATCCATTTTAGAATAAGGCTGTAACGTAACAAAATGTGGAGAAAGGGAAGCAGTCTAAATTCTTTCTGAATACAATTTGTATCGTGTTAAATATTATCCACTACTGGGATCGACCATCAGTAATACCCACATTCATTTATTTTTGCATTATTCCATTTAGTTGACCTTTTTTTGATCAGTCACGTCCTTGTATTTTGTTCCTGAGGGTTGCTAGAGTTAGTGGATCATATTAGGCTAACTTTGTGCAATAATTTGGGATATGTAGCCTATTTGACTCATTATGGAACTCAGACCACTCATAGCAGGTTAAACCTGGAGCCTGGCCAACAGTTCACAACGACTGGACCCTTGTCATATAGTTTTTCCACCTTCCAATATTTTATGGATTGAACTTGAACGTGACAATTTTCAGGATGAATCAAACCACTGTATTCTTTATTTATCAATATATTTTTATGCGTAAAGGCTCCCCAAAACGTTTTTTGTTTTGTTTTTGTTCATACATACAGTACTTTCCTAACCCCAAAATATGCCTAAGATCAGAGTTTTTTTTTTTTGTCTACCAGATCGTACTGAAACGGAGACGAATATGCAGAGCAACTTTCTTTCATTGGTCCCTATATTCTGACAACGTTCTCTCAATGTATTCTATTTAGTTCAAATTAAAGGTGCGCCGTATTTATTAAAGGCATGGATTAAGATAAATCCACTGAAAACCCCATTGAATGAAAACTTCACAAGAAAATCTGTTGGACGTTACATGACTGAATAAGGTAAATCTGAATACCAAATACAAAGAAGTGCGTAAGAAAGGTGTGCATCAGAAAGACATAAATTCCTAAGTTGGGATCGGGCCTCTTTTTAATAGGGGCAGGTCACTTCAAAATGCTGTTTAGTCCATACACTAGAGCAAAATAGAGATATGATACTTCCAACTTTTGTATACTTAGGAAATTATTTAATTGTGTCTCTTTATACATCTGTGCCACAAACAGTATACTGTATTTCCTACATTGACAGTAGACCTACATTGACTTTCCCTTTTGGAACAGTTTTTTACAAGAATGTAAGATATAGTCATAAGGTACTATTGCCTTTCAATTAAACAATGTGCCATAACCTTGTTCCACTGACTTCACACTATATAATCAATAGAGGGGGTGCTTATATTTGTCCTGTTACACACAAGTCCCTCTAGAGTCTGAGCTAACCTATGGAATTGTTTTAAGATGGTCATACCAAGGATCATTTAGCAATTTGATTATGAGTTTTTGGACCCCTTAAGGTATAAAACAATATATATTAAAAACATGTTTGATGAAACATTGAATTTGGTCTTATTGATATTAGCCCATAATGTACAATTGCAATAACAGCTCAATTACAGCTTCATACATGGATAAACGAAAAAAATGTGAAAAGAAGTTTGTCCTGAAGTCTCTGTCCTATATCTTAAAGATGTAAGAAAGATCAGGAAACATTTTATTTTATGTATTTAACATGTTATTTTAGGCGCTAAACTATCTCCATAAATACTTCCATCATTGTTTTTTACTGGTACCCAGCTAACTTCAGACTAGTCTTCTTAGGCTTGTGTCTCATCTTTCCATAGAGGGGTCACAATAGTTTCTAGGCAAAGCTGTTTGTACGTTTTTGTGAGAAGACCGATTTTTGGGATGTTTCATGGTCTGATAACCCCCGCTGTAGCTCTGCCACCTTTTACCACAGATGCGGAAGGGCGACATCAGCGAATGCAGTGGATTGAGACGCAGCCCATGCAAAAAAAATATATCTTTAAATTGACAGATTCTTTATGGGGATTTTGTATTATGCTAATTAGATTTCACTAACTTCACACTATATAATAATTTGGGGGTGCTTATATTTGTCCTGTTACACACAACTCTCTGCATATCCCAACTCTCCCTGAGACAGCAACAGGGAGTGGGGTCGCGGTCAGGTTCACCTTTGTAAAGTGCCCCTGAGGCAATTAGAGTTAACTGCCTTGCACAAGGGCACATATGTTTAACCTTGTCAGCTCTGGCATTCAAACTAATGACCTTTCAGTTACTGGCCCAACATTCTAACCTCAAGGCTACCTGCTGCCCTACTAATTCAAGCTAATCAGTTCTATATTCTCCCTAATGACCCTGTTCTTATTAACTAGTAAGAATTTTTTTCTCATATCAGTCAGAATGTATGAAATGCTGATTCTTTGGTGCCTGTAGTTTATCCAACAGGGAAGTCACTAATAAGGAAACTAATAAAAAAACGCTTCTGTGAGCAGGCCTTTCTAATTGACCTGGCTCGGGAATCCTGGAAAGATATTTGTAACGTGTGTCGTAAGGATCAGACCAAAATGGAGCGGGAACGTGTATACTCATCTTCTTTTTAATGTGAAGAAGGATAAACAAAAACAAATCACGTATACAAAAACAAACGACCGACACTAACAGTCCTATCAGGTGCTCAGACACTAAACAGGAGACAACTACCCACAAATACCATAGAACAAACACCCCTCTTAAATAAGACCTTCAATTAGAAGCAACGAGGAGCAGCTGCTTCCAATTGAAGGTCAACCCCATTAACTAAACATAGACATAGAATGACTAGAACTAACATAGAAAAACTAACAAGAACATAGCCCAAAAACCCCGAAACACTCTAAACAAACACCCCTCTTACATAATAACATAACCCAACAAACCCCGAACTACATAAAACAAACACCCCCTGCCACGTCCTGACCAAACTACAATAACAAATAACCCCTTACTGGTCAGAACGTGACAATATTGACCTCATCCCGTCAGTAAAGAATGCCTGGTTGTTCTTTAAAGTGCCTTCCTCACCATCTTAAATAAGCATGCCCCTTTCAAAAAAATGTTGAACTGAGAACATTTATATTTACATCATTTAGCAGACGCTCTTATCCAGAGCGACTTACAAATTGGTGCATTCACCTTATGATATCCAGTGGAACAACCACTTTACAATAGTACATCTATATCTTTTTTGGGGGGGGGGGGTTAGAAGGATTCCTTAATCCTATCCCAGGTATTCATTAAAGAGGTGGGGTTTCAGGTGTCTCCGGAAGGTGGTGATTGACTCTGCTGTCCTGGCGTCGTGAGGGAGCTTGTTCCACCATTGGGGTGCCAGAGCAGCGAACAGTTTTGACTGGGCTGAGCGGGAACTGTGCTTCTGCAGAGGTAGGGAGGCGAGCAGGCCAGAGGTGGATGAACGCAGTGCCCTTCTTTGGGTGTATGGACTGATCAGAGCCTGAAGGTACGGAGGTGCCGTTCCCCTCACAGCTCCGTAGGCAAGCACCATGGTCTTGTAGCAGATGCGAGCTTCAACTGGAAGCCAGTGGAGTGGTGTGACGTGAGAGAACTTGGGAAGGTTGAACACCAGACGGGCTGTGGCGTTCTGGATGAGTTGTAGGGGTTTGATGGCACAGGCAGGGAGCCCCGCCAACAGCAAGTTGCAGTAATCCAGACAGGTGATTAATTATATGACACTCAAGACGATACAGATATAGCCCTTGGTTCACTCCAGACTTGACTGCCCTTGACCAGCACAAAAACACCCTGTGGCGTACTGCACTAGCATCGAATAGTCCCTGCGATTTGCAACTTTTCAGGGAAGTCAGGAACCAATATATACAGTCAGTTAGGAAAGCAAAGGCTAGCTTTTTCAAACAGAAATTTGCATCCTGCAGCACTAATTCCAAAACATCTTTGGACACTGTAAAGTTAATGGAGAATAAGAGTACCTCCTCCCAGCTGCCCACTGCACTGAGACTAGGAAACACTGTCACCACTGATGAATCCGGAAATTTCAATAAGCATTTCTTTACGGCTGGCCATGCTTTCCGTCTGGCTACCCCAACCCCAGCCAACAGCTCTGCACCCCCCGCAGCAACTGGCCCAAGTCCTCCTCCCCCCGCTTCTCCTTCACCAAAATTCAGACAGCTGATGTTCTGAAAGAGCTGCAAAATCTGGATCCCAACAAATCAGCTGGGCTAGACAATATGGACCCTCTCTTCCTAAAATTATCCGCCGCCATTGTTGCAACCCCTATTACTAGTCTGTTCAACCTTTCTTTCGTATCGTCTGAGATTCCTAAAGATAGGAAAGTGCCGTGGTCATCCCCCTCTTCAAAGGGGGAGACACTCTAGACCCAAACTGTTACAGACCTATATCCATACGGCCCTGCCTTTCTAAAGTCTTCAAAAGCCAAGTGAACAAACAGATCACCAACATTTTCGAATCCCACCGTACCGTCTCTGCTATGCAGTCTGGTTTCCGAGCTGGTCACGGGTGCACCTTAGCCACGCTCAAGGTCCTAAACGATATCATAACCGCCATCCATAAAAGACAGTACTGTGCACCTGTCTTCATCGACCTGGCCAAGGCTTTCGACTCTGTCAATCCACTCATTCTTATCGGCAGACTCAACAGCCTTGATTTCTCTAATGTCTGCCTCGCCTGGTTCACTAACTACTTCTCAGATAGAGTTCAGTGTGTCAAATCGGAGGGCCTGTTGTCCGGATCTCTGGCAGTCTCTATGGGGGTGCCACAGGGTTCAATTCTCGGGACGACTCTTTTCTCTGTATATATCAATGATGTCGCTCTTGCTGCGGGTGATTATTTGATCCACCTCTACGTAGACGACACCATTCTGTATACATCTGGCCCTTCTTTGGACACTGTGTTAACGAACCTCCAAACGAGATTTAACACCATAAAACACTCCTTCCGTGGCCTCCAACTGCTCTTAAATGCTAGTTAAATTAAATGCATGCTCTTCAACCGATCGCTGCCCGCACCCGCCTGCCCGACTTGCATCACTACTCTGGACGGTTCTGACTTAGAATATGTGGACAACTACAAATACCTAGGTGTCTGGCTAGACTGTAAACTCTCCTTCTAGACTCACATTAAGCGTCTCCAATCCAAAGTTAAATCTAGAATTGGCTTCCTATTTCACAACAAAGCCAACCTTCACTCATGCTGCCAAACATACCATGGTAAAACTGACTATCCTACCAATCCTTGACTTCAGCGATGTCATTTACAAAATTGCCTCCAACACTCTACTCAGCAAATTGGATGCAGTCTATCACAGTGCTATCCGTTTTGTCACCAAAGCCACAACCCACCACTGCGACCTGTATGCTCTCGTTGGCTGGTCCTTGCTACATATTCGTTGCCAAACCAGCTGGCTCCAGGTCATCTATAAGTCTTTGCTAGGTAAAGCTCCACCTTATCTCAGCTCACTGGTCACCATAGCAACACTCATTAAAACTTGTTTTTCAACCACTCCACACATTTCTTGTTAACAAACTATGGTTTTGGCAAGTCGGTTAGGACGTCTACTTGGTGCATGACACAAGTAATTTTTCCAATAACTGTTTACAGATTATTTCATTTATAATTCACTGTATCTCAATTCCAGTGGGTCAGAAGTTTACATACACTAAGTTGACTGTGCCTTTAAACAGCTTGGAAAATTCCAGAAAAAGATGTCATTGCTTCTGATAGGCTGATTGACATCATTGGAGTCAATTGGAGTTGTACCTGTGGATTTATTTCAAGGCCTACCTTCAAACTCAGTGCCTCTTTGCTTGACGTAATAGGAAAATCAAAAGAAATCAGCCAAGACCTCAGAAAAATATTGTAGACCTCCACAAGTCTGGTTCATCCTTGGGAGCAATTTCCAAATGCCTGAAGGTACCACGTTCATCTGTACAGACAATAGTACGCAAGTATAAACACCATGGGACAATGCAGCCGTCATACTGCTCAGGAAGGTGACGTGTTCTGTCTCCTAGAGATGAACGTACTTTGGTGCGAAAAGTGCAAATCAATCCGAGAACAACAGCAAGGACCTTGTGAAGATGCTGGAGGAAACAGGTACAAAAGTATCTATATCCACAGGAAAACGAGTCCTATATCGACATAACCTGAAAGGCCGCTCAGCAAGGAAGAAGCCACTGCTCCAAAACCGCCATAGAAAAGCCAGACTACGGTTTGCAACTGCACATGGGGACAAAGATTGTACTTTTTGGAGAAATGTACTCTGGTCTGATGAAGCAAAAATATAACTGTTTGGCCATGATGACCATCGTTATGTTTACAGGAAAAAGGGGGAGGCTTTCAAGCCGAAGATTACCATCCCAACCATGAAGCCCAACCAGAAAAATCACATTGTATGATTTTTAAGTAATTCATTTTCATTTTATTGCATAACATAAGTATTTGATACATCAGAAAAGCAGAACTTAATATTTGTTTGCAATTACAGAGATCATACATTTCCTGTAGTTCTTGACCAGGTTTGCACACACTGCAGCAGGGATTTTTTGCCCACTCCTCCATACAGACCTTCTCCAGATCCTTCAGGTTTGGGGCTGTCCCTGGGCAATACGGACTTTCAGCTCCTTCCAAAGATGTTCTATTGGGTTCAGGTCTGGAGACTGGCTAGGCCACTCCAGGACCTTGAGATGCTTCTTACGGAGCCAATCCTTAGTTGCCCTGGCTGTGTGATTCGGGTCGTTGTCATGCTGGAAGACCCAGCCATGACCCATATTCAATGCTCTTACTGAGGGAAGGAGGTTGTTGGCCAAGATCTTGCGATACATGGCCCCATCCATCCTCCCCTCAATACGGTGCAGTCGTCCTGTCCCCTTTGCAGAAAAGCATCCCCAAAGAATAATGTTTCCACCGCCATGCTTCACAGTTGGGATGGTGTTCTTGGGGTTGTACTCATCCCTCTTCTTCCTCCAAACACGGCGAGTGGAGTTTAGACCAAAAAGCTCTATTTTTGTCTCATCAGACCACATGACCTTCTCCCATTCCTCCTCTGGATCATCCAGATGGTCATTGGCAAACTTCAGACGGGCCTGGACATGTGCTGGCTTGAGCAGGGGGACCTTGCGTGCGCTGCAGGATTTTAATCCATGACGGCGTAGTGTGTTACTAATGGTTTTCTTTAAGACTGTGGTCCCAGCTCTCTTCAGGTCATTGACCAGGTCCTGCCGTGTAGTTCTGGCCTGATCCCTCACCTTCCTCATGATCATTGATGCCCCACGAGGTGAGATCTTGCATGGAGCCCCAGACCGAGTGTGATTAACCGTCATCTTGAACTTCTTCCATTTTCTAATAATTGCGCCAACTGTTGTTGCCTTCTCACCAAGCTGCTTGCCTATTGTCCTGTAGCCCATCCCAGCCTTGTGCAGGTCTACAATTTTATCCCTGATGTCCTTACACAGCTCTCTGGTCTTGGCCATTGTGGAGAGGTTGGAGTCTGTTTGATTGAGTGTGTGGACAGGTGTCTTTTATACAGGTAACGAATTCAAACAGGTGCAGTTAATACAGGTAATGAGTGGAGAACAGGAGGGCGTCTTAAAGAAAAACTAACAGGTCTGTGAGAGCCGGAATCCTTACTGTTTGGTAGGTGATCAAATACTTATGTCATGTAATAAAATGCAAATTAATTACTTAAAAATCATACAATGTGATTTTATGGATTTTTGTTTTAGATTCTGTCTCTCACAGTTGAAGTGTACCTATGATAAAAAAATTACAGACCTCTACATGCTTTGTAAGTAGGAAAACCTGCAAAATCGGCAGTGTATCAAGACATCAGTCAGGAAGTTAAAGCTTGGTCGCAAATGGGTCTTCCAAATGGACAATGACCCCAAGCATACTTCCAAAGTTGTGGAAAAATGGCTTAAGGACAACAAAGTCAAGATATTGGAGTGGCCATCACAAAGCCCTGACCTCAATCCTATAGAAAATTTGTGGGCAGAACTGAAAACGTGCATGCGAGCAAGGAGGCCTAGAAACCTGACTCCGTTACACAAGCTCTGTCAGGAGGAATGGGCTAAAATTTACCCAACTTTTTGTGGGAAGCTTGTGGAAGGCTACCCAAAACGTTTGACCCAAGTTAAACAATTTAACGGCAATGCTACTAAATACTAATTGAGTGTATGTAAACTTCTGACCCACTGGGAATGTGAGTAAAGAAATAAAGCTGGTATAAATCATTCTCTCTACTATTATTCTGACATTTCACATTCTTAAAATAAAGTGGTGATCCTAACTGACCTAAAACTGGGAATTTTTATTAGGATTAAATGTCAGGAATTGTGGAAGAACTGAGTTTAAATGTATTTGGCTAAGGTGTATGTAACCTTCCGACTTCAACTGTATATCTCCCTCACTAACTTTAAGCATCAGCTGTCAGAGCAGCTTACTGATCGCTGCAGCTGTACACAGCACATCTATATATAGCACATCCATCCAACTACCTACCTCATCCCCGTATTTGTTTTTGTTTTTCTGCTCTTTTGCACACCAGTATTTCTACTTGCACATCCTCATCTGCATATAAATCACTCCAGTGTAAATTGCTAAATTGTAATTACTTCGCCAATTTTGGCCTATTTATTTCCTTACCTCCTTACTGCATTTGCACACACTTTATACATATTTTTCTATTGTGCTATTGACTGTACGTTTGTTTATCCCATGTGTAACTCTGTGTTGTTGTTTTTGTCGCACTGCTTTGCTTTATCTTGGTCAGGTCACAGTAGTAAATGAGAACTTGTTCTCAACTAGCCTACCTGGTTAAATAAAGGTGAATGAAATAAAAAATAAATAAAAAGAGTCGTATGGTTTTCTATGCTTCTTTGTGTTGCTCATGTACAGTTTGTGGTATGGAGGTCATACAGTAGATCTGTGGAATGAATATCTCTGTTCTTGAACTGTAGCTTAACCTGGTTCTATATTACATGGAAAGAATGTGTAAAGTACGCAAAATACAAACTGTTGGCTTTTATAAGGATCATATGAAAGCAAATTAAGAAGACATGCCACAATCTAGGCATAACAGATAGCGAGCGCACAAGCACATGCACACCCACAGGAAACATGTGATAATGTCTTCAGTGGAGTTGCCCATCTAGCTCCAGATTCAACATCTGTCAATAAATGATCAAATATTCCATACAGGAGAAAATGTCATTGACTGTAGATGAAATGCCAAACTGTGTGCATTGAAATGACACTTCTATTCCAATTGTGCCGCTTATTATTTAATTGCTTCAGGACGACTGTAACATAAAAGGAATGGAGGAGATATATGGAGAAATTCAACTTGACATATCTTTGAGGAGAAAAAACATTTGTGTCCATCCAGTTTTGGAATATATTATCATACTTTAACTTGCTCATGAGAGAGTCAGTTCGTAGCGCCAAACTTGATTAGGTAATAATAAATGCATTCTGGGTAATAGAAAATATGTTTGTGAAAGGAAATTATGAAGAGGTGAGGCCTTCGGTATTGTTAGTCCTTGGTTAATTCATACAAACACACACATACAGTCTCCATCAACAGTCCCTATATTTATTCAGCCTCACCTAACATGTTTCAGCTTTGGGCTTTTCTCTGACTGTTGGCCACATAGAGATATATAATATAATGTTGTATTGAACTCTGTGGTTGGTCGTCTTGTATTCTTCCTCAGGCAGCTCCAGCCTCATGATAAACAGCAGCCTCCCCAAAGTGGGAATGTTCCCCATTCTAGTTAACCTCCAGTCACACCTGGAGTGTGGACAAATCAGCCCAGCCAATCAGTGTCTGTCTATAGCTCCTAGCATCGTCTTTCCCATGGGGGGGGGGGGTCATATTCCCAAACAACTACTGACAGCATCAGCAGCTAGCTGAGGTTCAGGTCACCTGAACACTGAATACACGAAGCCCATCCCCACTTCCATTGGTTAAGGGACTTCTACCATGATGCACTGTGCACAAAGCTAAACTCATTACAAACCCTCCAGATAGAAGCTAGGAGTCACTAGAGATTAAAAACAGATTGAGACCCACATGTAATTCGGTTTGCATGCAAAGCCACTATGCATGGAAGTGATGGCGATACCGGATTGGCAATGCTTCTGTAATGGCATATGAAAGTACAGGATGGTTTCCATCCATGGTTCTAGGAATAACTGCAGGGCAAAGACGCCACGTCTGTTGCTCAGACAGCTGTAATCATGTCCATTAAGGGGATCAGTCACTGGTTAGTTGTTTGGAAACCACCAAGCTTTAAATATAGGTCTGATGGTATGGACATGTCCCATTCCTTTTGACATATAACCTGAGATAACTGCATTAAACAGCTTAGCTCTCTCCCATTGATTTCTTGCCTTTCCCCGTCTTCCCTCTTTCACGTCAAGTACTGAGATACTTCGGGACAGATGAGTAACTGGTAAAGGCAGAAGAGGAGGAGGAAGAGGAGGAGAAATATGAGGCTCAGACAAGGTCAGCGTACCCGCAGTTGATGATTCTAAAGCTTCTAAATGAGCTCTTTCATATCTGCTGTGATGAAGAATCCTCCATTTTAACACCTCAGTTAATTGACATATCTCACTGACACCAGTACTGGTACCTGTTTGAATGGATTTTTGGTAAGGATCATTTCGACTAAAGAACCAATCAGAGTGGTGGTGGGCATGGCTCAGTCCAATATATGTTAGAGTTAGGGGTGGATTAGAGTCCCTCCAAAGGATTCATTCTAAGGACACCCTTGAGTTTCGACTCCGGGGAAAATAAGCTTTTGCTTTAAAAACAACCAACAGCCAGTGACGAGAGAACATTGAGACAAAGATATGAAGAGAGTTGTGCTGACAGAAATCAGATAGCACTCAATCAAATGAAGATGTGTCAGTGGTTAGCGCTGCAGCTAGCTTGCTAATTAAAGATATGAATGACAGCACTGCTACTGCCGAGGGGATGATAATTTGCCCATCAAGTCCAGTGAAAGGGTGATGCATCAATTATACTAATGGTCCACGGATGAATGCTGTTGGTCTATGGATACATCCCAAACGGCACCCTATTTCTTATATAGTGTTCTGGTCAAAAGTAGTGCACTATATAAGGAATACGATGCCATTTGGGATCCAACCTATGAAAAGCAGACAACACATTTTGCGAGGGATCAAAAGTAAACCGTAGAGAATGCAGTTGATGTTTATAATAATATGTTGTTGTGTTTTTGGCACCATTACTTTGATGAACTTCTTTATACAGTGAGGGAAAAAAGTATTTGATCACCTGCTGATTTTGTACGTTTGCCCACTGACAAAGAAATGATCAGTCTATCTTTTTAATGGTAGGTTTATTTGAACAGTGAGAGACAGAATAACAACAAAAAAATGCAGAAAAACGCATGTCAAAAATGCAAATCAATTTATAACATTTTTTACATGCGTTTTTCTGGATTTTTTTGTTGTTATTCTGTCTCTCACTGTTCAAATAAACCTACCATTAAAATGATAGACTGATCATTTCTTTGTCAGTGGGCAAACGTACAAAATCAGCAGGGAATCAAATACTTTTTTCCCTCACTGTAGATGATGTCAAGGCAAACAGTGGAAGACACTCATTCTCTATTCTCACTTGTTGTATCATGTGTTGATTGATCATTTGATTGACCATTTTGAATGTGGGAGTTGGGAAAGTGACATGTCTTTTTCAAATAGTACTAATACTAATCAAAATGAGTTTGAAGAGTAAATACTGTGTGTTGTCATGATGAATACAGTTTCCCCATGTCCAGTCACGTACCAAAACCGTAATTAAGACAGGAAGCCTAGATAATTAAATAATCAAAAAATGTACTTCTTAACACTTCCTTCAAATCTGGATATAAGGTAGGTACAACATATACTATAATGGTAGTTACTTGGTGTAAGGCCTATGTCATTTCATTGTTACATGTCATGGAGCCCCTACACATTTTTTGGAGTTTAGATGTTCTGCTTGGTGGTACCTCCCGACTCTACTCAGTGTAGAGAAGCATCAGGTGTTTGTGTGCAAACACCAATCAGAGTGGCTGCCAACTCAGTAGCCTTGTGGTTAGTGTGTCCACCCTGCGGTTGGAAGGTTGGGTGTTGGATCCCTTGCTGAGTCATACCAAAGACTGGAACCTGATGCCTCTCTGCTTGGCACTCAGCATTAAGGAGATTCTTTGTTGGTAAAGCCCTGTGACTGACTAGCGCCCTGTCCGGGTGGTGTACTGCACCACGCTACAGAAACAGGAGATAGGCTCCTGCCCCTATTGGCCACTCTGACAAAGCTTACTTCTCCAAAGTTTACTCTTACCAATCAGAGCACTGGAAGTAGCACCTACCACCAGGTATAAAGGGCCTGAGTGTGGGCTGCTCTGATGAAAGCTCTCATTCAATGTTGGACCCAGAAAGAATGCACATGCCTATCTCCAGGTTCCTACCAATGAACTAGAGTTGCTTGTCAGTGAATTGATGTTGTGGACCAATGTCCCGACATCAAGATTCTGAGCTGGATTCTGAGCCCCCCTTTATTTTGTAGCTGTAAACACAGTCTTTTCTCTGCAGACGGACAGTTGAGTGACATGTGTCCGGAGAGAGAGAGAAAGAGAGAGAGAGAGAGAGAAAGAGAGAGAGAGGGGGATAAAGTGGACCGCAGACCTCCATCCTTCCTTCACTTCTAGGGAAACGGCAACAGCAAGCGCCAGATGAAACCTGAGATTGAGGAGGAGGCAGCGACAGTATTTCTCTCTCGATCGATCGACAATTCAGCTTTAATCTGAGCTCTGCAGGTGTGCAGCAGACAGAGGGAGTGAGGCAGTGCACCGCCATAAAGATTTACTCCCAGCAGTTGACTCTTATCAGACCAACAGTGAAGAACACACATCTCAGCTGAGATGAGTGTTTGAAAGGAGTCAACTACACCAATATCACCACTGGAGTTAGTCTCGATAAAGACCCTTTCGAATATTCTGCTTAAATGTTTGTAACAAGCACAAAGCTTTATCTTTGAAATTGATGGCACAAAAAAACATGTCAATGATTCCACATTCTCCTTATTTAGACTTTTTACAACGAAATACCAATTTATCCCGTGATATAAAAATGACTTTACATTAAGTGGCCTGACAAATTAGCAACTGTGATGCCTGTTTGTACTTTTTGTAATTGCAGCACATGACATATGTATTAAATATATAAACTAAGTCAAATTTAAGCATTCGTTTTGGGATGAAGATGTCAGTTAATCTAAGGGTGATGTCAGTGTATTCAATACAACATTAAGCAGCAGCCCTATGTCCTTCCAAAAGCTACATGACCAAAAGTATGTGGACACCTGCTCGTCGAACATCTCATTTGAAAGGGGTGTCCACATACTTTTGTATATATAGTGTTCGTTACCATGCAAACTAGAGCTGTCTTCTTAGTTTTGGGAAGTCAACGTGTCTTTGAAGTGGTTTGCTCCTCTCCCTGATCAAAGGTGCTTTGAATCTCTGTGATAAAAGAGGATATCAGTGTTTTATCCTGAGTCACATGATAGCTAAGTCAGTGCTAACGCAAACATTTCCATTTGGACCCAGGGGACCTGGTTAAGAAGATTAAGGCGCCGGCCCAGAGGGCAAAAAATGGTTGCAAATGACGCCCTTCTGACATCTTTTGTGGCTTATTTTTTCCAGGTTGTATACTGATTTTAAATATTTTATCATATATCACATAATTTTTTTATGACCATCGTCAACTTGTAATCTGACTACATCACAACTGAAATATGAAGTCTTTCCCCGACGTTTTGATGGCAATTTTGTCCACTGGGTAGCCATTATGACATCTTGTGTGACTTCTTCAACAGGTTGCGTACATATTTTTTTATATTTTATCATATATCACATATTTTTAATGACCGTCTTTATCTTGTGATCTCACCACATAACAACTGAAATACAACGACGTTCCCAGATGTCATCATGGCAATTCTGTCTACTGGGAAGCTATTTAAATGACATAGTTTTATGTAGAATTTGAACTTCTATCTGATGTTAGACACTGTAGCAGTGTTTTGGCACTAAAGAAGGGATCTATTGTGAATTGCTAGGACCCGCTACATAATCTTTATCTCCCAACCTTTCAGATCCTTTGTCCTTGAAATGGTGTCAGCCCCTTCTGTCAATGGACCTATGTCGCACCTGGTGAGTTATACCCCTACTGTAGCGGCATTTCATATTTTGCGAGATGAATGATCGCAACAATATATTCATCGACACTACAGCCATCCGTCAGGGTAACACGGTGTGGGGGGAAATAGACCTACTTCACAGGCAGCCTGCTCACCTCCCACCAGCCCTCTGAGGAAAATAACACCCTGGCAACAAGACTCGTAACACGAAGTGTGCATCACTCCACAACCAAAGTCAACGGGTAATGTCTTCATTCAATCACTTTGGAAAGGCACCAAAGACTACATGTTGAGAAAACCGTCACCTTTTGTCCTTGTCTGTGAAGGCACTTGTGTTGAGATTGTGTTAAAATGGCTTTTCACCGACTGTGAGAATGTATTGGGATATGAATAGCAGATGTTCTTACTAACTGAATTATTTAATTGTGCCTTTGAGGAGGGAATGCAATGGAACCAATGTATCAGTCCCAAAAGTGCAGACCCTGTCCATCTGGCACTATAGTCAGGCTCAATCAAACACTCAACAGTATATGAAAGAAAACAAATACTATTTAAACCCAGGTCTGACTAACAACAATAAACACCACCTCTGTTGTGCTTTACAGGATTAAAAAATACCTTCAATCTCTCTAAGATAATTAACATAAATACAGATACTTTCTCTTTGTCTTCTCCGGGCCTGACTCGATTAGACGTGAAATGGGAGTTCTAAATCTGATCATTACATGTACTGTGTTTACCCACGACCACTTATTTTTAAAACCCTTTCGTCCAACCAGCAATGCTAGTCTGGCTTCTCTCTTCCTCTGGCTAAGAGCACTCCACTCTGAAGACTAGATTCAGAAATGCCCTCTAGGCAATGAGGGCTGTAGTGGGAAAAATATCACTAAAACCTGTTGTCGTTCTAAACAGTGAAGGCCATATCGGTGGTGACTCATAGAGTAAGTGGGTGGTGGTAGTGCCTGCCTATGTGTGCTCCCTAGATTAAAAAAAGCACTGTGTGTATAATTCAAGACAGTTTCTGTCCAGTGCTTTCCTAAATAGCAATATAAATACAGGAGACACTGGTATAGAGACAAATGGAAAGGTGGAAGGCAAAATGAGACATGCATTTTGATTCTTATCCTCTGTTGCACTTTCTGTAGACTTTTCCTACAGTAAAATGGCCAAATCACCCTCTAGTGGCCTCATGGGTGGAATGTTATTAATATTTTTCATAATTTTGTAATTAAATTTGTGGGTCCTTTGCTGTTGTTCTACGATTGATTTGCACTTTTCACACCAAAGTACGTTAATCTCTAGGAAACAGGATGTGTCTCCTTCCTGAGCAGTATGATGGCTACTTTGTCACATGGTGTTTATACTGTTACTATTGTTTGTACAGATGAACATGGTACCTTCAGGCATTTGGAAATTGCTCCCAAGGATGAACCAGACTTGTGGAGGTCTACAATTTTTTTCTGAGGTCTTGGCTGATTTCTTTTGATTTCCTATGATGTCAAGCAAAGAGGCACTGAGTTTGAAGGTAGGCCTTGAAGTACATCCACAGGTACACATCCAACTGACTTAAATTATGTCAATTAGCCTATCAGAAGCTTCTAAAGCCATGACATCATTTTCTGGAATTTTCCAAACTGTTTAAAGGCACAGTCAACTTAGTGCATGTACACTTCTGACCCACTGGAATTGTGAAACAGTGAATTATCAGTGAAACAATCTGTCTGTAAACAATTATTGGAAAGATTACTTGTGTCATGCACAAAGTAGATGTCCTAACCGACCTGCCAAAACTATAGTTTTTTAACTAGAAATGTGTGGAGTTGTTGAAAAACGAGTTTTAATGACTCCAACCTAAGTGTATGTAAACGTCCGACTTCAACTGTACGTGGAACAGTTTTGTGAGCGCACTGTGTGTATTATGTGTTGCCACACAGATGCATGCTAAAAACATTGTTCTCACCCCTTACATGGATATTGGACTATTATGTTTGTCATTATTCGAAATTAGAATGGGAGACTATTTTGATACTTTCAAGGGATGTGAACATTTTCTGAAGTATGCAATTTGTTTGGATGACTCCGTCTTTGGTAAATAATATACAGAATATTAGCTGTTCTTTACCACTTTGATTGTATGTGAAACTACATTTTGTACATGTTGGCGTATTCCCTATGCCCCCGGGCAATTAAAGAAATGCATTTACAATAATTGAATTTCATAGCTCCCAAAATAAAGGATCAGTCCCATTTGCCTGCAATATTTATTCTATTATTTATTCCACTGAATTTACTCAATTATTAAGGATTTCGATAGTGAGAAGCAGTGGATTATCTCAAGGCAATTAGAGCTCCTGAATAATTGAAGAGTGATGAAGGGTATTCAGATAATATTCTGTGTCATGCATCAGCAAAGCAAGACAAGAATATGCTTCTCGCTATTTGTAACAATTTATTTCTCCAATGCGATGCTTTGATGGTGAAATTGATCAAGCTCTTTATAGAAAAGAGATATCAGCAGTTTCCATATATATGTGTTCTTCTTTCCTCCCTCTGTCCCAACACGCACCCCAACAAAAGGGTGATTACTGAGAGAAATTGAACAAACAACATTCTCCCTTGTAGAAATACAAAAACTGTTTTGTAATGTATTTTTTCTCCCTAGTTACATTTTTCCATCATGTATCTCTCTCTATCCCCCTCTCCCTCCATCTGTAGGATGGATCTAAAAACAAGACTTCAGTTTGAACACTGACCTTTTTTTATTTTTATTTTTTTATTTCACCTTTATTTAACCAGGTAGGCTAGTTGAGAACAAGTTCTCATTTACAATTGCGACCTGGCCAAGATAAAGCAAAGCAGTGCGACACAAACGACAACACAGAGTTACACATGAGATAAACAAACGTACAGTCAATAACACAATAGAAAAGTCTATATACAGTGTGTGCAAATGAAGTAAGATTAGAGAGGTAAGGCAGTATATAGGCTGTAGTGGCGAAGTAATTACAATTTAGCAATTAAACACTGGAGTGATAGATGTGCAGAAGATGAATGTGCAAGTAGAGATAATGGGATGTAAAGGAGCAAAAGAAAATTATAACAATATGGGGATGAGGTAGTTGAATAGGCTATTTACAGGTGGGCTATGTACAGGTGCAATGATTTGTAAGCTGCTCTGACAGCTGATGCTTAAAGTTAGTGAGGGAGACATGAGTCTCCAGCTTCAGTGATTTTTTCAATTCGTTCCAGTCATTGGCAGCAGAGAACTGTAAGGAAAGGCGGCCAAATTAGGAATTGGCTTTGGGTGACCAGTGAAATATACCTGCTGGAGCGCGTGCTACGGTTGGGTGCTGCTATGGTGACCAGTGAGCTGAGATAAGGCGGGGCTTTACCTAGCAAAGACTTTGATCTGACCTTTGAGGTCAAAGTGTGTCCTCACCACATGGAATGGATCAAAACAGAGCACTAAGTGACCCTCTCTCTCGTACACAGAGAAGTGTAGATAGGGTTACTTGGTTGTCAAGGCATTTACAGGAAATGCTCTAAACCCTAGCACCTTTACTCAGGACAGTACATGCTAGAGGAAGTGAATACTACCAGTTAGAGTTGAGGTCAATTCCATTTTAGTTAGAAATGTCAATAAAATTGGAGAATGTATGTTGAATTTTATTAGAGTTTCAACAATCTTCAAGCTATGGAATTGGAATTGAATTGGAATTAGACTGTTTGGACTGTTTGAATTGGAGTTGAATTGGAATTGTAAAATATATATATATTTGGAATTTAATTGGAATTAAATATCTGTAGATTTCCCAGTTAATGGAATTAATTCACTTATTATAGAAAATGTACTGCAGGATTTGCTTAAAATCATTTCAACTTGTATTTATATATTTTTAGTATAGCTAGGCTATCTGAACAGTGACATGATCAGCCTGAAAGTTTGAGGGATTTGAATTCGAATTCGTGGAATTGTTGGGGATAATATTGAATTGGGAATTACATTTTTGGAATTCACCTAACATTGTAATTGAGACAAATTGAATTATCTCTGAATTCAAAGAATGACCTAGAATTTGCTGCCAGTAGCTCTGTTTCAGTATCGACACTTCCAACATAGGCCAGAAACCATTGGAAGTATACCAGAGATGCCACCAATGTAGTTTGAGAGAGTGAGAACAGCTGAAGGGGGACTCAATCTTACAAGTGCTTTACCACCTGTACCACAAAAGCCTGGGCCTTGCATAGAGACAGTAGAACAGTCTAATGCACACTTACATATACAACTTATTTGAAGCAACGCATTGGACTTAAAGTGGTATGCTAATACAGGCATTGGATCTTAGCCATTGGTTAAGATGGACAGGATGTGGATACAGCAGGAGGGAAGGGTCACATTGACCCTTGGTAGACGATAAACATTGACCCAAGGGCTACCCTTGGGTCAACGGTAAACTTAAAAATAGACGGTAAACTTAAAAAAGACTGGAAGAAAGGCTTTAAAAAAGTGCCCCAACTGAGAATCTGATTGACTAATGTGGTGGATTTCAGTGAGCGTTATGTGGGGAAACGCATTAAAATCTCTAGAAGTGAGGAAACGTGTGACAGGGTATTAGCCGAAAAACCTCCAAAAACATATCGCAGCAAGCTGTAGAAGGACACTATCAGGAAAAAGCCCTCTTCATCCTGTTCAGTCATTTGGTTCTCAGCAAGCTTTCTACTAAGTGACAAACTCGTATTGAGAGTCGGAACAGGGAGAGAAATTAGGATTTTATGTGATGGGGGGAAAAAAGAGGGCGCATTGGAATTTCAAAGTCCCGGTAAAGCGTGCAGCTCGCAGATAGCAGAAAGAGTTCCTTTACTCGAGACAGTACATGCTCAGGGAGAGAGGGTTTAGAACTGGTGGGTATAATCTATGGATTAACGCGTTATCACATATATTTTCTCTTTTCCTGTTCTTTAATCCTTCGTCTCCTTTAAATCATACATGCACACGCATATAGGCAAACACACACAGCGCACACAAGTCTCACACGTCTCACACACACAGCATGCACACAGTACTCATATCTCACAATGTATGCGTACGTTCAGCGCAACATGTTGAGGTAATGTCAGTGCCAATACATAGGATAACTTTGCACGTCATTAAATTCAACAATAACACTCTAGAGATAAACCCATTGGATTTCATCTGTGTAACAAGTCGGCAGCAGCAATCTATCAGTTGTGCCGATGTAAGAGTGAAATGGTCTAAAATAGAAAATGGCAAAGTAAAAAAAAAAGTGTTCATTTACTTCTTCAGCAGGGGTGAAATGTAACCTTTGCCACAGGTTTAGCGCTGATTGAAGATTGAGGGTGTGACTGTTTCTATGACGATGGTGACTCGTATAATAAAAGTATTTCACAACCAAGCTACTGACCACCTGTGAAGTCTGGCAGTCTGACACTAAAGTGAATGTGTTTGAGATATGTTTGAAATAAGTTGAAGATATGTCTGGAATTTGGATGAGGGCTTGAGGCCCTTGAGTTTCAGGGGTTTAGATGGAGAGCTACTTTGAGCAACAGTGACCTCACCCCTCAGCCATGTTCTACAGGTCAACACACAGACCCTGCTAGTCCACACTTTACCTCTCCAGATCTGATGCTACTGATATGCTTTGGTATGTGTCTCAGCGAAACAGAGACTGCGTCACTGCATTCCTGATGTGTGTGATATCAGAGGGATAAGAGGAATCCAATCTTCGGGCCTCTCTTTTTATTTTCCTTTTTCCAGGAAAATAAGTTAAACAATATGACTGCCAATCTTGGAGACAGGAGAAACGATTCAGGGAGATTGGTGAACTTGAGACCAGAAAGACCTAAAACCAGTTGTTATGTTTCAACACAAGTAAAGTATAGCATGGGTGAAAACAGATGAATTCATCATCATAAGTTTAGGTTCTCAAAATCATTTATTTGAGGATATTGATTTTCAGTGATGAACAAAGGTTCAGAGTTGATACAAAAAGAACTCAAAGCTTAAGAGCAAAGATATAAAGCTGGGGTAAGATTGAACATAGTTTGTCTATACCTATGTTTGTGTTTAGGTTCATGAGGTCAGTCTGATGTTCCAGATAGTTCTCTTGTGGCTTCCAGACACATTTTTCTGAACTCCAGGGTTAATAAGTCAAGGCTAAGAAACAAGAGTTTTACAAATCCTCCCTCATAGGTTTGAAACTGATAAATACTGCATGGTTGGAAAAGTCTTCCGAGATTTGGTAGGAAAGTCATGAACTGACAACATTGAGAGGCTCTGAACCAGTGAACTTCATTCAAAGGAAGGGGAAATGTCACTGGCCTCCAGCACACCATTCTACAGAGGAACCTGGTCTGTTTCAACAAAACCCAAAACACTGAGCTATACAGTACAACCCCAGGGAGAGGGAGAAGGGCACAGTACACACTCCAAACACATATATTCGTATTAAATGTGTGAATTTCTTCATTACAATAGAGTCATGAACTCATGAGGCTATTTCAAACACATTAACAAAAGCCATTTTGACAATATTTGACCCAGCTACCGTGTCTGACTGTCTGAGTCCGTCGTTACCTGACATTTGTGATATGTCAACCAAATGTCAAGCAAGGATCAGACAGTCAAGAACGCTGCAATCAGCCAACCCTTCAAAAACCAGAGTGAATGGAAAACATCGCCAGCTTGGACCTTTGCTTTGGTCAGACCACCAAAACATCAAATCAGAGCAACAAGGCTGGGTTCAATTTCATGCTACACCGTCAAAGGCCAAAATGATAAGATCTGCAAATACTCTGTACAGGTGACTTAGCAATCACAATACAACAATTTAAAAAACATTCCATGATAACAATAGCACAGGATAAATCACCGGGGAATCAATGCTGTGCATTGTGTACTAGGTGTCTCTTTCAATTTAGCCACAGGAATGCCCTGAAGATTTCACTTGATGCGTGGTAGCTAAGTAACGTTTTATTCAAGACTAGAGCTATCTTCAATTTTTCAAATAGTCTCTTCCACCCATGTTCCCCCCCATGCTCAAGTAGTGCCCAAGTAGGAAAAGAGGATGAAACTAATAGCAGCGAGTGTAGTAAAACCATAGTGAAATTCTTGGAATAGGCCATTTTTTTCCAAAACAAACTCTTTTCATCCCAAACAGCACCCTATTCCCTTTGTAGTGCACTACTTTTGACCAGGGCACTATATAGGGAATAGGGTGCCATTTAGGACGCACAGAGTTTTCAAAGGTAATTGAAATTCTGGCCCCCACTTAATGTGGAATTATGGCATGTTTAGGCTTCTGTTAAATGAAACTCCCTTAAGAACAGTAGTGTTTCTTTCCCTAATTTTTCATTGCATGCTGTTTCTACATCAAAATGAAATCCAATTAAGCTTTGTTTAATTATTTAAGTAATACTACTTGAATTTACATTTCTCCCCGGACTGTTACGATTGGTTGAAACTACATGGAAAAAAATGCTTTTATGGAGTATACACTGTATGATTTGGCAGTAGGTTTCAAGGCCTGTTCAGGGAATTAGTTGATGTTTAAACATTCAAGAGTGATGAGTCATAACTGCTCACATGGAATATAAGTAATCTGTTCAGTTCATTTCTATTCCAGGATGGTTTAACAAGTGACAAGCAATTTACTAATTTGTTCTGAGTAAATTATGAGTGAAATGGAACACAGATATGGGATTGCGTATTTAAGCAAAAATGCACGGGGGGTGTGGTATATGGCCAATGTACCGTGGCTAAGGGCTGTTCTTATGCACGAGGCATCGTGGAGTGCCTGGACACAGCCCTTAGCTGTGGTATATTGGCCATATACCACAAACCCCCGAGGTGCCTTATTGCTATTATAAACTGGTTAACAACGTAATTAGAGCAGTAAAAATAAATGTTTTGTCATACCCGTGGCATACGGACTGATATACCACGGCTGTCAGCCAATCAGCATTCAAGGCTGAGACCACACAGTTTATAATTAAGTTTAGGCATACTTTGGAAAGAAATTACTTAGGTATTTGGGTATAAGATATCTGAGAAGGATAGGTGTATATGTTACCCATTCTATGAGCTTATAAGGTACTATACTAAGCGGGTAACAAATTTGGAGGCACCACTGGGATACTGCTGCGTTAATCCCGTTATTATTACATCCCAAATGGCACCCTATTCCCTATATAGAGCAATACTTTTGATTAGGGTCCATAGGGCTCTGGTCAAAAGTAGTGCACTGTGTAGGGTGCTATTTGAGACACAGGCATACACCTCCCCCAGGAACTTACTCAGGGCACTGGGAACACAAGCAATTCATTTAGAACAAACTGCAAGACAATAGCCTCCATCCACCACTAGCTAAATCCTAAAGCTATACCTCACCAAGGTACAGAATCATGTTGTACTCTTAAAATAAAAATGACGTAGCGAGGTATAAATCAGGGATGCTATCTGTGCCCTCCTCTGTTTGACCTTGAAGTCTAGGAGCATCCTCTGTCTCAATGGCCCTCTCCCCCAAAAAAGGGTTCTCTCTGTCATCCCCTCCTCAGGTCTGGAAGCTTTATGGCGTCCATAATGGAGGCTGTTTTACCTCAGCGTAGCTGAAAGATGATGACATTATCAAAGCTTTATTTCCTATCAATCACAGCTATTTTCAGCCCTGTTCTCCTCTCCTCTTCTCTTTAAAACACTAATAAGGACTAATGTGGTGAATGTCAAACGACTGCTCCCGGATGTACTTAGCACGGGGAGGGCATACAAATCAATAAGTTCTAGATGTACAAAAGATGAACTCCTCTAAAAGGAGTGATATTGTCTGTCAGATTAAGGGCTGATCATCGTCCAAGAGAACATCAAGAGAGGCAGAGATAAAACAGGAACTATTTAAGTAGCAGTTCTCATAAACAAACTGCTCAATCTCTGGCTTTTTCTCTGTCATTTTAGTCATTTTAAATGTTATAATCCTTCGGTATTGATGTGCTATCCTCTCTGTATGTTTCAGTTTCACATGAAAGCAAGGTGGGAGTGGATTCTACACTCAAGAGCCTTAGGTGTGCCCGGCCAAATTCAAATTAATGTAATTTACCGAAAGAGTACGTTCAGTCATGGAATTTTGCTAAATGGTCTACTTCCAGAGAAAATATGTCAAACCAGCGTGCCTTCTTATTACCTTTTTCTTCCTTTAGCTTGAAAACAATTTCTCAGAGAGCAGTTTTGAGGCTCACCATGAAATTTCAAATGGCATCGGGCCTACCAAAATATCCAGAGTAGGAGTTTGCATGCACTGTCATTTGAATTATACTGAAAGGTACTTACACTCTGCAACAGATGTGGGGTGAACTACCCCAACCTGGTCAACTAACTTGGCACGTTCCCACACAAGATACCAAAGATTACATTTGTACCAGAACCTCTACTATGTAGCACCTGGCAAACACGGAGCTTCAGCCTAGAGTTAGAAATTGTCAAGCATCCAAAATATATCCCCAATGGTGCCAGGTGGGACTGTGGGATATAGAGTGCAGAGTTATTTTTGGAGTAGGCCTACTTGAACTGATTCAGGTTGGCTGTAATGCACTTTTTAAATGAGTGCTCTCCACTTTGGAACTGATGGATGGATGGCAAGATGGGAGCCTGTGCCAAATGGACACAGTCTCTGGTGGTTCAGAGAAAGGCGTCATTGTTGTTCATTCTAGCCTCCCACGGTGGTGGCTTCTCGGTCTATTCCATGGTTGCTGCTGGGCTATTCAGCTCTCTGGCTTCTGAGGTCTGACACACACATCTTAGCAGAGACCTAGGCTATGTCCCAAATGGCACCCTATTCCCTTTATAATGCACTACCTTTGACCAGAGCCCTATGGACCCTGGTCAAAAGTAGAGCACTATAAAGGGAGTAGGGTGCCATTTAGGACACAGGCCCAGAGGTGCTCCAAAATAGGGATTTCCTTGTGCTGCCACTCAGGGGCCTGCTCTTGTTTAGAGTTATATTGCGGTTTATTTAGTCTGCTATGCTACCCTTAATGAAGTGTGACAATCTGAATTTGGTTACTTTCCAAGATGACACATCTTTTGACAATAGTATATCATGGTATCACTATCCATAATAGTTTATAATGGTGGCATAACCATGTAGTGACTGCATTAATCACAGACACGTGTCTCAGTCTCTTTTCACCGTTCGTATACCACCTCAGTCCACGGAAGAACAAATGTATATAGGCTGCCTTGTGTCTTCATAAAACCTTTTTGTATTTAGGGTTACAGAAGTGACCAACATGTAAGGACAGTCCTCCAATTAGTATTCCACTACACAGATGTCTTTCTCATGACAAACTAGCCCCTGTATGCGAATCCACAAATCTAGCTGCCAACATGAAGCCTTATAACTGTCAGAGTTAGATATATCTGAGCAAATGAGAAAACAATCTCAGCAGACAAAGCTATCTTCTGATTAAAACGTATGGAATTTAACACACAAACATACACTCACACCCACACACATGCGCTTGTACATGATGGAGAACAACTCCCTGTTCACCCATAACTGCATGGCCACGCACGTGTCCATCTCAATCATCAAGTTTGCTGACGACAGAACAGTGACGACACAGCCTACAGGGAGGAGGTGCGAGCCCTGGCAGAGCGGTGCCAGGAACATAGGATCTCCCTCAACGTCAACAAAACGAAAGAGCTGATCGTGGGTTACAGAAGACAGCAGAGAGAGCACGTCCCCCACCACATTGACGGGGCCACAGTGGATAGGGTAAAAAGCCTCATGTTCCTCGGCATGCACATCACCGACAACCTAAAATAAACCTCGATCACACCGACAGCATCATTGTGTTTTGGTACACCAGAAGTACAGTACCAGTCAAAGGTTTGGACACACCTACTTATTCAAGGGTTTTTCTTTTTAATATTCTCTACATTGTAGAATAGTGAAGACATCAAAACTATGAAATAACACATATGGAATCATGTAGTACCCAAAAAAGTGTTAAACAATCATTTTATATTTTATATTCTTCAAAGTAGCCACCCTTTGCCTTGATGACAGCTTTGCACACTCTTGGCATTCTCTCAGCCAGCTTCATGAGGTAGTCACCTGGGATGCATTTCAATTAAATGGTGTGCCTTGTTAAAAGATTATTTGTGGAATTTCTTTCCTTCTTAATACGTTTGAGCCAATCAGCTGTGTTGTGAAAAGGTAGGAGTGGCATACAGAAGATAGCCCTATTAGGTAAAAGACCAAGTCTATATTATGGAAAGAACAACTCAAATAAGCAAAGAGAAACAACAGTCCATCATTCATTTAAGACATGAAGGTCAGTCAATGCGGAAAATGTCAAGAACTTTTAAAGTTTCTTCAAGTGCAGTCGCAAAAAACATCAAGCAATATGATGGACCACCACAGGAAAGGAAGACCCAGAGGTATCTCTGCTGCAGAGGATAAGTTCATTAGAGTTACCAGCCTCAGAAATTGCAGCCCGAATAAATGCAGACACATGAACATCAACTGTTCAGAGGAGACTGCGTGAATCAGGCCTTCATGGTTGAATTACTGTAAAGAAACCACTACTAAAGGACACCAATAAGAAGAAGAATCACGAGCAATGGACATTAGACCAGTGGAAATCTGTCCTTTGATGAGTTCAAATTTTAGATTTTTGGTTCCACCCGCCCTGTCTCTGTGAGACGCAGAGTAGTTGAACGGATGATCTCCGAATGTGTAGTTCCCACCGTGAAGCATGGAAGAGGAGGTGTGATTGTGTGGGGGACCATTTCTGGTAACACTGTCTGTGATTTATTTAGAATTCAAGGCACACTTAACCAGCATGACTACCACAGCATTCTGCAGCGATACGCCATCCCAACTGGTTTGCGCTCAGTGGGACTATCATTTCTTTTTCAACAGGACAATGACCCAACACACCTCCAGGCTGTGTAAGGCCTATTTGACCAAGAAGGTAAGTGATGAAGTGCTGCATCAGATGACCTGGCCTCCACAATCACCCGACCTCAACCCAAATGAGATGGTTTGGGATGAGTTGGACCGCAGAGTGAAGGAAAAGCAGCCATTAAAGTGCTCAGCATATGTTGGAACTCCTTCAAGACTGTTGGAAAGGAATCCATGGTGAAGCTGTTTGAATGTCAACAGTGTACAAAGCTGTCATCAAGGCAAATGGTGGCTACTTTGAAGTATCTAAATATTTGTATTTGTTTAACACTTTTTTGGTTACTAGATGATTCCATATGTGTTATTTCATAATTTTGATGTCTTCACTATTATTTTACAATGTAGAAAATAGTAAAAATAAAGAAAAACCCTTAAATGAGTAGGTGTGTCGAAACTTTTGACTGGTACTGCACATTGATTTCCAATGGAACGCTGTGTTTGCCTTGCAGCATTACATTGCAGAGGCATTTGCAGTGCGTTCTGTTTGGAAATCAATGTGCAGTACCAGTCAAAAGTTTCTACACACCTACTCATCAAGTTGTAAGCGTAGACTTGACAGAAAGTAGCAAAATGTGAATGTTGAACTTTTGTTGCACACATATCCGGTAAAAAAAATGATGTGGGATTACATAATAAAAAAAGTTTGACCTCAGAATTTCTTTTAATTTTTTATTCATTTATTTGCCGAGTAGCATAAATATTATTTATTCAATGATAGCTACACATTTATTGTGACAGCCTATAATACAATTTCCCTCCAAAATGCATAGTTTTTGAGGGAATTGCAAAAATAAATAGTCAAGATAGTGGACAGTAGGCTCTTTCAACAATGAGATCAACGTTGAGGAAGGTGGTCTTGATCACGCTGTTGGACCTGGACCAGCCTCGCCGAAAGTGCAGGTCTGTGTGGGTCTAGGGATGGTTGAAGTCCCGAAAGCATGGGTGTTCCACCATCTCATTCAAGAGCTTTGACTGTTTGAAGAGGAATTCTGAGGCTTCCTTCGTCTAGACCAAAGCTAGTTCGATCCTCTGCTCCAGATGGTTGGAGCCAGGATCGCCAGGATGGATACCAACTACTGGGAGTCCATCAGCCTAGTTGAACACCTGACAATTTGTCAGGTAAGGTAAATTCAAGTGAATTTCTAAAGCCTTTCATACTGTAATGGATTGATATTAGATATATTTTATGTTAAACCTAGCTAGCTAAAGGGCTCTCTAGTTAATAGTCCCTATGTGACATCAGATGTACTTTTACATAATGTTCAATAAGCCTATTACTATTCCCAAAGTTGGTTTAAAAATCATTTTTTAATGATTAAATATTACCAAATGAAAATACAGTTGAGGTGCCTTCTGCCCTGATGAAGGTAGGCTAGTCTTCTTCAGGACCCCTTGTTGTTCAAGACAGTTACTGTCATTCATTACATTCTTATTGGAATCATGTACACTCTTAGAAAAAAAGGTTCCAAAAGTGTCCTTCTGCTTTCCACATAGGGTAACCCTTTTTGGTTCCAGGTAGAGCTCTTTTGGGTTCCATGTAGAACCCTTTGGGGAAAAGGTTCTACGTGGAACCCAATAGGGTTCTTCAAAGTGTTTTCCTATGGGGACAGCCAGAGAACCCTTTTAGGTTCTAGATAGCACCTTTTCATCTAAGAGTGTAGAGTTGGCCTGGGCTACAGTTTATTGGTACAGTCATGAGCTGAAATGTACTGTTTCAAGGCATTGTTAATGATGGTTGATGAGTATTACAATACAATTTGTAGAGCATTATTAACAATAGTGAGGTAGCTATATGAGTAGATAGAATATGTGGGTGGAATTCAAGTAACACAAAATATTGATACTTATTTTAAATTATATTTCAGATTCCTGGCAACTGGGGACTCCTAGAGGACCATCGGATTCAGCTTCCGAGTTGGACGGTCTACTGTAGCAGGCATTGTCCCCTCTGTGGCGCAAGCCATTTGGTACTGATTGATCGGCGAATACATGTCTGACCCCAAGGAGGAAGAATGGAGGGCCTTCGCTGCTGAGTTCCTGGAGAGGTGGGTTTTTCCCAACTGTCTTGGCTCCATTGATGGGAAACATGTAGTTATTCAGGCTCCACCGTGCCTTCTGTGTCTTCGATGTTTGGTGGGACCCTCCGGGACTCTGCCTTCGTCCAGGCACTTCAGGATGGCATCCTGGAGATTCCACCACCTGCATCACTCCCTGGGGCTGAAGACCTGGGACCTGTTCCTCACGTCTTCGTCGGAGACGAGGCCTCAACTTTGAGGCCCATCCTCATGAGGCCCTACGCTGGACGCCAGCTGCCATTGCCAAGGCCTGTAAGGATCTTCAACACATGACTGTCCAGGACAAGGTAAGTTGTTGAATGTGCGTTTGCGAATCTGGCAGCCCAGTGGAGGATCTATTGGAGAGTGTTTGGTCTCAGCTCCTCAAATGTCGATGCCTGTATTGCTGTAAAAACTAATTTCACTGACATGGGAATAGATTAACTACATAGGCCTTAACTACATAGGCCTGAACTGAATATACTATTCATTTGCAATGGGGCTACGTTCAATAGGATATTTGACAGATAATATATGCATATGGAGTTATATTAAGTGACATTTGGGAGTAAAGACCACACCTTAACCCCTTCCCTCTCCCATTAACATCAGTATTATACACACCTGGCATGGTACATCAGGTGAGCAGGAGCTCTAATTAAGGTTGTACTACATATGACAACAATGGGGAAGGCTAATCTAGGGTCCATACAAATAGTACAGTTTTCCACCATCTCCACTGGTCTGACAACAAAATGAAGATGGGAAAAAAAACAAATAAGGAAGAGAATGGGTTTTTACTTTCATCTTGTCTTACATCTGCAAAGGTGTAGGGAGGAAATAAGGAGATTACGTTTAAATGAGACACTAATGAACAAATGAAACAACTGACTATGAAAACATTTGAATTTAGTAAGTATTCAAGTACATGGAATAACATGACAGGTATGTGTGTTATAAAAATGTAAAAGTACAGTTAAAAATCACCTGTAATCTGTAAGAGAACAACAAGAGCATGTATTTTCGGCTCAAATGCAGACAGATATAGGGACTACTCCTAAACCCATAGTAGGGGGACTTCAGACATATCCATAAAGAGAGAGGGCAGGGCACTGGAGATCTGAGGTGCAGAGAGGAGTGGAGGTGTGCATGCGTGTGTCTGAAAGAAATCAAATTGAATGTGTCGCAACAATACACGTAACTCAAAAGTCACCTTTAATCTTGTAAACGAACCTCAAGAACATCTGAATTCCGCTTTCAAGGAGTGGGACACTAACCCGGCAGCTACAAGAAATCCCGCTATGCCCTCCGACAAACCATCCAACAGGCAAAGCCTCAATACAGGACTAAGATCGAATCGTACTACACCGGCTCTGACGCTCGTTGGATGTGGCAGAGCCTGCAAACCATTACAGACTACAAAAGGAAGCACAGCCGAGAGCTACCGAGTGACACGAGCCTACCGGATGAGCTAAACTATTTATTTGCTCACTTCGAGGCAAATAACACTGAAACATGCATGAGAGCACCAGCTGTACCGGAAGACTGTGTGATCACGCTCTCCGCAGCTGATGTGAGTAAGACCTTTAGACAGGTCAACATTCACAAGGCCGCAGGGCCAGACGGATTACCAGGACGTGTACTGCGAGCATGCGCTGACCAACTAGCAAGTGTCTTCACTGACATTTTCAACCTCTCCGTGTCCGAGTCTGTAATACCAACATGTTTTAAGCAGACCACCATAGTGCCTGTGCCCAAGAACACTAAGGTAACCTGTCTAAATGACTACCGACCCATATCACTCACGTCTGTAGCCATGAAGTGCTTTGAAAGGCTGCTCATGGCTCATATCAACACCATCATCCCAGAAACCCTAGACCCACTCCAATTTGCATACCGCCCCAACAGATCCACAGATGATGCAGTCTCTATTGCACTCCACACTGCCCTTTCCCACCTGTACAGAAGGAACAATGAATGCTATTCATTGACTACAGCTCAGTGTTCAACACCATAGTGCCCTCAAAGCTCATCAATATGCTAAGGACCCTGGGACTAAACATCTCCCTCTGCAACTGGATCCTGGACTTCCTGATGGGCCACCCCCAGGTGGTAAGGGTAGGTAACATCACATCCGCTATGCTGATCCTCAACACAGGGGCCCCTCAGGGGTGCGTGCTCAGCCCCCTCCTGTACTCCCTGTTCACTCATGACTGCACGGCCAGGCACAACTCCAACACCATCATTAAATTTGCCGATGACACAACAGTGGTAGGCCTGATCCCCGACAACAGCCTATAGGGAGGAGGTCAGAGACCTGGCCGTGTGGTGCCAGGACAACAACCTCTCCCACAACGTGATCAAGACAAAGGAGATGATTGTGGACTACAGGAAAAAGAAGACTGAGCACGCCCCCATTCTCATCGACGGGGCTACAGTGGAGCAGGTTGAGAGCTTCAAGTTCCTTGGTGTCCACATCACCAACAAACTAACATGGTCCAAGCACACCATGACAGCCGTGAAGAGGGCAAGACAAAACCTATTCCCCCTCAGAAGACTGAAAAGATTCGACATGGGTCTTCATATCCTCAAAATGTTCTACAGCTGCACCATAGAGAGCATCCTGATTGGTTGCATCACTGCCTGGTATGGAAACTGCTCGGCTTCCGACCACAAGGCACTACAGAGGGTTGTGCGAATGGCCCAGTACATTATTGGGGCCAAGCTTCCTGACATCCAGGATCTCTATACCAGGCGGTGTCAGAGGAAGGCCCTAAAAATTGTCAAAGACTCCAGCCACCCTGTTCTCTCTGCTACCACACGGCAAGCGGTACCGGATTGCCAAGTCTAGGTCAAAAACGCTTCTAAACAGCTTCTACCCCCAAGCCATAAGACTCCTGAACATCTAATCAAATGGCTACCCAAACTATTCACATTGCCCCCCCCCCTCCCCTCTCCACACCACTGCCACTCTCTGTTGTCATCTATGCATAGTCACTTTAATTAACTCTACCTACATGTACATACTACCTCAACTAACCAGTGCCCCCGCACATTGACTGTACTGGCAGCCCCCTGTATATATTGTTATTTTTTACCGCTCCTCTTTAATTACTTGTTACTTTTATCGCTTCTTATCCATATGTTTTGAAACTGCACTATCGGTCAGTGGCTCATAAGTAAGCATTTCACTGTAAGGTCTACACCTGTTGAATTCGGCGCATGTGACTAATAACATTTGATTTGATTTGAATTCAATGAATTTTATATTAAAAAAGCCTACTAAAAAGGACATAGTAAGCAGAATAAGGACAGTTGGAAAATCTGAAATGAGGACAGTTGGAAAATCTCAATAGCATTTTCTTGATTCCTCACGTCCTCTCTCCTCACCTCCGGCTCAAAACCCATTGGAGGAGAAGGTCAGAGTGAAGGAATCATGACCTTCCCTCTCTCTGACCTCCTCCAATGGGCTTTGAGAAGGAGGTGAGGAGTAAAGGAAATACAGTTTACATTCTCCCATGGGGAAAGAGAGTAATACAGACAGTCAACCCACCCCCTCACCAGTCTGCCTGCCTTCTCACCTCTATCTGCCTCTGCTCCATCCCTATGGTTATCCACCACCATTCATCTCAACGGCCTCCTCAGGCAGAGGGAGATAAAAGGGCGGGGCACTGGAAATGTGAGGTGCCTCGAAGAGAAGAGCAGTGTGTGTGTGTGTGTATGTGTGTGTCTCTGTCTCTGAAAAAAATTAAAGAATGTGTAGCGATAACACAGCTAAACAAATGGCCCCTGCACGTCATTGGCCATGTTAACTACAGTGCATTCGGAAGGTATTCAGACCCCTTGACTTTTTCTACATTTGTTACGTTCCAGCCTTATTCTAAAATGGATTAAATTGTTTTTTTCCCCTTATCAATCTACACACAGTACCTCATAATGACAAAGCACATTTTTTGGGGGGACATTTTTGCAAATGTATTACAAATAAAAAACTGATATCTCATTACCATAAGTATTCAGACCCTTTACTCAGTACTTTGTTGAAGCAGCTTTGGCAGCGATTACAGCCTCGAGTCTTCTTGGGTATGATGCTACAAGCTTGGCACACCTGTATTTGGGGAGTTTCTCGCATTCTTCTCTGCAGTTCCTCTCAAGCTCTGTCAGGTTGGATGGGGAGTGTCGCTGTACAGCTATTTTCAGGTCTCTCCAGACAGGTTAGATCGGATTCAAGTCCGGGCTTTGGCTGGACCACTCAAGGACATTCAGAGACTTGTCCCGAAGCCATTCCTGCGATGTCTTAGTTGTGTGCTTAGGGTCATGGTCCTGTTGGAAGGTGAACCTTCACCCCAGTCCGAGATCCTGAGCACTCTGGAGCAGGTTTTCATCAAGGATCTCTCTGTACTTTGTTCAGTTCATCTTTCCCTCAATCCTGACTAGTCTCCCAGTCCCTACCACTGAAAAACATCCCCACAGCATGATGCTGCCACCCCCATGTTTCACCGTAGGGATGGTGACATGTTTCCTCCAGACATGATGCTTGGCATTCAGGCCAATCTTGATTTCATCAGACCAGAGAATCTTGTTTCTCATGATCTGAGAGTCCTTTAGGTGCCTTTTGGCAAACTCCAAGCGGGCTGTCATGTGCCTTTTACTGAGGAGTGGATTCCGTCTGGCCACTCTACCATAAAGGCCTGATTGGTTGAGTGCTGCAGAGATGGTTGTCCTTCTCGAAGCTTCGCCCATCTCCACAGATCTTTGTCAGAGTGACTATCGGGTTCTTGGTCACCTCCCTGACCAAGGCCCTTCTCCTCCGATTGCTCAGTTTGGCTGGACGACCAGCTCTACGAAGAGTCTTGGTTGTTCCAAACTTCTTCTATTTAAGAATGATGGAGGCCACTGTGTTCTTGGACTCCAATCAAGTTGTAGAAACATCTCAAGGATGATCAATGGAAACAGGATGCACCTGAGCTCAATTTAGATTTGCATAGCAAAGGTCTGAATATATATTTTTTATACATTTGCTGAAAAATATAAACCTGTTTTCCTTTGTCATTGTTGGGTATTGTGTGTCGATTGATGAGGGAAAAAAATATTCAATACATTTTAGAATAAGGCTGTAACGTAACAAAATGTGGAAAAAGTCAAGGGGTCTGAATACTTTACAAATGTGCTGTAAATCCTGCTTGTATAGTGTAGATAGTTAAATATTAGAACAATGTGGTAACGTTGGGAATTCTTCCTGTGTACTCATGGAATTTGTATTTCAGATCAAAAGATGAATATGACAGGCAAATATTTAGACAGCAAACTGTTGTTTCAGGGTATTTTCTAACCCAGAAACTACAGCTATACATTTGCCTCATATTAATCTTGCGATCTGAAATACCAATTAGCCTACATGAGTATACTGTAAAAATGCCCTACTTTACTTCACTGTAGCAATACATATGACGCTACCTGTGTTGTGGATAAAAAACGTACCAGTGAACTCGTGGTCACACTTCTGGATGACGTGGATGTCATAGAGGGTCTCGCTGCAGCGGTGGTCGCACAAGTGGATGACGTAGGGGGTCTGGCTGTAAAATTGCCACTAGTTGCCCTAGGCACAATAAATGGATCCCGAAAATAAATAATGTGGCAGAAGTGCCAAGGCCGCTGGCCTGAAGCTGCTGACCCAGACCTCTTCTTCTTTTTCTCTGCCCTTATCTCTGTCTGTCACCTGTCCCTGAGTCCTCTCCACTTCCTGCTACAGTCTTCTTCTACATAGACATGAACATGATTAGCCAAACAATCACCTAACATTAGCTAGGTTAGCTAACTAGTTTAGCTAGCTAGCTAGCCACATCTAGAACAAGCTCACTACAAAACTGACCTCGCAATCATACTATCGTGGACACTTGTCTCCAAGCAGCATTTTTTGCTTTTATGTCCCTGTAGCTGTCCTCAATGGTTTTGAGGATACTGCGAAAATGATTCTCTCCTCCATGTGTCCAACAACCGCATGCGACCCTCTGCAACACGTGTGTAGATACCTGCGTTCAGCATAGTTGCACATTGTGCAAAATGTTAGTCAACATTGATACAATGGCGCTGTCGGTGTGATCAAGGCGTTGCTGTGCATCTGCAGTCTAAGTCACCTTTAGGGTGGTTATTTTAAAGTAATGGAATAAAAAAATACGCCCAGAGCCTAAAAGGTCTGAAAGGAGCATCGCTGTACACTACAGATAGCCCATTTTCACCTTCATTGGCAGTTTGCTTCCTTGTTTGTGCACAGTGCATGAAGACCGGGGTATTTGCAGTAATTTCTCTTGGCAGGTTTCCCACACTGACAGGTCTGCTGCGAGACTCTCCTGGGAATCTCATGAATATATTTAAGGATATTAAACCAGTTTTAAAGATGCTGCTTTGCATGCATGCATTCTAATCATTACAATGTAAATTGGACCGGTGGGACTGTAAATAAGGAGCGAGTGAGAAAAATGTGGATGACATTTTTTTTCTTTGGATACTCGTTGCTTCTGTACTAGACTGAATATGTGGTTCTTTAACATACAGTACATGTACTTTGTTGAGGCATATGGAAAAAGGTTCTTCAAAAATTGGATGCAGAAATTAGTTCAAACTCCATTAGAGGGTCAGATAAGAAACTCAAGGTGAGATTAAGGCTGTTACGGTAAACGTATTACCGCCACACTGGCAGTCACGAGTCATGGACGCAGTCAAATTCCACGTGACATTTTAGTCACAGTAATTAGGCTTCTCCTCTGATGCTGCTGATGGTCATTAGTAGCCTACCAAACTTCTAACTGCCTGTTACTCAGCACTCTATTGTCACTCTAATCACTCTGACATCACATCTAAAAATCTAAAATCAAATCAAACACTTCATGAGAGCCCATGAGCTCATGTTGCTCAATATTTCTATAGGCAATGCAATTGCGTGAGAAACAAGAGTTTTGATGTCCTCTATTAAAAAAAGGAGGATCCCGTCAGCTTTATATAGGTAAGGCCTACTATATTTCTCTCAACTTTCCTAATATTAAGCACATTGCTTAGATTTACAACAGGAGTATAGCCTACCTGGCTGGCATGAAAATTAACCATGGGAAAGCATCTTCCATCTGCAATTGAAGTGCAAAGATGACATGTATTTTTTCCCCTGCCCCTGTTCTGAGACAGGTGCATGATAATGGTCCATTCTAAATAAAAACGAATTTCACACATGTATTATTTAGTATATGTAAAGACAAGAATAGTGTGATGGGTGACAATATTAGCCTATCACTTGTGCATGCTACATTATCAGTTGTGAATGACACATTATCACTTGTGAATTATATATTATCCCTTGTGAATGACACATTATCACTTGTGAATGATACATTATTACTTCTGGGTGATATATTATCACTTGTCAATGATACATTATCATTTGTGAATTATATATTATCACTTGTGAATTTTACATTATCACTTGCGAGTTATGCATTATCACTTGTGAGGGATTTATTATCACTTGTGAATGAGACATTATAACATGTGAATGATACATGTTCACTTGTGAATGATATATTTTCACGTGTGAATGATACATTATCACTTGTGAATGATACATTATCACTTTTGAATGATACATTATCACTTTTGAATGATGCATGATACATTATCACATGTGAATGATATATTATAATGTGTGAATGATACATTATTACTTGTGAGTGATATATTATCACTTGTCAATGATACATTATCATTTGTGAATGATATATTATCACTTATGAATTTTACATTATCACAAGTGAATTATACATTATCACTTGGGAATGATATATTATCACTTGTGAATGGTGCGCAGTGTGTGTGCAGTAAGGCAAGATTCCCATGCTTTTTTTTAGCGACTTTTTAAAATCATAGTCCCATACCTCATGTTGCCTAGCCCATAGGCCTATGTTTTGATTAGGGTTGTATTACAACTAAAGTGGCCAAATAGCTTCTTAAAACGAAGTACATTAATCTGCTTTACAACCAGTGTAGTGTCCTGGCATACATAGGCGGCATGTGAGTTTGAACTTTGCGGAAGATAATTTTCACCATAAAAATGCATGTTTATAATAAAACATTATATGAGAGTGGTCTTTGCCCGCTAATTGAATGTATTTTGGAACATTCACACTTACAGTTGAAGTCGGAAGTTTACATACACCTTAGCCAAATACATTTAAACTCAGTTTTTCACAATTCCTGACTTTTAATCCTAGTAAACATTCCCTGTCTTAGGTCAGTTAGGATCACCACTTTATTTTAAGAATGTGAAATGTCAGAATAATAGTAGAGAGAATGATTCATTTCAGCATTTATTTCTTTCATCACATTCTCAGTGGGTCAGAAGTTTACAAACACTCAATTATTATTTGGTAGCATTGCCTTTAAATCGTTTAACTTGGGTCAAACTTTTTGGGTAGCCTTCCACAAGCTTCCCACAATAAGTTTGGTAAATTTTGGCCCATTCCTCCTGACAGAGCTGGTGTAACTGAGTCAGGTTTGTAGGCCTCCTTGCTCGCACACGCTTTTTCAGTTCTGCCCACAACTTTTCTATAGGATTGAGGTCAGGGCTTTGTGATGGCCACTCCAATACCTTGACTTTGTTGTCCTTAAGCCATTTTGCCACAACTTTGGAAGAACTCTTGGGGTCATTGTCGATTTGGAAGACCCATTTGCGACCAAGCTTTAACTTCCTGACTGATGTCTTGAGATGTTGCCTCAATATATCCACATAATTTTCCTTCCTCATGACGCCATCTATTTTGTGAAGTGCACCAGTCCCTCCTGCAGCAAAGCACCCCCACAACATGATGCTGCCACCCCTGTGCTTCACAGTTGGGATGGTGTTCTTTGGCTTGCAAGCCTCCCCCTTTTTCCTCAAAACATAACAATGGTCATTATGGCCAAAAGGTTCTATTTTTGTTTCATCAGACCAGAGGACGTGTCTCCAAAAAGTACAATCTTTGTCCCCATGTGCTGTTGCAAACCGTAGTCTGAATGTTTTATGGCAGTTTTGGAGCAGTGGCTTCTTCCTTGCTGAGCGGCCTTTCAGGTTATGTCGATATAGGACTCCTTTTACTGTGGATATAGATACTTTTGTACCTGTTTCCGCCAGCATCTTCACAAGGTCCTTTGCTGTTGTTCTGGGATTGATTTGCACTTTTCGCACCAAAGTACGTTCATCTCTAGGAGACAGAACACGTCTCCTTCCTGAGTGGTATGACGGCTGCGTGGTCCCATGGTGCTTATACTCGCGTACTGTTGTTTGTACAGATGAACGTGGTACCTTCAGGCATTTGGAAATTGCTCCCAAGGATGAACCAGACTTGGAGGTCTATAATCTGTTTTCTGAGGTCCAGGCTGTTTTCTTTTGATTTTCCCATGATGTCAAGCAAAGAGGCACTGAGTTTGAAGGTAGACCTTGAAATACATCCACAGGTACACCTCCAATTGACTCAAATGATGTCAATTAGCCTGTCAGAAACTTCTAAAGCCATGACATAATTTTCTGGAATTTTCCAAGCTGGTTAAAGGCACAGTCAACTTAGTGTATGTACACTTCTGACCCACTGGAATTGTGATACAATGAATTATAAGTGAAATAATCTGTCTGTAAACAATTGTTGCAAAAATTACTTGTGTCTCAAAGTAGATGTCCTAACCGACTTGCCAAAACTATAGTTTGTTCACAAGAAATTTGTGGAGTGGTTGAAAAACGAGTTTTCATGACTCCAACCTAAGTGTATGTAAACTTCCGACTTCAACTGTATAGCCTACTGCCATGTGTGCATTGCTGTACTTATAATGTGAAGAAATAGCCTAATAGTTTATACAAATTTTAAGCTATCTCTTGCATCAGCCTCATTGCTTTTAAAATTATTTTTGATATGAGTGTTTGTGTAGGGCTCTATCACATCCCACAACTGTCCCAAACTATGTTTGGGATATTTGTTTCTCGCACAGAAGGACAAGTTGACCAATAGAATAGGAGCTGAGATAGATGCCTGTGAGAAGATCCAGATCATGTGATGGGCATTTGCTAATAAGAATTGAGATATCTGAGAGAGCCATGTGAGGAAAGGCGCTTCGGAACACTTAGCCAGGAGAAGGGAATTATAGGGCACAACGGCCACTGGCCGCAAAAGTCATGTTTTTTTAGGGGGCATTACAGCCACACTAGGGGGATGCCGCAGGGAAATTCGAGGCATTATCAAGTGCATGTCGAATTGTGAATGAGAGACTAATGAAGTGTGTGCAGCCTGTGCAAGAAACAAAGCAGAGCTCATGCCTTTCATGCAACTTTTTTCAAATGATCATTAGTCACATCATGCAGCCTTAGAATGTATTAAAAATCAAAACATGTAGCCCAACATTTGTAACACAGCTAAAGTTGCATAAATAACTCTAAATTAAGCATACAGTGGTTCGTCCTTCAAAAAATCGCAGCATACTGGTGCTGCAGAATTCTATGGCACGTTAAGTATCAGCCACTGTTACCGTTAGTGCTAGTTAGTGCTAGTTTGACCACCAGAGGGCATCTTTGAGAAGCATTTGATAGCCTTCAATAGTGGCTGTACTAGGGAATTTAAAACCTTTTTTGTAAGAACATAGAATATGGGACTGATTTTAAGAAATGTTGCTTTGTAACGCCCTGGCCATAGAGAGGGGTTTTTTGTTCTTTATTTTGGTTAGGCCAGGGTGTTACATTGGGTGGGCGTTCTATGTTCTTTTTCTAGGTTTTTTGTATTTCTTTGTTTTGGGCCGTGTGTGACTCCCAGTCAGGCACAGCTGAAGTTCGTTGTTGTTGATTGGGAGTCACACATAAGGAGCAGGTTTTTCCTTTGGGTATTGTGGGGGATTGTTTTCTGTCTCGTTCGTTTTGACCAGACAAGACTGTTCGCTTTCGTTGCTGTTTGATGTTTTGTTATTAGTGGTTCATTTAATTAAATATTTATAATGAATCCACAACCTCCGCTGCATCTTGGTTTTCTTGCGACGACAGCCGTTACATGCTTAATTAATTTGCTCAATATTATGGTGTTTCTATTCCAAGAAAAACAAAAAACCCTTAGGGTTTCTGTTAGGATGGAACGGAAAATATGGTGTGGTACAACATGACGGTCGGGAGTAGGCTACAGTACTAAGAGCATGACATGTCCACACCCTAATTGTATAATTGTAGTCTAACCAATACCCAAACGGAGATTTAGTGAAAATAGAAATCTTGTTGATTTATCAAGACCAGTCCCCATGCTTGTCTCAGGGCAGTGCGAAATGATGGTAAAATAGTTGACCACAGGCTATTGCTTCAAATCCTATTGCTTCTAACTTCAATATGCTCTTTAAATAAATAAGACCTACACCACTTTTAACAGCACATTACTCAACACTAGTGAGACTCAAGTTGCCTACGGTAGGCCTACAGCATATGGCATGACCGCCAATAATTACATATGGGTCTCCCGGCTGACCGGGCCGGCACGGGTATCAAACCTGCATCTGTAGCAACCTGCGTCTGTAGCAACGCATTTTGCACTGCGCCAGTCGGGAGGCCCCATCCACAAAGTATCAAAATACAGAGAGGTGTTGGTAAAAGTATATTGTCCTGCTAACAGCCCATAATGGGCTATTATAATGCTGTACATGGTGTCCAGGTCAGGATAACCAAAACGTTTCTTTATTAAAGACTATCAGAAAGAATGTTGGTACTTATTTATTTTGATCCAAAGCCGTGAATGAGTGAGTCACTCAGCTTTATGTAGGTGGCGGGGCTATATGAGTCTGCCATCAACTTGATAATATTTGTTTTCAAAAAAACGAAAGTGAGCGATTGTAATCAGAATAAAGGCCAAAATAATAGTATTTTCCAGTAAGCAACAATTTTTGTACCTTTATTAGCCTACTTTGTTCAAATATTTCTGTCATTCAGTGATATTTATTCCGATAGTAATTCGTTATGGATCCATAAGAAAATAAACATCTGCATTTAGATTTGTATCATTATTTTATTAACAAAAAGAGAAAGACGCTGATGAAGAAATACAGTACTGTACAGTACATGCTTTATCCAACATTTTGCGGTTGCACGAGGTCGCCCACACGTAGCTTTATGTAGGTGCCGAGGCTGTATGACTGTGCCATCAACTTGATTATTTAGCAAACATCACTTGCTTATATTCAGTCAACACATATATCTTAAGAATATCATGGACTATAGTTGAACATTTTCGTTTCTCCATGCTTGTCTCAGAGCAGCGCAAAACAGTGCTGAAATAGTCATCCACAGCGGATAGGCTATATATATATATATATATACAGTGGGGGGAAAAAGTATTTAGTCAGCCACCAATTGTGCAAGTTCTCCCACTTAAAAAGATGAGAGAGGCCTGTAATTTTCATCATAGGAACATGTCAGCTATGACAGACAAAATGAGAAAAAAAATCCAGAAAATCACATTGTAGGATTTTTTATGAATTTATTTGCAAATTATGGTGGAAAATAAGTATTTGGTCACCTACAAACAAGCAAGATTTCTGGCTCTCACAGACCTGTAACTTCTTCTTTAAGAGGCTCCTCTGTCCTCCACTCGTTGCCTGTATTAATGGCACCTGTTTGAACTTGTTATCAGTATAAAAGACACCTGTCCACAACCTCAAACAGTCACACTCCAAACTCCACTATGGCCAAGACCAAAGAGCTGTCAAAGGACACCAGAAACAAAATTGTAGACCTGCACCAGGCTGGGAAGACTGAATCTCCAATAGGTAAGCAGCTTGGTTTGACGAAATCAACTGTGGAAGCAATTATTAGGAAATGGAAGACATACAAGACCACTGATAATCTCCCTCGATCTGGGGCTCCACTCAAGATCTCACCCCGTGGGGTCAAAATTATCACAAGAACGGTGAGCAAAAATCCCAGAACCACACGGGGGGACCTAGTGAATGACCTGCAGAGAGCTGGGACCAAAGTAAAAAAGCCTACCATCAGTAACACACTACGCCGCCAGGGACTCAAATCCTGCAGTGCCAGACGTGTCCCCCTGCTTAAGCCAGTACATGTCCAGGCCCATCTGAAGTTTGCTAGAGAGCATTTGGATGATCCAGAAGAGGATTGGGAGAATGTCATATGGTCAGATGAAACCAAAATATAACTTTTTGGTAAAAACTCAACTCGTCGTGTTTGGAGGACAAAGAATGCTAAGTTGCATCCAAAGAACACCATACCTACTGTGAAGCATGGGGGTGGAAACATCATGCTTTGTGGCTGTTTTTCTGCAAAGGGACCAGGACGACTGATACGTGTAAAGGAAAGAATGAATGGGGCCATGTTTCGTGAGATTTTGAGTGAAAACCTCCTTCCATCAGCAAGGGCATTGAAGATGAAACATGGCTGGGTCTTTCAGCATGACAATGATCCCAAACACACCGCCCGGGCAACAAAGGAGTGGCTTCGTAAGAAGCATTTCAAGGTCCTGGAGTGGCCTAGCCAGTCTCCAGATCTCAACCCCATAGAAAATCTTTGGAGGGAGTTGAAAGTCAGTGTTGCCCAGCGACAGCCCCAAAACATCACTGCTCTAGAGGAGATCTGCATGGCGGAATGGGCCAAAATACCAGCAACAGTGTGTGAAAACCTTGTGAAGACTTACAGAAAACGTTTGACCTGTGTCATTGCCAACAAAGGGTATATAACAAAGTATTGAGATATACTTTTGTTATTGACCAAATACTTATTTTCCACCATAATTTGCAAATAAATTCATTAAAAATCCTACAATGTGATTTTCTGGATTTCTTTTCTCATTTTGTCTGTCATCGTTGAAGTGTACCTATGATGAAAATTACAGGCCTCTCTCATCTTTTTAAGTGGGAGAACTTGCACAATTGGTGGCTGACTAAATACTTTTTCCCCACTGTATATATATAATGATAATTTGGAGATTATTTTGTTTTCGAAAAAACAAAAGTCAGCGATTTGTAATCTGAATAAAGGCCAAAATAATATTTAAAAAGGGCAAAATATTTATTTATGTTTTTAGAGGGAGAGAAAGACATCCCGGTCAGCCAAAACCTCTCCTAACCCGGATGACGCTGGGCCAATTGTGCGCCGCCCTATGCAACTCCCAATCACGGTCGGATGTGATACAGCCTGGATTCAAACCAGGGACTGTAGTGATGCCTGTTGCACTGAGATGCAGTGCCTTAGACCACTGCACCACTTGGGAGCCATGACCAACATGACCAATATATATTGTCCTGCTAATAGCCCATCCTAGAAACAATGTTTGCAGAATTCAGAACCTGCCACGCTTGTGAAAACAGGATTAATAATAATAGCAATAATACTTTCTCACTTCCGCATGGTAAAGGTTCCAATTGATAAAGTATTTTTTTATCAATTATTATATTTGTGTTTAACCACAATATTTGTTGTATTATTTGTTCTGTCTTTTCTGGTGGATTAAACTGAAATTGCAACCAATCACGGCTGGTTGTGATACAGCCTACCTAACTAAGAAATACATTTGAAGATAGAATTCTCCCCCTACCCTCCTTCTAGGCAAGTCTATTGTTCTGCTAATAGCCACAATGGCGCTATTGTAAGGGAGTGCGTAACTGGCGGCAGGGAAGTCAGGCGCAGGAGAGCAAAACTAGGTAATCAACGGAGCAGTTTTATTATAAACACCACCGGTAACCAGAACAACAAACAAATGAGTGCAATACCCGTCGCGCAACAGAGACAACGTGCACATGCACTTACAATAAACAATTCCGCACAAAGACATGGGGGAACAGAGGGTTAAATACACAGCATGTAATGAGGGAAATTGAGAGCAGGTGTGTGAGAAGACAAGACAAAACAAATGGAAAATGAAAAGTGGATCGATGATGGCTAGAGGACCGGCGATGCCGAGCACCGAGCGCTGCCCAAACAAGGAGAGGAACCGACTTCGGCGGAAGTCGTGACAGTACCCCCCCCCCCCGACGCACGGCTCCAGCAGCGCGCCAACACTGGCCTTGGGGACGACCCAGAGGGCGAGGCACAGGGCGATCCAGACGGAGACGGTGGAACTCCTGTAGCATTGAAGGGTCCAACATATCCACGACCGGAACCCAGCACCTCTCCTCCGGACCGTACCCCTCCCACTCCTCGAGGTACTGAAGGCCCCTCGCCCAACGCCTCGAATCCAGTATAGAGCGAACGGAGTATGCTGGGGCCCCCTTGATGTTCAGAGGCGGCGGAGGAACCTCCCGCACCTCAGACTCCTGGAGCGGGCCAGCCACCACCAGCCTGAGGACAGACACATGGAACGAGGGGTTAATACGGTAATCGGGGGGAAGCTGTAACCTGTAACAAACCTCGTTCACTCTCCTCAGGACTTTAAATGGCCCCACAAACCGCGGGCCCAGCTTCCGGCAGGGCAGGCGGAGGGGCAGGTTTCGGGTCAAGAGCCAGACCCAGTCCCCCGGTGCGAACACCGGGGCCTCACTGCGGTGATGGTCTGCTCTGTTCTTCTGGCAAAGCACAGCCTGCTGAAGGTGAACACGGGAAGCTTCCCATGTCTCCTCCGTGTGCCTAAACCAGTCGTCCACCGCAGGAGCCTCGGTCTGACTCTGATGCCAAAGCGCCAGAACCGGCTGGTACCTCAGTACGCACTGGAAGGGGGAGAGGTTAGTGGAGGAGTGGCGGAGTGAGTTCTGTGCCATCTCGGCCCAGGGCACGAACGCCTCCCACTCCCCCGGCCCATCCTGGCAATAAGACCGCAGAAACCTGCCTACATCCTGGTTTACTCTCTCCACCTGCCCATTACTCTCGGGGTGAAACTCCCAGACGTTCCATGAACGCCTTCCATACCCTCGACGTGAACTGGGGACCTTGATCAGACACTATATCCTCAGGCACCCCGTAGTGCCGGAAGACGTGCGTAAACAAGGCCTCCGCAGTCTGTAGGGCCATAGGGAGACCGGGCAGAGGGAGGAGACGGCAGGACTTAGAGAACCGATCCACAACGACCAGGATCGTGGTGTTACTCTGTGAGGGGGGAGATCAGTAAGGAAATCCACCGACAGGTGCGACCACGGCCGTTGTGGAACGGGTAAGGGGTGTAGCTTCCCTCTGGGCAGGTGCCTAGGAGCCTTACACTGGGCGCACACCGAGCAGGAGGAAACATAAACCCTCACGTCCTTAGCCAAGGTAGGCCACCAGTACTTCCGCTCAAACAGCGCACTGTCCGACCAATCCCAGGATGACCAGAGGAGGGTGACGTGTGGGCCCAATACATCAACCGGTCACGGACAGCAGACGGGACGTTCAGACGCCCAGCGGGACACTGGATGGGAGCAGGCTCTGCACACAATGCCTGCTCAACGTCCGCGTCCAGCTCCCACACCACCGGCATTATGGAAGTATGATCCTTGGGCCGCTCCTCTGTGTCATACAGCCGGGACAGTGCGTCTGCCTTCATGTTCTGGGAGCCTGGTCTGTAGGACAGGGTGAAAACAAAACGGGTGAAAAACATGGCCCACCTTGCCTGACGAGGGTTCAGTCTCCTTGCTGCCCGGATGTACTCCAGATTGCGGTGGTGCGGTGGTGAGAAAAGGGTGTTTAACCCCCTGAAGCCAATGTTTCCACGCCTTCAAGGCCTTGACGACAGCCAACAGCTCCTGGTTCCGCACGTCATAGTTTCGCTCCACCGGGATGAGCTTCTTCTTTGAGAAGGCACAGGGGCGGACCTTTGGTGGCGTACCCGAGCGCTGAGAGAGCACAGCTCCTATCCCAGCCTCGGACGCGTCCACCTCCACTATGAACGCCAAAGAGGGATCCGGGTGGGCCAGCACGGGAGCCAAGGTAAACAGAGCCCTCAGGTGACCAAAAGCCCTGTCGCCTCAGTCGACCACTGCAAACGTACCAGGCCCCCTTCAGCAGTGAGGTAATGGGAGCAGCCACCTGATCAAAACCCCGGATAAACCTCTGGTAGTAGTTGGCAAACCCTAAGAACCGCTGCACCTCCTTTACCGTGGTGTGAGTCGGCCAATTACGCACGGCTGAAATGCGGTCACTCTCCATCTCCACCCCTGAGGTGGAAATGCGGTACCCTAGGAAGGAGACGGACTGCTGGAAGAACAGGCATTTCTCAGCCTTGACGTACAGGTCATGCTCCAACAGGCGACCAAGCACCCTGCGCACCAGGGACACATGCTCGGCGCGTGTAGCGGAGTATATCAGAATCTCATCAATATACACCACTACACCCTGCCCGTGCAGGTCCCTGAAAATCTCATCTACAAAGGCTTGGAAGACTGATGGCGCATTCATCAACCCGTACGGCATGACGAGGTACTCATAGTGCCCTGAGGTGGTACTGAGAGCCATCTTCCACTCGTCTCCATCCCGGATATGCACCAGGTTGTAAGCACTCCTGAGATCTAGTTTGGTGAAGAAGCGCGCCCCGTGCATTGACTCAATCGCTGTGGCTATGAGCGGTAGCGGGTAACTATACCTCACAGTGATCTGGTTCAGGCCTCGATAGTCAATACACGGCCTCAGACCTCCCTCCTTCTTCTTCACAAAAAAGAAACTCGAGGAGGTGGGGGAAGTGGAGGACCGAATGTACCCCTGACGCAGGGATTCGGAGACATGTCTCCGCCTGTGAGAGGGGATACACATGACTCCAGGGAAGTGCAGCGTCTACCAGGAGATTTATCGCACAATCGCCCCGTCGATGGGGTGGTAATTGAGTTGCCTTCTTTTTGGAGAAGGCGAAAGCCAAATCGGCATATTCAGGGGCAATGGGCACGGTGGAGACCTGGTCTGGACTTTCCACCGTAGTAGCACCAACGGAAACCCCTAAACACCTCCCCGAGCACTCTTGCGACAACCCCGTGAGAGCCCTCTGTTGCCAAGAAACAGTGGGGTCATGACAAGCTAACCAGGGTAGGCCTAGCACCACAGGAAACGCAGGAGAGTCAATAAGGAAGAGACTAATTCTCTCCTTGTGACCCCCCTGTGTCACAATGCCCAGAGGAGCAGTGGCCTCCCTAATCAACCCTGACCCTAATGGTCGACTATCTAAGGAATGAACGGGGAAGGGCACAGCCACGGGAACAATGGGGATCCCTAAACTATGATCTATCCTAGCCGTGCCTGAATCGACGAGCACCATATGCTGGGAATGCGGGAAAATATCTCTCCGGGAAGAAGAAGGGTGGGGGGGTATGTTTCATGATTAACTACTCATGATGTGATAACATATAGGAACTGAAGTCCTTTTGTTCACCCGACCTAGAATACTTCACAATCAAATGCCGACCGTATTACCTCCCAAGAGAATTCTCTTCGGTTATAGTCAGAGCCGTGTATATCCCCCCTCAAGCCGATACCACGACGGCCGTCAAAGAACTTCACTGGACTTTATGTAAACTGGAAACCACATATCCTGAGGCTGCATTTATTGTAACATACAAACATACATACAAAAACATATGTGCAACAGAGGGCTCTGGGTGAGAATGGTGCCGGCTCACCTGGGGTGACGCCAGAGTGCCCTGCCTGCTGCCTCGATCGCCGGAGGAACCAACCCGGCACCGACCGGCAGTGTGACCTCTGCGGCCACAGATGGTGTACGAGCTGGAACCTCCTCCGGTCTCCCTGCGCACCGCACCTCCCAGCTCCATGGGTATCGGAGAGGTGGTGCGGGGGGATGGACTAAATACACAACATGTACTGAGGGAAATTGAGACCAAATGTGTGAGAAGACAAGACAAAACAAATGGAAAATGAAAAGTGGATCGATGATGGCTAGAAGACCGGCGACGTCGACCGCCGAGCGCCGCCCAAACAAGGAGAGGAACCGACTTCGGCGGAAGTCGTGACGGCTATACAACGTGACCGTGTGTGCTTGAAAGAGTATTTTCCAGTAAGCAACAATTTGTTTACCTTCATTAGACAACTTTGTTCCAATATTTCTGTAATTCAGTTATATTTATTCCCATAGTATTTCATTATGGATCCATAACTAAATAAACATCTGCATTTTGAAAGAGTATTTTTATCATTATTTTATTAAGGAAAACATAAAGATGCTGATGATGAAATACAGTACTGTACAGCTTTATCCGACATTTTGCGGTTGCATGAGGTCGCCCACACGCACTTTAAACATTTGGATAATAAAGCATTTAAAGTATTTTGAGGATAGAAGCCGCCTGCATTTGTTGATTAGGCTACTGTGCAGTCTGACAAGTAAACATAGCCTACAGTACATATTGTAGTAAACATGCCAATAACGCCTGGCTCTGGACATCAGCTGCATCAGCTGTCGCCCGTATTTCCAGCGAGACTATTCAAGCCATCCACTCACTGATGAGTGAAGATGATGAGCGATCGGCAAAGGCCATCTGTAATCTGCTGGCTCCATGGCACATCAACATCGCTCTAATCACAGTCAGAAGACAGTTGAAGAAACTAGCGTGGACTTATGGAAAGGCTCGGAAAGACATGATTTATATTTATATATATATATATATATATATATATATATATATATATATATATATATATATATATATATATATATATATATATAAATCATTATTTAGATTTTTTTCAGTTTTTAGATCGGCTATTTACAAAGCAAAGGGTACATAAAATATTGTAGCCTTCACCTACACTGACTGCTATAGTGTTTCCACATTAATTCACTGTTGCCTACTTTTTCAGGTATCATAGCTCGAGAATTCTTTGAGGAAGAAATCATCAAGAGATATGTTGGTGTCACGTCCTGACCATAGTAAGTTGTTATTTTCTAACCCGCTGCATTTTGGTCCGATCCTTCAGACAGCCGTGACAGAATAACCCACCACCGAAGGACCAAGCAGCGTGGAAGGGAGCAGCAGGAAAAGTGGACTTGGGAGGAGATATTGGACGGCAAGGGATCCTGGACAATGGAGGAGATCCAGGCGGGATGGGATGGCCTTCCATGGGAACAGGTGGAGGCAGCGAGAGCAGAGCGGAGACGAGAGGAGGCACGATACCAACGAAGAGGCAGGTGTGAGAGGCAGGGAGACACGGGGAGTTGGGCAGAGTCATGGTGGAGCCCTGAGCCAGCTTCCCGTGTTTACTGTGGGGAGCAAGCAATGGGGCAGGCACCGTGTTGTGCGGTGATGTGCACTGTGTCGTCAGGGTGCATTCACAGGCCGGTGCGATCTGTACCCGCACCCTGCAGTTCTCGAGCTGAGTTGAGCATCCAGCCAGGGCGGGTTGTGCCAGCCGTACACTCCAGACCTCCAGTGCACATCCGCAGCCCAGTACGTCCTGTTCCTGCTCCTCGCACTCTCCCTCCAGTGCGCCTCCATAACCCGGTACAGCCAGTGCCTGCTGTGAGCACTCGGCCTTTAGTGCGTCTCCCCAGTCCGGTGAGACCGATTCCTGCTCCTCGCACTCTCCCTCCAGTGCGCATCCATAACCCGGTACAGCCAGTGCCTGCCGTGGGCACTCGGTCCTTAGTGCGTCTCCCCAGTCCGGTGAGACCGATTCCTGCTCCTCGCACTCTTCCTCCAGTGCGCATACATAACCCGGTACAGCCAGTGCCTGCTGTGAGCACTCGGCCCTTAGTGCACCTCCATAGCCCAGTACGTCCTGTGCCTGCTCCTCGCACTTGCCCTGAGGTGCGTGTTACTAGTCTGGCACCTCCTATGCCAGCCCCACGCATCAGGCCTCCAGTGCGCCTGCCCAGTCCGGAGCCTCCAGCGACGCTCCTCAGCCCGGGGCCTCCAGCGACGCTCCTCAGCCCGGAGCCTCCAGCAGTGGTCTGCAACCCAGAGCCTTCAGCGGTGGTCTGCAACCCAGAGTCTTCAGCGGCGGTTGGCGGTCCAAAGCCTCCGGCGATGATCCATGGTCTGGTTCCTCGGGACATACAGAAGCGGGGGGATCAGCGGGCGGTGGGGGTACTACGCCCAGAACCAGAGCCGCCACCTTAGACATTAGTCAGCCACCCTACCCTCCCTTTGTGTTTTGGGGTTGTTTTTTGGGGGGGGGGTTGTTGTTTAGGGGGGTTTTCTTGTTGTTTTTGTAGGTGCGGTCGGAGTCCGCACCTTTGGGGGGGGGTGTACTGTCACGTCCTGACCATAATAAGTTTTTATTATTTTCTATGGTAGAGTAGGTCAGGACGTGATGGGGTGTTTGTTCTATGTTTTCTATTTCTATGTTTAAGTTCTAGTTTTTCTATTTCTATGTTGGGATTGTTTGGGTTGATCTCTAATTGGAGACAGCTGATCCTCGTTGCCTCTGATTAGAGATCATATTTAAGTAGGGGTTTTTCTCTTCCTGTTTTGTGGGTGATTATCTTTTGAGTTGTGTGTTTTCCTCTCTGCGTCACAGTTTGTTGTTTTTGTATTTTCAAGTACTTGGTGTTTTGCAAACGTTTCACAATAAATAAAAGATGTGGAACTACGAACCCGCTGCATTTTGGTCCGATCCTTCAGACAGCCGTGATAGTTGAACCATATGTCAAAGAGGTGTTTCTGGGTCCACATCGTTTCTTTCAGTTTGAATGTCTTTTTTTGTTATTTTATTAACGAAAGCATAAAGATGTTGATGAAGAAATACAAAATGCCTCCAGCTGACCATCACTACTGTAAATAAAAACACAGCATCTTGTTTACATTCTTTATTGTAACCACAATGTCACAAATAATTTCTATCTACCTTTCCAATTACTTTTAGAGTTTGGAATTTACAAATGTGCGCTTTTCATGTCATTTTCATTAAATTCAGTTCGGATTTCAGTATAACTTTTTACTGACACCTTTAGTGAGAGGTCTAATGGTTTAATATTTAAAAATAGAATCCATCGCTAAGGGGCATTTTTCACACCAGTATCAGTTATATTGTTTTAGTTTGAAAGTGCAGACTGACAATAAGAATAGTGGGAACGTTTCCCTAGTCAGCGCCAGTATTGGTGCAACGCACCTTAGTGTTGCTCTGTGCTACCCAGTGGGGCGGGGTGGGGTAGCTACAGTACAACAATAAGAGCAAAATAACATTTACACACCCTAATTGTAGTCTAATTTTCTCTTAGAATAAAAACCTTAGTGTAATAACAGTTTTAGTAAGTAATAATGAAGTTGTGCATAATTGTCAGTTTATATTTGGTTTATGTCGCCCATTCATTGTCAGTTAGAGACACAGTAGCAACTTTGGACCCAAAAGCAAAATCAGAGCTCTAACTCCCCCTTGTGCTGGTCTGGAGCAATGAAGTAGTGACGCAGGGTATCGTACTAAACCACAAATGACGTTTAAGTCCCGCAGCATAATCACAAAACTTTTTGTGGACCAACCACTGTATAGGAGGACCTGTTTCTTAACCGTTCAACACTGAATAGCTGCAGGTGCGCACTTCCTCTGAAATAGTTTGGAGAAAACATCCTTTCTGTTTTATTCAGCTATTCAATTGTATTCTTCATACTATAAAATAATGTAAAATAATGCCATGGAATTCTAAGCAAATCTTGTCTCCTAAATGAACTATTGTAGCCCACAGCCATACGGCATAGCCAGATCAGGCTACAATGTGTGTGGAAGCCTGGAGATGCTAAATGTGTTTATGTTCATTAAAGGTCAATTACCGTGAGACCAGCAGTTATTTGCTTGACAATCACCAGCTGACAAAATTTCATGACCACCACATCCCTAGGTGAGATGACTTATTTAGCATTTGGAATATCTGACTGCTTAATTGGCCGTTCGGTAGCCCCAAAAACTATACTGTACAGATATACAATATGGACTCACTATTTAGTGTAATTATACCACTCTGTTCAGTACCTCTGATTTATTGTTTCGTTATATAAATTATTAATTCATTTGTAATGACTTATCATGTCTGATACATATTTCTTCCAGTCTATATTTCAACATCCCATTTATGGCAATGACAGCTACACCATCTTCAATATGAACATGTCAGCACAAAACTCAAGCAATTCCACACTGAAGCGTGAGCCATGGATACAGCCTACCAGAGCAGATCAAAACCCTATTTTACTCTGTTCATTAATCTGGGAACAAAATGAAAACGTACAATCTGTACGAGAGCTGAATTTAGACGCATCAGAGAAAGGTACCATTTCCCGCTGCAGTGATTCTGTGATGACGATCTGCCTGAGGTGGGCTGTGAAGCGTGACCTTACTGGAGCTTCGTGACCCAAAAAGTTTGCCCTGATAAACCATCTGGGGCTGCAGCGCTGCACAATACTCATCCACACTCTTGGGAGGCAGGGAACTGAAACGTAAGCATGTTGCCTCATGTTGCCTTTCTGCAACTCCATCAATCACCAGTGAACAGAAACACATTTGCACATGAATCCACACCTTGGAAATCGAGTGTTTTTATCAGAAATTCATGTTTATTTGTATGACGCAGGAGATGTCTGTTGGGCTCTGGTTTATTTACAAGTTTGGAGCACGTTTGGTGAGAATTACCTTGTGGACACCTACTATTTACGATTCCCAGTGCAGCTAGCTTTAATCTTATATTTTATTCTGTCTTATAATTACCATTTAATACAGTTATAGGCCGATAACACTCTGTGCTAATTTTCAGGCATTTCCCTGTCATTTACGGAGAGGATGTGATATTGGTAGTGACGTAGCTCTGTCAGTTTGCACCTGAATTCACCCCCTGGAAGTCTAGTGTCAACCGTACTGAGGTGGTGTATGGGGATGTTGCATGGTGTGACATGGGGTGTTTAGAAAAGCGTTCAGAATGCACACGCATCGTCTTGTTTTGCAGCTGATGGTGTATGTATAGTTTTATTGCAATCTTATCAGATGCATTTTGATATCGCTATTTAGTAAGTTTATAGGTCGATAACAAAGCCCTCTACTGGTAATCCTATGATACCTTGAATACTCTTGTCGATGGTCAACTCTTCAAAGAGACAATATCTTAGTAGATTTTCAGGTCCATATTTTGTAATGACTTTTTATCTTTGCTTTGAAAAGAGAAACGTTGCACGGATCACAATATAAAATCGGACCCTACTCTCTCTAACATTGAAGTGAAAAAAAGAAAGGATCACAACCACTGGGATATGTTTCAAGTTTAAATGTCATTTTTAGAAGCAGAGGTCAGAGCAAACGGATGCGTTTTGCCGACAGTCTTCATCGGCGTTCGGATAACAGAAGGCATTCACCAAAATGTATAGATGATGTCACACTGTGGTACTGCTTCTTTCTTAAAAAAAAAAAAATCACAATCATTATTTGCATTCATTATTTACATACATTTTGTACTGTTTTCCACTAGAAAAAAATGAAACAATGAATTGCATATTTTTTGCTCACAGAAAGCATCCTAACAGAAGTTCTTAATTCATACCTCTAGGGCTCTCTGTTTGTAAGGCATGGATATAATATGCCTCTCTTCGTAACAACAGTTGTTCCTCTATCACCTCCTCTCTCTGATGGCTGTACAATTTAAGCCCTGGAATCTGTTGGCACACATCATGTCCCGCCGCATTGTCTGGCTACAGGAGACTTCTCGTCGCCATTTCTGATGTTGATCTTGTGCTCTGTGATACAGACTTTAAATTCTTCTCTTAGGCTTCCCAACATAATAATAGCCACATGGACACTTCAGTACATAGGCCACACATTTTGTTTTACAAGATATTCTACCCCTGATATACATTTTCTTTCCCGTATGGAGGTGAAGAAAGAAATCTCCCTTAATAATTGCATTGCAGTTTACAGAATAAGGACATGGAAAATTGCCTGAGGGGAGGGTAGATTGAAAACGCTGAGGGTGAACATATTCGCCTGCTCTTACCATGCTGTCTCTAGGTTTCAAGCACGTTGTCACGCCCTGACCATAGAGAGCCTTTTGTTCTCTATGTTGGTTAGGTCAGGGTGTGACTAGTGTGAGGAAGAATTATCTTTTTACATCAGCACATGTATCAATATGTTCTATTGTTTTGTTAAGCTACATGCTTGTGTGATTATTATGTCCTAAGAGACCGTGTATGTGACTAACTGCTGGGCTGTGGCTAAATAGGGGATAAAACTGTTGAGGCATGCAGAAGGCTGTTTCTCAAACTAGAGTTACATGAGAAACCACTTGATATTGAAATACAATAACAGGCTCAGAGTGTACAGGAAGTGCGTCACGAGGCTGGGACCAGCCTGCACGCCAACGATAGGATGAGTAAGTTTAAAGCATGCTCATCCTCCCTCTGACAGGCCAGCAGTGAGCGGGAACTATCTCTGTCAGAGTATTTAAGGAAGAACAAAGGATGTGACACTCAGTTCTCTGTGTGCCCTGCATGGTGTTAAAGTGAGCCCGTATATACGAACATCATATTTACCATTTATATTATCAATGCAATTATATGAGCAGAATTAAACGATTGATCTGAAACTAAAGTGAACGGTCTGTTTCTATCATAATACCAGATTCGATTGACGCAACCTAACACTAGGGTGGGTAATCTAGGTTGTTTTGTTTCTATGTTGGCCTGGTATGGTTCCCAATCAGAGGCAGCTGTCTATTGTTGTCTCTGATTGGGGATCATATTCAGGCAGCCATTTCCCCACTGTGTTTTGTGGGATGTTGTTTTGTTTAAGTGTAGTTGCCTGTGAGCACTCCATAGCTTCACGTGTTCGTTTATTCTTTATTGTTTTTTGTTGTTGAGAGTTTCATTTAATAAACATGTGGAACCCAGATCACGCTGCGCTTTGGTCCGAGTATGCTTCCAACGACGTTCGTGACACACGTTTGAAAAACGAATTGAGGAATATTCTGAAAAGGCCAACCCACAGGTTAATGGAAGGTTTGACAGACTGATGGAATATGTAGACACAAATGCAGAATGTTGACTATTAGGAGGGAACTGACCTTTCCTTCGACACTTAAGACAATAGGACTCTAAAAGTTTGAACACACTGTCACCTGAACTCAAACAGCAAGCAATCGTCTTTCATAATAGCGACCGGCAATACAGCTTAACACATTTGAATTTGTAAAGCCTGTAAAAGTCTCTAAATATATACTGAAGTGTACTATCACTTCTGGGGCATACTTTGCATAACCAGGTAAACAGAATCCTTTAAAATGAAAGCCCTATGTACGGTGACCCAGAATGTACTCCACTATATCCCTCTGAAGGGTTCTGTGGATCTCTACGATGACAGCAGTCAGCAGTGGCTATGAGTCAGCCTAGTGAAGTGCAGTAGCAATGTCCCTAGCAGCTCTCCACTGGGTGAATATCCCTGTAACAAATGACCCTCTTGGGCATAAATCAGCAGGTCTCTTCAGCCCCGGACAACACTCAGCCTTCCCCATAATCCACTCATCATAAAAGAGGAGAGAGTCGAGTAAGGAAAGAAAAAGTGAAAAACCCTTGGCCCAAACACAGCTACTGTAATACTGAGTGAGAAAGCTAACAATGAGACTTCAGTAGGGGGATAAACAAGGAGCTCGATCAGGATAATCCATGATACCTTTGATGCCTTTTCACAGTGATTTAGGTAATTGGCTGAAGGAAAAGTGCAATGTGCTTCTGTGACCTATTTTGGATGTACCCACTGAATTGTCACTTACATTTAGAGTTTGGTATGGATATTGAAGAATTTACAGTTCAAATCCACTCCTGACAATATTAGGCTACACTGTAAAACAGCCAATGACACTCAGACACTTTCTATGAGTACCCTGTTTATATACTTTATAGATATTTAAACATATACATTTCTTATGAGGAGCAATGAGCTGTTTTATTATGCGTATTATCACTTGAGTGTGTAATACTTCATGAATGTAAGACTAGCTGTCGCTAATGGGGTTCCTAATAAAATCAAATCAAATGAAATCAAAATTCTATAGCCTTTAGGCATTTAAAAAGCCCGCTAAAAAGGAGCCTCTGAGCTGATACTTGTAGGAAGTCATATAATGCACTATTAGGCACTTTAAAGCGACAGTCTGGGATTGGTACATCCAATTTAAAAACAAATGTTGGGTGACCTTTTAGTTGTTTTTCGAATCACAGACTGTAGCTTTTAGTACACACATGTTTTATAAACAGGTGGTACTATTTTTTACCAGAAACGGTAGTATGGTGACGAGAAGAGGCAATGTTCTAAGTTTCCAGTTTGTGCCTTTTTCAATATTTATGCCAGCACTGACATTCTTAATACAAGTAGTCTAAATGGAATCCTTACTCTCGAAAATCACAGTCAGAATTAACAGGATAGCATACTAATGGAGGAGAAAGTCATCTGTCAACGTGCTAGCAGCCGTTGACCATAAATCAGGACCACTGGAGCGCCGCTTCGGGGCTCCTTGCAACCAACAAGTCATTAATTGAACCTCATCCTTTTAATATTAAACAAAATGACCATGCCCTTTCCATGGCTCCATCTTTTAATTGCAAGAAATACTGCTGTGTGGGTAGTTTTCCCCCTCTCTTTTCCGATCATTACTATTAATCTTACTGAGCGTGTATCTGGATTCGCTTCCACTGTATTTTGGTTCATTTGTCCTCATCTCATGGTTGAAATAGCCGTTTGTCTAATGCCACTATCATCTTATCTCTAGACGTAGAGGCACCGTCGGTTGTCATTTGTTTGTTGGTTTATGAGCTGAATAGGAAACAATGGAGACTCCACGTTATCTCTCTTAAAGCAGTATAAATACTGACGCTGTAACACGAGACGATAAGTGAACGGCTCACTAATACAGTTAAACGGCTATAATAGCAACTAGTTTTCACTATCTGAATAGACTCCTCTATTAACGTGACTGCATTCACAGTGAACATCCCCTTTGGACAAGATCATCAGTATATCTCTACCTTGGTCACAGAACCTAGTTAGCCACATAAGACTTAAAGTGTCTTACCCGGTTGGAGAAATGTCAGTGAACCTCACCAAGTTGGGTCAAAACATTTCCATTTGATCAGTTGTCTCCAGGTTCATTAACACAGAGAGAAGAAGCCATCTCTTTCCACAAAATGGCTGCTTGCCAAAAGTTTCCAGGTGTCCCACACTGACGATCAGCACAAACACTTATTATTTTTTTAGCTTAATTTCATTGCCTTTCACAGTGTGCGCCCACGTGCTAAAAGCATTCCGTTTTGCCTCATCCCAAATAATGTCATTCGACCTCCATGTTTTTAATTCAAATGAGCTCCTCCATCTCCTGGGTGTCATTGACTATTCATAGATTTTGACAAAGGTGGATCGTTTTATCTCGGAAACTTGGCTGCGTTTGTAATTCCGCTTTGGTTTCAAATCAAGTATGATGTGGCAAAACAAAGCTTTCCCTAACAAACCGATTGATTTCCTGCAAGAGGAAGTTTGCGTGTCGAAGTCCCAAAGTGTTCATCAGCTTGAATTAAATGAATTAGCCAACATGCTGAGCTTATCTGAGTTCAACCGACTGTTATCTGAACCCAAGGTCACATCCAGTGTTTTATCTGGCGCTGAGAACAAAGGCCTTGTGGACCAACATGGCCTCCGCAACGTGGTCTCATTAGAATATGTTAAAATATTGATATATAACCATTGTAGCCACTTATGCTTACATATTAGTTGTATACTACCTAGCGGTGTGTTGTTTAATGTCATGTTTTGAACAAATGCAAATAGGGCAATCCTACATGAATATACCCCATGTGACGATCATTTTCCTCAACAGACACATGAGGATATTTCCATGATGGTAGCAGAGTGCATTAAATCTGTGGGCGGAGAAGCCCTCTACGATAGGGATAGAGAAGGCCAGTGTGGCCATAGGAGGTTTGGCTGTATGAGGCAGGCAAACAGAGACGGAAAGAGGGCAATCCTATGTTTGCAATCCTATTGCTTCTGTAACAGCTTTGAGGGCTATCGCCATTTCATTGCAAAAAACTGGCTTTTGTGACAAATGTGCTTCTATCTCCCGTCAGCTCATATTTGGCTGCTCCTTTTGATGAAGGGAGAGTGGGGGGGGTAGTGTCTGAAGGTTGAATAACACCAATGGCTTGCTAAAGGGGATCATTTGGGCTACAGTAATAACAGAAACATGTATTCTATTTTCTTATTTCAATTGTAATATACTTATACTCTGATCCACCTCTACGCAGACGACACCATTCTGTATACTTCTGGCCCTTCTTTGGACACTGTGTTAACAACCCTCCAGACGAGCTTCAATGCCATACAACTCTCCTTCCGTGGTCTCCAACTGCTCCTAAATACAAGTAAAACTAAATGCATGCTCTTCAACCGATCGCTGCCTGCACCTGCCCGCCTGTCCAGCATCACTTCTCTGGACGGTTCTGACTTAGAATTTGTGGACAACTACAAATACCTAGGTGTCTGGTTAGACTGTAAACTCTCCTTCCAGACTCACATCAATCATCTCCAATCCAAAGTTAAATCTAGAATTGGCTTCCTATTTCGCAACAAAGCATCCTTCACTCATGCTGCCAAACATACCCTCGTAAAACTGACCATCCTACCAATCCTCGACTTCGGCGATGTAATTTACAAAATAGCCTCCAATACCCTACTCAACAAGCTGGATGCAGTCTATCACAGTGCCATCCGTTTTTTCACCAAAGCCCCATATACTACCCACCACTGCGAACTGTACGCTCTCGTTGGCTGGCCTTCGCTTCATAATCGTCGCCAAACACATTGGCTCCAGGTCATCTACAAGACCCTGCTAGGTAAAGTCCCCCCTTATCTCCGCTCACTGTTCACCATAGCAGCACCCACCTGTAGCACGCGCTCAAGCAGGTCTATCTCTCTGGTCACCCCTAAAGCCAATTCCTCCTTTGGTCGTCTCTCCTTACATTTCTCTGCTGCCAATGACTGGAACGAACTACAAAAATCTCTGAAACTGGAAACCCTCACTAGCTTTAAGCACCAGCTATCAGAGCAGCTCCCAGATCACTGCACCTGTACATAGCCCATCTATAATTTAGCCCAAACTACTACCTCTTCCCCTATTGTATTTATTTATTTTATTTATTTTGCTCCTTTGCACCATATTATTTATATTTTAACTTTGAACTTTCTTCAAATAATAAATCTACCATTCCAGTGTTTTACTTGCTATACTTTATTTACTTTGCCACCATGGCCTTTTTGCCCTTACCTCCCTTATCTCACATAATTTGCTCACATTGTATATAGTCTTATTTTTTTCTACTGTATCATTGATTGTATGTTGTTTTACTCCATGTGTAACTCTGTGTTTTTGTATGTTGTCGAACTGCTTTGCTTTATCTTGGCCAGGTCGCAATTGTAAATGAGAACTTGTTCTCAACTTGCCTACCTGGTTAAATAAAGGTGAAATTAAAATAAATAAAAAATACAATGTTTCTATCTCCTGGGAAATGTTTGTATACTGTAAATATATAGAGCTGAAAAGCATTTAAGCCATTTGTCAGTATAAAGTTATTTCTATTTTCGTGATTTCTGTGTGATGTTTAATGTGTTTAAAGGAACTCTGTCACGACTTCCGCCGAAGTTGGTGCCTCTCCTTGTTCAGGCGGCGTTCGGTGGTCATTGTCACCGGCTTTCTAGCTGCCACCGATCCATGTTTCTTTGTCCATTTGTTTTGTCTTGATTGTTCACACCTGGTTCCCATTTCGTTATGATTACTTCCCTATTTAAACCCTCTGGTATTCATGATGTTTTGTGCGTTATTGTTTTACTGTTGGTCGTGTTCGTTCTATATATATATATAGTTATTGTTTTATCCCTGCATGGATTTTGTATGATTAACTTTTCCTAGAGTAAAAACGTATGTTTTACTCAGTTCGGTGTCCTGCGATTGACTCTATTTTCTCATCTCCTATACACGGACACTGACAAACTCATTGGGATTGTTGGCTTTGTATAGGATTTCTACTTTCTGTTCAGTGCCTACAGTTTCACAGATGGATTGAAATCCATTTCTAATTCAATGCAATCTCATACCTATTCAGAGGAAAACATTATTTAACGTGTGATTAAACTATTGAAAAAAACAAACAATAATACTCAAATTCAACAAACTCTTAAGATAGAACATGTGTCTACTTCAATTCACTTGGAAAGCCAGTATGAGGGACAGCACTCAGGCTAAAATGAAGAGTGGCCAGTGCGTGGGAGAAATGTATCTCCACTTAATTTGTTTGTAGAGCACTGATGAAGGTGTAAAAGCCGAAACGTCTGCTACTTTTTCGGTTGAGCTCTTTTTAGCACTTTGCACGTATAACTTTCGTATTCTTTCGAGCATGGATTAAATTAAGAACATTTTTGCATCTCGGCCTTCTTGGGGGTTTTTTTTCCCAAAAAAAATTCAGATCGAAATCCCATTAAACTGTACGAGATCCCATTAAATTGTACTTCAATTAGTTGAAATTTAAGTCATTGTTAGTTAAAGTTAAGTTCCTTATCTAAATTTGCCTCACTCAGAGAACATGGTTTGTTCATCTTGCATCTAGCCCAAAGCACTAACGGACAATATCAGTTTTAAAAGGTTTTAAAGTTTATACAAAACAGATGAGTAACTAAAATATACTGTTTCCTTATTGTGTTCTTTGTTTTGCATCACCCACCTACTTCTCCACATTATCAGCATTAAATGTTGGCTACATTTCTTGTGTTATATTCGCCTGCAATAAACAGAAAGTAGGCTTGGATGTAAGGATAGGATAAGGACACAATATAAGAAATTGTACCTACAATTGTTTCTTATTGGATTGTATAGCAATCGTATCCTAAACACTGGAGCAACTGTTTTGCTAGCTATTCTAAAAGTTCCTTTACAGGGAATGGTTACGTTGATGTGGTATTATAATGCCGAAATTAAGCTTTGTGAATATTACAGACAAAATACACTTTGTATGTAAACTGGTGTGGCCAGAAATACCAACTTTATCTCATAAGAAATGCTCACGTTGATCGAATCGCTAAATATTAGCTATGTACGTGCAGTCACAACAGGTTCAACTTTTGCTATCCACTATACACATGTGGGCACAATTGAATATGTTTGCAAAAGGCTGAGTAACCATTTCATATGCAATATGTCATAGGAAGTATGTCACAGGCATTATGTCAGAGGGAGTAGGGTATCCTAAAATGTACACCGTACAGGCGTTTAACTCTACGCGACTGACCTTGCAGTTTCCCCGCACCGTCTGATACAATTAGAATGGATTTATTGATCGCTGGTCCAGGTTAGGAGTGTACAGAAGTTATGATGGAAATTAAATGAAAATGTGCTCTTTCAGCTTGTGGGTTGGATAATTGTGATGTTTATGATAAAAACTTAGTGTTGCTAATATAGTAGTGACTATATCGCGTGGCGGATGCAGATTGAAATTCCCCTTTAAAGCTGCAGTTGCAGATTTGGGCTCCTGAGACACTGACTGTGTAGATAGATAATGGTCCTAATATGGATCTGCTGATGGGGAGATGATGCCTCTGTGATAATTAAAGAGATTCTCATTTCATCAGCTCTGTAGGGGACTCTGGGTTCTAATGTGGGGCCTTATTGAGTGCTGATCTGAAGTCAGGGAATATACTGGAGAATCTGGTTTATAATGGGGCCAAGCTGAGTTCTCATCTGATCTGAAGTCAGTTAATAAACTGGAGACTGGTTTCTAATGTTGGGCCACATTGAGTTCTGATCTGAATCAGGGAGTATAATAGGTCAGTTGATTACAGGTATGTTAATTAACAATGTGATGCTATGGTTGAGTTCCGTGTTTTGGAGGGAAATGTGAGTGCCTTATACTGCTTGTATCGTTGATTATGTTCACTAGGGCACACTAGAGCAAAACATTAAAGCAAAAAAGTAAATTAAAAGCTGTGTTCTTATTCAAAGTTGAGGTAATACCTTCCCGTTTCACTCTGTTTCAAAACTCTTTATCCCTACTGAACATGACAACAGTGTTCCGATTGGTCATGCTGATTGTGTAATATCAAAGTTGGAATCCTATCAATAATTCTTTTGTTGAATATGAGCAAATATGAGCAAACTTACAAGCGCTATCTGTCCACCACAATCCTGAATGCTAATTGTACTCTGTAAGTGGCACTCATTCAAAAAAGAAGATTTCTCAATCAGTACCTTGAGGAATTGGGATCGATAGGGACAGCTTGGCTTAAAGTGATATTCCAGCAATAAGGAATGAATCTCAAATATGTTTCATTCTCTGTCAGGAATTGTCTATGTTCTTCACAAATGCATCTTAGAATCCAATTATTCATTACAGTTAGCTGTTGTTCAACTTTGACGGTAATCACACTATTATTTTGTCCTCTATATTTCCTACTCTGAGTAAGTTCCCTCAAATGGCACTATCCCCTACTCTATATAGTGTACTACTTTTGACCTTGGTCCATTGGGCTCTGGTCAAAAGTAGTGCACTATATAGAGAATAGATACCAAAATTGAGACGCACCATTAGACTTTGCTCTTTCTTGGAGGAGTAGCACCATATACTGCCAGCAAAAAGTCTCCAAAAGCCTGCAATTAAGGCAGAAGTAATAGCAATTTCCACCTGAGATTTTCACTTATCCTCCTCATCATTTCCTGTGGAAAACATTTTTTCTTGTAGTAAAAAGGTGTAATTTTACTCTTAACTCAGAACTGAGGGCCTCCATTCAAGGGGTTCCAAGAATCAGTACTTGTTTGTATTGAGTGCTGTTTTATATTATAAATATTTCAAATCCTCTGCCCCAATAAGACACTCACCTCTCTTCTGGTGGTGATGATAGATCACATAACCGAAGCCTCTCTCCACCCCCTCATCCCCTGTATGCGCTCTACCACTGATTTCTGGCTCTTCCTCTTCCACATTTTTCACACAGCCTGACAGATGGCTGCTGGCGCAGGAGAAATGCTTGGCCTCTGATTTGGTGCCAGAGAAGGCCCAGTAGTGGTCTGGTTCTCATGTTTTACCACATCACCCCATCATTCATTACCTATATGAGAGGAGAGGAGAGGGGTTCTTCAAGCAAACCCCATATACTCAGTCAGGCCCTCATAGGATCGTGAGAAGAGCTCACAGTAGACCTGGGATTCCATCTCACTCGCTTAAAGACAGGAAGAGAGAGAAGGAGAGAAAGAGATACATTTACCCGCGCTACCTGCCACCTGAGTCCCCACAGGTCCATTATGAGAGAGACAAATAAGAGTTGAAATGAGTGGTTTAGATAAACGGTAGAGAAGGATCAAATGGTTCATCTTGATTTTGCTTGGATGTTGGAACAAAGGGGATACAGTCAAAGTCAATGTGTTGTAACACAGCTGCTATGCTGCACTGTTGCACTGTGATAGAAACATATGTACTGGTCCTCTAATCAGTGTACAAAACAAATGTGGCCTTGCACTAAACTGATCCTTCAGTTGTGAAAAGGAGCTCCACCTTCTGGTGGTCTCCGAAAGAGGCGTCAGTTTAGGAATAAGAGGATGGAAATGACCAGCAGAAAACACGGAAGTTATAATTCACACTTTATTACCACAGACCAAACAGACACACAAGTCAAACAAGAAGGGGTAATGGTGAAAGTGATAGTGGTTGTCTACAAGAGAAGACAAGATCATATATATTACACCTAATAGCAGTAGCAGTGCTATACAATGACAATGTAATAACAGTGCTAGCTATTAGTGCCGTGCTAACAATAGTGGTACATGTGCATAAGCAGTAATAGGTAATGGCTATACCTGTAGCAGGCTAAACATAGCTCCTCAACAGCCAGCCAGTAGGCTAAGTAGCAATGAACAATAGCACACTATGTACAGAAGAAGCTAGCATAGCACACAATACAAAAAGGGCAAGCTAGCATATTAATGAGCTAGCACGCTAGGGGCTAAAATAACACACCGTACAGCAGTAAATGCAGTGGCAGCCAGCGGTAGCACATGCCCCTGTGTTAATTAGTACTGGGTAAGAACAAAAATGTGCACCCCAACACTAGGATTAAGAAAGTCTGCTGTAACACCGAGAGAGAGAGAATAAGACCTACATACAGTGCTAGTAGAAGTATAGTGGGCAGTGCGCCATGAGGAGGGATAGCATCATTGTTAATCAGTTCATCCATCATGATGAATGATCGACAGCTGCTGAAGAATAGATGGAACCAAATGACAACTGGACGAGTAACGTTAGTATAGAGCGGAGGAAGAGTCATGCCTAAGTTTGAGTCAGTCATTACAGTTTTACAGTTTTATTTATAAGATGTATTTGTCAGATATGAATGAGTGGGCTGCTGTGAGAAGTTGAGAGCCACTCAAACTAGACAGAGACAAACAGCACTGTCAAACATAGGCAATGTCAGAGAGAAATCTTCTCACCACCTACAATACTTTTAAATAGTTTATTTCAAATGTTTGTAATTATTTTTGCCTTTATTTATTCAGGTGAATCGATTGAGATTCAAAATGTATTTTACAAGAGAGACCTGTCTGTGTTTATACGGTCCCCAATGGGAAAAGTATGACTGACAAATAGGCCTATGATTTTCCTTAAGGCCTAGTAAAGTAACATGAAGAATTTCCAATATTTGAAAAATATTGACTTTGTGAGTAGCAGCTTTGTCCTTTCCAAACAGGAGTAGCTGCTACTTATCAGATTTGAGAGAAACCTCTACAGCGGTGCTAACAGCACTTTGTTTCCAGTAAAAAGAACAAATGACGTTTAAAGGTGAGACTTGAGAGAAACCCATACCCCTCTCTCTCTTTCTACTCATCTCGCTCTTCCCTTTGCTTTGTGTTTACACTCTAACTTCATTATTACACAACTCTGAGGCAGCAGAAGAACACAACACGAAATTAACACACATACACACAGTGGCGGATTTAGGTACAGGCGACATGGGCAGCCGCCCGGGGCGGCATCTTGCCGGGGGCGGCACGGGGCACCCGCACAAAACATTTTGGATTGGTGACATTTGCGCGATCGGTTTTCTATCGCTCGTTTGCACATCACGTCAATGAGATCATGTCACCGTGTGGGAATGTGGGTCAATTAACCTTGTCGAAGTGGGCGCACTGATTCTAGTTTGTGAGCTAGGCAGGCTACTGCCTGGGAAGGTCTCCCACTCAGAAGTACGAGATGGAGAGGTGGGCGTGGGTAAGTTGGCCTCAGGTCTCCCCACTGGAAGCCCAAAGTAGGGGGAGCGGGGGAATCTATCAAATAGCACACCTCTAACTTTGTACAGTACTAATGCAATTAGTAAAATCAGTCACACTACGAAATGCTACCAAATAAACCACAGTTCATTCATAATACTGTGAATATGTAGTTTCACAGACATATTGTTGCATTTTTCTCTGGTTTGTGTGAAATCATTAAGAATAAAATAAAACCAGTCTGCACACCACCAAGGTGAATTGGTTTAGTCTTGACTCTTGGTTGACAGTGTTGGGGGATGGGTAATGTAGTGATGCTCGAGTGCCAAATCAACACAATTTTTTTTCTATTTATCTTTGTTAGTTCTTTTTGATATTTATGAATCTTGTTTTTTTTATATATATTTTTATTTTGATATAGTTTTAAATGTTATGATTATTTATTTTTGTTGTTCCAAATGTCTGAATATAAATTACAGTTAGTGCAGAATGGTGCTTATTATTTTGTTGGCGGGGGGTGGGGGGGGGGGCTGAAGGTGGGTTTCGGCCAGGGAGCCATACAAGCTAGAACCGCCCCTGCACACACACACACACACACACACACACACACACCCTGAAACACACACAAACACACTCCGACTCACACACCTCCCAGGAGATGGATAAGTGCTTATTGTTATGCACCAGAAAGAAATGACACACACACACACTCAGGCCCTTTCTGACCGCTGAGGGGACCGACATACTAATTGCTTTACTAAACTGATTAGAGCCTGTTTGATCCAATTGTTGTGGCAGGTCGGTCAGCAAGACTGACCCTGTGAAATATATACGGTTCATTTTGTACTGTAGGTGCACGGCGCAAATTCATTTAGCTCTTCTCCGCCCATTTACAGGCCACAGGAATCATCCTGATGATATCAGAAGCCATTTAGAAAGAGTTCAGTGTTGGTATTCATCACAGGTGTGTGCATTTCATGAAACAAGTCATTGTATTTTAAATGTGGGTGTCACATCCTGACCAGTAAAGGGGTTATTTTGTTATTATAGTTTGGTCAGGACGTGGCAGGGGGTATTTGTTTTATATGGTTTTGAGTGTGTGTTTATGTAGAGGGGCGTTTTATTTATGTTTCCGGGGTTTTTGGTTTAGTTCTATGTCTAGTATTTGGGATTGGGGCCTTCAATTGGAGGCAGCTGGTTATCGTTGTCTCTGATTGAAGGTCCTATAATTAGGAGTTTATTTGTTTTGGGGATTGTGGGAGATTGTTCTTTGTATTGCTGTGTGAGCCTACAAGACTGTTTGTTGTCTGTTCTTCGTTTTCTTGTTTTGTTTCGTGTTTAATAAAAATGAGCATTCACATACCCGCTGCGCCTTGGTCCATCCATTACGACGACCGTGACATTGTGTGACTGTCCTTGTGTATCAGTTTTTTGTTACTTGTCGTGTTTGGTGTTTTTGTGGACTCCAGGAAGGACCCCTGCTGCTTCTGCAAAAGCTAATGGGGATCCAAATAAACACAATGGACCAGCTCAAGGTTATGAGTGATGGTGCAAGTGAAAAGAATAGAGTTTATGTCCATTATGAAACCATTTGAGGAGGTGACCTATAGAGCGAATGTCACATGAAATACACACTTCAGATAGCTAACTGTGTGTGTGTGTGTGTGTGTGTGTGTGTGTGTGTGTGTGTGTGTGTGTGTGTGCATGTCAATTGTGTCCCCCCACAAGGTTAGTAAAACAAGACTGTGTGTGTGTGTGTGTCTCCCTCTTCCTAGCTTCTATGTCTGTCTATCTGTCCGTCCTGCCAGCTCCAGTGTGTTGCTGACAGGTCTTTGGCAGGAGGAGGAACAGCAGTGCTGCTCTGGAAAGCTGCTCAGATGTTATTAGCTGTAAATATGTCTCCCTGGGCGTAGAACCGCAAGGAAATAGATTATCCCCCTGATTCTGCAGACTGTGTCGTACAAATGGACACAGATGCGATAGCAATACATCTATATCTGAAGAGTGGAGTGGCAGTTTCTATAGAAATATATATATACAGTATATCTGGAGAAAGAAGTGACATATTCTATAGAAGTGCACCTACACCTGGAGAGTGGAGAGAGACATTCATTACAAGCCCTATTATTCCCAGCCATCACAGCAGTCTTCTCTGCAACCCCAGAGTGAGTGTTGCCTGTTTTGTATAGATGAACCTACTAGTGCATCTACAGGTGTACAATTGGTTAGCTAGGCAGTTTGTTATGATTTTGCTGTTGTGTAAATCCTGTATCTGATTTCTTCTTGCCACAGTAGCTTTACACTGCAGCTAAGGTACGCTCATTACCAGTCATGATAATGAGAACGCCTTAGTCAAAATGATTTAGCTTCCCAGAGGTATTGTGAGCTCAGTTTGAGCATAAACACACTCACGTAAATAGCCAGTTGCCTCATTAGCTATACGATGATGCTGCAGTTATTTGCTTTATCACAAATACTTATAACACCTTCAAATGAGGGGACTAGATACATAAAGTGCTTTCAGTTCTAAATGGTAAAACAGATATGCATCAAAATACCTTCAAATAAAAAGTGACATTCTGTACTGTCGCCTAATACATTCTTTCTCAAATGCAAAATGCAGGACAATAGAGCCAAATGTAAAATACATATGGTGATGACTGCATCTCTTCAACACATTATTGTATGCTACTATACTACACTATTGTGAATCCACAGCTGATTTCTCCTCAGGTTCTGGTCCAATCTCCTTCCGCGACTTTCAGTAGCGGTGCGTGGGTAAAATCACCAGGGAAGTTAAGCCATAAATAAACGGCCATATTACAACCTGTGTTGTGATAATTGTGTTGTTTGCTCTATAACCTGTTAGTTCATATACCTTGACACCTTCATATATAGGCCCAAAGGCCGAGATAATGAGAAGACACCGTGGCGGAATAAATTCAACCACACATTTGTTTCATTACAAAACCAGAGAGCAACATCTGTCCGGTGAAGTCCACCAAACAAATTGTATGTAACTGTTTGACCTACAGCGTGGTCATGCAAGGTAATGTTTCCGACATTTTTGGACTACTAAACAACTATTGATTTACAACCACGGAGTGGCCGCAAGTCACAAAGAAAACAGGAGCTGCCTCCACTATTCCAGAACCATTTTAACTTCAACATTTAAACATCCTCAAATCACCGATGCTTAGTCTAAAAAGGCGACAACTAAAAGACACCAAAAATGATTTAGTCCAATCAACGTAATCTAAATGAGGCTGTCAATGGTACTGATTTCTGTGTGTGTGTGTGTGTGTGTGTGTGTGTGTGTGTGTGTGTGCGTGCGTGCGTGCGTGCGTGCGTGCGTGCGAGTGTGTGCAAGTAGAAAAACATGTTGACTCACCCTACTTGTAGAGAAACGCCAATGCCATCCTCCTCTTTCATGTTGCCTAAACGGTCTATGACTCTGTCATACAGTGCAAGCTTTAAGTTTTTATTGTCCTAGGCTACCTGGCTAAAATGCTTGCTAGCTAGCCTAACTTTCTTTCATGGGCAACGTTGTGCCAGGCCAGCTAGTTAACATTAGCATACTACATCTAGCTGCATGGACAACGACTCAATGAGATGCAACAATTCAAGTTTTTTTCTGTCAATGACATTTGGCTTCTGATGTGATTGTTCTTAAGCCAAATCCCAAATGGCGTCACTTGACTTTTTTTTCTTTGACAGTTGAGCTCACTTAGTAGCTCAATGTTGATTGGCTGTTATTTTATTATTATTTTTATCAAGGGAGGCCAAATGCTCGCTTGCATTCAGTGCTATGGGCGGCAATAATGTCATACTCATTTTGAACAGACAGCATCAGATATATACGCTACACATACTGAGACAGAGGGCCGCTGTTTCGTTCGCTCAGGTGCTTTCTCCGGTGAGGTACATTCAGCCTCTTGCGAATGAAGGAAATTTATGAAACACAAATGACTTATTTGGGGGAAGCCTGGCTTCCCTTGGTATCCATGAGTACACGCCACTGGCGTCTTTTCATTTGCAGCAGACAAACACCAACGGTCCAGAGACGATTTGACCCTGATTCTCCTGGGATATTTACAGCTCCTCCAGGAACGTTCCTCTTCTCTAACGCCAATGACGCATCACTAAACAAGTTCTGTCCTGGTCTTCCCTACTATCCAATATTATGTTACGTTATTGAAATTTTCTTTGGAAATATTGTCGTTGTTTGCGGCAGCCTGGGAGGGAGAAAACTAAGCGTTGTTTTGTTAAATTGACTGAAATACAAAGTGGCTTCCACAGCAGGGAGTTGACTGTCACAACACCTTGATGCTGGCAGCACAAGCACAGAGCACCATGCAGAGCAGTCAGCTCACGCACATGTAGTCACCCACACACACACACACACACACACACACACACACACACACACACACACACATTAGTACAGAGCATCACACACATGCACACACATGCACACGTACATTAATACAAACCTCCATGCAGAGCTGAGCAGGCAGCTCACGCACAGGCACACACACACACGCATTAATACAGAGCCCCATACAGAGCAGGCAGCCCTGAAAGTGCAGCACCTCAACAATTATGAAGCTTTGCTACACAGAGACAAAATACGGAGATCGTATTTACTCTCATGGGGCAGGTTCGGAGTGAAGAGATTGTTTAGTTCAGAGTGTTGTTGTCCTCTAATAGCCTTTACCTGAACACAAGCAGTCCTGTGGGAGAGAGTGTTTATTTATGAATACATTTGAGGCGCGCTATGCCATGACTAGGGTTTTTTCTGTTCACATAGTTGAAATCATATTGGAATGGTTGTTTTACGGCGATGTGGGTGCCATCCATTGCTCCGTTCATATTTGGGAACCCATTGATGGCATCATGGCAAAGAAACCCCTCTTGACTTCAACCTGGTGTGCCATGGTGTATGGAAATTGTATGTTTTACTGTACGTTATGCTGATGATTGCATCCAAAACATTGGCTCATCGAGGGCTGTGAGATGCCGATCCCGCATGCTCCTGTTGAAAAGTGCCAGTTGCCAAAAAAATAGGGTGGATAGCACTTGTATCACGTTTTAGGGACAACCCAGATACAGACAGTGTCGAAGTAACAAAAGTTTATTAATAGAACAGGGTACAGAATGGCAGGCAGTCTCAGGGTCAGGGCAGGCAGAGGTCAATAATCCAGTGAAGTGGGGCAAGGTACAGGACAGCAGGCAGGCTCAGGGTCAGGGCAGGCAGAATGGTCAAAGCCGGGAAAACTAGAACTATAGAAAAGACAGGAGCAAGGGGAAAAATGCTGGTAGACTTGACGAACAAAATGAACTGGCAACAGACAAATAGAGAACACAGGTATAAATGCACAGGGGATAATGAGGGGAGATGGGAGACACCTGGTGTGGGGTGGAGACAAGCACGAAGACAGGTGAAACAGATCAGGGTGTGACAACTTGGATGTGCACCGGAATGGAATGTGTTTGCCTTTTTAAAGTAGGTCTTAAATCCTCGCAAAGATCCTATTCAATTGGTTTTGGGAATCGATATCTGATGAGCCAATCTGTACTTTCTGCAAAAGAGTCATACCTGTCTCTAAAAACGCGCTCTCTGCAAAATGCAGCGTGTGCCAATCTTCCAACAGCTGAGGATCCAGCCAGCAGCCAGGCGAGATAAGACCAGTTAGAGCTGCTCCACTCTGGGGAGATGAGAACAGTTAGAGATGCTCCACTCTGGGGAGATGAGACCAGTTAGAACTGCTCCACTCTGGGGAGATGAGAACAGTTAGAACTGCTCCACTCTGGGGAGATGAGAACAGTTAGAACTGCTCCACTCTGGGGAGATGAGAACCGTTAGAACTGCTACACTCTGGGGACATGAGACCAGTTAGAGATGCTCCACTCTGGGGAGATGAGAACAGTTAGAACTGCTCCACTCTGGGGAGATGAGAACCGTTAGAACTGCTACACTCTGGGGACATGAGACCAGTTAGAGATGCTCCACTCTGGGGAGATGAGAACAGTTAGAACTGCTCCACTCTGGGGAGATGAGAACAGTTAGAACTGCTCCACTCTGGGGAGATGAGAACAGTTAGAACTGCTACACTCTGGGGACATGAGAACAGTTAGAACTGCTCCACTCTGGGGAGATGAGAACAGTTAGAACTGCTCCACTCTGGGGAGATGAGAACCGTTAGAACTGCTATACTCTGGGGACATGAGAACAGTTAGAACTGCTCCACTCTGGGGAGATGAGACCAGTTAGAGATGCTCCACTCTGGGGAGATGAGAACAGTAAGAACTGCTCCACTCTGGGGAGATGAGAACAGTTAGCGATGCTCCACTCTGGAGAGATGAGAACAGTAAGAACTGCTCCACTCTGGGGAGATGAGAACAGTTAGAGATGCTCCACTCTGGGGAGATGAGAACAGTTAGAACTGCTCCACTCTGGGGAGATGAGAACAGTTAGAGATGCTCCACTCTGGAGAGATGAGAACAGTTAGAACTGCTCCACTCTGGGGAGATGAGAACCGTTAGAACTGCTACACTCTGGGGACATGAGAACAGTTAGAACTGCTCCACTCTGGGGAGATGAGACCAGTTAGAGATGCTCCACTCTGGGGAGATGAGAACAGTAAGAACTGCTCCACTCTGGGAAGATGAGAACTGTTAGAACTGCTCCACTCTGGGGAGATGAGAACAGTTAGAACTGCTCCACTCTGGGGAGATGAGAACAGTTAGAGATGCTCCACTCTGGAGAGATGAGAACAGTTAGAGATGCTCCACTCTGGGGAGATGAGACCAGTTAGAACTGCTCCACTCTGGGGACATGAGAACAGTTAGAGATGCTCCACTCTGGGGAGATGAGAACAGTTAGAACTGCTCCACTCTGGGGAGATGAGAACAGTTAGAACTGCTCCACTCTGGGGAGATGAGAGCTTCCTCCCTGATACACCACAGAGTAAATACATATTTATAGTCTGAGCTGAGATTACAAGAGAGCACAGAGGAACGGAGATTCTGTACAGATTATTAGAAACCTCTGATTCAGATTTCAGATAGCAAAACATATAAATGTGAAGGGGGACCAGGATATGGTTTCTGAGACTACAGGACTAAGGAATAGTTATAGTAAAACATGGAGTTGTCTTTTTCAATATGATGGAATGGCTACAATATATTCAATTTAATCAAACTTTATTTGCAGTGCATTCAAAACACTTTACAGTAAAACAGTCAGATAACAGAGCTAAAAAAACTAACACAAGGCAATAATATGAATTAATAACATAAAATAAAATAATGTCTAATATAACAGTAATATAATTGACTAGGTTATATTAGTACAGCTTGTTCCCAGTCATACACAGAGCAGTCATGTTTAAAGAGCCTAATCCTCAGCCTTCATTCTCCTCATAGTTCAATGGCTACCGCTCTTGCCACTTTCCCCACAGTGACTCGGCTGTGGTGTTTTGCACACAAACCCCTGAGAGGGCTGAACTGGGGGCAGTTTGCTTTGCGCCGGCACGTTCTCTAGGCCTTCAAAGGGGAGCCACCCCATTCGCTGATAAAGCTGTGTTTGGTCTCTATGAGGAGGGATACTACAGTAGGCAGGAATGATGACAAGGTGACTTGATTGTTGAATTGTTGCAGGTTTAAAACCTGGGGCATGTTCATCAGGGCACTATGTAGCAAAACATTTTTAAACATTTCTCAACTGAAAACAAAAGCAAGCTGTTCTTATTGGACAACTTCAGGTAGTACCTCCCCGTTTCACTCAGTTTTCTTCCATTTCATACCTAATGAACATGACCCCGTGGCCTCACAGCACCAGGGCAGCTCAATAGAATAATAACTACTAGAACCAAAATTCTCATTCAATTCAATGTTCTGAGATGGGACTTTGCCTATTCTAGGGATTTATTCTTATGGCTTGCCCACCTCACTGTCTACCCTTGTGTCTCTCAGCAACATAGTAACAATGTCTCCTGACCTTTCTCACTGAGTGAGAAACAGACCATCATAAAGTAAACAGCAGTCTATTTCAACACCATGCCAAGTATCGCATCGATCCTCGCAGTCGGAGAAGGTCACAGACTTGACCTTTTAGGCCAGGAGTGGCCAACCCTCCTCCTGGAGAGCGACTGGATGTGCAGGCTTTTGATCCAGCCCTACAGTATCACATCTGATTCTACTAATTATCATCTCATAAGATGAGCTGAATCAGGTGTAATAGGAAGGGCTGGAGCAAAAGCCTGCACACCCACTCCTGGCCATACCGTACAACTGGTGACACGAGTCACCCAGTAGATCTCCAGGTAGAGGGTTGGACACCCCTGCTTTAAGACTCACTCACAAGACTCAAGTAAGCACATGAATGTGTTCAATAGTGTTTGAATAATTGTATGTGATTGTCATGTGATTGTATGATGATATGGTCTCTACCCTGTTTAGTGTTAAGAGCTGAGTAAAGCACGGGTCATTAACGCTAATGAGAGTCATTCTTAATGGCTGCTGAATTGCAGATTCAGCAGCCATCATAACCTTTCCATGTGCTCTCACTTTTTTGCTGTAGTCTTCTCCCCCTCTCTTTGCGCTCTCTCTCTCATCCATGCTCTCTCTCTTTCTCTCCCACTCATTTCTCCTCCCTTTTTCTTTCCTTCTTTCCATCTCTCTCTCTCTCTCTCTCTCTCTCTCTCTCTCTCTCTCTCTCTCTCTCTCTCCCTGTGGTCACAGCTGTCTTTCTGCCACTCTCCCAGCCACCATTAGCATCCTGAAAGGTTACAAACGCGAGAGACATGGGGGACGCAGGGAAAGACAGATTTTTGGAGGCAAAGTCGGGCAGGTGGAAATGATGGAGGAAAGGAAAGAATGCAGGTAGAAAGTGGACAGACATCTGTAGGCTTAATTGCCAATTAATTTGAAGATGTGAGCCAGTCAGTGTTTGTTGACTCTTGTGTTTGAGAGGTGGAGACTTGAGGAGGTACACAACATCTGAGAAGGTTGTGGCAATCAAAAAATAAGGTAGCATACGCTCTGTGGATTAAAATTGCATGATGTTGGTGTCAAAAGTGTGTGTGTCACAGTGTGCGTGTCACAGTGTGTATTTGCATGTGCGAGTGTCTGTATGGGTGTGTGTCTGTCCGTCCTCCTCTTCCCTCCGTTATGGTGTCTTCTCACTGAGCACAGACGTCAATTCAACGTCTATTCCACGTTGGTTCAACGTCATTTCATTGAATTGACGTGGTAACAACGTTGATTCAACCATTGTGTGCCCAGTTGGTTGGGTCCCTGCGCGTTTCGTTTTTTTGCTTTGGGGTACCTTCCACTACTCAAGAGAGGGGCCTACTCAGTGTAGAGAAGCATCACATGTGATTGTGTGCAAACACCAGTCAGAGTGTTGGAATTAGCACCTCCCACCGGGTATGAAGAGAATGAGTGTGGGCTGCTCTGATGGAAGCGCTCATTCAATGTTGGACCCAGCGAGAAGGCACTTGCCTAAGTTCCCACCAATAATGTACTAGAGTTGCGTGCAGTCAGTGAATTGATATTGTGGACTACAAGATCCTGACATAAACCGATATCATGGACAAATGTACCCACGTCAGATCCTAACATGAATAGACTACCACAGTGTGAGTCATAATACCCATAAAACGTAGCGGTCAAACAGGTAAATGTTTCCAATTGTTTTCCCACCATTCATTTTCCCCTTAGGGGATTTTAAAAACACTAAAAATAGGGGCTGGGTTCCGTGTAGGCTTACCCTGGCGTGACGTTTTGATAATTGTGTAAAATCTCTCTAGGACAAGCAATATTTTCGGCTCTATTTACTCTCAGATTCAAAAATTATAATTAGCATAAAAGTACACATTTTAGGTGTTTATAAAATCCCCTATGGGAAAAATGGATTGTAACCATTTTCCTGTTTGACCGCTAGGTTTTATGGGTATTATGACACCTCCACTGTGGGGCTCTATTGTTATCATGGACAACGTCCTGACATCGAGATTCTGAGCTTGCATGAAAACAAAACTCCTTGCACAATTTAAACCTCCCTTTTACTCTGTAAGTCTCCTCACTTCCATATGAACCCATATCATAGGTTGAACATATCATATCATAGATTTAACATTAATCTTTATGATATAACACACACTCAGGGGATATCCATGGCTGCGTCCCAAATGGCACCCTATTTCCTATTACATTTAAACATTTTAGTCATTTAGCAGACGCTCTTATCCAGAGCGACTCACAGGAGCAATTAGGGTTAAGTGCCTTGCTCAAGGGCACATCGGCGGATTTTTCACCTAGTCGGCTCAGGGATTCAAACCAGCAACCTTTCGGTGCACTATTTAGTGAATCCGGTACCATGTGGGACACAGCCCATAGGGCTCTGGTCAAAAGCAGTGCACTATGTAGGAAAAGGGTGCGATTTGGGACGCAGTCCGTGGCTGCAGCATTTCCAGAGGCATTGACATGCACCCAGAGCGGAATCTGACATACTTACTGAAACTGATTTGTGTAGCCTACATGTTCCCGTATTGAAACGTGCCAACATGTGCATGCTACTATGTATCCCCGTATTAACCTGATGACACACTGCAAGTACCTGTCAATCCGCACTAAACATTTACTGACCACCAGAGATTCATTTCCCGGTAGCAGTGTATATTCCACATGATTCTAAGTATAGATAAATGATGACAATCGACAACACCTGAAACTTTGTAGACATTGTTTCACAATAATAAAGTTAGATGAAGGAAGTTACTTGAAGTTCGATAAATACTTTAGTTGAACTTTATTTTTCCCCGAGGGAACTTCATTTGTGGTGTCAGATCTTGTCGTTCATCCATTTTTAAGCTCCAGCAAATACATTTGCAGCATGACAGATTGTGTTAGAACAAGTAGAACAAGGCTAATTTGCTTAAATTAAGTTTGCAACAGTAGAGGAAGTTTTCTCAGAGCCTTAGGTAATCAGTAGAAAGTCTGTTCAGCAGCATAGAATATTTGACTGGAGTGGAAAAAAAAATTCAGGATAATTTCTGTCACGATCGTCATAAGAACTGGACCAAGGCGCAGCATACGTAGCGTTCCACATCTTTATTATAAAGTGAAGCTTAAGCACAAACAAAACAATAAAGAACAAACGAAACGTGACGTTCTGGAGTGCTCACAGGCAACTACACAAAAACAAAACAAGATCCCACAAAACACAGTGGGGAAATGGCTGCCTAAATATGATCCCCAATCAGAGACAATGATAAACGGCTGCCTCTGATTGGGAACCATACCAGGACAACATAGAAATAAAACAACCTAGATTACCCACCCTAGTCACACCCCGACCTAACCAACATAGAGAATAAAAGGCTCTCTATGGTCAGGGCGTGACAATTTCAGAATATTCACAGAGTTTGCCTTTTGTGTCTTGCAGTGTTGACCTCTCCTTGGCTTGCACACATTATTTTCTTTCTTTTCTTCCGCAGGAGTGCTGTTACTGTGTGGTATGCTATCACAAATTAATTACACCTCAAAATTCATTCAAGACTTTAGAATTGCAGTTGCCTCAGAGAGGAAGACCATCTTCTACCAGTATGGTGTCCATATTAGAACAGCCTTCGTCTCAGCAGTCAAAGCTGTCCTAATATGGACACCATGGTGCCCAGAGGCTGAAGAGGACTCAGAAAAGTGGTTAATAGCCGGTAATTAAATATATAACTCATCCAACCTGTAGCCAATGTCCTGCTGTCTGGTCACACTGGATGTTAATAAGAATTGTGCTCTTGCATCATAATTCTTCACATTGGGCTTTGATTGGCTCCCTCTGGGTGTCCTCTGGGCGAGGTCTTGACCAACTGAAGCTCAGAACCTGTCTGGAATATTTCGGTCAAATTCACTCGGGAGAAAACTCTCTGCACAACTTTCCTTAAAGGAAATCTGTCTTTTGGTATTTGTTTCATTAGTCCATTTTGATATAGTCCCACAATGTTTTGCATGTCAGCAATCAAGATATCATACCAGCTGCATTTCTGTATTTTGAAAGATATATATCTTGAAAATTTGATTGCTGACATGCAAAACATTTTGGGACTATATCAACAATGGACTAATGAAACAAATACCAAAAGACAGTGTTTGGGTGGAATTTCCCTTTAAGGGAAAATAGTGCTTAGAGTTTTCTCCCGAGTCCCAAGGTCTTGCCTTTTGACAGGTGTTGATAAGCCAATTCGTCACATCGGGATGTTGTTGTAACCATGATGACATAGTTACCTTGTTAAAGTCAATGACAACGAAACACTGGAGAACTTAAGGCTTAAGCGGTCTCAGTTCAAACCTTTTATAATAATGACTGGACATAACGGTTTGTCATGGCACAAATACAGTGTCTATATTATGACAGCCATCTACTGAGACTGAGACTGTCCTAATATGGACACCGTACATCAGATATTTTCTGATATGTCCCCAAAGTAGGATCTCCTTTAAACAAGAAGAATGGGTAATTATTATTTTTGTGTGTGAATGCATCTGTGTGCGTGCTTCTCAGCGTACTGTACTGTGGTTTCCACAGTGGGCTGGCTGCTGGCTGGGAGTGAGGCCCGTCGTTGATGAATGCCACCGTCTCCATGCTGCTCCACTAATTTGTCTCTCTGTCCTCGGCTGTGATTTCCAGCGCTGAGTCATATGTGGGATTTTCGCCTCCGCAGCACGCAAATCAACAGTAATCCTCTCCTGCTACTTGTTTGTGCTGAACAGCCTATAGTCCTGACAACTGCACTCGTCCTTCCAGGTGGAATGGATGTATAAACTTGATATAAAATGAGTACACATTCTCAATCTTATACAGGATCCATAGGGTTGCACTTTTTCTTTTATTCCATTTCATCTCGAACACACCTGGTTGAACAAAGGGCTTGATGATGCATTGATTTGTTGAATCAGGTGATTAGTTGACTTGTTAAATCAGGTGTTTAAATCTTACCTTTGCCAGGTAACTCAACGAAAACAAATGATCTTTCACAATGACCTGTTAAGCTGTTAGTGGTGAGCAAGAACAAAACAGTGCATTGTTCGCTCTACGAAAGAGTTGGAGAAATACTGCCCAGGAGAACAGATAACCCTTTGTATTGCCCAGAGGTGTGCTCCTTGTTAAGACTGGTTACCGGGAGACGCTGAAGGCAATGTCATGTTGACCTGGGAGGATGTCCAAGGAAGTGACTCACACACCAGCAACTCAGCTAAAGGGATGGTCTGTGAGTTTTCAATGTTAGCTTAATTACTAACCCACTGAACAATTATCATTTTGTCCCATTCAGATATCCTACTATGGACACTGTAACCATTCAAACGAAATTTGGTGGAGTTCAATAGACATAGACGTCATTGAGCCAATGTCAAATCAAATCCATTTGTTGTTGACTTGACTGTTCTTGATCTTTGGAATGGTCATGTAAAGCTTATTCAAGTGCATGCAAAGATATAAGCCAACACAGTATGTCTTTCGGAAGACACACTACCGTTCAAAAGTTTGGGGTCACTTAGGAATGTCTTCGTTTTTGAAAGAAAAGCAAAAGAATTGTGTCCATTAAAATAACATCAAATTGATCAGAAATACAGTGTAGACATTGTTAATGTTGTAAATGACTAATTTAGTTGTAAATGGCAGATTTTTAATGGAATATCTACATAGGCCCGTTATCAGCAAACATCACTAGTGTGTTCCAATGGCACATTGTGTTAGCTAATCCAAGTTTATCATTTGAAAAGGCTAATTGATCATTAGAAAAACCTTTGCAATTATGCTAGCACAGCTGAAAACTGTTGTGCTGATTAAAGAAACAATAAAAAACTGGCCTTCTTTAGACTAGTTGAGTATCTGGAGCATCAGCATTTGTGGGTTCGATTACAGGCTCAAAATGGCCAGAAACAAAGACCTTTCTTCTGAAACTTGTCAGTCTATTCTTGTTCTGAGAAATGAAGGCTATTCCATGCAAGAAGTTGCCAAGAAACTGAAGATCTCATACAACGCTGTGTACTACTCCCTTCACAGAACAGTACAAACTGGCTCTAACCAGAATAGAAAGAGGAGTGGGAGGCCCCGGTGCACAACTGAGCAAGAGGACAAGTACATTAGTGTCTAGTTTGAGAAACAGACACCTCACAAGTCCTCAACTGGCAGCTTCATTAAATAGTACCAGCAAAACACCAGTCTCAACGTCAACAGTGAAGAGGTGACTCCGGGATGCTGGCCTTTTAAGCAGAGTTCCTCTGTCCAGTGTCTGTGTTATTTTGCCCATCTTAATCTTTTATTTTTATTGGCCAGTCTGAGATATGGGTTTTCTTTGCAACTGCCTAGAAGGCCAGCATCCCAAAGTCCCCTCTTCACTGTTGACGTTGAGACTGGTGTTTTGTGGATACTATTTAATGAAGCTTAATGAAGCTATTTAAGACGCTTGGACCTTCTTTTTATATATTTTCAGTGATATTGTTAACAAACACGCCCCCATAAAGAAAATGAGAATTAAAAACAGGTTCAGCCCCTGGTTTGACCATGATCTTACGGAGTTACTTCACCTCAAGAATTGCATTAGGCGAAAGGCTCGGCACACGCATACTCAGGCTGACTGGCTCTTGTTCAGGCAAATGAGAAATAAGTGCACTCAGGCTATCCGGAAGGCCAAAGTTAGTTACTTTAAGGAGCAGTTCTCTCTCTGTGGGTCTAACACCAAGAAGTTCTGAAAAACAGTTAAAGACCTGGAGAATAAACCCTCCTCCTCACAGCTGCCCATGTACCTCAAATCAAAGTTTATTTGTTACTTATAGGCTCTAACCAATAGTGCAAAAAAGGTATTAGGTGAACAGTAAAGAAATAAAACAACAAAAAGACAGGCTATATACAGTAGCAAGGCTATAAAAGTAGCGAGGCTACATACAGACACCGGTTAGTCAGGCTGATTGAGGTAGTATGTACATGTAGATATGGTTAAAGTGACTATGCATATATGATGAACAGAGAGTAGCAGTAGCGTAAAAGAGGGGTTGGCGGGTGGTGGGACACAATGCAGATAGCCCGGTTAGCCAATGTGCGGGAGCACTGGTTGATCGGCCCAATTGAGGTAGTATGTACAGTTAAAGTGACTATGCATATATGATAAAGAGAGTAGCAGCAGTGTAAAAAGAGGGGGGGGGGCACATAAAGCAAATAGTCCAGGTAGCCAATTGATTACCTGTTCAGGAGTCTTATGGCTTGGGGGTAAAGACCGTTGAGAAGCCTTTTTGTCCTAGACTTGCCACTCCGGTACCGCTTGCCATGCGGTAGTAGAGAGAACAGTCTATGACTGGGGTGGCTGGGGTCTTTGACAATTTAAGGCCTTCCTCTAACACTGCCTGGTGTAGAGGTCCTGGATGGCAGGCAGCTTAGCCCCAGTGATGTACTGGGCCGTACGCACTACTCTCTGTAGTGCCTTGCGGTCAGATGCTGAGCAATTGCCATACCAGGCAGTCCCGTCGATGAGAATGGGGGCGTGCTCGGTCCTCCTTTTCCTGTAGTCCACAATCATCTCCTTAGTCTTGATTACGTTGAGGGAAAGGTTGTTATTCTGGCACCACCCGACCAGGTCTCTGACCTCCTCCCTATAGGCTGTCTCGTCGTTGTCGGTGTTGTCTGCAAACTTAATGATGGTGTTGGAGTCGTGCCTGGCTATGCAGTCGTGGGTGAACAGGGAGTACAGGAGGAGACTGAGCACACACCCCTGGGGAGCTCCAGTGTTGAGGATCAGCGTGGCAGATGTGTTGCTACCTACCCTCACCACCTGGGGGCGGTCCGTCAGGAAGTCCAGGATCCCTTAAAGTTGATGTGGTTGTTACTGACAAGAAGCACATGGCTGAGCGTTGTAATCACCACTTCATTATGTCAGGATTCCTATTTGACTCAGCCATGCCTCCTTGCCCGTCCAACATTTCCTCATCTCCCACCCCTTCTATTGCGACTATCCCCGATGCTTCTCCCACTTGTTCCCCTGCCCTGCAACAAAGTTTCTTCCTGCAGGCAGTCACTGAGTCCAAGGTGCTAAAAGAGCTCCTGAAACTTGACCCCAAAAAAAACATCTGGGTCAGATGGTTTAGACCCTTTCTTCTTTGAGGTTGCTGCACCTATCATTGCCAAGCCTATCTAAGACCTTTTTCATTATTTTTTTTAAAGGGGGAGATCAAGCTGATCCTAACTGTTATAGGCCTATTTCTATTTTGCCCTGTTTATCAAAGTGTTGGAAAAACTTGTCAATAATCAACTGACTGGTTTTCTTGAGGTCTATAGTATTCTCTCTGGTATGCAATCTGGTTTCCACTCAGGTTATGGATGTGTCACTGCAACCTTAAAGGTCCTCAATGATGTCACCATTGCCCTTGATTCTAAGCAATGTTGTGCTGCTATTTTTATTGTCTTGGCCAAAGCTTTTGAAACGGTAGACTATTCTATGCTTGTGGGCCGGCTAAGGAGTATTGGTGTCTCTGAGGGGTCTTTGTCCTGGTTTGCTAACTACCTCTCTCAAAGAGTGCAGTGTATAACTTGCAGACTTGTTTACGTGCTGCTGTGCGTTTTGTTGCCGATCTTACTTTGCTACCTGACTACTTTTTCATTACCGTATATTTTTTGTTTTTCCCCTCACTCAACTTTTTTCATTCAACTTTTTCACCCCGGAGGATTTATCTGGACATGGTTCGTCAGGACTTCAAACAGCCGAAGCTAAGTAACATTAACATGATGCCTTCTAATTGCAGTCGTTGTACTTATAATATACAGGAGAACGATCGCCTTACAGCGAGGATAGCTGTGCTGCAAGTCCAGCTACAGACGCAATCGTTAGGCAAGGGTAATTTCAGTGTAGGAAAGGATGAAACAGCGTCTGTGGCACCAGTAAGTACAGATAGTAATGTTAGTATAAACCCCCTCGCACGGTCCCCGCAGCCGGACAACTTTCTCATGGCTTCTGGAGGGAAATGCTGTAGGAATGCTCAACCAGTGTCGCTTATTCAGCCGACAGAAACTTTCAACCGGTTCTCTCCATTTAGCGAGTCGGAGTCGGAGGCCGAAACTTCTCTGGTCTCTGCTCCTCCCGTTATGGGGTTATGGGGTCTGAAGCCTCTCACCATTAGCTCTGACAAATTGAAAACCCTAGTCATTGGCGACTCCATTAACCGCAGTATTAGACTAAAAACGAATCATCCAGCGATCATACACTGTTTACCAGGGGGCAGGGCTACCGACGTTAAGGCTAATCTAAAGACGGTGCTGGCTAAAGCTAAAACTGGCGAGTGTAGAGAGTATAGAGATATTGTTATCCACGTCGGCACCAACGATGTTAGGATGAAACAGTCAGAGATCACCAAGCGCAACATTTACATTTACATTTAAGTCATTTAGCAGACGCTCTTATCCAGAGCGACTTACAAATTGGTGCATTCACCTTAAGATATCCAGTGGAACAACCACTTTACAATAGTGCATCTAAATCTTTTGGGGGGGGGTTAGAAGGATTACTTTATCCTATCCCAGGTATTCCTTAAAGAGGTGGGGTTTCAGGTGTCTCCGGAAGGTGGTGATTGAAAACATAGCAACATAGCTTCAGCGTGTAAATCAGCTAGAAAGATGTGTCGGCATCGATTAATTGTCTCTGGCCCCCTCCCATTTAGGGGGAGTGATGAGCTCTACAGCAGTCTCACAACTCAATTGCTGGTTGAAAACTGTTTTCTGCCCCTCCCAAAAGATAGAATTTGTAGATAATTGGCCCTCTTTCTGGGACTCACCCTCAAACAGGACCAAGCCTGGCCTGTTGAGGAGTGACGGACTCCATCCTAGCTGGAGGGGTGCTCTCATCTTATCTCCGAACATAGACAGGGCTCTAACTCCTCTAGCTCCACAATGAAATAGGGTGCAGGCCAGGCAGCAGGCTGTTAGCCAGCCTGCCAGCTTAGTGGAGTCTGCCACTAGCACAGTCAGTGTAGTCAGCTCAGCTATCCCCATTGAGACCGTGTCTGTGCCTCGATCTAGGTTGGGCAAAATTAAAGATGGCGGTGTTCGCTTTAGCAATCTCACTAGTATAAAGACCTCCTCCATTCCTGCCATTATTGAAATATATTGTGATACCTCACATCTGAAAATAGGACTACTTAATGTTAGATCCCTCACTTCAAAGGCAGTTATAGTCAATGAACTAATCACTGATCATAATCTTGATGTGATTGGCCTGACTGAAACATGGCTTAAGCCTGATGAATTTACTGTGTTAAATGAGGCCTCACCCCCTGGTTACACTAGTGACCATACCCCCCGTGCATCCGGCAAAGGCGGAGGTGTTGCTAACATTTCCGATAGCAAATTTCAATTTACAAAAAAAAAAACAATGACGTTTTCGTCTTTTGAGCTTCTAGTCATGAAATCTATGCAGCCTACTCACTCACTTTTTATAGCTACTGTTTACAGGCCTCCTGGGCCATATGCAGTGTTCCTCACTGAGTTCCCTGAATTTCTATCGGATCTTGTAGCCATAGCCGATAATATTCACATTTTTGGTGACTTTAACATTCACATGGAAAAGTCCACAGACCCACTCCAAAAGGCTTTCGGAGCCATCATCGACTCAGTGGGTTTTGTCCAACATGTCTCTGGACCTACTCACTGCCACAGTCATACTCTGGACCTAGTTTTGTCCCATGGAATAAATGTTGTGGATCTTAATGTTTTTCCTCATAATCCTGGATTATCGGACCACCATTTTATTGCGTTTGCAACAAATAATCTGCTCAGACCCCAACCAAGGAGCATTAAAAGTCGTGCTATAAATTCTCAGACAACCCAAAGATTCCTTGATGCCCTTCCAGACTCCCTCTGCCTACCCAAAGACGTCAGAGGACAAAAATCAGTTAACCACCTAACCGAGGAACTCAATTTAACCTTGCGCAATACCCTAGATGCAGTTGCACCCCTAAAAACTAAAAACATTTGTCATAAGAAACTAGCTCGCTGGTATACAGAAAATACACGAGCTCTGAAGCAAGCTTCCAGAAAATTGGAACGGAAATGGCGCCACACCAAACTGGAAGTCTTCCGACTAGCTTGGAAAGACAGTACCGTGCAGTATCGAAGAGCCCTCACTGCTGCTCGATCATCCTATTTTTCCATCTTAATTGAGGAAAATAAGAACAATCCGAAATGTATTTTTGATACTGTCGCAAAGTTAACTAAAAAGCAGCATTCCCCAGGAGAGGATGGCTCTCACTTCAGCAGTGATGAATTCATGAACTTCTTTGAGGAAAAGATCATGATCATTAGAAAGCAAATGACGGACTCCTCTTTAAATCTGCGTATTCCTCCAAAGCTCCGTTGTCCTGAGTCTGCACAACCCTGCCAGGACCTAGGATCAAGGGAGACACTAAAGTGTTTTAGTACTATATCTCTTGACACAATGATGAAAATAATCATGGCCTCTAAACCTACAAGCTGCATACTGGACCCTATTCCAACTAAACTACTGAAAGAGCTGCTTTCTGTGCTTGGCCCTCCTATGTTGAACATAATAAACGGCTCTCTATCCACCGGATGTGTACCAAACTCACTAAAAGTGGCAGTGATAAAGCCTCTCTTGAAAAAGCCAAATCTTGACCCAGAAATTATAAAAAACTATCGGCCTATATCGAATCTTCCATTCCTCTCAAAAATTTTAGAAAAAGCTGTTGCGCAGCAACTCACTGCCTTCCTGAAGACAAACAATGTACACGAAACGCTTCAGACCCCATCATAGCACTGAGACTGCACTTGTGAAGGTGGTAAATTACCTTTTAATGACGTCAGACCGAGGTTCTGCGTCTGTCCTCGTGCTCCTAGATCTTAGTGCTGCTTTTGATACCATCGGTCACCACATTCTTTTGGAGAGATTGGAAACCCAAATTGGTCTACATGGACAAGTTCTGGCCTGGTTTAGGTCTTATCTGTCGGAAAGATATCAGTTTGTCTCTGTGAATGGTTTGTTCTCTGACAAATCAACTGTAAATTTCGGTGTTCCTCAAGGTTCCGTTTTAGGACCACTATTGTTTTCACTATATATTTTACCTCTTGGGGATGTCATTCGAAAACATAATGTTAAATTTCACTGCTATGCGGATGACACACAGCTGTACATTTCAATGAAACATGGTGAAGCCTCAAAATTGCCCTCGCTAGAAGCCTGTGTCTCAGACATAAGGAAGTGGATGGCTGCAAACTTTCTACTCTTAAACTCGGACAAAACAGAGATGCTTGTTCTAGGTCCCAAGAAACAAAGAGATCTTCTGTTGAATCTGACAATTAATCTGGATGGTTGTACAGTCGTCTCAAATAAAACTGTGAAGGTCCTTGGCGTTACTCTGGACCCTGATCTCTCTTTTGAAGAACATATCAAGACTGTTTCAAGGACAGCTTTTTTCCATCTACGTAACATTGCAAAAATCAGAAACTTTCTGTCCAAAAATGTCGCAGAAAAATTAATCCATGCCTTTGTTACTTCTAGGTTGGACTACTGCAATGCTCTACTTTCCGTCTACCCAGATACGGCACTAAATAAACTTCAGTTAGTGCTAAATACGGCTGCTAGAATCCTGACTAGACCCAAAAAATGTGATCATATTACTCCAGTGCTAGCCTCCCTACACTGGCTTCCTGTTAAGGCAAGGGCTGATTTCAAGGTTTTACTGCTAACCTACAAAGCATTACATGGGCTTGCTCCTACCTATCTTTCCGATTTGGTCCTGCCGTACATACCTACACGTGCGCTATGGTCACAAGACACGGGCCTCCTAATTGTTCCTAGAATTTCTAAGCAAACAGCTGGAGGCAGGGCTTTCCATTTTTATGGAATAGTCTGCTTACCCATGTGAGAGACGCAGACTCAGTCTCAACCTTTAAGTCTTTACTGAAGACATATCTCTTCAGTAGGTCCTATGATTAAGTGTAGTCTGGCCCAGGGGTGTGAAGGTGAACGGAAAGGCTGGAGCAACGAACCGCCCTTGCTGTCTCTGCCTGGCCGGTTTCCCCTCTTTCCACTGGGATTCTCTGCCTCTACCCCTATTACGGGGGCTGAGTCACTGGCTTACTGGTGTTCTTCCATGCTGTCCCTGGGAGGGGTCCGTCACTTGAGTGGGATGAGTCACTGACGTGGTCTTCCTGTCTGGGTTGGCGCCCCCCCTTGGGCTGTGCCGTGGCGGAGATCTTTGTGGGCTATACTCGGCCTTGTCCCGGGATGGTATGTTGGTGGTTGGAGATATCCCTCCAGTGGTGTGGAGGCTGTGCTTTGGCAAAGTGGGTGGGGTTATATCCTACCTGTTTGGCCCTGTCCGGGGGTTTCATCGGATGGGGCCACAGTGTCTCCTGACCCCTCCTGTCTCAGACTCCAGTATTTATGCTGCAGTAGTTTATGTGTCGGGGGGCTAGGGTCAGTCTGTCACATCTGGAGTATTTCTCTTGTCTTTTCCGGTGTCCTGTGTGAATTTAAATATGCTCTCTCTTTCTCTTTCTTTCTTTCTCTCTCTCGGAGGACCTGAGCCCTACGACCATGCCTCAGGACTACCTGGCTTGATGACTCCTTGCTGTCCCCAGTTCACCTGGCCGTGCTGCTGCTCCAATTCCAACTGTTCTGCCTGCAGCTATGGAACCCTGACCTGTTCACCGGACGTGCTACCTGTCCCAGACCTGATGTCCCAGACCTGCTGGAACCCTGACCTATTCACCGGACGTGCTACCTGTCCCAGACCTGCTGTTTTCAACTCTCTAGACACAGCAGGAGCGGTAGAGATACTCTCAAAGATCGGCTATGAAAAAGCCAACTGACACTTACTCTTGTGTTACTGACTTGTTACACCCTCGACAACTACAATGATTATTATTATTTGACAATGCTGGTCATTTATGAACATTTGAACATCTAGGCCATGTGCTGTTATAATCTCCACCCGGCACAGCCAGAAGAGGACTGGCCACCCCTCATAGCCTGGTTCCTCTCTAGGTTTCTTCCTAGGTTTTGGCCTTTCTAGGGAGTTTTTCCTAGCCACCGTGCTTCTACACCTGCATTGCTTGCCCTTTGGGGTTTTAGGCTGGGTTTCTGTACAGCACTTTGTGATATCATCTGATGTAAGAAGGGCTATATAAATACATTTGATTTGATAAAGTCAGAAAATCTGCTGTCTCAGCCACTGCCTGTCACCAAGGGAGTACCCCAAGGCTCAATCCTAGGCCCCATGCTCTTCTCAATTTACATCAACAAAATGCACAGGCAGTAGGAAGCTCTCTCATCCATTTATATGCAGATGTTACAGTCTTATACTCGGCTGGCCCCTCCCCGGATTTTATGTTAAATGCTCTACAAAGCTTTCTTAGTGTCCAACAAGCTTTCTCTACCCTTAACCTTGTTCTGAACACCTCCAAAACAAAGGTCATGTGATTTGGTAAGAAGAATGCCCCTCTCCCCACAGGTGTGATTACTACCTCTGAGGGTTTAGAGCTTGAAGTAGTCACCTCATACAAGTGCTTGGGAATATGGCTAGATGGTACACTGTCCTTCTCTCAACACATATCAAAGCTGCAGGCTAAAGTTAAATCTAGACTTGGTTTCTTCTATCGTAATCTCTCCTCTTTCACCCCAGCTGCCAAACTAACCCTGATTCAGATGACCATCCTACCCATGCTAGATTATGGAGACATAATTTATAGATCGGCAGGTAAGGGTGCTCTCAAGCGGCTAGATGTTCTTTACCATTCGGCCATCAGATTTGCCACCAACGCTCCTTATAGGACACATCACTGTACTCTATATTCCTCTGTAAACTGGTCATCTCTGTATACCTGTCACAAGACCCACTGGTTGATGCTTATTTATAAAACAATCTTAGGCCTCACTCCCCTCTATCTGAGATACCTACTGCAGCCCTCATCCTCTTCATACAACAACCGTTTTGCCAGTCCCATTCTGTTAAAGGTCCCGAAAGCACACACATCCCTGGATCGCTCGTCTTTTCAGTTTGCTGCAGCTAGCGACTTGAACGAGCTGCAACAAACACTCAAACTGGACAGTTTTATCTCAATCTCTTCATTCAAAGACTCAATCATGGACACTCTTACTGACAGTTGTGACTGCTTTGCGTGATGTATTGTTGTCTCTACCTTCTTGTCCATTGTGCTGTTGTCTGTGCCCAATAATGTTTGTACCATGTTTTGTGCTGATACCATGTTGTGTTGCTAAAATGTTGTATTGTTATGTGTTGCTGCCTTGCTATGTTGTTGTCTTAGGTCTCTCTTTATGTAGTGCTGTTTTGTCTCTCTTGTCTGATATTTTTTTATTTTTTTATCCTAGCCCCAGTCCACGCAGGAGGCCTTTTGTCTTTTGGTAGGCCGTCATTGTAAATAAGAATTTGTTCTTAACTGACTTGCCTAGTTAAATAAAAGTGAAATAAATAAATACAAAATAATAGCTGCCAGTTGATGACTTGTGAGGCATCCGTTTCTCAAACTAGACACTAATGTACTTGTCCTGCTGGTCAGTTGTGCACCGGGGCCTCCCACTCTTTCTATTCTGGTTAAAGGCAGTTTGCGCTATTCTGTGAAGGGAGTAGTGCACAGCGTTGATGTTATTTCAATGGACAAAATTGATTTCTTTTCTTTCAAAACAATGACATTTCTAAGTGACCCCAAACTTTTGAACGGTAGTGTACCAGTTGAACAATTCAATGGAAGGCTAATCAAATTAGCAGCTTTTTAATATTTGAAAGACATCATATACATCAAGATTCTCATAAACCCTTGTTAATTAGCCTACAGGCTAATTCATTAAATTAACGAAGCGGTGTAAATTACTGTCCTTTTAAAGTTTTCACATGGGAGCTAATTATGAATTATGTTTTATTAACGTTTCACAGACGTCAGCCCTTGATCTATACCAAATGGTGATTTGGAAGAAAAATTCTTTGTAATGCCAATATAGTGTGTTTCTTTAGTCTAGAGATAGATGTGATGATACAGTGAGTATTATCTAGCCCTACAGGCACTATGAGGACTAAAACACCCATAAATGTGGACTCTCTGCTAAGGCCTTTGAGTCTTTTCTCTCTCTGAGTTTCAAACGGCAGTATGGGATTGGGCGAAGCAAGTTTAATGGTCATTTAAATTCTTGAGATTTACTTATTGATTCTTGAAGAATATAACTTAGAAATGCCTCATGAGTTAAGTCATTGAAAAGGTTATATGATCCATTTCTTTTACAAAAAACAGGAACGTAAACAATCAATGTGTTGGGTGTCATGGACTGTCAGTCCTTGCATCTAGAGCACCATGTTTTGTTGTTTTCAATTTGCAGTGTAACTTTTAAAGCCTCTTTACTTTATGCTACGAAACGAGAGTCGTCGCTTTGAGCCCCTTCCCGTTCCTTGCCAGGAGCGATGTGACATCAAGAGCCAGATCTGAGGATTCAAATCATGCGAGGCCCCGGGGCGTTCTCTTCCCTAAGCTTCCTAAATAGCAGAGACGATACGCTCCTATTAGATAAGCAAATGTGTGCGGAGATACATAATACATGATTACCCAGAGGACTACTGTACATTTGGCTTGTTTTTGTCAAAGAAAGGAAGGGTGAAGAAGGAGAAGAGAATATCATGGTCTAGCTTGAATAAACATAGGGCTGCTAAAGGGCACCTGCTATTCACAATTTGTTGTTTTGTTCACCGTGATTTGTGGACGGATATGCTGTAGGCGGAGTGAGAATCGACTGGAAATGTATACAGAATGTGTGTAAGGAAAACAAGGAGGACAGCACTCAAAGAGCTCAAACAATCCACAATATCTCGCCCAGTCTCGCTCATTTCTGAGGAGTCGGAGATGCAAATTGGACCATTTGATCTGGTTGTCTGTTGTTTACAGTAGATAGTCAAGGTGAGGGAGTTTTACTCGCACGGTTGATAATTGAGTCTCGAGACTCCTGCATCTGCCTCGTAGGTAGAAGCAAGAAAACATTTCTCATATTTTCCAGAACAGAAATTATCCTGGCGCTCACCCTCGGCTCAGATGAGTAACGTCTGTTTGTAAAAAATATTTTAAAAAAGGGGAAAGAAGTATCACGTTAATGTGTGTCGGAACAAGATGGTGGCTTTCTGCAAGCTATTACAAGGCTTTACTAATCCAAACATGCAAATCCAAGTCAAAGATGCACCTTTTGTGTATAATCCAAACACAGTTCCCATGGGATTAGGATTGAGAGGAGAATTTATAGAACAATCCCACTGGGCACAGACATCTATTCCATGTTGGTTCAACATAATTTCATTGAAATGACATGGAAACAACATTGATTCAACCAATGTGTGCCCAGTGGAATGTGGCCAATATGACCCAGTCTGCAATGCACGGTGTTCATATTAAGACAGCCTGCGGACACTCAGGCTATCCTAATATGGACACCGTTTGCAATGTTCAATTTCATATAGACCTATATCTATCTCTTCAAAGAGTGGGCTATAGCCACTTATGTAGGATTGAATGAGACACAGCATAGAAAGTATTGTGTACTGTATATAATTCTATATGTTTGTGTCTTGGTGTGTCAGATTATGAGTAAACCAGGTACTAAATCCACAGGCCTATTTATTTCCCAAGGGTAATAAATCAGATAGAATGAGATTAGTTAACATTGTCTGCTTGCCTCAGGACACATCTCCACCTCTACAAAGACATAGTATGTCCTGTGTAGTCAACTTGTTAAGCCACATTAAATTCAGGAGAAAGACCTAAACTCAACTGCTCCCTCTAATCGATGGCTATTGCACCTTATCTGCCTGTAGCCTGTGTGTTTGCTGCAGTGAAGTATGTTGAACTAAACTATACATACAAAAGTATGTGGACACCCCTTCAAATTAGTAGATTCGGCTATTTCAGCCACACCCGTTGCTGACAGGTGTATAAAATTGAGCACACCGACATGCAATCTCCATAGACAAACATTAACAAAAAAGAGCGGAGTGACTTTCACCATCATAGGATGCCACCTTTCCAACAAGTCAGTTGGTCAAATTTCTGCCCTGCTAGAGCTGCCCCAGTCAACTGTAAGTGCTGTTATTGTGAAGTGGAAATGTCTAGGAGCAACAACGGCTCAGCTGTGAAGTGGTTGGCCACAGAAGGTCACAGAATGGGACCGGCGAGGGCTTCAGCGAGTAGCCCTTAAATCTTCTCTCCTCGATTGCAACACTCACTATCGAGTTCCAAACTGACTCTGGAAGCAACATCAGCACCAGAACTGTTTGTCGGGAGCTTCATGAAATGGGTTTCCATGGACGAGCAGCTGCACACAAGCCTAAGATCACCATGTACAATACCAGGCGTTGGCTGGAGTGGTGTAAAGCTTGCTGCCATTGGACTCTGGATCAGTGGAAACACGTTCTCTGGAGTGATGAATCGCGTTTCACCATCTGGCAGTCTGACGGACAAATCTGGGTTTGGCGGATGCCAGGAGAACACTACCTGATCCAATGCATATTGCCAACTGTAAAGTTTGGTGGAGGAGTAATAATGGTCTGGGGCAGTTTTTTTATGGTTTTGGGCTAGGCCCCTTAGTTCCAGTGAAGGGAAATCTTAGTGCTACAGCATACAATGATATAGACGATTCTGTGCTTCCAACTTTGTTTTGGGAAGGCCCTTTCCTGTTTCAGAATGACAATGGCCCTGTGCCCAAAGCGAGGTCCATACAGAAATTGTTTGTTGAGATCGGTCTGGAAGAACTTGACTGGCCTGTACAGAGCCTTGACCTCAAGCCCATCGAACACCTTTGGGATGAATTGGAACGCCGACTACGATGTTCCAACATCTAGTGGAAAGCCTTCCTAGAAGAGTGGAGGCTGTAATAGCAGCAAAGGGGGGACCAACTCCATATTACTGTAATGCCCTTGATGATGGAATGAGACGTTAGACGAGCAGGTGTCCACATACTTTTGGTCATGTAGTATATGTTCACTTTGTAAACGCTACAGACATGGAATTTGATGTAACTGAAGTTCAGTTATGAAGACCACACTGTGTCTCCTCCCCTCTGTCTCTAAGCAATGGCTGTATACACACACCTGAGCTACCTCACTGTAACCTGTTTGTTTGCTACAGTGAGGTATTGAATGCTCTGGGTGTAGACCAATGACTGTACAAGGTGGAGACACCTTTCGTCGAGTCTGTGGGTAATCTGTGATGTGTATAATAGAGGAAAAAACATTTGTCAAAATAGGTTGAACACTTGTTCATGATTGACTTCAGGTCATATAGTTATATTGAAGCCCTTCTGTACATCCCAAATTTTCACACCGGTTCAGAGCCGAAAACAGACTAAGAAGAAAGAAAGCCTGCATATTCTGCTCCCAAGGGGGGTGCAGGATTACTGTAAAAACTTCAATGCAGCATTGACAGCATTTGCAGTATGCACGCTTTCTTTCTTTCCAGGTGTCACCTATTGGCCGACATGATATCATAATAATAACAATGATAATATATTTATTTTCTATAGCGCTTTTCATACACAATCTCAAAGTCACTTTAAAAAAAAAATCTAAAAGGTCATTCAGGAAGCTTGCAGTTGATGGGAGGTGGTCTTTCTTTCTTCCATCTGCAATGTGGACAACGCTCAACTACTTGTCTCCCCCCCCCCCCCTTCTGACACCCAGGTGGCGACACGCATCTCTGCGTGCCTGGCAGACATCTCAGATTGGATGCTGGCCCATACTTCAAAAATCGACCTCGACAAGATGGAACTGCTTTTCCTCCCGTGGAAGGCCTGCCTGCTCCGAGACCTCTCCATTACGGTTGACAACTCCACGGTGTCACCCTCCCAGAGTGCAAAGAGCCTTGGCGTGACTGGACAACACCCTGTCACACTCTGCAAACATGAAAGCAGTGACTTGCTTCTGCAGGTTCATGCTCTACAACATCCGTAGAGTATGACCTTTCCCCACACAGGAAGCAGCGCAGGTCCTAATCCAGGAACTTGTCCTCTCCCGTCTGGACTACTGCAACTCACTGTTGGCTGGGCTCCCCACTTGTGCCATCAAACTCATCCAGATCGCTGCAGCACCCCTGGTTTTCAACCTTCCCAATTTCTTTCATGTCCCCCCGCTCGTCCACACACACACACTCCACTGGCGTCCAGTTGAAGCTCGCATCCACTACAAGACCATGGTGGTTACCTACGGAACAGCAAGAGGAACTGGCCCTCCCTACCTTCAGGCTATGCTCAAATCCTACACCCCAACCCGAGCACTCCGCTCTGCCACCTCAGATCTCTTGACCCTCCCACCCATACGGGGTGACAGCTCCCACTCTTTATTTGTACTATTTTCTACATTGTAGAATAGTAATGAAGACATCAAAACTATGAAATAACACATGCAGTAACCAATAAATAAGTAACCATACATGTAGTAACCAAGAAAAAAAAAAGTGTTAAAACAAAATATATTTTACATTTGAGATTCTTCAAAGTAGCCACCCTTTGCCTTGATGCCAGCTATGACTCTGCTGATAGCTACGTTATTGAGGAAGAATGTACTTTCTATGCCTGTGGTATGTGGTTGTCCCACCTAGCCATCTTAAGAGGCAGTGCACTAACTGTAAGTCGCTCTGGATAAGAGCATCTGCCAAATGACTAAAATGTAATAAATGGTACTAATCCAGGCACTTTTCATCTCCCATCCAGACTACTGCAATTCTGTTGGCTAGGCTCCCTGCTGGTGCCATCAAACTCCTGCAACTTATCCAGAACGCAGCAGCTCGCCTGGTATTCAACCTTCCCAAATTGATTACTTGGGTCAAATTTGATTCTGTCACTTTCTTGGAAATGAGCGGACCAAGGCGCAGCGTGAGTATAGTTCTACATATTTAAGTGAAACTAACAAAACTTACAAAGACCGTGCGGACGTAGTGCCCAAACACACTAACAATCAATCAATATCCCACAAAACACAGGTGGAGAAATAACTACATAAATATGATCCCCAATCAGAGGCAACAATAAACAGCTGCCTCTAATTGGAAACCATATTAGCACCAACATAGAAATAGACATACTAGATCACCCCCCTAGTCACACCCTGACCTACTACACCATAGAGAACCAAGGGCTCTCTATGGTCAGGGCGTGACAGATTCACAGAAGTGTATTGTGCCATATCACAAGGTGTTGCTGAACTCAAGAGGGTGGCAGGTAGCCTAGTGGTTCGAGCATTGGGCCAGTAACTGAAAGGTTGCTAGACCGAATCCCCGAGCTGACAAGGTAAAAATCTGTCGTTCTGCTCCTGAACAAAGCCGTTAACCCACTGTTCCTAGGCTGTCATTGTAAATAAGAATTTGTTCTTAACTGACTTGCCTAGTTTAAACAAAAAAATGAGCAGTGTGATTTTCCGTGTTTGAAGGCCTATTTATTTGGCAAGACAGCATCTCACTGTAGTAGGCTGTAGGCCATGTTTTGGATCTCCCGTCGGCTTTTGTTTACTGCGTTTTTTTACTGTTAATGTAACTAGCCTAAATATAGATTGTGTCAAGCCTTTACCGATCTGATATTTTGTTTACTAGGCCTACTACTTCGTACCACTGTTCTGTGTTCAATTCATTCGCTATTCTAAGTCAAACTGCTATTCAGTATTTTTGTTTGCATGCATGAATAACTAGGCTACTACTTTCATATAACGCATTTAGTTTGCGTTATTTTGGGAAGACAGCCGTGTGTACAGCTGCATTCACAGGCTGTTTGTAATAGGTGAATTGCCCTACCAAACAGCCTAGCTGCAGGGTGCTATCCATTGTGCTAATAAGGCGCAGCAGAGAGGCTACACATTTGAATAGGACTTGATCTGGGTGTCTCTGCATTAAAACTTTGTTAAAGCGTATAAGCAGAATTCAATTTAATTCCAATGCAAGATCTCCAAACATTTATTCCCCTCACCGATTTCAACTGCCCCCTTAGTGACTTTATCTGGGTGCGGGAGGGTATCTCCCACTCAAAGCTCTCCTCTGTCCTGACACCCCAATGGTGGAACAAGCTTCCCACCAATGTCAGGACAGCAGAGTCCCTTCCCATCTTGTGAAAACATCTGAAACCCTACTTCTTTAATGAGTATCTTAAATCCCATGGCACCAGAGTTTGTCAACCCTCAAAAAGGTTATCAAAAAACGAAAGTCAATATTTATAGAGCTCTCTGCCTAGGCTTCCTCACAGCACCTTGATATACTCCAAATCGCTATTCACCTCATAAACAAGGCCTAAAAAACTGCCACCCTGGAGGAGAACTGCCCTTCGCCATTTACACCCATTCAACATAGCTACTTAAATCTAGGCTGTTACTTCTAAACAAAACGACTTGTGTTCTCACAGGCCAACAATGTTTAGATTATTGCTTGAACAGTCGATAAGATTATATTTGGTTACGATAGCAAAATACCCATTTTGGATGCAACAGTTGTAAGCTAGAATGCCAAAACTCATTGCCTACATTTCTGCAGCCTACATAGGATAGGATTTTACTGGTTGAAGTCTTTAAGTATAATGTTGATTTACGACGATGACAAACATATTAAGCAGGACATTCATATGAGCCTTACAATCCAATTATAATCCAAAAGTAGTGTGAAATGCACTCATAAGCAACATGTAAATTGAGACTTTGTTGGCGGTCTATGAGAACTCAACCATGTTTTCCCCCCCGAGGTAGGGAAATAGTGAAAAGCAATTTGGAGTATACTGTAGCCTTTCATATACACTGAGAATACCAAACATTAGGAACATCTTCCTAATATTGAGTGGAGATGCTGGAATACATTCAACATTTATCAAGAGAAAATCAGATATCCTATTTTACTGGAATTCTCTTGCTCCATGTTACAAATCCCTTTGGCCCGGCAGTTTAGGGGGGAGGGGGGGGGGGTGGAAATGAGACCTGTAACATAACTCATGCAAATTATAACAGTGAAAAGGAACAGTGAGAACAAAAAAACCACAGACAACTTAAGTCTACCGTCAAACACTCATGGTTTATTTTTAAAACACACGGTAAAGGGGGGCGGGAAAAGGGGCTGAGCTGGACCCAAGGAAAGAAATAGAGTATTCAAAAACACCCTAAGCTAGTCTACCTGCGTCAACAACAGCTAGCTCACTAACCAATAAAATACAGTGGGTGGTCCGCCCAGTTCTAACTAGTGTTCTTTAGACAATATTTACCTACAGGTAGTGTATGCCCATGGGCGACTTGTCTTGGTACCCCCTTTTCCCACCATCAAACAAACAGTCAAACACCATAACAAAACTCACAGGCTAACAGACAAAGTGACATGTAGTTGCAAAAACAAAAGAGAGATCACCAAAGAGCGATTGAGCTCTTGAGAAAACAACTGACGGGGTTTTTAAACCAAGGGAAAGGGGATGTGATTGGTTAATGGAAACAGGAAGTGTGTCTTCAGATTGATGACTGATTGGGGAATGATGATTGCCACCTGTGAGGGGAGAAGGAGAGAAAAGAAATACACACACAAGATACACACTACGGATACCTGTAACACTCTAAATCTTGGTTTTCATCATGCACTGTCCATATAACACCACTATTGAGATTTGTGCAAAGCAAATGGTTCACACAGGCAAACATTAGACTCGCTGAATTCCATTGACACCCTATTATGGCCGATTGGATCTCCTTCACCCCGTTACCTTTCACAGCACATCCTCTCTGTTGGCTTTGTTTGGAGTAGGCTATTTATTTTGCAGAAGGCTCATACTCTCTTCCTCCCCACTTTCTCCTCTCGTTTCCCTATCTCACTCCCTCTCTCAATATCCCCCCAGTCTCTCTCCCACCATTTCCTCTCTTTGCTTTCTCTCTGACTCTCCTTCCCTCTTTCTCGCTTTCCTTCACTCTCCTCGTCTCCCTCTATCTTCCTTTCCACCCCATTCTCGGTATCTCTCTTCTCTCAGATTGCATCTTCTGAATCAAAATTGATCAGAGCTTAACCCGAGTATTAAAACGCTTCAGTTGTCTCAGGTACGCTTTTTGTTTTTAGAACGTTGACATTTAGAGTGAGAGTGGATGTTTGCATCATCTCAAATGCAGCAGAGAGAAATACAAATGAGCCTGTGTCTGATTCAGAATGTGATGAATAATGCATTTGCAATGCAGTAGCTCTCTGTAATTTGTTTGGAATAGTAGATGTGATGCTCTACACTACTATTTCCTTGACAAATTGCAGAAGTTTTTTCTGACATGAGGATTTGATAAGACAATCCTCCATTTTGAGAAGAGTGGAGCTTAACAATTGTCAAATCAATCTTTATAGTTGTAGTGTACTGGCACTCTAACCAGGATTTCAGATATTTTCTGGACTGCTAAAGGGGTGCTCAGTCTTAGGAATGTAAAAACTAAAATAATTGAAGCTGTCGCCCAGAACCTTATTTCGATATTTCAATTGTCAAACAAAATCAACCTTGGGAGAATACAAAGGATATTCATCATAATGCCGTAACATACCAACTGTTATTTTCAATATTGACTCCATAGCATCACAATACTCAAAGCCCATTGATTGGACGATGTTCAACTGAATGGAGGTCGTTGGTTGGACAGTGCAGTGTTGTCAGGAACAGGTGATGCTTATGAGATGATGCCTGCCTTATTCGCATCTGAAAAGCAGGAGGACATTCTAATACTTGAATGAGCATCAAAAGGTATCCGTGGCCTCGTCACCATCTGCACTGACATAAAGAAATGGATAGGTGAGATATCATTCCTGGACTGCATCCTACATGTTGCTTTCACCCATCCTGTGTTTTGAGATCAGTGCAGAATCAGGTGCAGGAGAGGTGGCAAGGAGAGGGAGCCACTTTAGACTACTGAGATTAAACCCGAAGGAAAACATGTTTAAATATGTTTTTCTCTCCATTTCACCCCATTTTCCAGTTACCTGTAATTCCACAGTTTGCCCAAAAATGTATGCCAAACATAAACCATTGATTTCAAAGTTTAACAAACCATACAACTACGCACAAGGACTAGTTTTAATAATTTACACTGAACAAAAACCCATTTACTGGAAGAACTGTGCTGGTGCAAAGTTCGGTAACAGAATTTCGGTAAAATCTCCCGTGTCCGCGTTTTCCAAAAACTCTGGTAAATATCTGCTCCGAATTAAGACTCAACAATGTCTGCAGAAAGAATGGAGTGTCAGTTATGACATGACGCCTTGAGTTTTGAAAAAATCTCTTTTGATTATTGAACTACAGTAAGTGAAGTGGATTTACACCCGGTAACAGAATTGCGGTAACAGAATTTTATCATGGCTCCATGATCTGTACTACACATAAAATGCATGACTATGGATATTAATGTTATTCTCTTCATGGTGATGTATCCTAAGTAGGTACATAAATGTAGAAATATGCAATATCCTTCTTTGTATACGTGGGTATTATTCTACACAATGGCTATTATGTTAATGAGCTCCGCCACCAAACAAGACCAAATTTGGTTGGTCCGGACCAGACCAAATCAGAAGAAATCATAGGCGTCTGTGTTTCACATGTTTGGACATCAATGTACAGTACAGTAGAGTACAGCAGAGTACAGTAAAGTAGAGTACAGTTCATTACAGTACAGTACAATACAATTCATTATAGTGTACTCAACTCTATGGTGCTCTACTGTACTATGCTGAACTATACTTTACTTTACTGTACTGTCTGTGCTACTAATATACTCTACTTTTCTTACTGCACTCTACTGTGTAGTACTGTACTGTACTGTAGTGTGGTGTACTGTGCTGTTCCAACTTGTTAAATATTATGCCCTATTGAGGTGTTTCTAATACCTTTTAGGTCTTTTCTGGTTGATGTTTTCTGGTTGACCCTTTTTCCATCTGTTTGACAAGAAATACAACTTTGCTTATTTACATTTTTTGGGATGGAAATTGGTTGAAAAATTGATATATGCCTTAATGTCTTACAAATATAAACTCTTAGCTTTCATTTGACACCCAATTTGACATGCTCCTATGAACTTCATGTTGATGCTCATTGGTCCTTTTACATGGAAATTACCTTAATGAACACATCCCAGCCATACGCCTCCATGTACTATAAGGGATATGACTACTAGACAGTTAGGTGGATGGGAAAATGTCCCTCTTAGTATATTGTCAAACATGGAGCCCATGCTGTTTATCACATATCCCACCAGCTGTAAAGGATTTTGTCTTAAATGGCACCCTAAGCCCTACATTGTGCTCTACTTTTGACCAGAGCCTTATGCTTTACTCAGGGAATTTGGGACGCAAACAAACATTTCAGGCTAAAATCACTCGGAGTGAGAGGGAGGGGCTGAATTATGCACCAACCTGTGTATTTTCAAACCTCCCCATACATGTATAATTCAGAGAGCTGTGAATCACGTTCCAGCTGCCATGGACTGACATACTGTTAATCATTCAGTGTATCTTCACTTCACGCCAGGTTTGCACACACACACAGTGCCATACATATGCATGCAACACACACACTAGGGTTGAATGGCAGGATCCCGGTTACCGAGATTTACAGGCCAAAACCACTCCCTTTTCCAGGGATAAATAACTGCGAGGAACCGGTAAATTATAATAAATGATTTATTTGAACAGCATAGCGTGAAATGGAACTGTTAAATGATATGCAATGTCTAAATCTGGCTTCTCTATAGCCTCTGTGGCCTCTGCATGATGATTCAACATCAGGGTGGGGACAGATCCATCTCAGTATGAAGTACAGTTCACAATGCATGTAGACCTATCATCTCATGGTAACTTTATTTGTTGGTAGGCCCATAGTCTATGCTACAGTAGTATAAAGACTGAATGTCAGTCTTATTTACCAATATCCATCTGGCTTTTGGGGTTCAGCTTGTTTTTTAATTGTACTTCATTTTTTTTATTGCTGCTGCTGAATTTTAAAACAGCCTATCACTCGAAAATTGTTGCTTTAAATCAGTGCACGCACAAGCACTCTCTCACGGTCTTTCTCTCTCTCCATCAACTCCATTCAAAATAGATCATCCTGTTCTAAATTTACATATAGCCCTATATATAGATGTCCTAGCTTACCTTTTTGAGGTAATTCATTAAATGTAGTATTAGCCACATATTTAGCTAATTCATGATGGGTTATGCATAATAAGCATCTAACTTATAGCCTCTGTCTCTTCCAAAATACACAAGCATCTGTGCTCCACGGGCCTCTCCTTTAAAAACCCTCCTTGGCTATTGGAGTCCCATGCAGGAAAAGCTAGACTAGGATAGATTTTAAATAAATCTTGTACCAATAGACTATTCGAAGAGGAACGCAAGGTCTTTTTTTGCTGAAAGTTAAATACAGCAGCCAATAGTTATTTATTCAGACCCATAACCATTCAATCTTTGTGAAGAGAAGTGAAAGCCTTCTTTCTGCATCTAATTCTTGTCGCATACTATTCAAGGATGTCATTCGAATGATTAAGATAAGGACAACGAAACGTATTTAATCTAGCCTAACTGTTGAAAGCGAGGAAGGATTGAAGCAACGATAGAGAGAGAAAGAGGAGGTAGGCTAATAACATTAGGGGAAATATTATGAAAGGTATATATGCGTCGGCCTACTAATTATACAAATAGGCCCTATTATATTTCAAATTCAAATCCAATTTGGAGCCTATACTTGTACCTTTGTAGGCCGCATGTGCTGCACCAGAATCACACGTTTTCTTCTGTTTTATCATGGTTTGAACGATCTGTGTAATTCCAATCCATATAATACAGTATAATACAATACAGTACAGTAATACAGTTCACACTCAAAAAGATTAGCCTACTGGAGCTAGTTTCATTTATTTACCCAAGAGAGCATATAGCTAGCTACGTCTATGAGCTTTTACGTTTTTATTTTGTGCGTAATGTGAGGTAGTCTATATTAAATATCTATTGGATAATGGCACAATCATTTGGCCTTTTTTGGGCTTGGGTTCATTAAATGTTGTTAATGTGGGGCTCATCACATTTATTCAATGTAGGGCTCATCAAGCTCAGGTAGCATCAGGTTTGAATTTTCATGCTGATCAAAGCTCTAATCAAATCCAGACATGTACAGTACCAGACACAAGTTCGGACACACCTACTCATTCAAGGGTTTTTCTTTATTAGTACTATTTTCTACATTGTAAAATAATAGTGAAGACATCAAAACAATTAAATAACACATAATAACCAAAAAAGTGTTAAACAAATTATATTTGAGATTCTTCAAAGTAGCCACCCTTTGCCTTGATGACAGCCTTGCACACTCTTGGCATTCTCTCAACCAGCTTCAACTGGAATGTTTTTCCAACAGTCTTGAAAGAGTTCCCACGTATGCTGAGCACTTGTTGGCTGCTTTTCCTTCACTCTGCGGTCCAACTCATCCCAAAGTATCTCAATTGGGTTGAGGTCGGGTGCTTGTGGAGGCCAGGTCATCTGATGCAGCACTCCATCACTCTCCTTCTTGGTCAAATAGCCCTTACACAGCTTGGAGGTGTGTTGGGTCATTGTCCTGTTGAAAAACAAATGATAGGATGGCGTATCGCTGGAGAATGCTGTGGTCGCCATGCTGGTTAAATGTGCCTTGAATTCTAAATACATCGCAGTGTCACCAGCAAAGCACCCCCAAACCATCACATCTCCTCCTCCATGCTTCACGGTGAGAACCACACTTGGAGATCATCCGTTCATCTACTCTGCGTCTCACAAAGACACGGCGGTTGGAACCAAAAATCTCAAATTTGGACTCATCAGACCACAGACCAAAGGACAGATTTCCACCGGTCTAATGTACAATGCTCATGTTTCTTGCCCCAAGCAAGTCTCTTGTTATTATTGGTGTCCTTTAGTAGTGGTTTCTTTGCAGCAATTCGACCATGAAGGCCTGATTCACAGTCTCCTCTGAACATTTGATGCTGAGATGTGTCTGCTACCTGAACTCTGAAACATTTATTTGGGTTGCAATTTCTGAGGCTGGTAACTCTAATGAACTTATCCTCTGCAGCAGAGGTAACTCTGGGTCTTCCTTCTACAAATTAACTTTTAACAAGGGACACCTGTTAATTGAAATGCCTTCCACGTGACTACCTCATAAAGCTGGTTGAGAGAATGCCAATATTGTGAAAAGCTGTCATCAAGGCAAAGGGTGGTTACTTTGAAGAATCTCAAATATAAAATATGTTTTGATTTGTTTAACAATTTTTTGCTTACTGCATGATTCCATATGTTATTTCATAGTTTTGATGTCTTCACTATCATTCTACAACATAGAAAATAGTAAAAAAAAGTATAATTTTTATCTGAAATGAGTAGGAATGTCCAAACTTTTGACTGGTACTGTATATGCTTGATAACGCTTTTAAATGACACTTCCGGTTTTGGCGGGAAATACAGGATTTCCCGGGTGAAATGAGAAAATACTGAGAAAATATTCAACCCTAACACACACACACACACATGCACACACACACACAATGAAAGTTTGTGATTGCAGTACCTCCTACAGTGGAGGACTGTTTGATTGGAGGATCATAAATTCCATTGCAAAACCCTTTGCTGCAGTAGGCTCTACTGAACACAACCCTATGCAATATTTATCTCAAAACCTTAAGGATGTCAACAATCATTTATGTAGACCTGTTAGTTGTTTTTTATAAGGTCTAAGTAAATTACCACACTGCAATATATAATCACAGTTGGACCCTCAACTGAACAAGCAGATTGTGTGGCTGGAACTAACCGTTTAATTAGAATCAACAGTAGACAAACTCAAACTGTATCACAACATGGATGTGTTCACCTCCTACAACCTGTACCTATGCCATTAAAAAGGACCTCAATGAATATCATGTGTGCTTTATAAACCAGTTCCTCTCATCCCAGGTGGCTCGTCCTGCACCCTCTACACACTCCACAACACTCCAATCACAAGCCATATTAGATTTCCTTGAAATATAATGATGTTCCTCAGAATTACACATTCAGATATGCACAGGCCAAATACATTTCAGTATGATTTACTTTAGAATCCTTCCTAAATCTCAGTGGCACACTCAGTGGCACAGTGGCAGGCTGGCAGCACGAAGCACTGTGCATGAGCAATTTCACTTGACTTGTGCTGGTAGTGGTTAGGTCTCTGTAGTCCTGGATCCTTGAGACATCCCTACCCCATTGAAGTTGAAATGTAAAATGGTTAAGGTAAGGGTTAAGGTGAGGGTTAGGTAAGGCCAGGTTAAGGTTAGGGTTAGGGTAAGGGTTGGGACATCGCAAGGATCTCGGATAGCACTGACCCTAGTGATTAGTAGTACATACAGTATCTATGAGGTGACACTGCCCCCTAGTGTTGGCATGTGACAGACAGTGGTGAGGGTAGACTATGATAAAATATTGAAACTGAATTTTAGCACACACAGACACACGCGCACATGCACTCTCTCAAACACACACACACACACACACACACACACACATTGACTGGACTCTACAGCCTAATCTCATTGGCCCAGCAGCAAGAAGACCCATTTGGCTGCTAAATTAATCTCTTTAACATTCACAACTGATGAAGCACGACCTCTAGGTCTGGAAGGATGAAAGGGTCGAGGGACCTGCAGAAGACGAGTGGAAGAAGAGAGGGAAGGAGGGAGGGAAGGAGAGAGTGACAGAAGGAGAGGGTGAGGGAGTTTTGTAGCGGGAACGGGAGTGTGTGCCAACGGTACGGTCCCCACACAGCGAGCACCTGCCAGGGAGAAGGCATGCTGAGGTGTACCTGGGGAGTGTGTGTGTGTCTGTCTGTCTGTCTGTCTGTCTGTCTGTCTGTCTGTCTGTCTGTCTGTCTGTCTGTCTGTCTGTCTGTCTGTCTGTCTGTCTGTCTGTCTGTCTGTGTGCATGCGTAGGACATCTACCGCAGGGTAACCTGCGACAAACCTGAGTGTCACTAGTGTGTCCAATGGTGTATTACTGTGCTCTGACAAAGAGAAGGGAAGACATTTTTAGTCTTTTTTTAAAATGTTTTTTACTGGACACCAAAATGACTGGTTTCTTCAATCTCCACCGCACCGTTTGTAATTACAGAGAGCCAGCTACGGGCCTATATTTAACCGTGGTCCATGGCACTATATGGAATCGGAGATGGCGGATGATTGTAAAGGGATTTTCTCAAATCACTGTTTTTCTCCAAACCCCTAATATGATAAACTAATATTTTTGTTACATCAATGTCACTACTACTGCAATTATCTATATGTATTTGTTGACATAAGCGTTCATGAAATGAGCCACCCTCATTTGGTCGCCTGGAACGAGATAGTTATGAAATGCTCAAGTAGGCTACTGTCATGAATGCATAATGTATGGATTATGAATGTGTTATGTAGGAACCCTTCAAATAAAGAGCAACCCTGTTTTATATGACCGTGGATGGAGCCATTTTGATCATTACAATTTCCACCATGGACCTTTGTTTGGCAGCCATTCATATGTCAGTTCTCCATCAAGTTCATTGTTTGAAATAGGTTTGTCAGGTGTGCCACCGTGAAATGGCATGTCTAGCAAAGTCAGACCGCCGTTGACTCGTCTCTCACTTGGCCTTATGAGAATTACTACTTGTTTCTTTTCCTATCACCAACATCCGACCTCTTCACGTGGAACCCATAAAGGGGCTACCTCTGTTTTCCTCCCTGTAGCGTCGCTAGCGACACTCGTCCCCCAGAGAGTGCAACGTTTCTCATCCTCTCTAGGCTCCGAGTGAGCGTTGAGAAAAAGACAGGCGGGAAAATGAGCGGTGGAGAGAGAAACAATGCAGAAAAGGGTTGTCTGCTACCTCCAACAAGGTGCTGAAAGGAAATTTCATGGCTGTTTATCCATTTGCTGAACTCCCATCTTCCATAGCCTGCGGCGGAATTGCCATAAGCCCAACAAATGACTAGAGACTGTAGTCAATTTCCCGAAGTAGAGCCCCATGAAGTCAGGTAATACCGCAGTCCAGCACACCATGAGAGAAGTATTCTACTCACTCCAAAACATTAGCCCCTAGACGGCTTCTTACTACTTTTATCGTCTGAACACCTTTTTCTTCCCGAGTTAAATCTTTTTTTCAACTTGAGAGTATACAGCGCAGCACATCTTCAGTTTAACCTTAATTAGCTTTTTATTTGTGCTCTCTCTTCTTTCTTGAAACAGAATTGGAAATGCAGGGCCCACAGACATAAGGAGCCCACAGACACAAAGTGATAACTTTGTTTGAGCTGACTTAAGGTTGAATTAAATGTATTTCTGGAGTTTTTTTTCATTGGACTCTCATTTGCAGAAGTGAATTTACAGTAACACAACATAAGTCAAAAACGTATGAAAAAGCATGGTTTACAGCTTGCTATGCTTATATAGCCCGTTTCCCAGACACAGATTAAGCCTAGTCTTTTCAGTGGTGAATCTCCATTGAATATTATTTTTAGTCTAGGACTGGCTTAATTTGTGTCCGGGAAACCAGCCCATAGAGTCTGTGGTTGAGGGTCCACCCTTGTGTTGCTGACCTCTCTCTTTTTGGAAGGCTTGGTACTAACAGAGAGAGGGAGGCGAAGCTTTGTTTCCACGTCATTTCAACCTAAACGTTATATGTGATGACGTTGAATCAACGTGGGGAAATGATTGGATTTGAAAATAGCTCACATAAGGGAATTCAAAAAATGTTCACCTAACTTATAACCTAAATTCAATGACATGGCGAATTGTTTTATTTAGTTCATGTGGAATTCACGTTAGTTGACAACTCAACTAAATGTAAATCAAAAATAGACATTGAACTGATGTCTGTCCAAAATCTGTCCAAGTTATATAACTCAAGGCGAGACCCAGATGCAGACACAGGAGGCAGATGGTTGGAGTCTTAGATGCTTAATAATCCAAAAACGAGTAGGCAAGAGAATGGTCGTGGACAGGCAAAACGTCAAAACCAGATCAGAGTCCAAGAGGTACAGAGTGGCAGGCAGGCAGAATGGTCAGGCAGGTTGGTACAGAGTCCAGAAACAGGCAAAGGTCAAAACCGTGAGGACTAGAAAAAGGAGAAATAGCAAAAGCAGGAGAACGGGGAAAAAAACACTGGTTGACTTGGATATACAAGACGAACTGGCACAGAGACAGGAAACACATGGATAAATACACCGGGGAAAACAAGCGACACCTGGAAGGGGTGGAGACACTAAGAAGGACAAGTGAAACAGATCAGGGTGTGACAGTATCCCCCCCCCCCCCCAGGGGCGCCACCTGGCTGACCGGGGTGTCGACGGTGCAACCAGGTAATGGAAACCCCTGCCCCGTGGTCGAACCCTCAGGAGGCGTCTCACCGTATACGCTGTCTGGTCATCGATGACCCGGGGGGAGGGATGGGCCTGAAAACAGAAGACAAAGGACTGTGAGACAAGGGCTTAATCCTAGACACATGGAGGTAGGGTGAATACGGAGGGTACGGAGGGTACGGGGTAACACAAGACGGACAGCGGTGGAACTCAGGACTCTGGAGATGGGAAAAGGACCAATGAAACGGGGAGACAGCTTGCGGGACTCCATTCGAAGGGGCAGATCCCGAGTGGAAAGCCATACCCTCTGCCCAATGTGATAGCGGGGAGCTGGGGTCCGGCGACTGTCCGCTTGTCGAAGATACCCTGGCTCTTCTCCAGGTACGTCGACAGCGGCGTCTGGGCCGAGGGAACGCTGACCTCCTGCTAAATACACTGGGGAAAACAAGCAACACCTGGAGTGGATGGAGACAATAACAAGGACAGGTGAAACAGATCAGGGTGTGACAAGTTAAGCAGTGGCGATTTTAGCATGTAAATCTTGGTGGGCCAAATTCCCTAAGAGTGCAAGGTGGAGCTACTACCATATTGTGCGAATACTCCCACAGTTTTTTCAGATCTACAGAAAGTGCCTTTGATTTAGAGGCTAGGGGTTGTTTTTGGACTGGGCCATGTAGCCATAGGGTGGGAAGCCCCGACCACTCCTATATGGATGGTTACTTCATAATCAGGTCAGAGGTTACGCCCCTCTCAAATGACAAAAAATACCCTCCCTCCCCCATCTAGTCAGGAGATGACATCACCGTGTCATTTTTAACTCAGTGGGCCCCTTGGGACCATGTTTTAAGAATCCTTTACTCTCTGCCGTCTCTCCAATGTCACCCACATTAAAGAGCACTCCAGGAGTTGGTACATCTGCACCGCCGTCGTAATCCCTGAGGAGCAGCCGTCAGCAGGGCCCGGTGACATTGACAAAGTCAGCGGGGCCCATAGAGGAGCATAACTGCACGCCGTCACTTAACAGAGAGTCAGGGACACCTGCTTGGGCGCTGTCAGTCACTTCACCCCGAACCACCCCAGTCCTCGCAGGAAGGATTTGAGTGACATGGGAGAGAGAGGAAAGAGGTGGTTGCGGAAGAGAGTAGACGGCACTTATGTTCGCAAGGCGGGCGGAACAGGAGTTGAGGGACCGTAGTGCTAATGGTTTGGGAGAAAGGAACGGAGGGAGAGGAGGGAGAGATGGAGGGAGAGAGGGAGAGAGAGAACGAGAGAGAGGGAAGGGAGGGTTGCATGTCAGTTCCTATCAATTGTGACATCTCGTACTGCCTGCCGTTATCTGACGTGGGAGCACTCAGTCCTCAAGATGGTTTTTACTGAATAGCTGTTATTTAGGAACACCTCTGGTCAATCTCATCATTTTACAAAAGGGATTGCTTTCCTGGGTATTTAACTACTTACTGTGTGCATAGCCATCATCATAGGGTTCATAGTTTACTGTGGTGTGTGCTTGGGTATATGTGTGTGTGCTCATGCGCGTGCTTGCACTTTGATATTAACTTTCAAAGGGTTTGTCATAGTTTATTGTCATAATCCCTTCACGTTTAGAAGTCAAACTAAAATGCCACTCAACCAAATTCCACTAACATCTCTCTTCTCTCTGAAACACTATTTCCTAAACCAATTTTTTTTGTTATCCTTGTTTTGTGTCTTGGTCACATAAAGGACGAAGAATTTTCCTTCACAGCTGAAAGGCAGCTAATGGGGCAGGAAGACTTATTAGATAAAATGCATTTTAAGGACATGAAAAAGAGGCAAAGAACAGAAAGAGAAAATCACAGAGCTCAATTACAAAGAGATAAGAGTCTGAGTCCAAAATGCACCCTATTCCCTTTGTAGTGCACTACTTTTGACCAGGGCCTATAGTGTTTATTATCGAATTTTGTTATCGCTGCAATATCTGAATAATTTTTTAAAGTCTGGCATCTAGAGAACTTTCACTACAATCTTACCATTTGAGAAATGTTAATGGGCTGTGATCCAATCGAATTGCCTAATTTCCTTCCAAACTATAGTGGAAGGGTGTGAGGGAATTTCACCATATTGCTTGCACCTAACATGTCCTTGCAGATTTGATTTGTCTTACTTAAATCTATACCCAGTATAGCCAGAAGAAGACTGGCCAACCCCTGGAGCCTGGTTTCTCTCTAGGTTTCTTATAGCTCCGTGCCTTCTAGGGAGTTTTCCAAGCCACTGTGCTTCTGCCTCTGCATTGCTTGCTCATTGGGGTTTTAGGCTGGGTATCTGTAAAGAACTTTGACAACTGCTGATGTGAAAAGGGCTTTATATAAAATACATTTGATTGATTGATCGTAAATTGTAATATCAACTAACGAGGAGCCAATACAACTCCCTAAAATTACCATTTATCATCGCTGAAAGCATTTCATTGACTTCAGAGTCTCTCCTCTTTGTCTGTGTGACTTTTAAGCTCTGAGAAACACAGCTGCCACAAAGGGCAGGTCGCACAAGCTTCTGTCTCATTAATTTTATTCCTGACACTGTCATCCAATGATTTATTACCTCCCGTCACAGGCTTCCTGATTGGGCTATTCTTCCTTAATGGGGTGTCATTAGTAAAAACATTAGTTTGAGCGCACCCCTTTCTCGGAGGTCGATATCTGCTATGGCTCACAGGTTGATTGTTTCAACGAAGACTCTGGGAGGAATTGGTGCAGGAATTTGACACAATGCCATGTACCTGCTAGCAGTTGGTGGAGTCTGTGTATAACTCTTCTGGTGCATTGTGTGATGTTGAGCAGCACACATATGCGTGTTCGTTGAGGTGGAATACGTGTGTGTGTGTGTGTGTGTGTGTGTGTGTGTGTGTGTGTGTGTGTGTGTGTGTGTGTGTGTGTGTGTGTGTGTGCATGTAAGCGTGCGTGTGCGTGCATTGGTCTGTGTTCATGCTCTCTTTCAACCCCTCCAGGAGTCTTGGTGAATGAAAAAGCAGAACCAACGTCTGGGAAGTAATTTACAGTAATTTGCTGGTCAGGGACAGCAGACACACAGTCTATTAAGAGAAAAGCCAAACTCCAGTACCCCTCTGAGCCAGAAAACAGACAGTTAATCTCCCTCACACTGCCAGCCTTGGCCTGGACTCAGGTAGTTTACAGAGACACACTCTATGTGAGACTGTGCACATGGGCACTTAAGCTGCCCCTTGACTACGGCATGCATGTGTGTGTGTGTGTGAGTTGGGGTGATATTTTGAGTGTGTGCATGTGCAAGTTTAAGAGCACGTGTGTGTGTGTGTGTCTGTGTGTTTGATTTTCTCTGGCACACTTAGTCTAAAAAGTTAGTAGAGGTGCTGACTGCTGACTAACAGCGAGTAAACTGTAGGCTATACAAATAAAGAGAGTCACACACCCTCTATATAAGCTTCCAGTAATTTATTGGGTAAACCACAAACGTTTTGGCATCACTGTACCTTCTTCAGGGCAATGTCATGAATGTTTGAACCAGGTTATGTAGACAAACAGTGAAATTATATATAGTGTGCGACTCTCTGTCACACCTAGTAACACATAATTAGTTACACACCAACTTTTAAATAGCATAAAAGAAAGTGCTGAAAAACAAACAAGGCATTATTCCGAATCTGAACACATTCAATGTATTTTCCCGAACACATACAATGTAATATATTCTCCAAACAATAGATGTCGCTCGTTTGTTAAGTGATATTCGTTTTTACCTCGACGGGCACCGTACTCCCATGTTGTTTTCGTTTGTGTATGTTAGCTAGTTTATCATAATCTGAAGCTATGGCTGACTATTCAAAAGTGAAAACAACAAAACTTGTTTTGAAAGGACTAAACAAGGGGTGCGTTTATTCCTCAACATCGAATTCAATATTTGTTTGTGTAGAATATGGCGAATCAAGCTGGCTAATAATGCTATCTAGCTAGCTGTCATTCATTGACTGACCAGGCATCAACAGTTAGCTACTGGCTAATGTTAGCTAGCTAACTCTTTGCTATTTTATTTTTTTCCCCCCATTTCTAATTTGACCTTGCTAATGTTGATCCACAATTGTCTTGTAGAAAGAAGAAGAAGCACAAGGATAAGAAGAGAAAAAGAGATGATGCACAAGATAAACCTGATATTGTTGGTATGTTGTTTGCTGGTCAATCTATGCAGCTAGCTAGCTAGATATGTAACTAAACTGAAAATGGTTATTACGATATTCCACAAAGTAGCAAACAACTATGTTTTATTTCTGCTTTCTAGGTGGATGGTGGTGTATCAGTGGCTTTGGGGAGATTTCAGGAACGGTTGCAATAGAGATGCAGACTAATTCCTACATCCATGCCCTGGATACTGGTCTGTTCACAGTTGGTGCACCACATCAAGGTAAGAAAAGAGAGAGTTTCTTGAGCTAAATCTACCCAGTATTTCCTTTATAGTGCACCACATCTCATTAGAGCCACGTAGAGCTCTGGCCAAACGTAGAGCACAATAATATAGGGAGTAGGGTGTCATGTGTTTTGCATTAATGCATGATGATGCACACAATTTGCTGTATGCCATACTAGGTTGTTATGCTACTTGATTGGACAGGGGGACGTGTTTTGAGAGGCATTTGGCCTTTTGTTACATCACTGAGTCGATAGGGTTCATTTTGAAGTGTTGGTGATGATGTGTGTGGGGCGTGATCATAAAATGTTATGCTTGACTAAGTGGTGTATGGGAGCGTTGTACTGCCTTTACCCAGAGGCTTTTGTGGTACAGTCCGTTAGGCTTTCACCTCTGCACCGCTTGAGTTAGGGGTCGAGTCCCTGTTACAGCTCTCACCCTCCTGCTCCACCTGTAACCAGGGAGCAGTGAGGGAGGTTTAACGTAGTGGAACTTTTGATATGTTGACATACAGATTACTGTTTGAGACTTATGAAACACAAACAGTGGAAGAGATTGCAAACCACGGGTATCAAATAGTAGATGTCTGCACAATTCAAGACCTAAGGGTAAAATCCTTTTGAATTCACTCACTTTTTGACAGCACCCCGTTTGATTTGAACTAAACTTTCCATACCTATTTGTCCATTGTAGAAGGGCTCAGAAAGTTAACACAAATCTTTGGGGTAGGGTTACCCATCACAAGACATGAACACTGAGTAGCCTTTAGTTTGACATTATTCATCACAGAAAAACTGAAGAAATGCAGAATTTACATCATAAAAAAATTGCATAGAAAATAGCATAAGAAAACATTCACTTGGATACATAATACATGGCATAAACATACTGCAGAACACTTGGATACATACACTACATGGGCAAAAGTATGTGGACACTTGCTTGTCGAACATCTCATTCCAAAGTCATGGGCATTAATATGGAGTTGGTGCCCCTCTTTGCTGCTGTTGTTGGGCGATTAGGCCTGGCTCGCAGTCGGCTTTTCAATGAATCCCAAAGGTGTTCGATGGGGTTGAGGTCAGGGCTCTCTGTGCAGGCCAGTCAAGTTCTTCCACACCGATCTCGACAAACCATTTCTGTATGGACCTCGGTTTGTGCATGGGGGCATTGTCATGCTGAAACAGGAAAGTGCCTTCCCCAAACTGTTGCCACAAAGTTGGAAGCACAGAATCGTCTAGCATTTCAATGCTGTAGCGTTAAGATTTCCCTTCACTGGTACTAAGCCTAGCCCGAACCATGAATAACAGCCCCAGATCATTATTCTTCCTCCACCAAACTTTACAGTTGGCACTATGCAGTGGGGCAGGTAGCGTTCTCCTGGCATCCGCCAAAACCGAGAGAACGCGTTTCCACTGCTCCAGAGTCCAATGGCACCACTCCAGCCGTCGCTTGGCATTGCCCATGGCTGCTCGGCCATGGAAACCCATTTTATTAGGACTGACGGTTTTTACGCCCTACGCACTAGAGATCGACCGATTAATTAGGGTCGAGTTCAAGTTTTCATAACAATCGGTAATCTGCATTTTTTTTGGGACACTGATTACATTGCACTCCACGAGGAGACTGCGTGGCAGGCTGACTACCTGTTATGCGAGTGCAGCAAGGAGTCAAGGTAAGGTGCTAGCTAGCATTATACGTATCTTATAAAAAACAATCAATCTTAACTTAATCACTAGTTAACTACACTTGGTTGATGATATTACCAGTTTAACTAGCTTGTCCTGCGTTGTTAATAATCAATGCGGTGCCTGTTAATTTATCATCGAATCACAGCCTACTTGGCCAAATGGGTGATGATTTAACAAGCGCATTTGCGAAAAAAAGCACTGTCGTTACACCAATGTACCTAACCATAAATATCAATGCCTTTTTTTCAAATCAATACACAATTATATTTTTTTAAACCTGCATATTTAGTTAAAAGAAATTCATGTTAGCAGGCAATATTAACTAGGGAAATTGTCACTTCTCTTGCGTTCTGTGCAAGCAGAGTCAGCGTATATGCAGCAGTTTGGTCCGCCTGGCTCGTTGCGAACTGTGTGAAGACCATTTATTCCTAACAAAGACTGTAATTAATTTGCCAGAATTTTACATAATTATGACATAACATTGAAGGTTGTGCAATGTAGCAGCAATATTTAGACTTATTGATGCCACCCGTTCGATACGGAACGGTTCTGTATTTCACTGAAAGAATAAACGTTTTGTTTTCGAAATGATAGTTTCCGGATTTGACCATATTAATGATCTAAGGCTCGTACTTCTGTGTGTTTATTATATTATAATTAAGTCTATGATTTGATGTTTGATAGAGCAGTTTGACTGAGCGGTGGTAGGCAGCAGCAGGCTCGTAAGCATTCATTCAAACAGCACTTTCCTGCATTTGCCAGCAGCTCTTCGCAATGCTTGAATACAGCGATGTTTATAACTTCAAGCCTATCAACTCCCGCTATTAGGATGTTAATACTATTAGTGCCTATAAGAACATCCAATAGTCAAAGGTATATGAAATACCTATGGTATAGAGATAAATAGTCCTATATTTCCTATAATAACTACAACCTAAAACTTGGGAATATTGAAGACTCATGTTAAAAGGAACCACAAGCTTTCATATGTTCTCATGTTCTGAGCAAGGACCTTAAACATTAGCGTTTTTGCATTATTTATTTGAGACTAAATCGATTTTTATGTATGGATTATGTTAAGTTAAAATAAGTGTTCATTCAGTATTGTTGTAATTGTCATTATTACAAATATATATTACAAATATATTACACATTTTTGTCATCCAATAATCGGTTTCGGCGTTGAAAAATCATAATCGGTCGACCTCTACTACGCACTTCAGTATTTGGCGGTCCCGTTCTGTGAGCTTGCGTGGCCTACCACTTCGCGGCTGAGCAATTGTTGCTCCTAGACATTTCCACTTCACAATAACAGTACTTACAGTTGACTGGTGCAGCTCTAGCAAGGCAGAAATTTGATGAACTGACTTGTTGGAAAGGTGGCATCCTATGACGGTGCCACGTTAAAGTCACTGAGCTCTTCAGTATTGCCATTGTTTGTTTATGGAGATTGCTTGGCTGTGTGCTCAAATATTTTTTTTTTATATACACCTGTCAGCAACTGGTGTGGCTGAAATAGCAGAATCCACAAATTTGAAGGGTTGTCCATATACTTTTGTATATATAGTGTATTCCTGGACATTTTCTTTTGATGATGGAAAACTGAATTGTTAAAAAAAGATTAGGTCTACTTTGAAAATATGTAAGAGCTAGAGTTACAGGCTGACTACACCGCTCGCATCGCGTGCGGTGTAGTCAAATTTTGAAATCTATATTATTCAATTATTGCATCCACACTGCTCGGGCGCGCCAACGAGCGCCTGCGTTGCCAAGGGCTAAAATAGAAGTCAGTTCTATTTGTGACACAGATCGCGCTGCAAGTCCTGCCTCTCCCATCTCCTCTTTGGTTTATAGAGGCAGGTGCCCACGTGCCATCTCCTCATTGGTTATATCCACGTGGGTGACTGAAAGACGAACGAGGTCAGTGGTGGTAATGCACCTAATTTATGAAAGTTGCCAATCGCAATATAATGTCCAGAGAAGAAAAAGCCTAGTAGGAGGAGAGATGACTAGAAACGATTCGGTTGACCGTTTTATGTGTGGATTAATTGTCGGAGATAAGGACCTTGTGCATTTCAGGTAAAATAACAACTCAATGTTTATATCCCCGGACAAATTAGCTAGCAACAGCAAGCTAGCTAAATAGGACAAGTTAGCTAGCAAGTGCAAGCTAGCTAGCCGGTTTGGGTTCCGTGTTATTGTACAGTCTGACAGCAGTGGGTAGTGTGTTTTTAATTTTTTTTTTATGTATAATACGGGCAGTAATACAGGACAGTCTGTTTCTCGAAGCCTGGTGGTGCACTCACATCCCTTTATTAGATGGAGCAGATGTGTGTTTGAATGTGCATACACCTTGCCGGGTGCACTGCAGCCTGCTCTGCAGTGACTGGAGCTGTGGTTGGACTGCTCCACCTATGGAGATGATCCTCAGGGCCCTCCTCTGCACCCTGTCCAGTTGGGCCTGCTGCTTTTTGCTGCATCCAACTAACAGCACTCCACCGTATTCCAGACCAGTCCTCACCAGGGTAGTATAGACTGTGACCAGATCTTCAGTGGGTAGGCCATTTCTGTCAAGAACAGTCAAAAAGTGCAGGTGTTTTGAGGCCTCCCTCACTGACTGCTCCACATGTGTGTCACCACTGAGGTTAGAGTCTAGATGAAAACCAAGATACTTGGCTGTTGTTACCACTGGTGCTTCCTGTCCTCCTAGGATGAGTGGTGCAGGTTGTGGAGGGTCTCTCTCAAAGCATATCCAGATTTCCATACTTTTTCCCGTTCAGGAGCATGTTGTTGGATGTAGCCAACTCATCCAGCTGCTTTGCCTCCAAGCCCATGGAAGTGTCCTCCAGGATGCTGGTTAGTGGTATATGGCTTGGGACAGCTCCACATCATCAGCATACCCAGTGTCACTGAAGACAACTTTTCGGGTGGACATGTGAAGGAGAAACGGATGTGGTGAGACCACGCCCTCTTGTGGCACACCAGAAGTGGCCTCTGACCAGGGGCTAAATTCGCCATCATCCTTTGCCTTCTTCCGCTGGTGTAGCTGTGGAACCAGGCTAGTAACCATGGACACAGTTAAATGTCAGCCAGATGTTGCAGGAGCTTTGAGAGGGTAGTTTGGCAAGCTAATGCCTAAACACTTCTTAATCCCCTCATCTCTGTAGCATCCCGAGCAACTCAGCTGCTGAAATCAACTGTGATTCAAGTTGCTTGCACCAATGTTGCCAACCAGGGTATCTCCAACTTGGGTGGTCTGCACAACTCAAAACAGGTTGGCTCACTAAACTAAAGGCATCTTCATGCCTCAGAAAAACTAATTGGAGCGTAGTTTCAATTGGAACTTGATTTGCCTATAATCATCATACATTTTGATTATCATAAATGCTGGTTATAGTAAGGTTTGGTCTCGCAACTGGTAGCTTGAGCACACATTGTTTGAACATAAACGGCTTAAGTCCAGGCAGTCTGGTGTCTTGTTCAACCATTTTAGATGGCAACGTCATTCAAGTTGTCAGAAGTCACTCTAAAATGACTAAATTCTTAAATGATTTCACTTTGTTAAAGCCTTGCAATTCAAACTAACAAGATTTGAAATGAAGGAGATAGAAAAAAATCTGAAGTGGTCCTGTTGATTGTTCCCTCTTATAAAGTCATTTTTGAAATGCAAGCCAGCCCAGCATGTCGCTTGCATTTACTTAAATTGTCTGCATCAGGGCCTCTCGAGTGGCGCAGCGGTCGAAGGCACTGCGTCGCAGTGCTAGAGGCGACACTACAGATCCAGGTTCGGTCCCAGGCTGTGTCGCAGCCGGCCATGACTGGGAGACCCATGAGGCAGTGCACAATTGGCCCAGTGTTGTCTGGGTTATCCGAGGGTTTGGCCGGCAGGGATGTCCTCTAGCGACTCCTTGTGGCGGCTGGGCATATGCACGCTAACTTTGGTCGCCAGCTGTACGGTGTTTCCTCCTACACATTGGTGCGGCCGGCTTCCGGGTTAAGCGAGCAATGTGTCAAGAAGCAGTGCGGCTTGGCGGAGTCGTGTTTCGGAGGACGCATGGCTCTCGACCTTCTCCTCTCCTGAGTCCATACGGGAGTTGCAGCGATGGGACAAGACTGTAACTACCAATTTGGATATCACGAAATTGGGGAGAAAAAAGGGGTACTTTATTTAAATACACTTTTTTTGTCTGCAACGGATTCTGTAATCGGGCATTATAGGCAGAGCAAATGGAGCTGGAAATTGTCAGGAATGAATGAATCCCATAATAGAATGGAAGAAGATCCTAGTTTTCTCATGTTCCATTCTATTCTAATACGAAGAGAGCAAACCTTAAGAGCTGTAATGGACATTGCGTTCCATTAGCGTGGCTAGCCCGGCAAAGCGGCAGGCAATTTTTTTGTGTCATTCATTTGTGGAGAATAAGGGGGGGAACTCCCTAATTGTTTCCTCCAACTTCATTTTCTTGCTTTTTCGATGACCGCCGCATTCGATGGCTGCCTACGTGAAGTACCAAGCGTTTAGAACTCAAAACCAATTTTGTCCTAAACGGTATAAGATTTAGTGGCGTTTTCATTCTAAATCAATTTGAAATCACACTCTGAGAGAGTGGACATGTAAAATGAAAGGGAGAACTGAACTACTATGTTGTTCCAGAAGCTATTAGGACATTCATTTCTGCACAGCTTGCCGGGTAATGGTTTAGAGAGGAAGCTGGAATTGCTCCTCCACACACACACACACACACACACACACACACACACACACACACACACACACACACACACACACAACAGGCATTAATCCATTTCTTTGTCCTCTCAAGCATGTTATTGGATATCATCAATATGAATCCGGTGCTAGCTACGATTTATGGTGCCCATCCACTTGCAGACAATGAAATCATTTACAAGGAGGAAATGTATTGCACAGCTCTGTGCTGGGTTAGAATGCAACAAGGTAACAGGCAAAGATCCACATGAGTTTCATTGAACTAATGTCATTGTGATTCCTTGCCTCTTAAATGGATAGTTTTGCAGCACAACTTTTAAATTGGTCACGTGTTTTCATACCACCAAATGGTATTGTGTCTGGGGTCCACGATAGATAGCATCTGTTGCGAGTATCCGGACCCACACGGTAGGCTAAGGTGAAAACTGTAGTCCACAATCTAAAATGAATGGGAAAGATAGGCACCAACCATTTCATTTCGATAGTATGTTTATCGTTACAAGTTAGAGGGACATTGCCAACGTGCCGGAATCACATCTTTCAATCAAAGACTCACAGGCGACATGCTTCGTCTCCCCACCGTTAGCCCCACTGACTAGCAGGCCAGAGCCCCATTACACCAGACCCTGAGCCTCTGGCAAAAGGACTCGACTTGGGGGTGGAGCACCTAACCTAACTAGCCAAGCTAGACTAAATGGGAGTTTCCAGGCAAAGATTCTCTGCCTTAAGGCGAGACATGTTTAAGAAATGTTCAATAAAACCCATCCACCCTCCAAAGACAGAAACGCAGACCTGGGATTCAGCTCACGTTTTTTTTATTTAAGAGGGGAAAATGCGCCAGGAGATAAAAACATGAACCATTCCTATTCCCTTGGTGAGGCTCTAACTCGGGAGGCAGGCACATTTTAAATGAGATGAAAGAGAAATTGAGTTACAGGGAGAGAGAGAGATGATGTTTCTGCACTTTTATGGGATTTTCAGTAAGCAGGAAACCCATCTAGAATAGTTTCGCCTTCTCAAGCTGAGAAAAGCCCTCGAGGTGCTTAGTCACTGGATGCAGGAGACATTGTGAATACCCTCTGTGTAAACTCAAGGGTCACAGGGAGATATAGGCCTGCTTTAGGGGATGAAATATGATTAGACTATAACCTGTCTGACTATTGTGGTCTGAGAAACATGGAGGTATGTGAGCCTAGGGATTTTATTCGCTATCCCAATGCCCAAATGATTGCACACAGAGGTGTGGTTTCCCAATTTGCATCAATCTGTCCTTGAAATTGACAGACTTTCCCCCCTTTAACTTTCCCTAACGTTGTGAGAATCTGTGATGGTCACATCCTTACGGAGTGTTTCTCTGTATGATTAACTAGCTTCCTTTCATCAGTGGCCACTGATCTGGCAGGACATGATCTGGCAGGGCTCCCAAGTGGCTCAGCGGTCTAAGGCACTGCGTCTCAGTGCAAGAGGTGTCACTATAGTGCCTGGTTCGAATCCAGGCTGTGTCACATCCGGCTGTGATTGAGAGTCCCATCGGGCGGCGCACAATTGGCCCAGCGTTGTTCAGGTTAGGCCGGAGTAGGCTGTCATTGTAAATAAGAATTTGTTCTTAACTGACTTGCCTAGTTAAATAAAGGTTACATTTAGAGAAAAACATGATAGGTCAAAGCAATAGGGTAGAAATCCATCCACAACTTTTATCCATCACTGATGAAAGAGGAAAGGACACTAGGGCATGAAGCTATATTGGGCAGTAATAGTTGACATGTGAATATTCAGTATATTATACAGTATATTATACAGTATATACATCACATGCGACTAAGCAATTAGCCTATTAAAATGTTTCTGACTCCATAAAGATAATGAATATATACAAGCAAGCATTAGGCAATATTCCAAGCATATAGATCCTAAGGTTAACTTACAGGACAACGCATGTACAAAGAGAGGCCTAGAAGTCTAGGAAATGAGAATTGATCACACAACTTTCCTCCATGGACTGGATACAGGATAAGAGAGAGAACAAAGGCATTTCATTCCATTTATAACATCTGAAGGTGTAACCTTTCAACCCAAAACCAATCACCGTTAACCAATCAAATGATGCCAAGTTGACAGTAACCTAAACATGCCCAATCTCCACAGGTGATCATATCATTTTAAAGGCTTGTGTGGGGGATGAGACCAATGTAAATAAGACAGAGGACCATAAAACCTTTTTGGATATAGTAATTCAGAGTTCACTTTATACAAGATACATCCATATAGTTAGAATCAGAGTTATCCTGAGTGAACAGGTTTCAGATACCAAACATGGATATTACAGCATTATTCTATCATTAATTTTATAGTCAGTCCTCTTGATACTGTAAAAGAGATATACATTTTGGCCCCTTAGAGGGGGAAGGGCTGATTTAGTCCTTGAGAATTGTCCTTTGTTCCTGGACAATTTGCCATGCAGCTCCAGGTGACAGAACACAAATTAGGGCCGAGCCTACAAAGCCAGAGAAGAGTTTTGGAACTCAGGATAAGGATTGCCTGTAATTTTACATCGGTCAGGGTGGGTTTAATCTCTTGGACTACGATGACTAACAAGCAACAGTAGTCCCGGTGCTTTGCTTTCCCGTCGCTGATTATTTGGCCAGATCAGGATTGTGTGACGATGGTGCTTAAATGGGGGCGGGGATTTCAAGAAATGATTACAAGTGGAACATTTTCTGAAGGGGTGGAGCCTTTAGCTGAGAGTTTCCGTTTAAGGGGTTGGAGACTTCTCTAGTCTTTATAGCATCTGTTCTCATACATCTCACCCCAGAACCTACTCGAGCATCTGATGCAATTACACGAGATTTGAGGTCTGGGTTTCCGAGATTAGGGTGGGTGTACGCGATCAATAGCACCCAGCAGCAACGTTGTGTGTTTATAAATGACCATGAAGCGTTAGTAAAACGTGAAGGCTCTACGTCAGTGCGTCTCAAGGGTAGACCCGCTGCTAGAGGAAGTTATGCAAATGGTCTGTTTTCAGAATGACACATCGTAATTGTGCGCTAATACATCCGAGATCAAATGCATTGTATTGGCACCTCTGCGACAGATTTTCTTTTTCAAGATCACGAACCTGGCGAGAGAATGTGAGAAATGCTAATCGTACACAACGTCTCGACACTCTGAATGTTAAGTCGGCAGAGCCAAGCTCCCAAATGTTTGAAGTGATAGTAAAGAGTCATCTTGTTTTTAATCCTCATTAAACCAAAACGAAGGCTCCTCTGGGATGATAAAGAGAGAATGCTCTGATTTTTAGAATATCAATCAGCGATTCGTGACTCTAAAAGGGAAATGTTGTCTTTGATATTTTGCAGACGACGAAGGGCCAGACCCCCCGGAGCAATTCACTGCCATCAAGTTGTCAGACTCTAGGTGCGTATGAAAGGAGTAAATATCACCTACGCACATTTTATGTTGACTTCCTCTCCCCCCAAATCTGAATGGAAAGTGTATCCTGGTGAGTTATAATAGACTTCGGAAGAACACTTACAGTCTCTGCAGGTATGCAATTTTGTAAATACAAAATTGGATTTTAATTACAACGTTATAAAAGAGCTTCGCTTCTGTTGTTCAAATGATCTTTGAATAGACTTTGCAAAAGTTGTTAGACACTCGAATCAACTTGCCATTATCCAGGAATGAATTTTGTTCTCCCGTGTTTCTCCCCCCCCAGGGTAGCCCTGAAGTCTGGCTATGGGAAGTATCTAGGGATCACCTCGGAGGGGGTCGTGGTGGGACGTTCCGACGCCATCGGCTCCCGGGAACAGTGGGAACCTGTTTTCCAGGACGTGAGTGAAGCAACTGCCAATCAAAAAAAACGTCAAAGTCAATGCATACAAAGACTGTGATATAATGCCATATCTTATAGAATTTGTTGCAAAGTAACCCTAGATATAGATAAGGCTCGTTTTCCTTACAACTTGTTGCTTTGTTGATGCATATCGGAGAGAAAGCTTGACGCTCTCTGCATATAATTGAGCTTTTACCTCGCAAATGGTGTATCAGCATGAGGTGAAACTGATCTGTCAACTAATCTCTTCATTTCATTTCTGTTTTGTCTTCCATTTTTTTCCCAGGGCAAAATGGCTCTCATGGCAGCAAATAGCTGTTTCATCTCCTACAGTGAAAGTGGGGACATTGAGGCCAAGAGCAAGTTGGCGGGGGACGACGAGATGGTTAAGGTGATGTATATATTTCACAAGGTCACTCCATAAACCCCCCCCCACCTATAATATAGCAATTACATCACCATGGGGGAGTCTGAAGTTAGTGACGGAATGAAAAAACTAAATGTCTCTGAACATTAGGGGGGCCAGGATATTGCTATTCAACATGCAACTGTTTTGTGTTTTCCCCCTCTCTCCTTCTGCCTCTTTTAAATGATGATGAACAGATCCGGTCATGCGCGGAGAGGGAGGTCAAGCGGAACGACGACATTGCCGACGAGGACAGGGGCAACGTGAAGAACTGCGAGCTCAACTACGTGTATGTACCGTCTCTCTACCTATGTCACAGTGGCAGCAACATTTGCAGCGGTAATCATACATGGTGGTGATTCCATGCCCTCTAGTCTAGAGAGGTTGTTACCCCTGTTGTACAGCTGATCTTGTCCAAATTAACTTTATTCATGGTAAAGGTATAGGAAATGCAATGGCCTGCCCTATATCATGACAATGTTTTATGCATTTATGAAAAACTTGAACAAGCCCAACAAGGATCAACACTGAACTGTTAATCTAAATTACAGTACTGAAATTATACCATATACCAGTTCAGTAATGCATGCATCACAGTTAAAGGACAACTCCACCCAAAAACTATCTTTTGGTATTTGTTTCATTCGTCTATTGTTAATATAGTCCCAAAATCTTATCAGATTTAAGATGATGTAACTTTCAGAATCAGAAATCATCAATCAATCAGAATCATATGATGCAAACTGCATCATTCTGGCTGCATATAAACTTTATTTTGAGCAACTTAACATGTGCTCAATGGGATTGAGATCCGGGCTCTTCGCTGGCTATGGCAGAATGCTGACATTCCTGTCTTGCAGGAAATCACGCACAGAACAAGCAGTATGTCTGGTGGCATTGTCATGCTGGAGGGTCATGTCAGGATGAGCCTACAGGAAGGGTACCACATGAGGGAGGAGGAAGTCTTCCCTGTAATGCACAGCGTTGAGATTTCCTGCAATGACGACAAGCTCAGTCCGATGATGCTGTGACACACCGCCCCAGACCATGACGGGCCCTCCACCTCCAAATCGATCCCGCTGCAGAGTACAGGCCTCGGTGTAACGCTCATTTCTTCGATGATAAACGCGAATCCGACCATCACCCCTGGTGAGACAAAACCACGACTCGTCAGTGAAGAGCACTTTCTGCCAGTCCTGTCTGGTCCAGCTACAGTGGGTTTGTGCCCATAGGTGACGTTTTTGCCGGTGATGTCTGAGGACCTGCCTTACAACAGGCCAACAAGCCCTCAGTCCAGCCTCTCTCAGCCTATTGCGGACAGTCTGAGCACTGATGGAGGGATTGTGCGTTCCCGGTGTAACTCGGGCAGTTGTTGTTGCCATCCTGTACCTGTCCCGCAGGTGTGATGTTTGGATGTACCGATCCTGTGCAGGTGTTGTTATACGTGGTCTGCCACTGCGAGGATGATCAGCTGTCCGTCCTGTCTCCCAGTATCGCTTTCTTAGGCATCTCACAGTACGGACATTGCGATTTATTGCCCTGGCCACATCTGCAGTCTTCATGCCTCCTTGCAGCATGCCTAAGGCACATTCACGCAGATGAGCAGGGACCTTGGGCATCTTTCTTTTGGTGTTTTTCAGAGTCAGTAGAAAGGCCTCTTTTAGTGTCCAAAGTTTTCATAATTGTGACCTTAATTGCATACCGTCTGTAAGTTTCTTAACGACCGTTCCACAGGTGCATGTTCATTAATTGTTTATGGTTCATTGAACAAGCATGGGAAACAGTGTTTAAACCCTTTACAATGAAGATCTGTGAAGTTATTTGGATTACAAATTATCTTTGAAAGACAGGGTACTGAAAAGGGGACTTTTTGTTTATGTATTTTGAAAGTTATATATCTTAAACTTGATTGTTGACATGCAAAACATTTTGCGGTGGAATTTTCCTTTAAACTTCACCTACCAGTTCTCACAGTGGTGGGTGAAGCATTTTATGTAGAAAAGACAGCCAGGAAGGTGGAGGGGTTGAACACTATGACCTTCCGTAGACAGGCAGTGATTTCCCTCCAGTTTTCACCTGACAACCTTCTGCTCCGGCAAGATTTTGACAACTAAATCACAGGCCCGGATGCGCGAGGAGAAGGTGGGGAGAGCATAGGGGTGCCACTTCATCAATCCCACTCCCTTAAAATGCTGATTGATGGGCCAAAGCTGCGGGGATGGAAACGAGAACGGAACGCCGCAGCCGCTTTCACGGCCTGCGGCGGCCCATTAAGTTCTGAGGGCTAAGCGTGAACAAGGCTGTCATTGTGTTCCGTTTCTCCTCTTCCCCTTTCAACTTCGTTTTCCGTTTTATCTTCCCCCTCCATCGTATTTTTTTTTATTTTAGAGGAAAACACGGGGGAAATGGACTCATCATGTTGACGTGACGATAATGGCTGTTCTTGAGCCCGTCATCGTGATGTAGTGCTTAGCATCCCCGAGCGTGTTTCGCGAACCGAGCACTGTCCGTGAATCATAAACAACTGACAGACTGTAACCACGGCTAGAGGGTCTAAATGTCGTTAGCGCGCCTTATAAAAATCTATGCGTTTGTTTGCGGCCCCGTTGCACTCTGTATGTATCTACTTTCAGCACTGTTTACTTCAATGGAAATGGCACGGTACTTACGAGTGTAAGTCGCTCTATACACATTTGTCATTGATAATAGTAGCCCCAGAGAGTGCAATGTTATTTATATTCTCTGACATTGCTCGTTCTAATATGTTATTTGGAGGATTTGCGTTTTTGTTTTGTAACACTGCACTGTTGGAGCTAGGAACACAAGCATTTCACTACACTTGGGATAACATCTGTAAAATATCTGTAAGACCAATAAAATTTGATTCAGTGATGCTATTCTTTGTGTTTGATAGTGGTGTGACTGGTCCTTCCGTGTCTTATCATGAGGCTTTGTATGATATTTGTGTGTGTAATAAGTCTCACTGAACACGGATTTCTGATATTACAGAAAGAAATTCCAGAGTTTCCAGGACAGGCGGCTGAGGGTGAACGAGGAGGACAGCACCACACTGAAGATGGCCCGAAAAGATGGGAAGTTCCACGAGGAGCTGTTAGACAGGTGGGAGAACATCTTCATAAAGAGGCAAATCCTAAACAAATTTTCATTCAGTCTCCCATTGACATCAATTCATGAATAAGTGAAAATTATTTGAGTGGCGGTAGCTGCCCCAAACGAAACAAGAACACACAAACTGGTTTTATTGATCAACACATCCGAACTTCCTTTCCAAGAAATCACTCTGGAACTGGTGACATGACTCCTACTGATGGCTATTTTAATAGCAGGAGTCAGTCACATAACTGGTCAAACTGCCAACACCCTTTAAACCTATTTGCGCAAACCTGTTTCAATTCAACATGTTGCGACAAGCTGACTTGTCACATGATACCTATTTACATTGTGTGGTGGATAGTGGTGATGTAAGGACTAAAAATAACCACTTGTGACTTTTTATTTGTCCACAGGAGAGCCAAGATGAAAGCAGACCGATACTGCAAGTGAAGATACAAAAGTTTATGGATTGTCCACTCGTCTTTGAATTCCTTATATTGAAATCAAAAAGGCTTTTATTTTTTATTTGTTTGGCTGGCATTGATTAATCTGTTTTGATGTAACTTTTTATCATGAATAAATGTTATTTGGGTAAGAGAAAGTCAATTGTGGGATTGTGTAATTTCAATCCCTAAACCCCTTCCCTAGCTGGCTGCTCAGAAGACTGATTAGCTTGTTTCACTTGGTTTCCCTATGCGTCATCTCTCAGATAATAAACTGCATTTGTGGTTATGGTGAACTGGATTGTATTTCCTGTAAATCATTGCCAACATGCCTACCACCACTATCTTTGTTTTGACCAGATCAGCAGACCTGTCAGATGTTTGGGACAGTCCATTGATGTTTGTTTATTAGGGAATACGGTAGGGAAGAGGGGGGTAAGTTAAGCCAATCTTTGCTTACCGCATCACTCCATCAAGGGAAATATACACTGCTCAAAAAAATAAAGGGAACACTAAAATAACACATCCTAGATCTGAATGAAAGAAATAATCTTATTAAATACATTTTTCTTTACATAGTTGAATGTGCTGACAACAAAATCACACAAAAATAATCAATGGAAATCCAATTTATCAACCCATGGAGGTCTGGATTTGGAGTCACACTCAAAATTAAAGTGGAAAACCACACTACAGCCTGATCCAACTTTGATGTAATGTCCTTAAAACAAGTCAAAATGAAGCTCAGTAGTGTGTGTGGCCTCCGTGACCTCCCTACAACGCCTGGGCATGCTCCTGATGAGGTGGCGGATGGTCTCCTGAGGGATCTCCTCCCAGACCTGGACTAAAGCATCTGCCAACTCCTGGACAGTCTGTGGTGCAACGTGGCGTTGGTGGATGGAGCGAGACATGATGTCCCAGATGTGCTCAATTGGATTCAGGTCTGGGGAACGGGCGGGCCAGTCCGTAGCATCAATGCCTTCCTCTTGCAGGAACTGCTGACACACTCCAGCCACATGAGGTCTAGCATTGTCTTGCATTAGGAGGAACCCAGGGCCAACCAGCATATGGTCTCACAAGGGGTCTGAGGATCTCATCTCGGTACCTAATGGCAGTCAGGCTACCTCTGGCGAGCACATGGAGGGCTGTGCGGGCCCCCCAAAGAAATGCCACCCCACACCATGACTGACCCACCGCCAAACCGGTCATACTGGAGGATGTTGCAGGCAGCAGAACGTTCTCCATGGCTTCTCCAGACTCTGTCACGTCTGTCACGTGCTCAGTGTGAACCTGCTTTCATCTGTGAAGAGCACAGGGCGCCAGTGGCGAATTTGCCAATCTTGGTGTTCTCTGGCAAATGCCAAACGTCATGCACGGTGTTGGGCTGTAAGCACAACCCCCACCTGTGGACGTCGGACCCTCATACCATCCTCATGGAGTCTGTTTCTGACCGTTTGAGCAGACACATGCACATTTGTGGCCTGCTGGAGGTCATTTTGCAGGGCTCTGGCAGTGCTCCTCCTGCTCCTCCTGCTCCTCCTTGCTCCTCCTGCTGCTGGGTTGTTGGCCTCCTCCACATCTGATGTACTGGCCTGTCTCCTGGTAGCGCCTCCATGCTCTGGACACTACGCTGACAGACACAGCAAACCTTCTTGCCACAGCTCGCATTGATGTGCCATCCTGGATGAGCTGCACTACCTGAGCCACTTGTGTGGGTTGTAGACTCCGTCTCATGCTACCACTAGAGTGAAAGCACCGCCAGCATTCAAAAGTGACCAAAACATCAGCCAAGAAGCATAGGAACTGAGAAGTGGTCTGTGGTCCCCACCTGCAGAACCACTCCTTTATTGGGGGTGTCTTGCTAATTGCCTATAATTTCTACCTGTTGTCTATTCCATTTGCACAACAGCATGTGAAATGTATTGTCAGTGTTGCTTCCTACGTGGACAGTTTGATTTCACAGAAGTGTGATTGACTTGGAGTTACATTGTGTTGTTTAAGTGTTCCCTTTATTTTTTTGAGCAGTGTAGTATTCGTTCTAGCAAAGATATCTACATATTTCAGGATGTTGTGTATCCCTGGAAATAATCCCAATTCATGTGACCATTTACAGTTTTGAAAACAGCTTGTCCAAAAAAAGTTATTTTGGCAAAACATACCCCCGGTATGTGGTAAACTGAGCCGCAGGACAAGGTACGTTAACCTCTATGGAATCGGTATCCCCCCGCATCCAATTGACACTAGCTATTATAGTTAAATAATACCATGCTATTGTTTGAGGAGAGTGCACAATTATGAATTTAAATGTATTAATAAACCAATTAGGCACATTTTGGGCAGTCTTGATACAACATTTTGAACAGATATGCAATGGTTATATTGGATCAGTCTAAAACTTTGCACATACACTGCTGCCATCTAGTTGCCAAAATCTAAATTGTGCCTGGGCTGGAATAATAGATTTTGGCCTCTCTTTCAAAGATGATGGTACAAAAAAAATGCATGCTTTTTTCTTTGTATTATCTTTTAGCAGATCAAATGTGTTATTCTCCTACATTAATTTCACATTTCCACAAACTTCAAAGTGTTTCCTTTCAAATGGCATCAAGAATATGCATATCTTTGCTTCAGGTCCTGAGCTACAGGCCGTTAGATTTGGGTATGTCATTTTAGGTGAAAATGTAACAAAGGGTTGGATCCTTTAAGCTGCTTGCAAATGTCTACTGAATGAAATATCACCACTACCTTTTTAAAACCATGTCTATCTGTATTTCCCAAATACAATTCAACACAATTGCTTTGTTGTCTTTTAATAATTGAAAGTATCTTTTAACACAGGCTTAACACCTTACAAACACTTTGTACTTTTAACATAGGCCAGGCCCTGTTGCCTCATATCCCAGCAATAATGCCTTGCATTTCACCTGGGAAGAAAACAAACTTTAATTTTCTCAACTTGCCATTGGCTCAACTTATCCCAAGGCAAACATTTTGACTATATTAGCCCACACAGCTACAATGATGCACTTTAATGCTCATTTTATGTCCTCATATTAAATCTTATAGAGACACCAACTGATGTATAGAACAATGATTTACTTTGGTTTCGATAAAAGCATCATGAAACCTCTAACACATTCATTTGACTTGTTACATTTTTTTGGACCTAACTTGCTTAATACTTTTTCCCATGTGGTTTCTTCCTTCACAGACTCCATGAAATGATGACCTCTTTCTACATATTTGGTCAAATTATGAATTTTGTGTTCGGCTCAATTTACCCCACGCTCCCCTACAGCTTCAAGGTGTGAATATGACAAGGCTCCTCCGCTTTTCCTCATCTTTTTCAAACTATTTTGAACATCATTTGCTGACAAGCGAATTAGCTTTAAAAAGTCATTTGTCGCAACCCCTTAAATTTGCTTTCAGTTTTATGAGTAACCTGTGCCCAATTTTAACTACAATAATCCCATACTATTGATATTTAATTGCCAGTCATGTCATGTGTGCACTTGTTTTCATTTCAGTATAACATTCAGGAATGTACCAGTATCAGGGGTGGGAGGACATATCATTCCACATAAGTAGAATCCTATTTATACACTTACATATACAAATGTAATACGTGACATAAACAAAACAACTAATGTATCTGAATCAGAGAAAAATGCCACCATAAAATATGTTGTAACCGCCCGTCCATACTGTAATGGTACGCTCCCTCTCAAATCACGAGGAAAGCATACACTTCCGTATTTTGAAGCTGACCAAAAGTCAGGAGAAGCTTCACACACAAACAATGGGACACAAGATGGATAGGTTGTGTTGTCTTCTTTTGGTGTCCTTATCTGTAGTATCGGCACAGTTTGTGCCACCGGTAAGTGATCCAAATAATGAATATTCTGTAATTGTAAACTGTCTGCCAAATATTAGTTCGCCTGAGTGCTAGCTAGAAAGTGCGTTTTCACCTGAACAAAGCTTTGGTTTATTTCGCCCTCTTAACAGTATACGGAAGAATGCCAGACGGGCATGTACCCTCCCAAAGGTCCAACGTAAGTATTTTCCATTAGTTAGTCACAGTATGCTAGTTATGTTAGCTAGTTGTCCGAGGTGCTGCCAAATGTCCATAACATCTAAACAACTTGCATAAGTTTCGTAATACCCGGCCGGTCCCAGATCATGCATGAGGCGGCACACTTATGCCAGGTTAACAAGAAGTGTTTGTATTGTGTATAACCAGGTGCATTTAGTCATTAGCTACCTGCCTCTGTCCATTGTAATTGGTCTGGGGCAACTTTGACTACTGTAGCCTTAAAATGAATCTCACATGACAAAATTGTGTAATACCACTTGCAGGGTGACCTCAATGTCATTATGCATCAATCTAACATTTCTCATGTCACGATTTGGATCAGATTCAAAGGGTCTGTCACCTGGTACACAATAGACCTGGATTTGCCCCCCAGCGAAAGATGGAAGCTAATCATCACTGACAAAAAGGCTGAGGTGAGAGTATTACATGTCTTGTTCGTATCAATTTCAATTACGTAAATGTATTTACAGTAGGATCAATACTCGTACTGTTTTCTTATTCACCATTTGTCTGGTTTTCTTCAGTTGGTCAACATGATCCAGGCTATCAGGGATTTGGCCAACGCATTTGTTCCTAGTGGGAAACTGATAGATTTGGTCGACAAGGACTTGGTGAGAGCGTTTGAGCATTTCACTGGAAAACTATTACATCTCAAAATAATTTAATTTGATAATGGATCAGAAACAGTTACATTACATTACCAATGGTCTTGTGTGTTCTGCAGCCTTTGATAGTGGATACCCTACCCTACCCATTCAATGAAGAAATAAAAGGAATCGCGACTTCCTCGGGTGTTCCCCTTGGTAATATACAGTAACCCACAATTGCTTATTTCAACCAACGTCACTATCATTCAGTCTCTAGTTTCTCACCTCCCTCTATTCTGATTCTATTATACTTGTTTCACTACAGGCGAGGTTGTCCTCTACAACATCTTCTATGAGATCTTTACGGTGTGCACTTCTCTAGTGGCAGAGGACTCAAATGGTAAGTAGCTCACGTTATGACATTTGAATCAATACTTTAGTTATGTACATGTCATCACGGTAGGACGTGATGCTTGAAATGTTCATGTACACACAGCATTTTGGTTTCTTCTTGCATTGTCATAGGTAACCTTATCCATGGGCGGAATATGGACTTTGGACTATTCATGGGGTAAGAATGTCACTGCTACGGTTTAGTGACAAAGGAAGGCATATCAAGGGTCCTACCATGCATTGTGTTAATAGGACACTGTAGCTATTACAAACCCAAATCACTAGTCAGTCACTGATTTATATCAGGTGTGCATTTATTTGGGTGAACAATACCTTTTAACAAATTTCACCTCCACCCGGTTTTCGGTAAACTTTTTTCCAGTTGCTACACCTTTCATTCTTTACTGAAAATAATCCCATTGTTTCTTTCTCTACCAGTTGGGACATGAAGAACAGGTCCTGGTTGATAACAGAGAAACTCAAGCCTCTGGTGGTCAACATTGACTTCCAGAGACGCAACAAGACTGTCTTCAAGTCCACTAACTTCGCCGGCTACGTGGGCATGTTGACTGGCATCAAGCCGGTGAGCTCCGGGCTGCATTCAGCAGGCACAAATGGAAGAAAGCAACATTTTCAAATGGGAACATTGTCAAAAAGGAAAAATTAATCCCTTTTGAATGTGACCCTGAAGTGGCGTCTTTTTCAGCCAATGATGACAAACATCTGTTTTAACATCATGGTAGTTGTGAAAGTGTAATATGACTAAAATGTTAACATTTCTCATTTTCTTTGAAGCATGCTTTCACTCTGACAATGAATGAGCGCTTCAGCCTTGATGGAGGATACATCGGTGAGCTACCCAACTCTCCCGGTCTCTCAATCAGTACATTTATAGACCTGTTATGAATGTGGAGCAGGGAATATTAAGTGTGTCTGTCCTCTCAGGGATCGTGGAGTGGATCCTGGGGAATAGAGATGGGATGTGGATGAGCTTCCTCACTCGCTCGGTCTTAGAGAACGCTACCAGGTATCTTTCTACTTTCATGGAAGTATCAAATGACAATGTCATTTAACTACAGTTGACGTGATCATTTGTTAATGTTTTGTTATTGACGGCAATAACACATTCTTGCTTTAATGAGGGCTGTATTATGGAGGAAAACCTGAGCACATTCAAGACCAGCATTACGAAACTGACATTTCTTTGGTCTCACGTGAAAACACACCCTTTCTTTAACCCTGTGTGTGTCCAGCTACGAGGAGGCAAAGAACCTTCTGGCCCAGACCAAGCTGCTGGCCCCAGCCTACTTCATCCTGGGAGGGAACCAGACGGGCCAGGGCTGTGTCATCACCCGCTCCAGAGTCCTCAGCCTCGACATCTGGGAGTGAGTGGCTAAAACATATTACTATCCACTTTCAACTACTGAAATTAAATACTAACACACTAGTAGTGTAGCAGGGGTCTCTAACTTGTGTCACGGAGAAATACTAGCTGTGCAGGCTTCTGTTCCAGCACTGATTTGAAAAGGTGCTGGGGTGGAACAATATCACCTTGCGTCACACTAGTCATATTGTTTAACATTCAGGGATGTGATCCAGACTACAAAAACAGGGAAATCTGAAATGTCTAGCCAATAGGTACATTTCTATTACATAAGGATACATGTAAAGTAGATTTTTTTTTACCCATTTCGTGACGTCCAATTGGTAGTTAGTCTTGTCCCATCAATGCAACTCCCGTACGGACTCGGGAGAGGCGACGGTCGAGAGCCATGCGTCCTCCGAAACACGACCCTGCCAAGCCGCACTGCTTCTCGACACACTGCTCACTTAACCCGGAAGCCAGCCGCACCAACGTGTCAGAGGAAACACCGTACAACTGGCGACCAAAGTCAGCGTGCATATGCCCGGTCTGCCACAAAGAGTCGCTAGAGCGCAATGGGACAAGGACATCCCAGCCGGCCAAACCTGGACAACGCTGGGCTAATTGTGCGCCGCCTCATAGGTTTCCTGGTCGCGGCCGGCGTCGAACCCGGATCTGTAGTGACACTAATAGCACTGCGCAACGCAGGAGGCCTAGATATTCCTGATTTAATCAGGAAGCATCACATTCCTAAACATTGTACTCCTGTTGTGAAGGATTGAGCTGAAGCTGGGCCGCTGGTACGTTCTGGAAACAAACTACGATCACTGGAAGGAGCCTCTGTTCTTGGACAACCGCAGAACTCCAGCCATGAAGTGTATGAACCAGACCATGCAGGCAGTGAGTACTACAACCATAGATAAGCCATATAGATGTAGTTGGGCAGATACCAACCATTCCATGGCTGAACAAAAAGTCAACTATAATTTGGCTCTTCTCCTTACGTTAGATTTCTGGATATTGGTTTCAATTTCCTGTACAAATTCAGACAAGGTATCTTTGTGCTAAACAAAGTGCTAAGATTCTTTTCCCCTATCCTTTCTTCTCAGAACATCTCACTGAAGACCGTGTACGATGTGCTGTCGACAAAACCAGTCTTGAACAAGGTGAGCCCTTATTTACTATTATCAACCATTTTCACAAGGAACCATTCAAGGTATTTCTATCGATTCAATAAATCTGTCTAATGCCTAAGTCCTGTTAGCATTTTTGAAAAGACCACCCGAGTGACATTGACTTGTCATTGCAGTTGACCACATACACCACGTTGATGGATGTGAACAAGGGCAAACTGGAATCCTACATCCGTGACTGCCCCAACCCCTGTATGCCCTGGTGAAGCCTCCAGATGGGTTTCTAAATAATCTATTGCACAGAACGGTGGTGGGGAGATGGGCTTAACTGATTCAGAAACAACTGGAGAATGCACTGTAACTAAAGGCTCCAATCGAAATATTGCCTCAACATTGCTTAACCCTTAACACTCGTACATGGGTTGAAAATGGCAGATTTGGGCACTGTTAAGCACCACAATTGGAACAGTCGGCTGCACAGTAACATGCTATATATGTCAGAGATCACATTCTCTGAACTGGAGCATTGCGCAACAAGTTGCCTTCCCAGTAATTGGGCAACTTTGTCTGAGTGAGAAATGCTGTAAATTAAGAGAACTCGATGTATTTTGAAAGATGACAGGGGATTATAATAAATACCACTTTGATGTCATACAAGCAACCCAAACACCTGGGAGTTCAAATGTGCACTTTCCAAATCGTAAAACTCATGTCTATACAGTGCCAAATGTTTATGATCACTGTTTGATGTACAGTTACAAGATGTAATGTCATCATACCCTTGATTTTCCTGAAAAAAATTGAGCCCATTTTATTTATATTTTTTTGCTGCTGCACTCATGACTCCTTTCTATGTGCAGCAAAATTACAATGTCTGAATTGCCTTGTGAAAGCGTAACATGTCTTGTTGCACCTACCCCACACTTCCCAATAATAGTCTTGTTACTGGATGTATCTGGAGGTTTAAAAAAAAAAAAATATCAAAATGTACACAAAGCTCAAATGCAAATCATGTGTAAAATTTGGATTCAGTTGAACTTGTGTACTCCCCTTTGGTCTAATAATTTCCACACGGTTACCTTTCAATTACTTCCATGTTCATGCATATGCCTTTGTGAGAAACATTTCAATAGGCCAATTCCCACAAGTGTAAAGGGTTAAATGGCACCTTAATATAATATTTAGAAAACATTTTCCATTCACGCTTTGTTCCAAATTAACATGTATTAGCCTGTAATTTATATCAACGATAAAGCCTTTCTACCGCGGTAGGGAATGATTGGTGAGGAAACGCCTCCATTTACCAAATCTATTTACAAGTCACATTTTTACACAATTGAGAAAGTGCCCAGAACACATGTCAGCACCAGGTATAATCTGGGCTCATGAAAGCATTGATCAATCAGTTCATAGTTTGCATTCAAGTAATCTGATTTTAGGTCTTATGTCTACAGCCTTCCAGTAAACTACATTTGTTAAACCCAAAGACAAGCCACCGCTTTGAAAAGTTCCATCATTTTATTCTTTAAAACTACATACAGTAGTAATCTTTAATTACATGGGAAACTGCCCCAAGAAAACAAAAATAAATGTCAACATGCCTACAAAAAATGTCAAACTAAGATTTGGAAGGGAAAAGGTAACATTAAGAGTGCAGTAAACGGTGACGACAGCCCCATGACATAAGGGAAAAGATGTTAGGTGTCAATGTAGTCTTTGCAGCCTGAATCTAGTTTGAAGTCGTACTTGTAGTTCATTAGTGTTGTAGTTAAGAGTTCAAAAGGTCAGATGCTTGAAAAGCATGGGAGCTAGCGAGAGAGAATAAGACAAGGCCAAGAAGATGAACAAATAAAATTATTCAAAATGACAAACCGATTCCAAATCCGCAAAAAACAGAACTAAGGCGATTTTCAACAAGTTTGCTAGACTAGAAGATTCAAACAAAGCTTGTAAAACTTTATACGTAACACAGCAGCAGAGTGAGAGAGAGACCCCACCCTAAAACCCCAAATCAAAGAACACATTCAGTAATCAGGGGCTGTATGTATCAAGTGTCTCAGAGCATGGGTACTGATCTAGGATCAGGTCCAACTTGCCCATACAATCAGTATGTATGATGATCAAAAATACCAAACTGATCTTAGATCTTCAGCACTCCTACTCTGACGTGCTTAATAGATACAGCCTCAGGAGTAGAAATAAACAAAACAGTGTTGATTACGTTGTAGTTGTTTTTAACCGTTGTAGTTGGTCAAACGGTTTCGAGCGAAGCTTAGTCACTGGCACGTCATGACATTGCCTCGCCAACCCTTGCTACCATCCAATCATTAAGTACCAATAGGATTCTGAACATCTTTAGGATTATTCTGTAGTGGTCATTCGACAACGTTTGTACAAGACGGTCTTTTTATGCACTTTGTGCACCTATCGTTTCTGTAAGAAAGATGAGAAGAAAAAAAAGTAGACGAATCATTGTCTTCCTAGAGATATCGCAAACACAGATGGATACAATAGTATAAAGTATAAATAGTACATAGCCAACATTTACACGTCTACATGGCAGACTAATATCGGTGCTGCAACATGCATTTATTTCCCTGGACATTCTGTGAAGTTGCGCTCTACCAGTTTCATGAAACAATTTTGAAATGAAAACTGTGCCAGATAGTGAATCATTTCACTAGATACTGTATGTACCTACCTGGTTCTTTGAGTGTGTATCCATTGCCCACTAGTCCACTAGTGTCAGTGTTCCCATTGAGGATCTCAGCAGACAGATTATTATTCTGCTGTTCCTCAACTACCCTCTTCTGGAGCGCCTCCTGTTCATCACACACACACACACACACACACACACACACACACACACACAGAGAACATTATTAGATTTCACAAGACCAATGATCAGACAGTTTGTAAGAAGAGGAAAAAAAGGAAGTGGACGTATTGATAACAGGGGAAATGGAGTCATTCTGGCTAGTCCCACCTCACATATGACACTCAGCTGCATGGGTAAGTCCTCCACTTTTACAAAGTCTTCCTCGTCGGACTTTTGGCTCATGTTTCCCGATCCCACCTCCTGCATGAATTAAATGAAACCATATACATTATAAAGGGTTTGGAGAAGTAATAAAGATATTGGAATACACACATAAAATTACAACTTAAATGAACTATTAAAGATTTTTGTAGTTTAAAAAGGATCATAGGTCTATGTAGTGTGTTACATCTATGTTGAGCATGACAGGTGACTCGGTGTCAGGGCTGCTGCTGCTGTTTGAGCCCTGTGAGTGGGAGCCCTCCTGGTTGTTGGTGGTGGTTGAGGCTGCACCTCCCTGGCTTTCCCCCTCCTGCCTCCCGTGCTCCACACCCTCACGCTCTTCCTCTGGGGAGTCCACCATCTCAATGGACTCGGACTTACTGCTCTTGACTGGGGGTGGGGGCGATAAGCAAGCAGAAAAGTTTAGGATAGAGAGGAGAAGGTAAGGAAAAAAGAGGGAGGGAGAGACAGGATGGGGGGGGGGGGGTTAGTTGAGAATCAGAGGGGCTGAAAACACAGGCATCCATCAGACCAAACATTGCTATAATGAAAACATCTGACAACCATTTATCAAAATGTGGACTATGTACACAGCAAAAAGTAGATGAAAAACAGGTACTATTTTGACTTGACTAAAAGCCAAGAGACAGAAAAACAACAGTGAGCGTTCTTACCATCGTTACTCTCAGAGTTTTCGTGGTCAGACTTCGTCTCTCGGTTTCCATTTGATGGGGCTTCATTTGCTGCTACCTAAAATACAGGAGAAGATGGTAACTAGACAGTCTAACGGAAGTGTGTGTACTGAGTGTGTGTCTGTCCTAACCCGTTGCTCTCCGCCATCATTGCTAGCCTGCAGGGAGGTCTGGACGTCCTGGGGCTCAGCTTCAAACTCCATCTGCACCTCGTTCTCATCCTCCCCACTGCCGTAGTTAGTCAGGGCCGGGGTCTCCGCCTTGGACAGACCTGGCAAAGAACACAAACAATGAAGGGTTAGCACTAGGAACACTAATCAAGGGTGTGGCACTCGACAATCCTACTAGGAGTTTACTTTGTTGGAAATAGGTTGGCGACAGTTGTAATGATGTGACCATAAAGATTCACAACAAATCCTCCATTGTGAACCTGCAGAACACTCGATCACAAGCTTCCTCTAGTAGCTACGGTCACTAGCAAGGTTTTCCGTGGTTGAACTAACTCACTTTACAGAGTAGCTTTTAGGCTAATTGAGGCTTCTCGCATTGTAGTGTTCACTCACTAATAGAGCGAAGCAGTCCCTCTCTAACCCCATCTTCCTCCTCCGTCTCAGAGGCCTCACTGCTCCTGCTGTCCTTCCCCTCTCCTCCATGCTGCTCCCTCTCGGTCTCTTTCTGCTCCGTCTCGTCTTCATCCTGGCACACAGAGTGAGATGTAAAAAGTTAAGACATTTACACGCCTTAATCCCAACCTTTAGACTACACCAGGGGTGTCAAATATATATACACACATATATATACACACACACACTCAGCAAAAAAGAAATGTCCCTTTTTCAGGACCATGTCTTCCAAAGGGTTTAAACACTGTTTCCCATGCTTGTTCAATGAACCATAAAAATTAATGAATATGCACCAGTGGAACGGTCATTAAGAAACTAACAGCTTACAGACAGTAGGCAATTAAGGTCACAGTTATGAAAACTTAGGACACTAAAGAGGCCTTTCTACTGACTCTGAAAAACACCAAAAGAAAGATGCCCAGGGTCCCTGCTCATCTACGTGAACGTGCCTTAGGCATGCTGCAAGGAGGCATGAGGACTGCAGATGTGGCCAGGGCAATAAATTGCAATATCTGTACTGTGAGATGCCTAAGACAGCGCTACAGGGAGACAGGGCGGACAGCAGATTGTCCTCCCAGTGGCAGAACACGTGCAACAACACCTGCACAGGATCGGGACATCTGAACATCACACCTGTGGGACAGGTACAGGATGGCAACAACTGCCCGAGTTACACCAGGAAAGCACAATCCCTCCATCAGTGCTCAGACTGTCCGCAATAGGCCGAGAGGCTGGATTGAGGGCTTGTAGGCCTGTTGTAAGGCAGGTCCTCAGACATCACCGGCAACAACGTCACCTATGGGCAAAAACCCACCGTCGCTGGACCAGACAGGACTGGCAAAAAGTGCTCTTCACTGACAAGTCGCGGTTTTGTCTCACCAGGGGTGATGGTCGGATTCGCGTTTATCGTCGAAGGAATGAGCGTTACACTGAGGCCTGTACTCTGGAGCGGGATCGATTGAGGAGGAGGGTTCGTCATGGTCTGGGGCGGTGTGTCACAGCATCATCGGACTGAGCTTGTCATTGCAGGCAATCTCAACGCTGTGCGTTACAGGGAAGACTTCCTCCTTCCTGCAGGCTCATCCTGGCATGACAATGCCACCAGCCATACTGCTCATTCTGTGTGTGATTTCCTACAAGACAGGAATGTCAGTGTTCTGCCATGGCCAGCGAAGAGCCCGGATCTCAATCCCATTGAGCACGTCTGGGACCTGTTGGATCGGAGGGTGAGGGCTAGGGCCATTCACCCCAGAAATGTCCGGGAACTTGCAGGTGCCTTGGTGGAAGAGTGGGGTAACATCTCCCAGCAAGAACTGGCAACTCTGGTGCAGTCCATGAGGAGGAGATGCATTGCATTACTTAATGCACCATTTCAGGGACACAATATTCAATTTCTGTTAATCACGTCTGTGGAACTTGTTCAGTTTATGTCTCAGTTGTTGAATCTTATGTTCATACAAAAATGTACACATGTTAAGTTTGCTGAAAATAAACGCAGTTGACAGTGAGAAGTCGTTTCTTTTTTGCTGAGTGAGTACATACATACATACATTTTAAAATGACTAAACCAAATTGAAACTGTAGAAATTATAATGGACCTACATTCATACATTGTCCAGCTTGCTAATAATCACTGAAATGAAAGCTAGACAGTTCGGGAGCGTCGACGGCAAATAAATAGCAGATTTTCTGAGTTTGACACCCCTGGATTACACTATGTGTAGTCTAAAGAGACAGATCTGGCTTGAAACCACACAAGAAAATCAGATGTTGAATGTTGATTTCCTCACTTTGTCTTCATCGAGGTATGCTGGGGAAAAGGACTTCTCGACCTCCGGAGACTTCTTCTCCTGAAAGTAGTCAAATGTTCAATTGTCTTGAAATGTATTCGCTCATTTCGTATTAAATTGAATGACACACACAAATCCAATATGAAAACACTCACCCACACCCCTATCCCCTCCACCTACCTCATTATTTCTGTGTTCCTGCTTGACTTGGTTATTATTAGGTCTCTTGTGGTTCTTGTGCCTGGCCTGGGAGTTAGCTATAGTAGCAGTACTACTGCTGTTGCTGTCCAGGTCTTGCATGAGTCTGAAGAAGGCCAGCTCGTTAAACAGGATCTCAGAGATCTCCACAAGCAGGTCCTCGCCACAGTCCTTTAGAGTACGTCCTGCAAACTTACTCAGAGAGTCCTGAGGGGGAGGGAGAGAAACTTAGGACTCCATTTTGACAATAACGATAAGCTAAAGAAAGCTGCACATTGATACTGTCTAAGAAAGCTGCACATTGATACTTATTTTTTTTTAAATGGCTGAACCAATAGGATCTCACTAGCTCATGCTTGGCTCTTGCCCCCTCCTTGCTTGTTCTGCCCACTATAGCTCATTTGTTCCCATGGAAACAACAGGCTGTGGTCATAAAAATCTTTGCATATACTAATTTTAAAAATGGCTGAACCAATATTTCTGGATATAAATTCTTATGTTAGTCTGCACTTTAACTTGTTTGAGTGGATGTTTTCAGCTCTTATACCAAAATAAACAGTTACCCGACTAATCTGAGGTTTGAGTCGCAGTGGGGAAAACCTCTAAATTTGCTATATCATCATAATGCTTATCATACCTGCAGTATGCCTCCCAGCTGTCGGTGGAAGAAGCGGACAAACTCCTTGCTCTCGTCGTTCTGCTGGGTGAGGGTGAGCACCATGTGCCGCACCGATGTCAGCAGCTGGTAGGAACACACCTCGTCCATGTGCTCCTGACAGACCACAAGAACAAAAACAACCTCTTTCAGTTCTTTGCCTTTAACATAGTATATTGCTAGCCTGGGTCCCTGACTGTTTCTGGATTCAAATCATACTAGTTTGCCAAATTGTTTGTCAAAGCAAAAACATGGGCTTTTCCATTGCCAATAGTGAACAATTGCTCAAGTCACACAGTCACAATATTCTTATATTATCGCACTCCAAATGTAGCATGAGTCTGCACATTGGTATTTATTAGGGGTCCCCATTAGCTGCTGTCAACTCTTCCTGGGGTCCAAACACATTAAGGCACTTACATCACACATAAAACCAAAGATAAAACAGTACATCATATACCATTATTACACCACTACATATCTACAATACAAAATGTATAATACCACCATACAACAATATTATAACGTACGTGTGTGTAGAGTGGGTGTGCTGAGTGGGTGTGCGTATGAGTGTCTGTTCCCGAGTGTCTCTTCAGTCCCCGCTGTTCCATAAGGTGTATTTTTATCTTTTTATCCGATTCCACTGCTTGCATCAGTTACCTGATGTGGATTATAGTTCCATGTAGTCATGGCTCTATAGTACTGTGTGCCTCCCATAGTCTGTTCTTGACTTGGGGTTTGTGAAGAAACTTCTGGTGGCTTGTCTTGTGGGGTATGCATGGGTGTCCGAGCTGTGTGCTAGTCCGAGCTGTGCATTCAGCATGTCCACACTTCTTTCGAAGTCAAACTCTCCTCCAGTTTCAGCCATGAGAGATTTACATGCACATTATGTTATCACTCTGTGTACATTAAAGGGCCAGCTGTGCTGCCCTGTTCTGAGCCAATTGTACATTTGAGGTCCCTCTTTGTGGCACCTGACCACACAATTGAACAGTAGTCCAGATGCAACAAAACTAGGGCCTGTAGGACCTGCCTTGTTGATCGTGTTGTTAAGACAGAGCAGCGCTTTATTATGGACTTCTCCCCATCTTTTTTTATTTCTTATTTCACCTTTATTTAACCAGGTAGGCTAGTTGAGAACAAGTTCTCATTTGCAACTTCGACCTGGCCAAGATAAAGCAAAGCAGTTCAACACATACAGAGTTACACATGGAATAAACAAACATACAGTCAATAATACAGTAGAAAAAGTCTATACAGTATGTGCAAATGAGGTAGGATAAGGGAGGTAAGGCAATAAATAGGCCATGATGGCAAAGTAATTACAATATAGCAATTAAACATTAGAATTGTAGATGTGCAGAAGATTAATGTGCAAGTAGAGATACTGGGGTGCAAAGGAACAAGATTAATAAATAAATACAGTATGGGGACGAGGTAGTTGGATGGGCTATGTACAGGTGCAGTGATCTGTGAGCTGCTCTGACAGCTGGTGCTTAAAGCTAGTGAGGGAGATGTGTCTCCAGCTTCAGTGATTTTTGCAGTTCATTCCAGTCATTGGCAGCAGAGAACTGGAAGAAAGGCGACCAAAGGAGGAATTGGCTTTGGGGGTGACCAGTGAGATATGCCTGCTAGAGTGCGTGCTACGGGTGGGTGCTGCTGTGGTGACCAGTGAGCTAAGGCGGGGCTTTACCTAGCAGAGACTTGTAGATGACCTGGAGCCAGTGGGTTTGGCGATGAGTATGAAGCGAGGGCCAGCCAACGAGAGTGGACAGGTCGCAGTGGTGGGTAGTATATGGGGCTTTGGTGACAAAACGGATGGCACTGTGATAGACTGCATCCAATTTGTTGAGTAGAGTGTTGGAGGCTATTTTGTAAATGACTTCGCTGAAGTTGAGGATCGGTAGGATGGTCAGTTTTACGAGGACATGTTTTGCAGCATGAGTGAAGGATGCTTTGTTGCGAAATAGGAAGCTGATTCTAGATTTAATTTTGGATTGGAGATGCTTAATGTGCATCTGGAAGGAGAGTTTACAGTCTAACCAGACACCTAGGTATTTGTAGTTGTCCACATATTCTAAGTCAGAACTGTCCAGAGTAGTGATGCTGGACAGGTGGGTAGGTGTGGGTAGCGATCTGTTGAAGAGCATGCATTTAGTTTTACTTGCATTTAAGAGTAGTTGGAGGCCACGGAAGGAGAGTTGTATGGCATTGAAGCTCGACTGGAGGTTAGTTAACAATGTCCAAAGAAGGGCCAGAAGTATACAAAATGGTGTCGTCTGTGTAGAGGTGGATCAGAGAATCACCAGCAGCAAGAGCGACATCATTGATGTCAATTTGCATATACTCCAGAATGTTATGAATAGTGATCAGATGAATTGCAATTAATTGAATGAACTGAATCCCCCAAAAACATTTACACTGCATTTCAGCCCTGCCACAAAAGGACCAGCTGGCATGTCAGTGATTCTCTCATTAACACAGGTGTGAGTGTTATCGAGGACAAGGCTGGAGATTACTCTGAAAAACAGACTGGAAGCTTCAAACTCAATCAGCATGACAAAAGGAGGTTGGTGCTTGGAATCATTGTTCTTCCTTTGTCAACCTTGGTTACCTGCAATGAAACACGTGCCATCATCATTGCTTTGCACAAAAAGGGCTTCACAGGCAAGGATATTGCTGCCAGTAAGATTGCACCTAAATCAACCATTTATCGGATCATCAAGAACTTCAAGGAGAGCGGTTCAATTGTTGTGAAGAGGCTTCAGGGCGCCCAAGAAAGTCCAGCAAGCGCCAGGACCGTCTCCTAAAGTTGATTCAGCTGCAGGATCGGGGCACCGCCAGTACAGAGCTTACTCAGGAATGAGAGCAGGCAGGTGTGAGTGCATCTGCACGCACAGTGAGGCAAAGACTTTTGGAGGATGGCCTGGTGTCAAGAAAGGCAGCAAAGAAGCCACTTCTCTCCAGGAAAAACATCAGGGACAGACTGACATTCTGCAAAAGGTACAGGGATTGGACTGCTGAGGACTGGGATAAAGTCATTCTCTGATGAATCCCCCTTTCCGATTGTCAAGGTGAGAGCTACCATCAGTCCTGTGTCATGCCAACAGTAAAGCATCCTGAGACCATTCATATGTGGGGTTGCTTCTCAGCCAAGGGAGTGGGCTCACTCACAATTTTCCCTAAGAACACAGCCATGAATAAAGAATGGTACCAACACATCCTCAAAGAGCAACTTCTCCAAACCATCCAGGAACAGTTTGGTGACGAACAATGCCTTTTCCAGCATGATGGAGCACCTTGCCATAAGGCAAAAGTGATAACTAAGTGGCTCGGGGAACAAAACATCGACATTTTGGGTCTATGGCCAGGAAACCCAGACCTTAATCCCATTGAGAACTTGTGGTCAATCCTCAAAAGGCGGGTGGACAAACAAAACCCCACAAATTCTGACAAACTCCAAGCATTGATTATGCAAGAATGGGCTGCCATCAGTCAGGATGTGGCCCAGAAGTTAATTGACAGCATGCCAGGGTGGATTGCAGAGGTCTTGAAAAAGAAGGGTCAACACTGACTCTTTGCATCAACTTCATGTAATTGTCAATAAAAGCCTTTGACACTTATGAAATGCTTGTAATTATACTTCAGTATTCCATAGTAACATCTGACAAAAATATCTAAAGACACAGAAACAGCAAACTTTGTGGAAATTAATATTTGTGCCATTCTCAAAACTTTTGGCCATGACTGTACTGTAACAAATTCACAACTACCTTATACACACAAATGTAAAGGGATGAATATAATATGTACATATATATATAAACAGAATACAGTATATACATATGACATGAGTAACGTAGGATATGTAAACATTATTAAAGTGGCATTATTTAAAGTGACTAGTGATACCTTTATTAAGTCCATTTATTTAAGTGGCCAGAGATTTGAGTCTGTATGTTGGCAGCAGCCTCTATGTTAGTGACGGCTGTTTAACAGTCTGATGGCCTTGAGATAGAAGCTGTTTTTCAGTCTCTCGGTCCCAACTTTGATGCATCTGTACTGACCTCACCTTCTAGATATTAGCGGGGTGAACAGGCAGTGGGCTCGGGTGGTTGTTGTCCTTGATGTTTTTGACCTTCCTGTGACATCGGGTGCTGTAGGTGTCCTGGAGGGCAGGTAGTTTGCCCCCGGTGATGCGTTGGGTAGACCACACTACCCTCTGTAGAGCCTTACGGCAATTGCACTGCCCTCAACCGCACCAGTGATACAGCCCGACAGGATACTCTCGATTCTCGATTGTGCATCTGTAAAGGTTTGTGAGTGTTTTAGATGACAAGCCAAATTTCTTCAGCCTCCTGAGGTTGAAGAGGTGCTGTTGCGCCTTCTTCACCACGCTGTCTGTGTGGGTGGACCATTTCAGTTTGTCCGTGATGTGTACGCCGATGAACTTAAAACTTTCCATGTGGATGGGGGGGGGTGCTCCCTCGGCTGTTTCCTGAAGTCCACCATCATCTCCTTTGTTTTGTTGACGTTGAGTGAGAGGTTATTTTCCTGACACCACACTCCAAGGGCCCTCACCTCCTCCCTGTAGGCCGTCTCGTTGTTGGTAATCAGGCCTACCGCTGTAATGTCGATAATGTCAAAAGCTGCACTGAAGTCTAACAAGACAGCTCCCACAATCTTTTTATCATACATTTCTCTCAGCCAATCAGTCATTTGTGTAAGTGCCATGCTTGTTGAATGTCCTTCCCTATAAGCGTGCTGAAAGTCCTGTCAATTTGTTTACTAAGGGTTGGTAACAGGCTGATTGGTCGGCTATTTGAGCCAGTAAAGGGGGCTTTACTTTTCTTGAGTAGCGGAAAGACTTTTGCTTCCCTCCAGGCCTGAGGGCATACACTTTCTAGTAGGCTTAAAATTGAAGATGCAATCTGGTTTCCGAACTGGTCAAGGTCCTAAACGATATCATAATCGCCATCGATAAAAGACATTATTGTGCAGCCGTCTTCCTCGACCTGATAAGGCTTTCGACTCTGTCAATCACTGCATTCTTATCGGCAGACTCAATAGCCTTTGTTTCTCAAATGACTGCCTCGCCTGGTTCACCAACTACTTCTCAGAGTTCAGTGTGTCAAATCGGAGGGCCTGTTGTCTGGACCTCTGGCAGTCTCTATGGGGGTGCCATAGGGTTCAATTCTCGGGCCGACTCTTTTCTCTGTATATATCAATGATGTCGCTCTTGCTGCTGGTGATTCTCTGATCCACCTCTATGCAGACGACACCATTCAGTATACTTCTGGCCTTTCTTTGGACACTGTGTTTTAACAAACCTCCAAATGAGCGTCAATGCCATAAAACACTCTTTCCGTGTTTTTATTTACTTTTCTGCTCTTTTGCACACCAGTATCTCTACTTGCACATCATCATCTGCCCATTTATCACTCCAGTGTTAATCTGCCATTGTAATTCTTCGCTACTATGGCCTATTTATTGCCTACCTCCTCACGCCTTTTGCAAACACTGTATATAGACTTTCTGTTTTTCTACTGTGTCATTGACTTGTTTATTGTGTTATTGGCTTGTTTATTGTTTATTCCATGTGTAACTCTGTGTTGTCTGTCACACTGCTTTGCTTTATCTTGGCCAAGTCGCAGTTGTAAATGAGAACTTGTTCTCAACTGGCCTACCTGGTTAAATAAAACGGTGAAAAAAAATATGGCAAATAGGAGTGGGAATATCATCTGCTATTATCCTCAGTCATTTTCCAAGTTGTCAGACCCTGGTGGCTTGTCATTGTTGATAGACAATCATTTTTTCACTTCTTCCACACTCACTTTATGGAATTCAAAATTACAGTGCTTGTCTTTCCTAATTTAAATCAGTTATACTTGAATGTGTAGTGTCAGCGTTTGTTGCTGGCACGTCATTCCTAAATTGGCTAATCTTGCCAATGAAAACGTCATTGGCAATATCAGTGGGTTTTGTGAAGAATGAGCCAGCCATCTGATTCAATGAATGGAGCAGAGTTTGCCTTTTTGCCCAACATTTCATTTAAGGTGCTCCAAAGCTTATTACTATCATTCATCTTTGTTTCATATTAGTTTCTTCTTTTTACTCAGTTTAGTCACATGATTTCTCCATTTTCACTAAGTTGGTCAATCGGCTGTGCAGCCAGACTTGCCATTCCTTTTGCCTCATCCCTCTCAACCATACCGTTTTTCAATTCCTCAATCCAAGGGGATTTAACAGTTTTTATTTAATTTCTTAAAAATGGGTGCATGCTTCTTCGTAACTGGAATAAGCAATTTCATAAATGTGTCAAGCGCAGCGTCTGGTTGCTCCTCATTACAAACCACAAATATTCTTTACATCAACATAGGAATCACTACAATACGTCTTGTTTGACCTCATACACTATTAGGCCCAGTCTTTGGAACTTTGGTTTTCCTAGATATGGCTATTATATTGTGATCACTACATCCTATGGATTTGGATATTGCTTTAAAGTAAATTCCTGCAGCATTAGTGAAGATGTGATCAATACATGTTGATGATTTTATTCCGGTGCTGTTTGTAACTACCCTGGTAGGTTGACTGATAACCTAAACCAGGTTGCAGGCACGGGTTAGTTTGAAACTTTTTCTTGAGTAGGCAGCTTGATGAAAGTCAATATTTAAAAATCACCCACAAAGTATACCTCTCTGTTGAGATCACATATATTATCATACATATTATCCAGATACGGACTGTCAGCACTTGGTGGTCTATAGCAGCTTCCCACAAGAATGGGCTTTAGGTGAGGCAGATGAACCTGTAGCCATATTACGTCAACAGTATTTAACATGAGATCCTCAAAGCTTTACAGGTATGTGGTTCTGAATATAAAACTGCAACACCTCCATCATTGGCATTTCTGTAGATGTTATAGCCATGTATTGCTACCACTGTATCAAAGTGTGTTTCAGAGATAGAATATTGTTTCTTAGGCTACATATGTGGGCTATTTTTATAACTTTTCTGGGATGCTTGATTGTTTTCATTGCTTTAATGGGAAGCTTAGCATAAGTAGACATGCTCATGTTATTTATGTTTGAGCTGATAGTGCAGGGTGAGCTGCACACAGTGGACTTCCTACTAGGGCACACCGTCTCAGTGCTAACAGTATAACTGCTTCATAGGTACATGATTTCTGCCTACAATAGCTGTAGGATCAACAGAGGCATTCAAGGCAATTAGAGGGACACATTAAGTTACTTGCATTGTGTCTGCCAACGCCCCTTGGATAATGTACATTCGCTGAAGCATTATGACAACTCTGCTACACAATGGTAGGGATTATCTGAGCAAGGCTTGGGCACATCCAGACCAGTAGCTTTCCAGGATGAGGATTGACCACCCCTAGTATAAATGAAGGACAGGAGACAAAAGGGAGACCACTATAGAGTATTGAGGTGGGTCCTGGGTTCCTACCTTGAGGAAGGGGATGACTTCAGTCATTATGGCCTTAATCTGTCTGTCCAGCTGCTGGGTGTCGATCTGGGGACAGTGGACATCACCTGACCAGACTCCCGCACCTTTACACACACACACACACACACACAAACACACACACACATTATCTCCCATCTGAGGTCTGTGTTTTGTAAGCTGGCACCAAGAGAAATCGAAACAGCTCAGCACACCATTGCCACATCCCATTTGTCTTTACTAAGTGTGTGAGGGCGCGACTGCACACATCAAGGACTCTACATGAGACCGCAGACAGCCAAAGTGCTTTGCATTTGGAAACATGTGTGGGAGTGTTCACACCCGCCGACCGCAACACCGGAGAGTGGGACGAAGCACATGGCTTTGGGGAGCAAGCGTTACGAATTTCTACCAGAGATAGAGAGCTGTAGAACAGAGAGAAGTCGAGAGAGAGAGATGTGTACCTTCCAGCAGCTGAGCAGCACTAGCAGAAGAGTTAGCAGAGGCCTCAGAGGCAGTAGCAGCGGTGGTGTTGGGGCTAAACTCAGCCTTGAGCTTCATGCGCTCGTACTCCCTCATCCTGGCTAGAGCCTTGTCTAAGTGGATCACTGTGTTACCTGGCAGTACAGCATAGCAAGTGGCAGGAGAGGGGAGGGAGAGAGAGCGCAAGAGAACACAAGATAAGGATATTAGAAGAGCAATGCGGGATAAACTCAACTGGCCACAAGCTGAAGTTATTTAACCTAATATGCTGTATTTTAGAGCATGTATTTCTTTTTACCTAAGTCGTCGTTAGCGAACGGCTCCAGGTTGGAGGTGGTGGACAGGGTGCTCTCGTTGTCTACCGATTCTGCGTCGTTCCGCCTCTTAATTGGGACGTGATGCTTGATGATCCGGATGTTCTTCTCCGACACATCCTGAGAGAGGTAAAAAGGGAATTCAGTCACACACCACTCACCCATGGGGGATAACAAACACAATTTAGAGAGAAAATTGTTTTTTTTCAATCCTAAACGAGAACCCATTCATCCTTCATTGTCCGAATGAGGAAGAGAGGGGGGAGAACAAAAAAAAAAACATTGATTCATTGCAGAGACCGCTCTGCTAAACTCCCTTGACCGATTTTGCATCCATTCTATCTCGTGAAATTAGTGAGGGATGCAATAGACTAAAAACAATGGGCAGCGCATCTGCCCTTGTATCCTTTTCTCCAAACATGGGGAATCGGGCATCTCATCCATCACTGGGGAACAAAAGAGTGATTTACAAAGACAAAAGGGATTGTTATAATTTAGCGAAACATCCGGGGATATGGGCTAGAACAAAGACCTGCACAGCCACACACCTAATCTGTCCGGCAGGCAGCAACCGCAACGCTTCACTCAGACTGACGGATAGGCCTCAAGGCACAGCCTTACTGACAACTGGAGCACTCGATTTCAAAGACGAGGGGGGTGGGGGGGTGGAGAACAAAGGAGGTAGGTAGAGAGAGAAAAAGAGATGGACGGAGTGTTTAAGATGGATGAGAGTGAAATAAAAATAGATGGACAGTGTTTAAGATGGATGGCTGGAAAGAGCGAGAGATGTTGAGAGAAAGTGAGAGGTGTCAGGAATGAGACATTGGCAAGAGCTAGAGAAAAGAGCGAGAGATAGGGAAAGCTTGAGAAGAGAAAAGAGGGAGTGGGAGATATGACAGGCAAGTGATTTAATGAGGCAGGGAAAGCTTGAGAAGAGAAAAGAGGGAGTGGGAGATATGACAGGCAAGTGATATAATGAGGAGGCAGGTGTGTGTGTGTGTAAATCCGTCTGTCTCACCCCGTCGCTGGTGGCCAGGCTCTCGCTGGGGGTGAGCTCCGACTGGGAGCCGGCTGCCCAGGCAACAGGGCCCAGGGTGGAGGCCTGGTCCTCGGCCGCACTCTTCTCCGTCAGGTGCCTGGTCACTATGTCCTGGAGGTCAACAGCAAAAAGACGTGGTTAAACATGAGAATCCAACAGCAAGGAAGAACGTTAAAGCATGAGCTGTACATTTAGAAGAAACACTGCATTCTATGCTCCTACGTGATTTATCAATATTTCGACACCTCAGGTCTTTATCAGTAGCTCCTTGTGGCTTGTATCCATTACTATGAGGTTTACCCATGGATTGTATGAAATACTATTTATAGTCTCAGAATAGGAGTGCTGGTCTATGATCAGCACTAAATCCTCATTCGTAAGTGTTTACCTCTAGGGTGTAGAGTGCCCTCTGGCGCAGGTAGTCAGTGTTGAGCAGCTGCAGCTCGTGGAAGAGCTCGATGAGGAAGTGGGGCCGCGACTCGTTCTGGGAGATGAGCGTGGCCACCTCCGAGTAGATGGTCTCCCTCAGGGCCTCGAACAGGGAGAAGTCACTGCTGGCATCTGGAGGTGTTAAAACACAAGACAGACACTCGAGAAGATGTTGTTGCAAGTATAAGAAGCAGTCATATGTGGCAGTCTATTGGGGATATATTATATATATCCATCCATCCAGTATTGCACAGGTGGCGGTGTAGTCTTTGGCTCCAGCTCTGCTGAAACATACCTTCATCAGGACCTTGATTGGCTGAATCAGATGTGTTAAGAGTAGAGTTGGAGGAAAAGCCTGCACACCTAGTAGTTCTCTAAGAGTAATGTATCGAAGGCAATGATACTGTACAATCCAACACATTCCTAAATGTAAAAGAAAAAGCAATTGCATTTAAAAAAATGTTTTTTTAAAGCCAATTAAAATGCCAGCATATTACTGATTCAGAGGGGTTGGGGTAAATGCGGAAGACACATTTAAGTTGAATACATTCAGTTGGACAACGGACTAGGTATCCCCCTTTCAATTGTTAGCTAAGTCCATTAGATCAACCGAGAGACTCCAAGGTTACACTAAGGTTGGGATCTTGTTTGAGTCCGTTAAAAGTTTAACTGTATTACATGCATGAGGTGCTTGGATGACCGATATTACACAAAAGTTCAAATCAATGACAATCAGTGTTAGCTGGTGCTTACAGTGGGGGAAAAAAGTATTTGATCCCCTGCTGATTTTGTACGTTTGCCCACTTACAAAGAAATGATCAGACTTTAATTTTAATAGTAGGTTTATTTGAACAGTGAGAGACAGAATAACAAAAAAATCCAGAAAAAAAAAAGTGTCAAAAATGTTATAAAATGATTTGCATTTTAATGAGGGAAATAAGTATTTGACCCCTCTGCAAAACATGACTTAGTACTTGGTGGCAAAACACTTGTTGGCAATCACAGAGGTCAGACGTTTCTTGTAGTTGGCCACCAGGTTTGCACACATCTCAGGAGGGATTTTGTCCCACTCCTCTTTGCAGATCTTCTCCAAGTCATTAAGGTTTCGAGGCTGACGTTTGGCAACTCGAACCTTCAGCTCCCTCCACAGATTTTCTATGGGATTAAGGTCTGGAGACTGACTAGGCCACTCCAGGACCTTAAAGTGCTTCTTCTTGAGCCACTCCTTTGTTACCTTGGCCGTGTGTTTTGGGTCATTGTCATACTGGAATACCCATCCACGACCCATTTTCAATGCCCTGGCTGAGGGAAGGAGGTTCTGACCCAAGATTTGACGGTACATGGCCCCGTCCATCGTCCCTTTGATGCGGTGAAGTTGTCCTGTCCCCTTAGCAGAAAAACACCCCCAAAGCATAATGTTTCCACCTCCATGTTTGACGGTGGAGATGGTGTTCTTGGGGTCATAGGCAGCATTCCTCCTCCTTCAAACACGGTGAGTTGAGTTGATGTCAAAGAGCTCCATTTTGGTCTCATCTGACCACAACACTTTCACCAGTTGTCCTCCGAGTCATTCAGATGTTCATTGGCAAACTTCAGACGGGCATGTATATGTATTCTTGAGTTGGGGGACCTTGCTGGCGCTGCAGGATTTCAGTCCTTCACGGCGTAGTGTGGTACCAATTGTTTTCTTGGTGACTATGGTCCCAGCTGCCTTGAGATCATTGACAAGATCCTCCCGTGTAGATCTGGGCTGATTCCTCACCGTTCTCATGATCATTGCAACTCCACGAGGTGAGATCTTGCATGGAGCCCCAGGCCGAGGGAGATCGACAGTTCTTTTGTGTTTCTTCCATTTGCGAATAATCGCACCAAATGTTGTCACCTTCTGACCAAGCTGCTTGGCGATGGTCTTGTAGCCCATTCCAGCCTTGTGCAGGTCTACAATCTTGTCCCTGACATCCTTGGAGAGCTCTTTGGTCTTGGCCATGGTGGAGAGTTTGGAATCTGGTTGATTGATTGCTTCTGTGGACAGGTGTCTTTTTTACAGGTAACAAGCTGCGGTTAGGAGCACTCCCTTTAAGAGTGTGCTCCTAATCTCAGCTCATTACCTGTATAAAAGACACCTGGGAGCCAGAAATCTTTCTGATTGAGAGGGGGTCAAATACTTATTTCCCTCATTAAAATGCAAATCAATTCATAACATTTTTGACATGCATTTTTCTGGATATTTTTGTTGTTATTCTGTCTCTCACTGTTCAAATAAACCTACCATTAAAATTATAGACTGATCCTTTCTTTGTCAGTGGGCAAACGTACAAAATCAGCAGGGGATCAAATACTTTTTCCCCCCACTGTAGCTGTGTGCTAGGGGTGAGTTTACCTGGCGCTTCAGTGCATGCAATTCTGTTAGAGAGGAAAGGTGTTCTCCAAGCATAGGCTGTGAGGAAAATCAAAAAAGTAACGACATAAATAAACCAAAAATAAATAAACAAAAAGTAAAATGTGGTCACGTTACAAAAATGTGAGGACATAAAAACAATTAAACCAAGATTAAACTCAAATAACAATAATAATGAAACTGAAGATGTGAGTGGACAAGGTGTGGTGTGATCTGGTCAAGGTTTTGTACCGGAGGAGAGGTCGTTGGGCTTGTTGCCCGTCTTGGTCTTGGTGTCCAGTTTCTCCTGGGTCAGTTTGTCTAGCAGGCTCTGGTTCTGGTCCCTCTGGCGATGGGGCTGCGGCACCCTCTCCTGGACAAAGTTGGCCGTGCTGGACACGCTGTCACTCTCCACTCCTGGAGATACACAAGCAAGGAAAGTGAAACACACAAAACAAAGAGGGGAGAAAGTGTTAGATATGCAAAAAGAAACATTTACACACATATGTTTAAAAAAATACCCTATTTGTGCATTCGTCTTTTGCATAGATAGTGTTGACCAAGTCGCCTTGAGCAATACTGTTTCAGTTCTGTCTCTGAAATATTGAGGTCTTCAAATCTCTAGTATTATGTTGTAAATATATCAACAGGCAGGTGCTACACAGTCGTGGTGGTCAGTGTGAGTTACTTCCTGGCCATCCTAACTGAGCTGCCGGAAAGGAACGAAATGTCAAGTTCTAGAGAAAAAGCAGTCAATATAAATCATTACAGGTCCCTACACAGTATCCCATGTCCCCGTACCAGTGTTCTTGTGGTGTCCCTTGGCCAGCCGGGTCCTCCTCTTGGAGTTGGGCGTCTTGTCGCGGGAGGCCAGGCTTGCCTGGGCAGAGGCCTTACGTCCTGCCCTGAAGGCCTTGGTGACGATGGTGGGGTCAGCCGGGTCCGGCATGCTGCTGAAGCTCTCCTGGGAGGCCTGGTCGAAGGCCTGGGGCCGGGTGTTGTTAGCCCCTCTATGGGGTAGAGGGGAGGGGGATTCGGTGATAGGAGCTGGAGGCTGGGAGACGTTGAGCCAGCCAGATTCATGGCCACGACTGCCGGTTCCTTCATTCTGCCTCCGGGGCCTGGTGGGATGGATACAGACAGAGAAAGACAGTTGGACTAATGAAGGAAAAAAATGTGAGTAAGATAGAACTAAGTAGCAATGAAGTATGCCTTTCATTCTTTGCACACACACACACACAGGCCTGGGAAAGGCAAGGGACATCACGATACAATATTATCACGATACTTAGGTGCCAATACGATATGTATTGCGATTCTATATGTATTACGATTTGACACAGATTGTATTGCGATTTGATGTTCCAAACATATTGCTCACTATATGTCTGCTGTAGAGGGACAAGAGAAAACTAGTTTTGATCAGTCAGGAAAATGGAAGTACTGAAAGCATGTTGGCTCACTATTTAAAAAAGATGGAGAACATGCTATAGGATAAATAAATACTGGAGTTTTGGCACAGGTACAACCAACTAGCGCTAGCTAACGCTGCCTACATCGATTTTACAAATCGATACTTGGGAGTCAAACATCAGTAATAATATCATCCAAAAATATCACGATATGCAACTATTTGATTTTTTTTCGCCAATCAATCACTAACACACACACCTTTTGTCTACAGTGTTGAATGGGGAGCATTGTAGGGGCGGGGGGAAGCTCAAGTACTCTGTCTTGACTGAGGTGTTGGGATCCAGCTGCTGCTGTTGGTTGTCTGGGCTGACTTGGCCACCAGCACTCTGAGGGAACTCCCCCATAGCAGAAGGGAACAGGGGGTTGAAGTTAAACCCTGTGGAGGAGAGAAAGAAATGAAGTGAGCAGACAGAGGTATATTGTGTAGGTTAGCAGTTTTTCCATCATGAATCTGGTTCTGGAGGCAAATCTGCAGCGTGGTCACTAGCTGGCACAGCCACAAAGTAATAAAATCAGATTTTAAACCCAACCCTACTTACTAACCCTAATCTTAAACTAAGACTAAAAAGCTTTTAAATTGTATTAATTATTACAAGAGACAATTTTGACTGGCTTATTTAAGGGGAAATCGTTCAGTTCTGCCTCCAGGACAAGACTGATGACAATAAACATCAACCTGCATATATTGTAATCTGGAAAACACTTGGTTACAAACATATCAAATCAGGAATTTTTCCTACTATTCCAGTATGCCCTCTATTCTTCAATAACACTCATATGTGCAATAGCTTCTCAATTTCTAAAAGCTAACCTCTGAATTGAACTGGGTCAAGGTGACGAGTATTTAAAGAAGAGTGCCTTCTATGACATTATTACAAAAGCAATTGATACATTTTTGCACACCCAGTCCCTGAAAGAGACTGTATTTGAACACTAACTATACAAAGCATTATGAACACCTGCTCTTTCCATGACAGACTGATCAGGTGAAAGCTTTAAGGAGACAGGTTAAAGGATTTTTAAGCCTTGAGACATGGATTTTGTATGTGTGCCATTCAGAGGGTGAATGGGCAAGAATTTAAGTGCCTTTGAACGGCGAATGGTAGTAGGTGCCAAGCACACCAGTTTGTGTCAAGAAGTGCAACGCTAATGGGTTTTTCACGCTCAACAGTTTCCCGTGTGTATCAAAAATGGTCCACCACCAAAAAGGACACTCAGCCAACTTGACACAACTGTGGGACGCATTGGAGTTGACATGGGCGCCAGCATCCCTGTGGAACGCTTGACAACTTATAGAGTCAATGCCCTGACAAATTGAGGCTGTTCCTAATGTTTGGTATACACTGTGTACATTCTCATTCCTTTGAGAATTTTCACTCATACAAAACAGATATGTCATAACATCAACGAGGAAGGATCGAAAAACAATGGATGGAAGATGTATGTATAAAAGGGTGTTGGAAGGCCTACCGGAGGAGAGGGGTGAGAAGCCGGCCAGGCCGGGAGGCAGGTGGAGGGCCTGGTTGACAGAGGGGGGCATGGAGGAGATGAAGGGGAGAAAGAGACTGGTGGGGGAGAAGGGGGGACAGGCACTGCCGGAGTCCCGGGACGTGGAGCCCTGGTTCTGGGCCTGCTGACCTGACGATGAGGAGGGCGGCTGCTGCTGCTGTTGACGACGAAGCAGGTCGCTCAGCACCAGTTTCAGTCTGGGGACAAACACAGGCAAGTCAAGTGTTAAAATCTAACCACATTCTTGTATTCACAAGTCATGTTTAAACCTGATGTCATGTTCACATATACTGCATAGTCATTAAACCATGATTGGCTATGCACTTAGAGCTATAAACTAATGTAGACATGACATGCGTGTGCACCTAACAAACGAAAGCTGCAATGAATAAATGTTCAACTGAATTGTAAGGTCTGGAAAACAGACACTGATCATTTCCCTCATGCAGTACATTGAGCCAGTGACATTAACATATTAGTAAAGTATCTGGGGACTTCAGATGAGAATTAGCTACAGTATATAGCTAAAATATGGTGCAATGTTTGTTGTACAATATCTGTGTCAAATGGGGCCCGTGTGGCTTAGGTGGTAGAGCATGGTGCTTGCAACGCCAGAATTGTGGGTTCGATTCCCATGGTTGGACCAGTACGAAAAAGTATGCACACACTTACATACTGTAAGTTACTCTTGATAAGAGCATCTGCTAAATGACAAAAATGTAAATAAACCAATAGAATCCATATTTCTAGTTGATTTTTTTGTGTGTTCGGTCTACCTTTCGGCGTTGTTCTGCTGCCAGGCCAGCTGTGTGTAACACTGGCTGAGCTGGTGCATGACCAGGTGGACCTGGGGGGAGGACAGGTTGTTGGGCAGCGCGTTGTATGGTCCTGTCAGCAGGGTCTGGAGCATGTAGGACAACGTCTGGAGGGGAGAACGGGTAGGGACAAGGAAAACGGGTAGATGAGTGAGAAGAAGAGATGTAGAAAGTGTGTGTGTGTGTGTGTGTGTGTGTGGAGAGAGAAAGAAAGTTTGAAAGAGATAGAAAGAAGGAGGGGAACAAAATGGTATTCATGAACCCGTCTGTCAACTGGTTTCCCCATACAGGTTCTGACATCCAGTCAAATAGGATCTCAAGCCAACGGCTGATTTGTATAAAAGGAATAGCAGCGTTTGCATTTCCATCAGGACGACGCACGCTGGATAAATTCAAATTCAACACCATGCCCTATAGGTTAAGTGTCACCGCCACCATGCTATATCAATGACAACGTGGAGAAAATCCATTTTAGGCACCTCTAACACAAGACTGGCGTGAGTAATACATTTTCTTTATTAACTTACTTTATCGACCTTAGTGAAATGTAATAGACATTTAACAGAAAGGAAAGCGAGCAGAAATGCCAAACATTATTTGGCGGTGCCTAAAGCCTTAGGTTGCTGCTACCTTTACTGTAGGTTGGGTGAAACAGATGTCCTGACTCCAAATAGGTCAGATAAGCTTTGCAATAAATAACTTCAGCCGGACCCCCTCTCACATACAGAGGGGAGAGAAGGGAGCTGGTGGGGATAGTAAATCAAGGAGAGAACATCCCTCTCCAATGTTCACACAGTAATGTGCCTTTGTCTACACAGACATTTCCCACTGAAACGCTAACACATTCTAAAGCAAATACTGGAACAATATTTCTAACATACAACGTAGGGAATGGGCAGATGTGACCTAAAAGAACACTAATTTGGTTGTTATTTTGTGATGTCATATTTTTTTTTGTAAAGGAGCTCTGGATAAGAGCATCTGCTAAATGACGTAAATGTAAATGTAAATACTGTAACTTGAAATGCATCAGTGGTGGAAAGAGTACCCAATTGTCATACTTGAGTAAAAGTAAGGATACCTTAAAAGAAAATTACTCAAGTAAAAGTCACCCAGTAAATACTACTTGAGTAAAAGTATTTGGTTTAAAATATACTTAAGTATCAAAAGTAAATGGAATTGCTAAAATATACTTAAATTCCCAATATTAAGCAAAACAGACGGCACCATTTTCTTGTTTTGTTTACTTACGGAGAGCCAGAGGTACACTCCAACAATTTACAAACAAAGCATGTGTTCATGATGAACCAAGACAATTACACGTAAATACATTCATGATGACTTCTTATACCAAACGGGTGGCGGTTAGTGTGCAAAGTATATGATTACTGTGAGAGTAGTTTCTAAACATACCAAAGTATTATGTCCCCCTTCCCATTGTAACAAGCCGCCATATTATGTCAATCCACTAGGGACCTTTTGCTAATGTATTAAGTGTGTATGTTTATCCTGTGTTACCATTTAGTTAGCTAGTAAATAAATAATTAAACCAATGTGTAGCACTGAATCATAAGTAAGGCTGGGGCTTTTGCTGACGCAAGAGGTTACAACTGTTCAGAATGATGATATGATACAAGGTTATCATTAATACGTTGACCGTTTATGGATGTGATAATAAAAGACCCTTAGAGTTTAATTCGGGAGATGGTAACTCTTTCAAGAACCGCTCTCGTGGTGCCCCAATTCCTAATGAGTTCATTTAAAATTGGGTAACAATTAAACAGTCACTTGATTAGATAAATAACAGTCAACAGATTAATGAAAGTAAAGTCACGACACAGACCAGGCGTGAACACACAATATTACGAATATTTGAAATACTTGGTGTACTTTATTTGGCTTAGCTGGTCATGTACAATGGAAACAAACTCCTCATGTCAGGCAAGCTAAATTAACCTCAAGTACCTCCTTCGGTTTGGTGAATTCAGACATGGTTTGATACGTATTCCAAACATTTGAAATACTTGAGGCACTTAATTTAGCTTGGAAGGTACAAAGAAAACAATGGAATAGTCTGAAATGCGGGCAAATCCCTCATGCCAGACAAGCTAAAATCAATACATTCCAAAATGTTGACATGCAAGGTTCCCTTGATATAGCTTAGCTTGTCAGGTACATAGAAATCAAACTCCTCATGCCAGCTTGCCTCGTACCTGACAAGCTAAATCAGGCACGCCTCAACCATGTCAAATGTTTTAGATAAGCATATGTATTGGTGTGAGGTGACTGAAGTGTGTGCCAACTGCTATACCAACCTGCTGGTCCTGCAGTAGGGTCTGACACATGCTGGTGCTGAAGTCCAGCTGCCTCTGTAGTGTGCCCACCTGCTCCTGCCAATGGTTTGATGCCAACACAGACCCAGTGCCAGAACCCTCCTGGAAGGACAGCTCAGCCGCCCAACGCAGGTTCTCCTGGCGCCTCGCACCCCCGATGCCGCCATGGGCTTGGGACTGTTGTTGTTGTTGTTTGGCTCGAGAACGGGGAGAGGGTCGGCCACTAGCTACAGATGCAAATTGTTGGGGCGGCTTCAGAACGTTGCTGGGGAAAGAAGGGGGTGAGTGATATATTTGTATTATTGGGTGTCCAACAAGTTGTGGGTGCTGCTGTGAATGCATGACCCAATTTTCCCCCAGAACTTTCATGATGCCAATATTCAAGTTTTATTAGTCTTATAAAAACGGCCTACGTATGGTCATCATCCAACAAAGTGCTTACTTGCAGGTTCCTTCTCGAGAATGCAACAATAAGAAAATACCAACCAAGTAAATGGCAGAACAATACCGTATGTAACCATATATCAATAGAAACCTATGGGGTGGAACAAAAGCCTGCACACCCAGCATCTCTCTAGGACTGGAGTTGTTTTAGGGTTAACCCTAACCCCTCCTACCTACTACAACTGATTAAGCAAATAAAATTGTATTTGTCACATGCTCCGAATACAACAGGTACAGTGAAATTACTTAGTTACAAGCCCTTAACCAACAATGCAGTTAAGAAAAAAAATATAAAAAATAAAAATAAAAATCAGCAGTAAATAAGACTAGTGGGGCAATATACAGGGGGTACCGGTACAGAGTCAATGTGCAGGGGCACTGGTGTTGAGGTAATATGTACAAGTAGGTAGAGTTAAAGTGACTATGCATAGATAATAAGAGAGTCGCAGCAGCGTAGAAAGGGGGAGCAGCTGTTCAGGACTCTTATGGCTTGGTGGTAGAAGCTGTTTAGAAGCCTCTTGAACCTAGACTTGACGCTCCGATACCGCTTGCCTTGCGGTAGCAGAGAGAACAGTTTATGACTAGGTGGCTGGAGTCTGACCAATTTTTAGGGCCTTCCTATGACACAGCCTGGTATAGAGGTCCTGGATGGCAGGAAGCTTGGCCCCGGTGATATACTGGGCCGTTTGCACTACCCTCTGTAGTGCCTTGCGGTCGGAGGCCGAGCAGTTGCCATACCAGGCAGTGATGCAACTCGTCAGGATGCTCTCGATGGTGCAGCTGTAGAACCTTTTTAAGGATTTGAGGACCCATGCCAAATCTCCTGAGGGGGAATAGGTTTTGTCATGCCATCTTCACGACTGTCTTGGTGTGCTTGGAGCATGTTAGTTTGTTGGTGATGGGGACGCAAAGGAACTTGAAGCTCTCAACCTGCAGCCCCGTCGATGGGAATGGGGGCGTACTCGGTCCTCCTTTTCCTGTAGTCCACAATCATCTCCTTTGTCTTGATCACGTTGAGGGAGAGGTTGTTGTCCTTGCACCACACAGTCAGGTCTCGGACCTCCTCCCTATAGGCCGTCTCATCGTTGTCGGTGATCAGGCCTACCACTGTTGTGTCATCAGCAAACTTAATGGTGTTGTAGTCGTGCCTGGCCATGCAGTCACGAGTGAACAGGGAGTACAGGAGGGGACTGAGCACACACCCGAGGGGCCCCCGTGTTGAGGATCAGCGTGGCGGATGTGTTGTTACCTACCCTTACCACCTGGGGACGGCCCATCAGGAAGTGCAGCTATGAGGGCACTCTGGTGTTGAACGCTGAGCTGTAGTCAATGAATAGCATTCTCACATAGGTGTTCCTTCTGTTCAGGTGGGAAAGGGCAGTGTGGATTGCAATAGAGATCTGCTGATCTGTTGGTGCAGTATGCAAATTGGAGTGAGTCTAGGGTTTCTGGGATAATGGTGTTGATGTGAGTTATGACTTTGTACGCGTCTGTGTGGAGTAAAGGTGGTCTAGAACTGGTTGCACATTTAACATGCTGATAGAAATTAGGTAAAACTGATTTAAGTTTCCCTGCATTAAAGTCCCCGGCCACTAGGAGAGCCGCCTCTGGATGAGCTTTTTCCTGTTTGCTTATGGCGGTGTACAGCTCATTGAGTGCGGTTTTAGTGCCAGCATCGGTCTGTGGTGGTATGTAGACAGCTATGAAAAATACAGATGAAAACTCTCTAGGTAGATAGTGTGGTCTACAGCTTATCATGAGATGGTTTACCTCAGGCGAGCAAAACCTTCCTTAGATATCATGCACCAGCTGTTGTTTACATATATGCATAGGCCCCCGCCCCGTGTCTTACCAGAGGCCGCTGTTCCATCTTGCCGATAGAGCGTATAACCCGCCAGCTGTATGTTCTTAATATCGTCGTTCAGCCACGACTTCGTGAAACATAAGATATTACAGATTTTAATTTTGAAAACGTCTGTAGCGTCGGAACGGTTTGGCCTAGAAAACTACTACGACTATGGATTGATGAGACGCACGAACACGATGGTTTTCACCCTTTTGCTATACAAGTGTCACGGGACTCGTCTGAAGGTAACCCATGCAAACAAATAGAAGTATGGAGATATTTTGTTGCCACTAAACTAAGGGGTTAAATATGTGTCCAAAAAATATATCCTGATCTTTCTTAAAATCTCCTAACGGTATATATTTTTTTAATACCCAAAGGGGTCCTAAAATTCTAAATCAAATAGCTAAATGAGCCATGGTATGACCATCTTAAAACAATTCCATATGTAGCTTACTCTCCCCCCCCGCTTAGACTTTTAGAGGTTAAGACTATCGTGCCCTGTCTCTTTATCCTGAATAGAAAAAAAAAATAGATATCCTTGTATGAATTTTTCACAGACCTGCCCAGTGCCTTCCTATTGCTGTAGGATCTCTGCTTCCTAGTGGAGTAGAGATGCAGGTCATCACTGGAGCTGGACTCTGCTCCGTCCTCTTCTTCCTCCTCCTCCTCAGCACCCATCTCAGAGGGGTAGCCGTCCTCGTCTAGCTGACAGGGGGTGGAGCCGCCCCACGTGGCCATGGTCCTGAGGGGGGAAACAAGTCAAGTAAGGCCCCACTCAGAGACTAAACCGATCTCCCAAGGCACTTCATGTAGATATGAAAGCACATGATGGCTAAAAGCGTCATTCTACTTGTATCTGCAACATTCAGAATGTTTCACATCATGGAATTCTCCCAGATTATTTAGGGGTCTTAATCTAGGGGTAATGCTTCGCTCACCTCTCGTCCCTGCTAAGAGGCTGTGAGGCAGCGAGTCCCTCTGTGTCCTCCATCTTGTAGGGGGAGTCGCTGAGGCCGCTCCTCCTCTGGTGCTCGGCCATCAGGGACTCCAGGTGCTTCCTCCGCTGGCGCAGCTCCTCCCGCAGGATCTGGTGGCGCCGCATCTCACACCACAGCTGCTGGAGAACCATGAAGGTAAATAAGCAGTGTCATTTTCATGGTTACATCTGCAAGATAACCCACACACTACTATACAGCTCCCTGACATCCAGCCATGGCTAACACGGTTACGCTAACCCTTACCAGTTAACCCTCAAGAAAAGCCTTGCACTAAGCGGGTGATACAAGTGTTCCTTTTGATTTTGGCGAGCCAGCACTATAAGTCTGTGGGATGAGCATACTATCCTTGATGTTACAGTGAACTGACCCTGTCAAATCAAAATAAAGAACCCACCTCGTTGTCAGTGACAGAGGCATTAGCAGCGGCCTGGGCTGTTGGTTTGAGCACAGCGGTGGCAGCAGGAGAAGCGTTGGCTTTGGGGGCTGCAGCCGGAGCAGGGGGAGGGGCCGGGGTGGAAGTTGCAGCTGGGGGCTTCCTCATCAGGGCCTGTTGGCTCACTGTGCTGCTGGACACTGACGACTGGAGAGAAGATGGGAGGGAGAGAGTGTGTGAGAGGCTGTCTCAAATAATACCCTATTACCAATATAGAGCACTACGGTTAAAAAGAGGTCAGAAAGAAGTTCTGACACCAAAGCCTTTCAACACAATCAATCAGGAAATAGGGTGGTGTGTGCTCAGTTCTCAGTGTGTGTGCATGCACGTGTTACCTGCAGATCGGGGCAGGCCCACTGCAGGTCCTGGATCTTGTCCTGGATCTCCATCAGCCGCTGGCGTTCCTCGTGAAGCTGCTGCAACTCCTGCTGCTGCTGACAAAGCTTCTCCTCATACAGCTTCTCCCTGAGACACACACAACATATTTTAGATGCACAAACAGAATCAACAGCTGTGTAATTCACATGCTTAAATGCACTCACTTAGATATAAATAGACACAGGTACTTTCATACATTTATTATGGTTCAACGGCCTCTACTGCGTGTGTTGGTGCAGCCTATGGGTGCGAGCAGTCTCCTACCTGGCCTTGTCTGTGAGGGTAAGGTCTCTAGGGCTCTTGCCTGCGGAGGAGCAGCCAGCAGCAGCACCTCTGGTGTTGTTGGGCTGCTGGTGGAGACCCTCGTCGGCTGTGGTGGCATCTGTATCATCACTCTTGGAGACAGGAAGTCACACGGTTACTATTCCATAAGGCCATTGCCCATCAATGACTCAAATTCCAGCTCTTTATTTTTCTTGGACTGCAAAAGGGTCCTCTTCCACTCCGAACTGTTTAGACCACTCAGCTGCACCATGGTCATTTTAGATTCAATACCATGTGTTCTATTTTGTATTATTGGCTTATATGCGTGTTGATATGTTTCTACTCACACGTGCTGTGAAAAAGTATTTGGCCCCTTTCTAATTCGCTCTATTTTTGCATGTTTTTTTTATACTGAATGTTATCAAATCTTCAACCAAAACCTAATATGAGATAAAGAGAACAAATAGCACAACAATGACATACTAATTTAATTTATTTCATAAACAAAGTTATCCAACACCCAATGCCCGTGTGAAAAAGTGATTGTCCCCTTGCACACAATAGCTGGTTGTGCCACCTTCAGCTGCAAAGACTGCAACCAAACGCTTCCTGTAGTCGAGCAGTCTCTCACATCACTGTGGACGAATTTCGGCCCACTCTTCCATGCAAAACTGCTTTAACTCAGCAACATTTGTGGGTTTTCAAGCATGAACTGCTCGTTTAAAGTCCTGCGCTTCAGCTTCAGCTCACAGACAGGTGGCCTGACAGTTCCCTGTAGGATTCTCTGATACAGAGCAGAATTCATGGTTCCTTCCATTAAGGCAAGTCATCCAGTTCTTGAGCAAAGTACTCCTAAACCATCACACTACCACCACCATGCTTGACTGTTGGTATAAGGTTCTTTGGAATGCAATGTTTGGTTTTCGCCAGGAATAAATGGGACCCATGTCATCCAAAAAGTTATACTTCTGAATTATCTGTCCAAAGAACATACTTCCAAGAGTCTTGATGATCATCCAGGTGCTTTTTGGCAAACTTGAGTCAACTTTTTGGACGAGATTGGTCCCATTACTGACTTGCACTATGGGGCCTACAATTTATTTCAGATTCTATATCTCTCTCATATGATGACATTATGTATGCTCTCTCTAATTCTCTTTCTCGGAGGACCTGAGCCCTAGGACCATGCCTCAAGACTACCTGGCATGATGGCTCCTTGTTGTCCCCAGTCAACCTGGCCGTGCTGCTGCTCCAGTTTCAACTGTTCTGCCTGCGGCTATGGAACCCTGACCTGTTCACTGTGATTACTATTATTTGACCATGACATTTGAACATCTTGGCCATGTTCTATTATAATCTCCACCTGGCACAGCCAGAAGAGGACTGGCCACCCTTCATAGCCTGGTTCCTCTCTAGGTTTCGGCCTTTCTAGGGAGTTTATCCTAGGCACCATGCTTCTACACCTGCATTGCTTGCTGTTTGGGGTTTTAGGCTGGGTTTCTGTACAGCACTTTGATATCAGCTGATGTAAGAAGGGCTATATAAATAGATTTGATATGCTTCTCTGTTTCTCGTCAGTCCTCTCACCTGCACCATGGCCACCAGCTCCTGGAGCTGCCGTAGTTTCTGCTTGGCGGTCTGCAGCCGGTGGACTTTGTGGGCGAAGTCTGCGTCCTCATTCTCCAGGCTGCTCCTTCTGCTCGACCCCGAGCCCTCGCTGTCCCGGCCCCCGACCCCCGGCACCTCCTCTTCATCCTCCAGGGCATCGTCATCATCGTCGTCCTTGACCTGGTTGTAGGGGCGGTTGTACTGGCACTCTGGTGGAGACAGAAACAATGAGGGTTAGTGAGATGAGTGGGTTGTGTGTGTATACAGGTTGCATGCATGTAATGTGCGCATGTGTGTCACGCTACCTATGGCTGAGGGGATGTTGAGGCTGCGGAGGTTGGCTGCTGCAGAGCGGTTGTTGATCTCACACTCGGTGTTGAGCCTCCCGTCAACGTGGTTGTTGGTGCTGCCGCCTCCTCGGCCGTTGGTCAGACTGTTCATTTCTGTCCAGTTCCCAGAATGCTGTGGGTTTCTGACCAGGGGAAAGAAAGATGGAGAAGAGGGTCAAGTCTCAATTTCACTCTCCGGCGTGATTTGCACTTGGGAATTGTATTATCTAAACCTTTATAATATTTCTTAGCCAGGAAAGTAATTGAAAACAACCTAGCTTTTACAATAAACTGGTAATTTGGGGTACATGAAGGGAACAGATTATATGCTTGGTTTGAAACTAACCAGTTACTGTCCATGGTTGCCGGTTCGAATCCCAGGTCTGTGATGCTTAGTATCAGAATTGGACATGGCCCACTAATAAACAGCTCTAATGAGGAATAATAAAGACTTCACCCTATTCCGTCCGTGTCCTTCAAGTACCTTATGTTGGTGATGGGGGGCCGGCGGTTCTCCTGCTCCGAGTCGAACATGGTCTCCAGCATGGAGCCGTCCTCCTCAGTCTCCTCCTCAGTCTCCTCATCCTCCTTCACATTCTCGTTGACTGTGTCCACCATCATGTCTGATGTCTGCTCGTAGTACTGCACTAGCTCACGCAGCTCGTTCAGACGCTTGTGCACCTCCTTCAGCTTCCTGTGGACACACACACACACACACACACACACACACACACACTTAGGCCTGATTCTGTTTTAAATGTCTTAAAAGCACCATAAGTGAGACAGAGCAGTCTATTCCTTTTGAGTCACATTTCAGAGAGTGTGGAGGATTGAATGGGGAGACATGGAATGGGGGAAAGAGACTAAGGTTGATACATGGACAACTGATTCAATGAAGGAGTGACACTTGACTAATTGGATCTATTGTTCATTCATCAGACTAATGAATGAATTAGAGGGATAAGGGTGATGGATGGTAGAGTTTGTCTGAAGGTACAGTATGGATCTTCAGCTGCCGGTACCAGAGAGATACAAAGGGCGCATGCTAATAGTCTGAGTTGGTTCCCTCTACTCATCTCCTTTGCTTCATCGGCACTGTGTTGTATTCATTAAGTCCAGGTAGTCCCAATAGACATGGAACACTGGTCACTTCAATAATGTTTACATACTGTTTTAATCATTGTATTCAATGCCATCCTATTCAACTATTGCTGAATATATACCATCCTACAGACATAATATTCTATACACAAACTCAGCAAAAAAAGTAACGTCCCTTTTTCAGGACCCTGTCTTTCAAAGACAATTCGTAAAAATCAAAATAACTTCACAGATCTGCATTGTAAAGGGTTTAAACACTGTTTCCAATGCTTGTTCAATGAACCATAAACAATTCATGAACACGCACCTGTGGAACGGTAATTAAGACACTAACAGCTTACAGACGGAAGGCAATTAAGGTCACAGTTATGCAAAGAGGCCTTTCTACTGACTCTGAAAAACACCAAAAAAAAATATGCCCAGGGTCCCTGCTCATTTGCGTGAACGTGCCTTAGGCATGTTGCAAGGAAGCATGAGGACTGCAGATGTGGCCAGGGCAAGAAATTGCAATGTCCGTACTGTGAGACGCCTAAGACAGCGCTACAGGGAGACAGGACGGACAGCTGATCGTCCTCGCAGTGGCAGTCCACGTGTAACAACACCTGCACAGGATCAGTACATCCGAACATCACACCTGCAGGACAGGTACAGGATGGCAAGAACAACTGCCTGAGTTACACCAGGAACGCACAATCCCTCCATCAGTGCTCAGACTGTCTGCAATAGGCTGAGAGAAGCTGGACTGAGGGCTTGTAGGCCTGTTAGGCAGGTCCTCACCAGTTAGGTCCTCACCAGACATCACCGGCAACAACGTCGCCTACGGGCACAAACCCACCGTTGCTGGACCAGACAGGACTGGCAAAAAGTGCTCTTCACTGACGAGTCGCAGTTGTGTCTCACCAGGAATGTTAGTGTTCTGCCATGGCCAGCGAAGAGCCCGGATCTCAAACCCATTGAGCACGTCTGGGAGCTATTGGATCGGAGGGTGAGGGCTAAGGCCATTCCACCCAGAAACTTGCAGGTGCCTTGGTGGAAGAGTGGGGCAACATCTTACAGCAAGAACTGGCAAATCTGGTGCAGTCCATGAGGAGGAGATGCACTGTAGTACTTAATGCAGCTCGTGGCCACACCAGATACGGACTGCTTTTTTTTATTTTATCCCCCCCTTTGTTCAGGGACACATTATTCCATTTCTGTTAGTCACGTCTGTGGAACATGTTCAGTTTATGTCTCAGTTGTTGAATCTTGTTATGTCCATACAAATATTTACACGTTAAGTTGGCTGAAAATAAACGCAGTTGACAGTGAGAGGACTTTTTTATTTTGCTGAGTTTACTATCCATGTCTATACATCCCATCCAGTACATTCGGAAAGTATTCAGACCACTTGACTTTATCCACATTTTGATAAATTACAGCCTTAATGTAAAATGTACTAAATACAAAATTGTACTCAAACACACAATACCCCATAATGACAGAGAAAACAGAAATTCCTTATTTACATAAGTATTCAGACATTTTGCTATGACTTGAAATTGAGTTCAGGTGCATCCTGTTTCCATTGATCATCCTTGAGATGTTTCTACAACTTCGGAGTCCACCGGTTGTAAATTCAATTGATTGGACATGATTTGGAAAGGCACACACACCGGTCTATGTAAGGTCCCACAGTCGACAGCGCATGTCAGAGCAAAAACCATGCCATGAGGTCGAAATAATTGTCTGTAGAGCTCCGAGACAGGATTGCGGCAAAGCACAGATCTGGGGAAAGGGTACCAAAAAAATGTCTGCAGCATTGAACGTCCCCATGAACACAGTGGCTATCATTCCTAAATGGAAAAAGTTTAGAACCACCAAGACTCTTCCTAGAGCTGGCTGCTCAGCCAAACTGAGCAATCGGGGGAGAAGGCCCTTGGTCAAGGAGGTGACCAAGAACCCAATGGTCACTGACAGAGCTCCAGAGTTCCTCTGTGGAGATGGGAGAACCTTTCAGAAGGACAACCATCTTGGCAGCAATCCACCAATCAGGCCTTTATGGTTGAGTGGCCAGACAGAAGCCACTCCTCAGTAAAAGGAACACGACAGCCCACTTGGAGTACACCCAAAATGCACCTCAAGGACTCCGACTATGAGAAACAAGATTCTCTGGTCTGATGAAACCAAGATTGAACTCTTTGGCCTGAACGGCAAGCGTGACATCTGGAGGAAATCTGGCACCATCCCTACGGAGAAGCAAGGTGGTGGCAGCATCATGCTGTGGAGATATTTTTCAGCAGCTGGGACTGGGAGACTAGTCAGGTTTGAGGGAAAGATGAACGAAGCAAAGTACAGAGAGATCCTTGATGAAAAAATGCTCCAGAGCACACAGGTCCTCAGACTGGGGCGAAAGTTCACCTTCCAACAGAACAACGACCCTAAGCACACAGCGAAGACAACGCAGGAGTGGCTTCAGGACAAGTCTCTGAATGTTCTTGAGTGGCCCAGACAATGCCTGGACTTGAACCCGTTCGAACATCTCTGGAAAGACCTGGAAATAGCTGTGCAGCGACGCTCCCCATCCAACCTGACAGAGCTTGAAAGGATCTGCCGAGAAGAACGCGAGAAACTCCACTAATACAGGTGTGCCAAGCTTGTAGCGTCATAATCAAAAAGACTTGAGGCTGTAATCGCTGCCAAAGATGCTTCAACAAAGTACTGAGTAAAGGGTCTGAATACTTACGTAAATATGATATTTCAGTTTATTTTTAATACATTTGCAAAAATGTCTAAAAACCAGTTTTTCCTTTGTAATGATGGGGTACTGTGTGTAGATTGATGAGGGGAAAACTATTTAACCCCTCTTAGAATAAGGCAAAATGTGGAAAAAGTCAAGGGTCTGAACGATTTCCGAATGCGCTGTATACATGCACACATGCACTGTATACATGCACACATACATATTCATACGCCGGACTAAGACATTGCTCGTCCTAATATTTCTTAATTCCATTCTTTTAGAGATTTGTGTGTATTGTTTTGAATTTTCGGATATTACTGCACTGTTGGAGCTAGGAACACAAGCATGTTGCTACATTTCCCTACACCCGCAATAACATCTGCTAAATATGTGTATGCAACCAATAAAATGTGATTTGGGCAAGTGCAGGAAGTCCCTCTGCATTTCAGTCAGTTTTCTACCATTTGGTTCCTTATGAATACAACTGTGGTGTGATGTGCACTGATTGTAATAATAGTTGGAGTTTAGTACCGGAGTTTGTCTGCCGGGGCGTCCTCATGCTGGGGTTGCTGGGTGTGTGTGGAGGGGTCCCGTCTCACGGCTGAGGCCCCGTTGGGCTCCCGGTACAGGGCAGAGGGGCGGTCCGAGGAGGGGCCCGCGCCCAGAGCCAGGCTACGCTGAGAGGACAGGGACACACTGCCACCGCGACCTGACAGAACACACATTACTCACACATGCACGGCAGCGAACTTACAAGCTTCTATCATATGCACCAGGGTTCCCCGCAAAGAACGTAAGACGGGAGCTGCGCAAAAAATAAAAATAAATAAATACAAGTTTGTCATCATTAAAGGCAATGTTTTGCAGGAAATGGCATTTGTAGGTGTTTAAATAAGCAAGAATCTCGCAAATAATATCACTGCCCCCCCCCTCCGGGCCTCCATCCCTGACGGTGTTTACCTACTACTAGTCAGTTACAGAGACACGCCATAACTTACAGGAGTTGTTGTTGAGGGTCTGGTCACGGAGTGAGTGCAGCTCCTGCAGGATCTTGTCCATGGTCTGCTTCTTGTCCTGCAGCTCCTGCAACTTGGTCAGCTTGGCGCTCGCCGCCGAGGCCGACGTGGGAATGATAGAGGTCAGGGAGGTGAGAGAGCTGGGATGGAGGAAGGAGGAGGCAGAGCGGGAAGGAAGGGAAGGCTGGGAGGAGCGAGAGCGGCAGACTTCCCGGGAGAGGGAGAGGCTCGCGGCTTGTCTGCGGTTGTCTGGGACTGCTGCCTTGGTCTGAGGAAGGAAAGGCACACAGGATGTTAGTAAGTGTTAGTAGTTGAACAAACATTCAACATAATTTATTACTTTGATGGGTAGCATTTTACATTACCACATAGGATAAAGTGGTAATAACATGGTAATAAGTCCTAATTACTCAACATGAAGAATTCATTTTGCCTAGTTACCCCCATTTAAATGTAATCATTCTAGTTACAGGGTTATACACCACGTCAGGTAATAGAGTGGTAACAATACCATGTTATTACAACTTTCGACATTTGCCAGGATTGTATTCATTAGGCATCAGACAGAAGCGCTAATACTTTTGACTATGGTGTGCCCCAATTAATACGACCCAGTATTGTATGTTGCTGGTACCTGGGAGTCGTGCAGCTGGTTGTGGAAGCGTTGAATGAGGTCGTTCAGCTCATCGTTCAGCTCCGAGGTGATGCTCAGCCCTGACACACTGCCTGTGGTCTCTGTCGGCACTGGAACACACACACCAAATGAAAAAAGGTTACGTGTGTGTGTAGCTACCAGCTCTGCAAGTGCGCTGTGTGTCCAGTGTGTGTTTACACTATGTGGTTGTGTGTGCTCCTCTGCGTGCACTCTATGTGGCCCGTGTCTCACCGGTGTCAGCCATGGTTTGTGTGGCTTGCTGGGAGCTGTGCTGCATGGTCAGTAGTGCTGCCTGACGGCCCTGTAGAGCCCTGAGCTGCTCCTGCTGCTCCAGCATCTTCTTCAGGAGCTCGTGCTGCTTCCTCAAGTTCTCCAGCTCCTCCTTCTGGTCACTGCGGCCTGCAATACGGCCCTGTTGGAGACACGCACATAAGAAATCACCAGCACAAGCAGAACTGGTAGTGCGTCAGATGCTGACAGCGCAGACTTCCTGGTGTTACACCGGCAATGGAAGGGATGGAGAGAACGGGAGAAGGAGGGAGGGAGAGAGGGAGGGAGAGAGGGAATGGGATGATAAGAGGGAGGGATGGCAGCAATAAAATAGCCTTGGTCTGTTTGGGTGACACTACTTCTAGACGAAGTGTCTTACTATATGGTAGAGATTGTAATGCATATCCCTATTAGAGGTCGACCGATTAATCGGAATGGCCAATTAATTAGGGCCGATTTCAAGTTTTCATAACAATCGGTAATTGGTATTTTTGGCCACCGATTTGCCGATTTTTTATTAATTTTTTATATTTTTTTGTTGTTGACTTTTTAGAATTTTTTTTTTTTTTACACCTTTATTTAACTAGGCAAGTCAGATTAAGAACACATTCTTATTTTCAATGACGGCCTAGGAACGGGGATTAACTGCCTTGTTCAGGGGGGATTCGGGGATTCGTTCTTGCAACCTTCCGGTTACTAATCCAATCCAACGCACGAGGAGCCTGCATGGCAGGCTGACTACCTGTTATGCGAGGGCAGCAAGAAGCCAAGGTAAGTTGCTAGCTAGCATTAAACATATCTTATAAAAAAACGATCAATCTTAACATAATCACTACCGTAAATTCCGGACTATAAGCCGCAACTTTTTTCCCACGCTTTGAACTTCGCGGCTTAAACAATGACACGGCTAATATATGGATTTTTCCCGCTTTCAAATTTGTGGGTCCTGACAGCGTGGAGCATTGTCAAAAAATCCACTATCATCAACGGGTTTCGAAAGGCTGGACTGCTGCGTGTTGAAGAGGGCTCAGCGGGGGATTTGCCTCCGGATGAAAGTGACGAGAGCGACAATGAAAACGATCCAATATCGGATGAAGCAATTCTGAGGCTATTCAACTCCGACACCGAAGGAGATGGTTTCAGTGTACAGGAGGAGGAAGATAGTGACCAATGACTTTCTTGGTAGGCTACTGTTTACTGCTAATTTTTTGTTACAAGCCATGTTTCGTTAAAGCCTATTTATTTTTGTTACAAGCCGTGCTTCGTTAAAGCCTATTTATTTTTGTTACAAGCCGTGCTTCGTTAAAGCCTATTTATTTTTGTTACAAGCCGTGTTTCGTTAAAGCCTGTGTAAAGTTAATTTGTTTCAATGTACAGGTAGGCACCTGCGGCTTTTAGACATGTGCGGCTTATTTATGTTCAAAATTATAATTTTTTTTAAATTCAGTGGGTGCGGCTTATATTCAGGTGCGCTCAATAGTGCGGAAATTACGGTAGTTAACTACACATGGTTGATGATATTACTAGTTTATGTAACGTATCCTGCGTTGCATATAATCGATGCGGTGCCTGTTAATTTACCATTGAATCACAGCCTATTTCGCCAAACGGGTGTTGATTTAACAAGCGCATTTGCGAAAAAAAGCACTGTCGTTGCACCAATGTACCTAGCCATAAACATCAATGCCTTTCTTTAAAATCAATAAACAAGTATATATTTTTAAACCTGCATATTTAGTTAATATTGCCTGCTAACATGAAATTGTGTCACATCTCTAGCGTTCATTGCACGCAGAGTCAGGGTATATGCAACAGTTTGGGCCACCTGGCTCGTTGCGAACTAACTTGCCAGAATTTTACGTAATTATGACATAACATTGACATAACTCGTAAGCATTCATTCAGACAGCACTTTCGTCCGTTTTGCCAGCAGCTCGTCGCTGTGTTTCAAGCCATTTATGACTTCAAACCCGGTGGGTATAATTTGTGGAACGTTCCAACAGGAATCTATTCCAAAAACTTTGTAAATAACAAGGTTGCCAAAAAACAACGCATACAAAGCTGTATAGCGGCAGAATAAGATACCGGGTAGTGAGTGGTCTATTTCATTGCGTTTTTCACTCATCACGTTTATTCCGAAAAATGTCTGTCCTCACTCTGGTTGCCTATGGACAAACATTAAGAATAAGCTACGTGGTGAGTTGATGCCTATTCGGCGGCTAGTTAGCTAGGTTTGTATGCGTTGCTACTTTCGGCCGATTAATCGGTAGCAGCTTTTTTGGTCATCCAATAATCGGTATCGGCGTTGAAAAATCATAATCGGTCAACCTCTAATCCCTATGCAGCATATCAGATGATCTCGTTTGTGACCAATCCAAACTCCTCTATAAAACAAAAAACTAGCAGGAGGGGTTGGTTGTCAGAACTAGAGGAAGGGCTACTTACGGTGGCATTGGAGGCGTCGGAGGAGCGCACCTCGATGTTGAGGGTGGTGCTCTCTGGCAATGAGCCTGAACCCACGGCTGAGTCCAGTGTTCCCGCCTCGTCCTCCTCGTTTTCTCTCGCCTACAGAAAAGGCGGCGGTCAGTAAAATAGTAGGCACGGACTACAAGCACGGTCTCCCTCTTTGGCCCGAACTATGGTACTATGGACACTGAGGGTGTAGTGGCTATGGGAACACAGGTCTTCAACCGTTTCCTTCCCTTTCAATGTAATACTTGAACAGTGGATGGAGTGAAAAAGTTAGTATACAACAATGAAAATAGTCATAACTACTCGCACATAAATGCCGGAGGGGGGTAACCTATGTAATATTGATAGCAAGATGCGCTGACAGCAAGATCAAATGACACGTGCCATCCAGAAGTTCAGAAGCAATGTGTGTCATGTCCTAGATTTGTCTGCCAAATAGAACAAGATACACGACTGTCTTGCCGGCGTGTTTCAGACGCCTTGGCATTAAAAATACATGACCAGGGTGCAGTGAAAAGTTCCAAGCAAAACACCTTGAACTATCAACAGCAATGTGAGAAAGAAGCAGTGGACTGCAGGCTTCTTTAACAGGCAAAAGCCCAAGGCTGCCGTAGCTTGTTTTTACTATCAATACCGTAGAGTGAATTCAAACTAAAAGTCTCTCGAAATCAGCCACTTTCATCCTTAAATGACAGAAGGATGGAAAGAGAAAGAGAAAAATAAAGACAGACAGATCAAGCCAAAGAGAGAAAGGAGAAAAACAGAGACACAGAAAGAGAGACCGTGAGAAAGCCGTGATAAGCCAGCGTACTGTACTGACCAGCATCTTCTGCAGGAAGCGGAGGTAGGACCTCTCCTGCTCCTTGAGGTGGGCGATGAGGTGGGTGAGGCGCTCCACATTGGCCGGGATGTCGTTCTTCTCCACCAGGTCATCCCTCATGGAGCTGGCTTTGCCGATATACTCCCGGATCTGAACCAACTTGCTCACCACCTGATAGGGACACCAGAGAGTTTAAGGGTGTGTGAGAGACAGGGTGTTATGAGATAGTGGCACAGCAGAGAGAGAGCATGTGTGCGTGCATGTCTGAGTGTAAATGATAGAGAGAGCGAGACAGAGAAATGGTGTGTGAGAGCGCGGATACCAGTCCGCTCACTGCAGACTGAGCTAAACGAGGGCAGAACTCACTTGGGAACCTGCGGTGGTGGCATATTTTTAAATTGCCCTAAATAAGCACTGGTTTCATCATCATCTTGCTTGCCTAGTCTCCCATCCTCGTTCTACCATTTATTTTCTTACAAGATCGAGAGCACAGCATGCCATGTGACCGTTTGCAGACAGTACAGGACGATCAGTTCAGCGCAAGCACAGACTTGAGCGGTGAAAATGCTGTTCCAAGGTATGCTATTTATATAGACGTCCAAAATGGGTTACTGAGTAAGACAAATGTACACGTTTTTCCTCTATGTACCCACAAATAAACTTCCTTTATTGTATGCATTGTCCAATGTTTGTTCTATTTTAATTAATTATTGAAACTACAAACTTCAATAATTTGCATTGTGCAATAAGTGGCTGATCAAACAAAACAGACTACATACAGAGAGTATAAAATGCAAGTGCTGAAAAGCCCTAATCCAGTAAACCCAAGTGCCTAGACATTACCTACCTGGCTACTGTCGATGCTGCGCTCTCCTCTCCCATCCTCCCTAGAGGGAAGGAGCCCTCTCTCGGCCCCTCTACCTAGCCTGGGGGTGTCATTGCTGGGCAGGGAGGGGGTTAACGCGTCCCTGAGACCCAGGCCAGGGCTCTGCTTCTTGGCTGTGGCGGCGACGGAGGGGGTTGCGGGGGCCGAGGTGGAGGGCGTGTCCCGACTCTTGTTGGTGTTGACATGCAGCGGCAGGAATTTGAAGGGTTTTTTGTTTTCCGCCGCCAGTTCTCGCTGGTTGTTGGCTGCTGTGACACGACCCTGGGAGTCGCTGCCCACGCTCCTCTGGGAAAAGAGAGCGCGAGGGATGTGTCACAACCTGGCTTCCAGTCTAAGTTACAGTACAATGCAGCAGAACCTCTGCGATATAAAAAGCTGGAAAGAAGGTCCTTTGGAACATTGAATAGTTTAAAACGTTCACATTCGTAAAGACAACACACCAAGAAAAGTGAGCGTTTTTACATGAACAGTACCCTTCCACAACATCTTCGATGAACTTTACACATTTCTGGATTAACTATGACCCCCCCCCCAGACACCAACCCCCAACAATTACAGATAAATACTCCAAGAAGAAATACTTGGTTAAGAAAGCTCTATGGAGAATCCTCTCACCTCGTCTAGATCAGTGAAGTTGATCCTCTGCCGGAGACGGTCCAGCTCGGCCTGGTCGGGCACCGACATCTGGGTGGTGTACTTGACGTGGGGGAAGGAGTGAGGGGTGTTTGTCCTTCTCCGCCCCGTGCCAGGTGTGGACTCCGGGGAGATGTCATTGGTCAGCCGGCTCTCCGCCACGCCGCCAGCTGAGAATTTCTTCCTGTTCTTCTCCGTCAAGCGGTTGGCCGCCTTCTGCTGGATGCCCCAGTCCTGAGAGGGGACAGGAAGCTTTCAAAAAGGGGTGTAGGGTGAAGTTATCCCTAAACACTGATCTTGGGTCAGTTTTGCATTTCCCTACCACATATGGTTCAGGTTGGGGTTGGGGGAGGGGAAGCTGATCCTTGACATTTACTTAGGGGAAACTTAAGTAAATGTCAAGCTTTAAAAAAGGACAGACGGTCATATCCACATATGCATGTGTTTTATGTAATACCATGTACTGTATAATGCTGTACTTGCTTGATGATAAGCACATCGTGGTTCCCCAAAAGGGACACGTCACAATAAACTTGTAATACACTATTTCAATTTCATGTCTCACTTTGGTCAGCATTGTAGGTAGACATACAGACTCTAGAGCTAGACAGTGAGGGGGCTGAATCCTAACTAAAGCTATAGAGTACCACAGTAAGAGTCATAATACCCATAAAACCTAGTGGTCAAACAGGGAAATAGTTCCAATAGTTTTTCCAACATTCATTTTTCCCAATAAGGGATTTTAGAAAAACTTCACATAAGGACGGCGTATTGCGTAGATGGTGGGAAAATTATTGGAACCATTTCCCTGACCTCTAGGTTTTATGACATCTCCACTGTGGGGCTATATGCACAAACAACTCACGCAATCAAAGACTTTAGTTACTTTCGCAAATCTCCAGTTAGAATTCAACCTTTTAGTGTCCATTCTCAATGGTCCCCAATGTCACCCTATTCCAGTAGTGCCCTACTTTCGACCAAGAGCCATAGGGCTCTGATCAAAAGTAGTGCATTGCACTACATAGGGAATAGGGTTCCATTTGGGACGCAACTATTGTCTCTCTCATCTTCTCTGTACCATGTTGTTGAGCCTGTCCTCTAGGCTGCTGCCGTTGGTAACGGTCCAGTTGTGCAGCTCCTGGTCATCTGCGCAGTCGTCAAAGGGAGTGCCCCCTGTCGCCATGTCCTTCTCCGCGCCGCACCTGTTGTGTTGATGGCATGCATTGTCAGTCAACACTCTAGAACGGCTTTGGACTGGAGACAAAAGCCTGTACACACACACACACACACACACACAGTAGGTCTCTTTCATACTGGCATACTGTACTCATTCACTCACCAGGGTTTCCGTTTGCGGGTAATTGCCGGCCTTTGGACGATAACAACATGAAAAGCCAATAAAATTGTTGCCAGACAAATTGACCAGGAGAAGAAAAAAAATCATAATAATTCTCCCAGTGCAAAATAATGCTTTTTATTAATTGATGGAAATACAGTTGTCACCAACCGGTCGATCACGATCGACCTCCAATGCATTCCTAGTCAATCGCTGAAACATTTCTGTAAAAAACACAATAATAAAGCACTATGTTCCTATTTATTTATTGGTCTCGGGCTGTCGGTGGTAGGTGCACCCAATTCACCTGCCCTGCGCGCCAGGTAGGCGAACTGTTGCCATTTTATGTGTCTGAAGGTAGAAACTCTGCCTTCCCTAGGGCCCAGAGAGCAAATCAAGTGCACTACAGGCCTACCGATGGCCAATCAGATTGCTCAGATTAGCATGTCTGCAGTATCGTCGCATGGGTAAAAGAAAAAGATACTCTCACAGTATCTACTTTGCTGTAAAACTTTTAAAACCCTGACTAGAGAGAAACTGTCAACGAATACAGCAAAGAGCTGCTGTTTATATGAATGAGTTCATTTGAGTTCAAGTTCTTACTCAGCACTGTCAACACTTTTATAGGCCATGAAATGCAGGTTCCTATTTCCACTCAGCGCTACAACAAGCAGTGCAGCAGTAATGCATGAGCAGGAAAGTGTATCTATAGGCATGCGTCATTATTAGCAGCTTGGGTCTTTTTTAATACAGAGGAATATTTCACTTTTTGTCCATAGGAGTAACATGAATTTGTGCACGAGGCAGAATTAATGTGGTGCAACTCGAGTTTCACCATCAGCTGGAAGACGGTGTCCATTTTTTGGTCAGTGTCAGTGGAGGAAAGGGAGAGCGGAGGGATGTTGAGAGGCGGACGCTCAGTCTGCTGCCCTCTCCCCTCTGCTGAGACTGACCACCAGATGCAGGCACCATCAGCCCACTAAAATTAAATTTAAAAGCAAATTATTTCAAATATATGCTCACTCAGATGTGCCTCACACGTAATACATCAACGGATCTATTACCGGTGTGATCATATAGCCTACCTCAAATTATGAAATATTTATAGATTTTTTTTTAAATGGCCCGAACAACAATGCGTTGACAGAGAAATTCAAGCAAAGCTAATATACAGTGACAATGTTTTGAGCCTATAGTTTACTGCATAAACCTAATTGTTCTAGAGTTTTTCGCTGTTAACACTATCAACGTTTCCCTTTACTGTGGAAATTGTGATTGAAAATTGATAATATTGTGTTGATTCAATGTAACATAAAACAAAAAACTATGCAAGAGATTGTTGTAGACAGAACGCGTCGGATTTGAATTCTATTGCATTGACACACTACTCAGCCCGTACCTGGGGCGGCAGGTAGCTTAGTGGTTAGAGTGTTAGGCCAGTAACCAAAAGATTACTAGATCGAATCCCCGAGCTGACAAGGTAAAAATCTGTCGTTCTGCCACTGAACAAGACAGTTAACCCACTCTTCCTAGCCCTTCATTCTAAATAATATTTTTTTCTTAACCAACTTGCCTAGTTAAATAAAAATAATACTCTATACAGACCGGTGCGGCATAACCAATCTGAGCTACAGTAGACCTACATGCAAATAAAGTTATTAGTCCAATAGAGTTATTAGTCCAGTTATAGATAATTAGTAGTCAGTAATAGTTCATTTCTAGTCAACAATGGGTGACTGATTGCACAGACATCTTTGAATAGCGAGTCAGATAAAGAGCTTTGTCTTAAAAGGGGCAGTGTTGTATTTTGAGACAGGCTTGAATAAGCTAAGTAGCCAATAGGCAGAGGGTAGCGTAATTTCTGATTCTCTGTAATAATAGTATGACAATAATAATTGATTTTATTTTGTAAAGTGGTTTCTTGGATCAAACAGCATTTTCAGTCACCTTGTCTGAAGGACAAGTTGATGAACAGGTTATTGTCAAGCCCTGTATGTTTTTTTCAAAAGTCTCATGGAATGTAAACCTACATTGAACACCACACATTGGCTGCTACTGTAGGCTGAAAGATAGAACAGCTCCATGTTAAAATGTTATGGGGTGCATTTTCGTCATTGTTTTTGATAGTAGGCCACTCTGGTAGGGCTACATTATGATCAAATAGCCACAGTAGCCTACATACGTGGCCACTGTTCAAACTAACTTAAAGCAGGTACAGCCTCAGTGTTCAGAGTAAATGCACACTGGAAGTTGCACAGAATTTTTACCACTTTCAAGTTCGAGCTCAGCAGACCTGAAATTTTCTCAGTGCCGAGTTTTTTTTAGAAGGAACCTGGGTCGTAATGTATCATTTCATACCTGCACACAGAGCCTATTTTGAGCGGAATAAAAAGCTCGTTGCTGCTGAAGTAAAACATGTACTTTTATAAGACCAGTCATCGGGCAACAATTTTGAAAGCAGTCACCTGAAAACAGTTTTGACGGCCACGATTAAAAAGAACTACTATTTTTATTTCTCAACTGGCAATTGCAACATGCCTCCCAATCAAGTGCAAAGGTAGGCATGCTATCAGCACGTCACCCACCACTTTGGAATGTGAGCTGGCAGCAGTATGCATTTTGAAAACATATACTTACAAACAATTTTAACCTGAAAGTTTTACTTCATATTATGAGGCATGTCTTACCTTCCTTCAAAGCAGCCTAGGAAAAATCTGACCATAGAAACACAGAGGCAATTATTTTATAAAGAATTCCTCATATGCCATTTAAACCAGCATCTCTCCTGTTGGTTTTCATATAACCTTTCATTGTCCAGAAGCCAAAGGCACAATCCCAGTTATATTAGCAACCTAAGTTTCTAACAGATTTCTCTGTCACATATGAAACCACTGGCATCAGGTGCGATGTTTGGAATGGTGTTGTTTTACCACAAATTGCATTTTGCCAAATGTTTGAAGATAATGCTTTAGTATCTGCTTCATTACAGGAGTTGGATGTTCTGTTAAAATGAATACCATAATCTACATTTCTGTCATTCTTAGCACCGTGGGTGGAAGTTGTAATGGGTCATACACACAATGCATAACATTATGGGTCAGGTACATTTTTCAAATTGACAGCAAATTAAAATCTTTCAGGTCACGTTGTCTGGCACCACATTTTCCTCATGGAAAACCTGACACACACACACACACTTCAAAACAAACAAGGAAACCAATATACAGAGGTGTGTTTCCCAAGTAGCTACGCTGTTATGACATTAACAGAGTGCATGATTCTAGAGGTGTTTGTTGCTTTCAGAAACTGTGCCTTGTTTGGAGGAATGTTCCTGCAGCTAAGCAACATTCACAGACCTTTCCTTTAGTATGACAAGTATTACAGTGAACTAAACCATAACATAAGGCATAACGTTAATAATCCAAAACACCATAGTTAGCTACAAACCATTCTATGACTTATTTATGACATAGCTCATAATACAACTGTGCCGATATCAATAACGTTACCTTACCTATCGATTACGTACCTGTGCGATGTATTCAGTTACCCACTATTCATTTGTTGGTTTGCTTTTGGCGAGATCGCGGACTGAGTAAGGATTTCTTGCTGACTAACAGTAGTTAGCTAACTTCTCAACAAAATGCACTGTTTAGTCAAGAGGAATTAGTGTAAAACCAGCGTTGTAGACCGCTAGAATTCCCGGTAAAGTTTCCGAATTTCCCTCCACTTCAGCAAGTTCGAGGGAGCCAACTGTCACTACCAACAACTAGCCCCCCCTCTGAGAATTTCTAGCTAACGTAAAGAAAGAAGAATGGGGACAAAAACCGTCATCAATATACACTCCAATAGCCTATCGATGCGGTGTAGACATCATTTGGGATACCAATGTGGCTATGCAAATCTAAACTAGTTGGCTTTGTCACTGTTTGGCAACATGAAGTTGCACGCCATGGTAACGCATGAGCCCCCCCTTCCCCGCGAAAACTGGGGGTGAAATTCCGACAATGGAAAATACATTGAAGGCTAACTAACGTTACAAATTGTTGCATTCACTGCCCTTTGAAAGTTTGAAAAATGTTCAAAACAAAGGCTAATGTTAAATTCGAAGAGTAAAGTACCGTCACTATCTAGTAGGAATTACAGTTAGCTAGGAATTACAATACCTTGCAGACACTTGCGTAGGTAACGTCTACTTGCTAGTAACGTTAGCTAGCGTGACCTATCTAGCTAGCTAGCTGGCTAACTAAAAACAAACAAGATTTCACGGCCTGACAAGATTGCATGCCTAGATAGATAACTACCTAGTTAGTTATTGTTGGCTATAACAGTTTCAAAATAAGTCCACGTAGCTGGTTAAATACATTAGCTAATGTCTACTCGAAAATACAGCACCAACCTAGTTTTGTTTTGGGTAAGGAGGTAGGAAGGTAGCTAGCGAACTGCGTGATGATGCTACGTTAGCTAGCTGGTGGTGAACTAGCCACTTGCCTTGGCTAATACAAGTAGTGGAAAGAAGTGAATTACCTCAGTGAGTTTTTGAGAAATTATCGTAACACTTTACGGTCAACGGCTCATTCTATGAGCCAGGAGAAGACTGTGTCTCAATAAATACAAATAAGTCGTTTCGGTGTTGTTGATGAATCCCCTCAGTCAATGTACACTTATCGGCCCAGTGTCAGCCATTATATTCCCTGTTCAAGGAGGCGGAAATGATATAAAATAGTAGTGCGACTTGCACAAGAGCCCTCATCATCAATACTGTCATGTTTTTCCTCAAATGCACACACACACACGTAAATAGTATATCAAAGTGACTGTAAATATGTGTACAATATTTTTGACAAATGTACAGGCAATGGCACCCATATTGAATAAGGTACTATTTGGGCTCTCGGATGGTTAACTAACGTTACATTGCAATAATGTCAGTGTTTTGCCTAAAAGTTGCATTTTGAACAGTTCAAGTTTATTTCAATTTAATCAAATTGGCCAATGACTTACAGTATTCACTCACACTAGTGTCATGGAAATGTGTAAATATTCTAACTGTTACAAGCTCTAATTATATGATAAACAAACAGGCCCCTTTGTGAATCAATAGAACCTACCCTTATCATCTGAGCTGAAAGTTTGCCACGCACAGACACATAAAAAATAAAATAAATCCCTATAATCTATACTAATAATACATTGAGACTGGAGAGAAGTATAAAAAAACACCGCAAGATCTGCTTAAATTTACAGAATGATGTGCCCGACCACTAATTTACAACTGCACTTTGCTACAACTCCATCCAGCTAGAGGCTCGCCATCCGATGAAAAACACAAAAGAAGACAACGCAGAAATATAATTGGAGGCGAGCATACGTCAGTGGAGGCGAGTTTGTTTTGATGTTGAATATTCGTTGTTGGGACTAAAGCAAACCAGACGGCATTATTTACTTGTTTTTATTTTATTTGCGATTAGCCAGGGGTATGCTCCAACACTCAGACATCACTTACAAACAAAGCATGTGTTTAGTTAGTCCGCCAGATCAGAGGCAGTAGGGATGACAAGGGATGTTCTCTTGATAAATGTGCGAATTAGACAATTTTCCTGTCCTGCTAAGTATTCAAAATGTAACGCGTACCTTTGGGTCTCGGGGAAAATGTATGGAGAAATAATTTTCTTTGGGAAGGTAATGAAGTTAAAGGTAAAGTTGTCAAAAATATAAATAGTAAAGTAAGGTACAGCGACCCCCAAAAACTACTTAAGTAGTAGTTTCAAGTATTCTAATTTAAGTGCTAAGGTTAGCTGAAGTTTGTAGTGACTGTTTAAAGAAAACTGAACCATGGATTACAGTTTCTCTTGGCCCATAGATTACTTTCAGGGTGAGGAACCATCTAACATCAAGTTGTAAAATAGTGAGCACAGAATGACACAGTAGCATCTTCTTTCTGTTATTTTATGCCCAATATAATTGTTTGTATTTCAACGGTAGCTGTACAGCCTCGTCATTCATCTGAACTAGTACTATATACTGGAAATATATTGTTATATTGATTCCGTTTACATCACACTCACAATAAAACCCTTCCAATTTGCTTTTGTATCTATCCCGGCTCAAAACACCATCCAGCGGGCGGCGCTGTTGTCTATTTCTGGGCTCGCCACCCGCTGAAAACAAAAGAAGAAGGCAATGCAAGCAATTCTGCAAGTCGAGGCGATTTTGTTTTGAACTGAATGCCGATCTATCAGTCCTCTGAAAATGGCCAAAGTACAGTCTTTGAGTGTGTTTGCTAGTGAGCGTTTAACAGTGGCTGCAGTAGAGATTTTGTGAGTAATAGAGAAAGTGGTAGCGAGTTACAAGGAGGAGATTTCCCAATTTAGAGAGGAGAATAACCGGCTAGGGACACTGCTGCGGATCACACCCGAAATAAAACGATGTAGAATAGACCCCCTCCAGGTCCCTCTCACTGTCTCTGAAGAAGAGGACCCCCCCAGGACCAGTCATTATGTAGGGCAGCTTCAGGGACTCGAGGCTGACGTATTGAGTTCATATTCACTCCTCCCTGTGTGAAAAAATTTATGTGATCAGGAGGATCAACTTCAGTCCTTGACTCTTCCCCAAATGGTGGAGTACAGAGACAGTGACTCTAAACCAGTGAATCTCAAACCTTTTGTCACTGTGACCCTCCAGATAATCAAGACAATGCCTCCAGCCACAGATCAACCGCAAGCAGCGATCCAGTAGGACTTGACATCAGCTGACAATTGGATCCCAACACACCATTGAAGAAACCCAGCACCACTTCTAAAAAACCTCACACTGGGAAAAGATTGAATTGCAAGGGGACCTTGAACAGGCACATACAGACTCATACAGGAGAGAAACCCTTTAGCTGTGGTTACTGCGAGAAGAGCTTCAATCGCAAAGGGACCTTAAATTAGCATATAAAGACTCATACAGGAGATAAACCATTTAGCTGTGATGTCTGCGGGAAGAGCTTCAGACACAAGAAGAACCTAACTGAGTATATCCGGAGTCACACCGGAGTGAAACAATTTAGCTGTGGTGACTGGGGGACAAGCTTCAATCAAAATGTTTCTCTAAACAGGCATGTACTGACTCACACGGGGGAGAAATCATTTGAGGTGACTGCGGGAAAAGCTTCAGACAGAATGTTAGCCTTAACAGGCACATATGGGCTCATACAGGAGAGAAACCATGTAGCTGTGGTAACTGTGGGAAAAGCTTCAACAAGAAGGGGAACCTAGCTGTATATTTACTGACACACACAGGAGAAAAAAACATTTAACTGTGGTGACTGCGGGAAAAGCTTCATACTCAAGGAAAACCTACCTGCGCAAATACATACTCATAAAGGTACTGGAGAGAAACCATATCGCTGTGGTGACTGTGGGATAAGCTTCAGACACTAATTGAACATGGACAGTAATAAACTCAGCAAAAAAAGAAACGTCCTCTCACTGTCAGCTGCATTTGTTTTCAGCAAACTTAACGTGTAAATATTTGTATGAACATAAGATTCAACAACTGAGATAAACTGAACAAGTTCCACAGACATGTTGACTAGCAGAAATTGAATAATGTGTCCCTGAACAAAGGGGGGTCAAAATCAAAAGTAACAGTCAGTATCTGGGGTGGCCACCAGCTGCATTAAGTACTGCAGTGCATCTCCTCCTCATGGACTGCATCAGATTTGCCAGTTCTTGCTGGGAGATGTTACCCTACTCTTCCACCAAGGCACCTGCAAGTTCCCAGATATTTCTGGGGTGGAATTGCCCTAGCCCTCACCTTCCGATCCAACAGGTCCCAGACGTGCTCAATGGGATTGAGATCCGAGCTCTTCGCTGGCCATGGCAGAACATTAACATTCCTGTCTTGCAGGAAATCACGCACAGAACGAGCAGTATGGCTGGTGTCATTGTCATGCTGGAGGGTCATGTCAGGATGAGCCTGCAGGAAGGGTACCACATGAGGGAGGAAGATGTCTTCCCTTTAACGCACAGCGTTGAGATTGCCTGCAATGACAACAAGCTCAGTCCGATGATGCTGTGACTCACCGCCCCAGACCATGACGGACCCTCCACCTCCAAATCGATCCCGCTCCAGAGTACAGGCCTCAGTGTAACGCTCATTCCTTCGACAATAAATGTGAATCCAACCATCACCCCTGGTGAGACAAAACCGCAACTCGTCAGTGAAAAGCACTTTTTGCCAGTCCTGTCTGGTCCAGCGACAGTGGGTTTGTGCCCATAGGCGACGTTGTTGACGGTGATGTCTGGTGAGGACCTGCCTTAAAACAAGCCTACAAGCCCCGCACTGATGGAAGGATTGTGTGTTCCTGGTGTAACTCGGACAGTTGTTGTTGCCATCCTGTACCTGTCCCGCAGGTGTGATGTTCGGATGTACCGACCCTGTGCAGGTGTTGTTACATGAGGTCTGCCACTGCGAGGACGATCAGCTGTCCGTCCTGTCTCCCTGTAGCGCTGTCTTAGGCGTCTCACAGTACGGACGTTGCAATTTATTGCCCTGGCCACATCTGCAGTCGGCATGCTTAAGGCACGTTCATGCAGATGAGCAGGGACTCTGGGCATCTTTCTTTTGGTGTTTTTCAGAGTCAGTAGAAAGGCCTCTTTAGTGTCCTAAGTTTTCATAACTGTGACCTTAATTGCCTACTGTCTGTAAGCTGTTCGTGTCTTTATGACTGTTCCACAGGTGCATGTTCATTAATTGTTTATGGTTCATTGAATAAGCATGGGAAACAGTGTTTAAACACTTTACAATGAAGATGTGTTTAGTTATTTGTAGATTTATGAATTATCTTTGAAAGCCAGGGTCACGAAAAGGGACGTTTCTTTTTTTTGCTGAGTTTATATAGAACATCCACAAAGAAAGAAAACAGAACAAAATTGGAAAAAATAAAGACAATTAAGACAGAGATCAGGAGAGTATCAGGAGATGGACAACTCTGTTAGGAAAGCAAAGCAATTCTGGATCATTCATGTTGTCGGTTTAAGATAAATATACTGTATGTGTGTGATTCATTTACTTTTGTAAAATGAGTTTGATTTAATTTCATGATCAAAGAGTACAGAGTATTGTAGGAAAAACCAGTCCTGGTCTGTGAGGAAACTCACACTTGTCACGTCCTGACCAGTAGAGGGAGTATTAGTTATTATAGTTTGGTCAGGACGTGGCAGAGGGTATTTGTTTTATGTGGTTCGGGGGTTATGTGTATCGTAGAGGGAACACATTATTTATGTGTTCCGGGGTTTTGGTATATGTTCTGGTTTTTGTATTGTAGGGTTTTTCTAGTGGTTATATTTCTTTGTGGTCTGTGTGGCTCTCGATCAGGAACAGCTGTTCATCGTTGTTCCTGATTGAGAGTCATATTTAAAGAGTTTGTTTTCACTTGTTTGTTTCTGGGTAGTTGTTTTTGCACTGCTTGTAGTTATAGCCTGCAAAACTGTTTCCTGTCGTTCTTTGTTTATTGTTTTTTTGTGTTCTTTATAATAAAATATGATGATGAGCACACAACCCGCTGCGCCTTGGTCTAATCTATACGACACCCGTGATAACACTGCTGTTGTTCAAAGTATGTTGATGTTTTCACCTTATTAGAAACAGGAATTCCTGATTGTTTTTGTGTCTCTCAGGGCTATGAGAGAATGGCAAAACTGATGTTATCAATACATTAAAGATGTTATAATTTTCAGGGTGGAAAAAGGGGATATGAACTAATTAACCAATCATTGATTAAATTACCTGATTACAAACAGCTGTGGTAGTGCTGGGCTTAAACAAAAATGTGCATTCCCTGGGGGTCAACCGGGAATGGAGTGAGGAACACTGTTCTATTATGTTCTCTAGAGTCCTGATGGATTTGATAATGATGGAAACTCCCTCCAGCCAATGCTAACACCAACCCAATGCTTTGAAATCTATTACGGGCATTATTCAAGTTCACACTTTGGGAGAACTGTGGAGAATTGGGATGCAAGCAACGGGAGAATCTCAATTGGTAGTGCTTGACTCCTCAAGTCCTCACCTTCATCCTCTCTTCGCCTCCTTTTAAAAAAGTAATAGAGGAGAGGCGAATTACGTTTACATAGGATGAATCCCAAAAATATCTGTAAAGTGATCCAAACAAATGTAGCTCGTTGTGCAATACATTTTATAGATAAAATGAAAAGTAGCGTTTTTTAAATGTGTGCATGCTTTTTTTCCTTGAAAAACAACAGCTGATTCTAAGGGGTTGTGGCAGATTTTAAAACACTTCCACTCTAGCCGCTGGGAGGATACTCATGAGTATTTTAGCCGGGAGGAGGCTATCGAATGGAGGACACTCTTCCGTTTGCCTACTAATCAAATCAAATTTATTTATATAGCCCTTCTTACATCAGCTGATATCTCAAAGTGTTCTACAGAAACCCAGCCTAAAACCCCAAACAGCAAGCAATGCAGGTGTAGAAGCACGGTGGCTAGGAAAAAGTCCCTAGAAAGGCCAAAACCTAGGAAGAAACCTAGAGAGGAACCAGGCTATGAGGGGTGGCCAGTCCTCTTCTGGCTGTGCCGGGTGGAGATTATAACAGCACATGGCCTAGATGTTCAAATGTTCATAAATGACCAGCATTGTCAAATAATAATCATAGTAGTTGTCGAGGGTGCAACAAGTCAGTAACACAAGAGTAAGTGTCAGTTGGCTTTTTCATAGCCGATCTTTGAGAGTATCTCTACCGCTCCTGCTGTATCTAGAGAGTTGAAAACAGCAGGTCTGGGACAGGTAGCACGTCCGGTGAATAGGTCAGGGTTCCAGCAGGTCTGGGACAACAGGTCTGGGACAGGTAGCACATCCGGTGAACAGGTCAGGGTTCCATAGCTGCAGGCAGAACAGTTGGAACTGGAGCAGCAGCACGGCCAGGTGAACTGGGGACAGCAAGGAGTCATCAAGCCAGGTAGTCCTGAGGCATGGTCCTAGGGCTCAGGTCCTCCGAGAGAGAGAAAGAAAGAAAGAGAAAGAGAGAATTAGAGAGAGCATATTTAAATTCACACAGGACACCGGAAAAGACAAGAGAAATACTCCAGATGTGACAGACTGACCCTAGCCCCCCGACACATAAACTACTGCAGCATAAATACTGGAGGCTGAGACAGGAGGGGTCAGGAGACACTGTGGCCCCATCCGATGAAACCCCCGGACAGAGCCAAACAGGTAAGATATAACCCCACCCACTTTGCCAAAGCACAGCCTCCACACCACTGGAGGGATATCTCCAACCACCAACATACCATCCCGGGACAAGGCTGAGTATAGCCCACAAAGATCTCCGCCACGGCACAGCCCCCAAGGGGGTGAATTGACACTGGCCTTTTCCTGTTTGGACAAAACTCGATAACCTACTTAGCTGGGCTGATGAGACAGTGACAGCACAGTCAGATGGAACAGAGTAAATAGGCATTTTAACGTCATAGATTTAGCCGGTGGTAACTTATGGAATATACACCGGCTGGAACGCGGTTTTAACCAGCACTCAGAATTAGAACAACCCGTTGTATTAATTGCATTATATTGACTATTTTAAACATTTTACACTCGCCATATCAACCTTTAAACCATATTTTTTTTCTTATCTCTCCAGCTCATAACACTATTTTCTTTTTTGGGACTAGCCAACCACTGACAAACAGAAAAGAAGAAAACACAGAAGTAGAATTAGTGGGAGGATTGTTTTGATTTTACACATGGCACATTCTTTGCTTGGGTTTAGATGCAGTGAACTGAATACCGAACGCTCAGTCCTCTGAAAATGGCCAAACTACAGTCTGAGTGTATTTATTAGTGAGCGTTTAATGGTGACTGCAGTGGAGATTTTTGACGTAGTAGAGGAAGTGGTAGAAGAGAATCGGGAAGAGATTTCCCTATCTAAACAGGAGAATGATCGGCTTCAGAGACTGCTGCGGATCACACCGGAGATAAAACCACGTAGAATAGACTCCCTCCAGTTATCTCTCGCTGTCTCTGTGGAGGAGGAGGTTATACCTGAGCAGGAGTGGAGCCCCAGTCTGGGGCAGGAGGACACAGCTCCCACACAGATTAAAGAGGAACAGGAGGAAATCAGGACCAGTCAGGATGTAGGGCAGCTTCAGGGACAGGAGGCTGACGTCATAGAGTTCATGTTCACTCCTCCCTGTGTGAATAGTGAACGTGATCTTCCCCAAACCCAGACTGGAGGACAGAGGGAATGACTCTAAGCTGTTTGATCGCAAACCTTTGAGGAAACCTAAAAAAAAACAGCACCACGTCTAAAAAAAAAACTCATTGATGCCATGACTGTGGCAAATGCTTTACTCGGGTTGGCCGACTGAAGATGCACTCGAGGATTCATTCAGGGGCGAAACCATTTAGCTGTGGAGACTGGGAACAGCTTCAATCGCCAGGTTAGCCTTAACAAGCATTTACTGCTTGTCCACAAAGAAAGAAAATGGAAAGAAGAAAGGAGAGAAATCATTTTGCTGTGGTGACTGCGGGAAAAGTTTCACTCGCAAGTAGAGCCTGGACGGACATAAAATGATTCACACCGGAGAAAAATGTGGGAAAGGCTTCAATCGCAAGGAGACCCTCATTGATCATATCCAGAATCATACAGGAGAAAAATTCGTTCAGCTGTGGTGACTGCGGGAAAAGCTTCAATAGGAAGAGGAACCTAACTTCTCATTTACTGACTCACACAGAAGAGAAACCATTTAGCTGTGGTGACTGCGGGAAAAGCTTCAATAGGAAGAGGAACCTAACTTCTCATTTACTGACTCACACAGAAGAGAAAATATTTAGCTGTGGTGACTGCGGGAAAAGCTTCAATAGGAAAAGGAACCTAACTTCTCATTTACTGACTCACACAGAAGAGAAACCATTTAGCTGTGTTGACTGTGGGAAAAGCTTCACGCAAAAGAGTGACTTAACCAAACATATAATGATTCACAAGGAAGATAAACCATTTAAATGTGGAAAAAGCTTCAATTACAAGGTTAACGTCAGACATATACTGTTCATCCACAAAGAAAGAAAACAGAAAGATAGTGGAAAGAAGAAGAAAGAAAATTAAGATAAGAAGCAGGATATGGACAAAACTGTTAAAGCAAAGCAACTCTAAATCATTCTTGTAGGTGGGTCGTTCCACAAAATAAGTGCCGTTGATATTTTAAGTATAAATTGTGCACAAATATTGAATTTTAAAGCCTCTTACATTAAATTAAGTATTGTTTAATATAACCTAGACCATATGGAAAAATCTATAAATCAACATTTTTATATGAAGAAAGACTAAAGTGCCAAAATTCAGTATATTGACATATGTCCCTCTTTGCATCCTCTGTGACTTGTAGGAATATTTTAACCCACTTAACCTCAACATTTCTTCAAGTCTTCACCAACATTGTAAAACCCAAGTTTTTTGGTTGCATTGACAGTCATTTCTGAAGATATTTTTTTTATTAGTGATTCATTTTAAGGTAAAAAAAACAACAACCTGTCCCTCATTTTAAGGTCAACCCTGTTATGTTTTAATATGGTGTGACTATTCCATTTTAAATATTTACTTTTCAAAAGAGACATTGAATATCTAATAGTCAAATCATAGTGTAAATGCATCACAAGGGGATTTATGGCTGTTACTTTATTTGGCACCTAATAGGCTATAGTATTTTTTTATTAACCTCTTGGAATGGGAATGTTTTTTTTAAAATGGATTGACATACCCATGTGTCAATCTAATTATAATTTAAAAATTCCCCATCAAAATCTGTGTTTAAACTAGAGATATCTGTATTTTGTGCATGGGCTGCATCTCCTACCGCATCCGCCGATGTCAGCCTTCCGCATCTGTGGTGGAAGGTGGTGTTTGTCAGACCATCAAAAATCTTTCTTCTCACAAGAACGCCTGTAGCATCCAAACCAATATGACCTCTGTATGGAAAGATGAGACTCTCATGAACATGATGGTGTTTTGCTCTACGACCCCCATCTGAAGGTAACCTGGTACTGGGATGAAAAATGAATGGAACTTCCATGTCAAAGGTATACGGGTAATTAAACCCCAACTTTTTTATGAGCTTTCTTGTATCTCTCAGATATAGGACAGACACTTCAAAAACATACCTCCTTTTGATGTGTTTTTGGACTGTTTTTCCATGTAAGAATCTGTTATTCAATGTGTTTCTATGGGCTAATATCAGTAAGGCCAAATTAAGTGTTTCATCAACAACAACAAAAAAATATATATATACTGAACAAAATTCGAAACACAACATTTTACTGAGTTACAGTTCATATAAGGAACTCAGACAATTTATATAAATACATTTGGCCCTAATCTATGGATTTCACATGACTGGGCAGGGGCACAGCCATGGGTGGGCCTGGGAGGGCATAGGCCCACCCATATGGGAGCCAGGGCCACCCACTTGGGAGTAAGAATTAGTTTCACATCGTTAAACATGGGACCAACACTTTACATGTTGCGTATATATTTTTGTTCAGTATATACTGTATATTTTGTTAGATAAAATAGTCCTAAAAGTCTAAATGAAATAGCTAAATTATCCTTGGTATGACCATCTTAAAATAATTTCATATGTTAGCTTAGTAGAAAACCCAGCCCGGGCCCTTAGACTTTAGTTAAAGTTACTGAAATAAAACGGATCTTGGTCAGCTAGCAACTTGCATGAGTCTGCAAACACAAAATTGCAGGGATAGAAAAGTTTGTCAGGTTCTCCATGTTGGCTCCATGTCCAGCGCTGGTTGTGTGACTCTTACACCCGGGCCCTTAGACTTTAGGGGGTTAAAATGAGGTTATACCACTCAAATGGCACCTAATTGGTTGAACGACCCAGGTTTCAGAGAAATGGATATGTGATTAATTTAATTTTGTAAAACACTTATTTTATGTAAATAAAGTTTCATTTTATTTGATTAATGATATAATGGTCAAACAGTACAGTACAGGCTGTTGTTCAAAGTATGGTGTTGATGTGGTGGGACCGATGTTATTGATATATTCAACATTTTGTACTAAATATTTAAAATGAAAAACGAATTAACTAATCATGTCCTTTATTAGAAACATGAATCCCCCCCGACTTGCTAATTGGTTGAACACTGCACATGTATAACTACAGTTTCCTAGTTTAGACTAGTGGCATTAACTATTGCAGGTGAAATTGTCGGGGAAAAATAACCGCAGAATGTGAAACATCTAAAACCAAGGCCTTTTATAAAAACATTCACAATTGCCTACAACGCATAATGGATGGGGAATATCGAAGACATGATTTCATACCCATGCCTATTATACATTTTTAAGGAAAAAAAATAATACAGTTAAAGATTTTGACTTTGACCATCAGATTGTGTACGATGCCTCTGTCTACATGCCCTTTGGCCAGGGGGAAAAGTCTTAAGAGGATCCGGTCTCCTCCAGGAGTTCATCCGTCTCCAGATTACGGATGATACTGACTCAAATCAAATTTTATTTGTCACATGCGCCGAATACAACAGGTGTAGACCTGATAGTGAAATGCTTAATTACGAGCCCTTAACCAAAAATGCAGTTTTACAAAAATACCTAGAAAAGTAAGAAATTAAAGTAACAAATAATTACAGAGCAGCAGTAAGATAACAATAGCAAGGCTATATACAGGCGTTACTGGTACAGAGTCAATGTGCGGGGGCACCAGTTAGTCGAGGTAATTGAGGGAATATGTACATATAGGTAGAGTTAAAGTAACTATGCATAGGTAATAACAGAGTAGCAGCAGCGTGGGGGGGCAATGAAAATAGTCTGGGTAGCCATGTGACTAGATGTTCAAGAGTCTTATGGCTTGGGGTAGAAGCTGTTTAGAAGCCTCTTGGACCTAGACTTGGTGCTCGCGTACCGCTTACCGTGCGGTAGCAGAGAGAACAGTCTATGACTCGGGTGGCTGGAGTCTGACAATTTTTAGGCCCTTCGTCTGACACACCTTGTGTAGAGGTCCTGGATGATAGGAAGCTTGGCCCCGGTGATGTACTGGGCCGTACGCACTACCCTCTGTAGTGCCTTGCGGTCGGAGGCCGAGCAGTTGCCATACCAGGCAGTGATGCAACTCGTCAGGATGCTCTCGATGGTGCAGCTGTAGAACCTTTTAAGGATCTGAGGACCCATGCCAAACCGTTTCAGTCTCCTGAGGGGGAATAGGTTTTGTCATGCCCTCTTCACGACTGTCTTGGTGTGCTTGGAGCATGTTAGTTTGTTGGTGATGTGGACGCCAAGGAACTTGAAGCTCTCAACCTGCTCCACTACAGCCCCGTCGATGAGAATGGGGACGTGTTCGGTCCTCCTTTTCCCGTAGTCCACAATCATCTCCTTTGTCTTGATCACGTTGAGGGAGAGGTTGTTGTCCTTGCACCACGCTGTCAGGTCTCTGACCTTATCCCTATAGGCTGACCAAACCCTTACTGATGCGATAGGTGCGCTGGGAGTCAAAAGCACCTCTGTGATGATCATGTTGGATCACGTAGATCCTGTCCAACACCAGGTCTGACTGCAGGCTGATGATGATCCGGTCTATGTTGCTTTCGTCATTGTGTCCTGTGTGGTTTTCGCTAACATAATCCAGCAGGTTCTCAGACCCTGGGGCATTCAGATTGTCCACTTCATAGTACGGTAAGCCCTGGTCTGGTAGCAGTTGGTTATCGATGAAGCAGAGGAAGCCGAACGCCTTCTTAGGGTTGTGCTCTGTCACCATCGCACTGTCGTTGTTGAATGTGACAGTCGTGGGAGAACCAGTGAAGGAGTTGAAGTCTGGGTCGGGGTATACCAAAGCCAGATGATTGGAGGTGATCAATTTCGTTCAGTGTCTCCATGGTTATGATTTACTCTAGAAAAGAGGGAGTGCAAGGTGGAAAAAGTAGAAAGATGGAGAGAAAGACAGAATAAAAGTGGGTTTGCTTATCAAAAAGTATGAGTTAAACATTTATTTAACTGGTCCAAGAGAAAGAGAACACACACTTTTCTGTCATTGCCTCTTTACAGAAGGGTCCTTGATAAAAATGATTTGCATCCTCTTCTCGACACGACAGAAACACACACTAACTAGAGGTGAACTTCACCCTCATGGTCCCTTTGCTGTTCTGCCTATGTTGCCTTCAATGGAAATCTGAACAATAAAATTGCTATAATCAAAGGTGTGGGCAACAGTAGGACAGTCAAGTTGCATCTGGCCGTAAAACTAGAGGAGCAGTGTCGTTTCTGGGGACCATGCATGGAGGCCAGGAGTGTACCGACTCAGGTTTACACACCTGAAGGCAGCAGGCCCACAGGGTCCGGGAAGGGTGGGCACTTTAAGTCAGATGGCTGAGACCCTAGCAGGGCGGGAGGCCTAGGGCCTGATAAGGCAGCGGGACTCATAGCCAGCTACTACTAAGGCCACAAACTGCTGGAGACTTGGAGCCTAACTGGGCTTGAGACATACAGTAGGGCCTAGGACTAGAACAGGATACTACTGACCAACTGAAGCTGTGTTTCAAGTTTTAATGTCACATGCACAAGTACAGTGAATGGGGTTATGGTAATCTGAGGCTAGATCTGTGGGTAATGTGAATGTATCCTATTTGGGTTACTATTTATTAATACATATAATTACAAGTAAAAGTCCCAATACAAAATAACGCCCTTTCATATTTTAGCTGTCATTTAACAAAGTAGATGATCCCGTGATCAACCTTCTGAAGAATGTCAGAGAATTAGAGCCTGAATCGTGATGTCCTCAAGAGGACCGCCAAGGAATTTCAAAACAGACTTCTCAGCTAGCACACAAAGTTCTAAGAACCATAAAGCATGGTGAGAGTGTTGTTGTCCAATTGTTCTTTTTGCAAACATCCTTCCATGGGAATGTTGAAGGACAGTTACTTGGCTTTGGTACATTCTCAGCACATTTAAGGAACTTCGTAAAAAAAGCTGGGTAGACGTACTTGTAAAAGGATTTGAATAAAATTAGGTTCACACCAGACATCCCAAGAATATTGCCGAAATGAAACAGTTTTGTAAAGAGGAATGGTCCAAAATTCCTTCTGACCGTTGTGCAGGTCTGATCCGCAACTTGAGAAAACGTTTGGTTGAGGTTATTGCTGCCAAAGGAGGGTCAACCAGTTATTAAATCCAAGGGTTCACATACTTTTCCCACTCTGCACTATGAATGTTTACACGGTGTGTTCAATAAAGACATGAAAATGTATAATTGCTTGTGTGTTATTAGTTTGAGCAGACTGTGTTTGTCTATTGTTGTGACCTAGATGAAGTTCAGATCAAATTTTAGGACCAATTTATGCAGAAATCCAGCTATTTCCAAAGGGTTCACATACTTTTTCTTGCCACTGTATGTCATTGGCAAGTATAGCCTGTTGTACACTGCTCAAAAAAATAAAGGGAACACTTAAACAACACATCCTAGATCTGAATGAAAGAAATAATCTTATTAAATATATTTTTCTTTACATAGTTGAATGTGCTGACAACAAAATCACACAAAAATAATCAATGGAAATCCAATTTATCAACCCATGGAGGTCTGGATTTGGAGTCACACTCAAAATTAAAGTGGAAAACCACACTACAGGCTGATCCAACTTTGATGTAATGTCCTTTAACGAGTCAAAATGAGGCTCAGTAGTGTGTGTGGCCTCCACGTGCCTGTATGACCTGATGAGGTGGCGGATGGTCTCCTGAGGGATCTCCTCCCAGACCTGGACTAAAGCATCCGCCAACTCCTGGACAGTCTGTGGTGCAACGTGGCGTTGGTGGATGGAGCGAGACATGATGTCCCAGATGTGCTCAATTGGATTCAGGTCTGGGGAACGGGCGGGCCAGTCCATAGCATCAATGCCTTCCTCTTGCAGGAACTGCTGACACACTCCAGCCACATGAGGTCTAGCATTGTCTTGCATTAGGAGGAACCCAGGGCCAACCGCACCAGCATATGGTCTCACAAGGGGTCTGAGGATCTCATCTCGGTACCTAATGGCAGTCAGGCTACCTCTGGCGAGCACATGGAGAAGAAATGCCACCCCACACCATTACTGACCCACCGCCAAACCGGTCATGCTGGAGGATGTTGCAGGCAGCAGAACGTTCTCCACAGCGTCTCCAGACTCTGTCACGTCTGTCACGTGCTCAGTGTGAACCTGCTTTCATCTGTGAAGAGCACAGGGCGCCAGTGGAGAATTTGCCAATCTTGGTGTTCTCTGGCAAATGCCAAACGTCCTGCACGGTGTTGGGCTGTAAGCACAACCCCCACCTGTGGACGTCGGGCCCTCATACCACCCTCATGGAGTCTGTTTCTGACCATTTGAGCAGACACATGCACATTTGTGGCCTGCTGGAGGTCATTTTGCAGGGCTCTGGCAGTGCTCCTCCTGCTCCTCCTTGCACAAAGGCGGAGGTAGCGGTCCTGCTGCTGGGTTGTTGCCCTCCTACGGCCTCCTCCACGTCTCCTGATGTACTGGCCTGTCTCCTGGTAGCACCTCCATGCTCTGGACACTACGCTGACAGACACAGCAAACCTTCTTGCCACAGCTCGCATTGATGTGCCATCCTGGATGAGCTGCACTACCTGAGCCATTTGTGTGGGTTGTAGACTCCGTCTCATGCTACCACTAGAGTGAAAGCACCGCCAGCATTCAAAAGTGACCAAACATCAGCCAGGAAGCATAGGAACTGAGAAGTGGTCTGTGGTCTCCACAGGCAGAACCACTCCTTTATTGGTGGTGTCTTGCTTATTGCCTATAATTTCCACCTGTTGTCTCTTCCATTTGCACAACAGCATGTGAAATTTATTGTCAATCAGTGTTGCTTCCTAAGTGGACAGTTTGATTTCACAGAAGTGTGATTGACTTGGAGTTACATTGTGTTGTTTAAGTGTTCCCTTTATTTTTTTGAGCAGTATATTTAGATTTAGCATGATTCTTAAAAAAGCATGTTTGAATAATAACTTGATGAGCTGTTTAGATCCTGAATTTCATAGTTTCATAGTCTCTGAGCTAGCTAAGTTAGCTATGATAGTTAGCTGGCTAGCTAAATTAGCTAGCTATCCTCGTCAAGTTGTAGCTACATGTAATGTCTCTGTTCCCACTCTAGTCTGTTCCAACTCAATGAGTATTTCTCGCATCACTCATGGTATGTTCTACAATTACCTTCAATGTTTGTCTCAAAATAATAAATGTAATACCCTGTTAAAACATATTTTGAACTATGGTTAAATAATAATAATATGTGGATTAGCTCTACGTTTTACCACAGCCTTCGCAGTTGGGCCTATGTTGGTGAAATTATTATGTACCGTTACTTTAAATATGTTGGGACAGTTTCTGTTCATGTGAAGGGTGTGTGATTGTTGGGGCCAATCAAGATGAACCATGAGTGGTGTGCAGAGGGCTTTACAGATTTTTCCTATTGTTGCTGGGAAGAGAGAGTGAGAGACAGATGGGTCAGAACGAACACCATTGTAAATACAACCCATTTTTATTTATTTTCTCTTTTGTACTTTAACTATCTGCACATCACTACAACACTGTATATAGGCATAATGACATGTAAAATGTCTTTATTATTTTGGAACTTGTGTGAGTGTAATATTTACTGTTCACTTTGTTTATTTCACTAGCTTTGGCAATGTAAACATATGTTTCCTATGCCCAAAAAAAATTGGGATGTTTCGGGGTGTTTTCCGTTGTTGCTGAGGAGAGAAAATAAAGGAAAGATGCTCTTTTGAAGTGGGAAGTATCACGTTTCAGGAGCAGACCCAGATGCAGACAGTGTTGAAGTAACAAAAGTTTATTACTAGAACAGGGGGCAGGCAAAACGACAGGTCAAGGGCAGGCAGAGGTCAGTAATCCAGATCAGAGTCCATAAGGTACAGAACGGCAGGCAGTCTCGAGGTCAGGGCAGACAGAGGTCAATAATACAGGGTGGTGTGACAAGGTACAGAACAGCAGGCACGCTCAAAGGTCGGGGCAGGCAGAATGGTCAAAACCGGGAAAACTAGAAAACAGGAACTAGAACAAGACAGGAGCAAGGGGAAAACCACTGGTAGGCTTGAGGAACAAAACGAACTGGCAACAGACAAACAGAGAACACAGGTATAAATACACTGGGGATAATGGGGAAGATGGTTGACACCTGGGGGGGAATCACAAAGACAGGTGAAACAGATCAGGGTGTGACAGAAAGGTAGGTATTCTCAGATTAATGTGTATTCCAACATAAAACATGTAGTCCTACATTCTGATGTGAAATGTTGAGAATTACTCTATTACTTTCACCTCTCCATTTCATAATGCGTCTTTCCACAGTATTCCTTTTTTAGTCCGAAAAATATAAGATATTCCTCATTTCAAATAAGACTGTTTCCTGCTGGATACTTTTAAAGGGGATTTTAAAGTAAGAGTATTACTTAAACAATTATATTAACTGACCAACGACATTCTTTTTTTGTGTTTTTTTCTTCTTCGATAAATCAAGTGCATCAATCAATAGTGCAATATAAAATCTAAACAATCTAAAAATGACCGGACAAAACAAGACAGATATAAAGAGGAGGGAGTGGTTGGGAAGAGGTTACAAACCCGATTTAGGGTAAGGATTTGGTTTAAGGTGTTAGTGACGGGAATAAGAGCTAAAGGCCTGGGCACCTATGGTGGAGAGTTGGAATGGGGGGAGACAAGGAGACCGGAAGAGGAGGAGAGGGAGGGGGCATAGACTAGGAGAATTTTAGAGAGGTAGGCGGGTACCAGGTTGTGGAGGGCTTTGTAGGTGAGGAGGAGTGTTTGAAAGTTAATACAGGATTGCACAGGGAGCCAGTGTAGATTGATGAGGTTTGGTTTGATGTATTCAGTTGATCTGGTGTGGGTGTGGATTATGGAATGTTCCGAACCAGTTGGAGTCTATTGATGAGTTTAGTGGGGATCTGATGAGGCGAGTGTTACAGTCGTCTAGTAGGGAAGTAACGACGGCATGGATGAGGGTGCTGAGGTGTGACAGTGAGGGGCGGAGCCTGGAGATATTGCATAGGTGGGAGAATGCAGAACCGGACGGGTGCTGTTTTTTTTATGTGGGGTTCGAAAGAGAGGGAACTTTTCAAGGAAACACAGAGGCGTTTGATTGTGTTTACAGAGGGACCGGGAAATCATCTGTGGTGACGCTTGGAGAGAATGGATTTGGAGCAGATGAGCATGACCTCTGTCTTGTTGCTGTTGAGTTTGAGGTGCTTCATGCTCATCCAGCTCTGGACGTTAAACGCAGCTGATGAGGGAGGTGGGAGGGAGGGGAGTGGTGGAGAGGTAGAGCTGGGAGTCATCAGCATAGCAGTGGACTTTGTGATGTCACATGATCTCGCCCAGGGGTAGGAGGTATATAGATTCTTCTAACAATAAGCATTCATTGTTGAAGGTTTTTGCAAATTAATGAGTGATTTACAGGAATGAGGTCCATGGTTTGAATCATAAATGGAATGTATTCAGAAATGTATTACCTAAAACTATGCGGTTCACTACAAATCACTTATCAATTCATAATCATTCAGCAGCTGTGAGATGTATTCATATGTAAGTAGTAATGATAGTGTATCTAGTCACCAGTGGTGTAAAGTACTTAAGTAAAAAATACTTTAAAGTACTACTTAAGTAATTTTGGGGGGTATCTGTAATTTACTTTACTATTTATATTTTTTACAACTTTTACTTTTACTCCACTACATTCTTAAAGAAAATAATTTACTTTTTACTCCATACATTTTCCCTGACACCCAAAAGTACTCGTTACATTTTGAATGCTTAGCAGGACAGGAAAATGGTCCGATTCACACACATCTAGAGAACATCCCTGGTCATCCCTACTGCCTCTTATCTGGCGGACTCACTAAACACAAATGCTTCATTTGGAAATTATGTCTGAGTGTTGGAGTGTGCCCCTGGCTTTCCGTAAATTAAAAAAACAAGGAAATTCTGCCGTCTGGTTTGCTTAATATAAGGAACGTGAAATGATTTATACTTTTACTTTTGATACTGAAGTATATTTTAGCAATTACCTTTATTTTTGATACTTAAGTATATTTAAAACCAAATACTTTTAGACTTTAACTCAAGTAGTATTTTACTGGGTGATTTTCACTTTTACTTGTGTAATTTTCTATTAAGGTATCTTTACTTTTACTCAAGTATGACAATTGGGTACTTTTTCCACCACTGCTAGTCACACTACATCCAGGGGCGGAAATCCCGGGGGGGACGGGGGGACACGACCCCCCCATCCTGGGAAAAATATGATTGGTCCCCCCCAATATATCACTGAAACATAACTATGTAATTTAAATAATATTAATAATACGCAATGAAAGCAATTGTGCTGATTATAGACACTTAATAGCGCGTTTTTAAGTTTCAAAAGATTGCAACCCCCCCACCCTTTGCCTCACAATGGTTTGATCCACTGCCAGTTCCTTATCTTGCTTGGTAACAGAGAGGTCGTATCTACTGTCTGAAAGGCACTCAATGAACGTAACTGACGTGAGGTTAATCCAGTCAATCGCGCACACACACTAGCTGAATATGCAGAGCTAGCGCGCAAATATTAACTATTAAGCTAGCTAGTACCTATTCCATTTATGTGGCGTCGTCAAAGATGGAATCAGCATGCAGATGATGTAAGTTAGTGCTTCAAAGTCCCTGTGATAAGGTTAGCGATAAACTGAAATCCAAACTGAACAGAACTACACTCTCTTCTACCATTGTCTTAAATATATTTAATGGTCTCGTTGCAAAAGCTAAATTGTCGCAAGTGAACTTTTATTAATTTATTTTATTTCACCTTTATTTAACCCGGGTAGCAAAGATTATAGCAAACACCACTGAAACTGAATTGGTGCTCACTAGCTTTGCAAATTCAGCTATTGTTGGAAGCCAGCCAACATGAAACAAACTATTAAAATTATAAAAGGTTGCAGCATATGTTGTGTAAATGGTGAGCTCATACAGCTGTCAACTCTTGTCATTTTAATCCGTTTCACATTTGCTAGCTACCTTTTAGATCGAAGCCCAAATAGAATGATTGAAGATGATAGAAGCCCATCTCCTACTGTAAATAACCTACACACTGTGTGTGTAGCCAGCCAGCCAGCCAGGTAGAAAAATGGCAGAAAAATAAAAGACGGACATCAGAGTATTTTTCAATACACCAAAACGCATAGTAAGAACCCTAGTAGCCTAATATCTCAAAGACTAGTTGATAAAATGTTCATAAGAAAGAAATGAAATTCTAATGGAAATGTTTCACAATGATGTCATTAGGCAGAGCAGGCAACAGATGGCACACAGACAGCAGAGTTGGGGACAGATATGCAGGGACAGACTGGCAGAGACAAGGAGTCTCAGGTAAGTTTGTTGAGTCCTTGTTTGGCAACATTATGAAAGGTTCTCAATTTTTTTGACTTTTAAAATAGGAACATAATTGGAAAATGCCATGGATACCCCCACTCTCAACTTAAACTGGTGACTGAACTAAGATTTGTTAAAGGCAATGGTATTGCTGTTGTGATTAGTTGTGTAAGTTTTGGGTACCGGTGGTTAGGAGTACGGCAAACACCTTATTTCTTTGGTTCCTCAATATACATTTACCATATTACAATGTAGGATATGTGTTACAGCACTACTTTTGGTGTCCCCCTCAGGAATTGCTCTTGAGAAAATGTAATGTAATTGTCCCCTCCAAAGTTGATATCAGATTTTCGCCAATGACTACATCAAGCTGCCCTCAAACCTATATAACTAGTAAACAATAATAAATGCAGTTGTTCTGAAACATGTTGGCTGGAGTTGTGCTGTTATCTAACAACCAATATGCTAGACTGTAATTGCATAGCAGTTCTTATGTAAGTACAAAGTGATACCATGTTTCCTAATTCGTTTCCAAGTGAACAGTAAGAAAGCATTTTTATCCAGCCCGCCACTATCACACCTGAATTGACTGGCCAGCGAATCACAAAGCCCTTGATGCAGCCTAATGCAATCAGTTGTATCTGATGTGCATGAGATTGATTTCAAATAGACTACAGATGTATTATCTGAAGCACCAATATCTTTCAGTACCAATATTAGAGAGTCACATCTCTATAATCACCATTGGAGCGCTCCGCAATAATATCACACAATATTCAGCGCTAATTCTCATACAATGATCCTATCACCAATATATACTTATTGGCTTTCACTTTAAATTAAAAACAGCAATACATAAAAAGGTCATAGGTTTAGGGAGACGTGCCCAGGGAAAAAGAGAGCTGATCCTGTCTGTAGGTCATACTTTTGCCATACTTACGATTCAACTATTTTGGCCTGTTAGTCAGGTGAACATCTGGTTAAATAGTGAAACGACATAGTGTGCTCGCCTTAGCGCTGTGTCACGGTAGACCTGCATCCCATGGCGCTGGAACAAGATTTACTGTTTTAGAACCTCACATAGGGTAAGATAAGAAGTATGAAAGAAGAGAAGAGGTTAATATAGGTTCAGAGATTACTTAGATATAATTATTATGTGTTACAGAAAATGTAATTAGTCATTTGTTTTCATTATAAAAAGTGTAGACTTGACTATTTCTTATCAAATGAATGTAATGTTTGGTTCTTCCTTATGTAGTTTAATACATTTTCTTCTTGTTAAGTCTTGTTAAGTCATCTTGAAGAAAAATGGAGAACAAAAGGAGGTGCAGCACCTGGCCACTAGTGGAGCGCAACAGTTTGTCATGCCAACTGGAGTTGTCAGAGAATTCTGCCTTTTCTTTGCAGGTAAAGTACTATTGTAAAACAGATTAAAAGCCAGACAAAGTGGTTGCTGTGTTTCTTGTTTTCCTAAGCATATTTTCCATAAATACCTATAATAATCATTGTAATAATAATTATAATAACTAGGTGGGTGGCTATACTTGTCCTATACTATGTCAAGTGTCATTCTGCACCATGTTTAATTGTTCATAGGTGTAAACACAACTGGACCACAGGAGGGTCGGAGGAGACGAGCAGATCTAGTTCAGGCGGTTAAAGACGTCTTCAATTCTACATTTAGTATCTTTATGTTTAAAGTGATTTCCTTTCTCACAATAGCAAACAGCAGATGCATTTAGTCACAACAATAGATTACAGATGCATTTAGTCACATCAATAGATTACAGATGTATTTATTCACATCAATAGATTACAGATGTATTTATTCACATCAATAGATTACAGATGCATTTAGTCACATCAATAGATTACAGATGTATTTATTCACATCAATAGATTACAGATACATTTAGTCACATCAATAGATTACAGACAACATGTAATGTTGTTTAGTGTTCCCTGTAACACTAAACAGTATGTATGTATGTTATTCATGGCAAGCTCTCTGTGTCTTCCCTGTTAGATGAATGTGGTGGAAAAGGTTGGTTCCCCTACTGCTCTTTTGAGGAGGGGACCATCGTCATTAGATGTCTGGGGCATCAGTTAACCATTAAGCAACTGTCATCTTTTGGAAACAAACAACTGGAAAACATATTAGTAGGTGTAAATGAATTATATATTTGTCTCATTCTATCTTGTTATTGTTAAATTTTCCCATGAAATTATTACTTGAGATGGGCCAGCCCCTGAAATGACTCTTAACAAATGCATGCAAGAGGTTTTATTGTGAGAAAATATTTTTTTTAAAAGATTTTATTTCACCTTTATTTAACCAGGTGGGCCAGTTGAGAACAAGTTCTCATTTACAACTAAGGGAAGCACTGTACAATAATAGATATTTGTAGATTGAAGTTGCTCTTTTGGTAAAGGGGTTAATGTCGCTCTCCCTCTCTGATCATGTGTAAAATAAGTAAGCGATAATGCCCTAGAAGCCGGTGTTTGGAGGATATATTGGCACGGGTGTTGTTAGGCCCGAGACAAACACTGGCTTCTTGGGCATTATCACTTTTATACAACGGGTTACCAACATATTCAAATAATGATTGACATATTTTCATTAAAAACGTTATATTGATTAGTTTATTCATACCATTTCATCCTTGCACAACATATAGTCCCAACACAAATCTAGGGTTGCTACCCAAGGTGGCTGGTCGTTCATTCTATCAGTTCGGTTGCCAGAGACATGATCCAGTCGTTCAGTCTATTTGTTCTGTATCTATGGATGCGACCCAGTCGTTCGTTCTAAATGTTCCATTGCCATACTGGCTGGCAACGTTCTTATCCCTTGTTGCTAGCTAGCCAACAACAGCTAACTTACAGTCAGGTCAAACAGTGCAGCCAGAATAATAGCAGTAGCTCCCTTTGCGTTTGTTTACGCTGTTTTCTAGTGACATTTATTTGGATACATCCATAACAATGAGCTAATGAGGCACGATTTCGCTTGTCATAGACAATGTGCTCTCTCGTCAGGACACTGTTGTTCAGAGGAGCTAGCCTACAACACAGCTAACCAAACCACTTCAAACTGAAGATGGAAAGACTGCAAACTTGCTGCACTTTGTTTTGTTTGATCTTTTTTTCAATTGACATTTCTTTGAAAAAATCCATAAAAACTGTGCTAGCTGATTCATGATCTCGACTGGCTGAGAAACGCTGCCTGCCTCTTTCTCTTGTCCCGACTCCCGACATGTTCATTACTATGGGACAGCTGGAGATCGAATTTGAATATTGAAACAATGTTGCAAATGTCGGAGAGACAGACAGCAAAGTTTATACAAATCTCTTTATACAAATCTCAAAGTGTTAGTCTAAAATAAATGTGAGATAATGTCTAGATGCTTTTTATAGTGGAGATCAAGTTTATAAATTGCCTTGCTGGGCTGATGAGACAGTGTATTGCACAGTTAGATGGAACAGAGTAAATAGGCATTTTAACGTCATAGATTTAGCCGGTTGTAACTTGGGGGATAGACACCACCTGGAATGCGGTTTTAACCAATCAGAATTCTGGATTAGAACCACACGTTGTACAAAGCCCTTTAAACCTGTTTCATCAGCAGCAGATGGGGGAGTCAGAGTTCAGGACTGTGGTCATACAGGACTCCCTTCTATCTCGGGTCACTCAGGCACGCAGCAGTTAGCTTCAAGTGAGGAAACACCTCACGGCACCATGCCTCTGATCTAAAACCTAAAACTATTTTGACCTACAACGTGTAGGCCTATGTATGCTGTATATGAATATGTGTAGCCTGGCATATATGATGACTATATTCAACCCTAGCCTATGTAGTGATTCAGTTGTTCAGATAGTGAAAACTGATGCGTTTAAAGTTCTGGCCCAGAGCCTGTTGGCTTGGCATGTGAACATAATCCCTCTGATCAATCAAATATGTGCTTATTCTTATCATTAAAAGTGTCTAGTAGTACAATCAAGCTGTTTCCCAAGTTTACTGATGAGTATATTCAACTCTAGCTGAAAGCCATTTGGTCTATTTATAAAAAAATAAAGTGCACCACTGTAAGTCCTAAATTGTAGTGAGAACATTATGTAATATGTTTAAGGGGTGTTTCATGATTGTGATTCCAAAACCAAAATGGCAAAATGTTTCAGTGCTTAGGAAATATAATGGTTCGAATACACCTACGCTTTCTCTGAAGAACTAAAACTCCCTGTTTCACATTTTTTTTTTATTTTTTTTTTATTTAACCTTTATTTAACTAGACAAGTCAGTTAAGAACAAATTCTTATTTACGATGACGGCCTACACCGGCCAAACCCGGACGACGCTGGACTAATTGTGCGCCGCCCTATGGGACTTCCAATCACGGTCGGTTGTGATACAGCCTGGGTGTCGAACCAGGGTGTCTGTAGTGACGCCTCAAACACTGAGATCCAGTGCCTTAGACCTCTGCGCCACTCAGGAGCTCACGTTGCATCGCGTCCAGCGACGGCGACCAAAAATGCAGCTGAAATTGTAGTTCTAACCACTTCTGTGGTTTGTTTAGAATAATTATATTACATTTACTTTTGATACTTAAGTATATTTAATACCAAATACTTTTAGACTTTTACTCAAGTAGTATTTTACTGGGTGACTTTTTACCCTTTTACTTGAGTCATTTTCTATGAATGTATCTTTACCTTTTACTCAAGTATGACAATTGGATACTTTTTCCACCACTGGTTATTTTATGCCCAATATTTTGTATTTGAATAGTATCTCTATCTTAGCATTATGTTTAAATTTATATTACCGTATAACAGATATATCATATTTTACATGAGCATACTCACATTTCAGTTGAATGCATTCAGCATAGTAACCTTCCAACCAAATGTTTGTTCTTATCTATCCCAGCTCACAACTGCTGGGGGCGCTGTTATCTGTTTTGGGACTCAACCGCTGACAAACACAAACGAAGAAGACAACACGGAAGTAGGCTTGATAATTGTTTTGTTTTTGTAGAAGGCACCTGGCGTAGACGCATTGAACTGAATACCGAACACTCAGTCCTCTGAAAATGGCTAAACTACAGTCTTTGAGTGTGTTTATTAGTGAGCGTTTAATGGTGGCTGCAGTGGAGATTTTTGACGTAGTAGAGAAAGTGATAAAGGAGTATCGGGAAGAGATTTCCCGATCTCAACAGGAGATTGACCGGTTTCGGAGACTGTTGCGGATCACACCCGAGATAAAACGGTGTGGAATAGACTCCCACCAGTTCTTGCTCGCTGTCTCTGGAGAGGAGGTTACCCCTGAGCAGCAGCACTGTGAGCAGGAGAGCCCCAGTCTGGGACAGGAGAAACCAGAGCCCACACAGATTAAAGAGGAACAGGAGGAAATCAAGACCAGTCAGGAGGTAGGGCAGCTTCAAGGGCTGGAGGCTGACATCATAGAGTTTATATTCACTCCTCCCGGTGTGAAAAGTGAATGCGATCAGGTGGATCAACTTCAGTCCTTGACTCTTTCCCAGACGTTGGAGTACAGAGAGAGTGACTCTAAACCAATGAATCTAAAACCTTTTGTCAGTGTAACCCACCTTGACAATCCCTGTGACCCTCCAGATAGTCAAGGCAATGCATCCAGCCACAGCTCAGCCGCAAGCAGCGATCCAGTAGGACTTTACATCAGCCCACCATTGGATACCAGCCCACCGTTGAAGAAACCCAGCACTAAACCCAGCACCACATCTAAAAAACACAAAGGGACCCTAAATGAGCATATAAAGACTCATACTGGAGAGAAACCATTTAGCTGTGGACATTGCGGAATAATCTTCAATCACAAGGGGCCTTTTCACAGGCATATTCTGACTCATACACGAGAGACATTATCTAACTGTGGCGACTGTGGGAAAAGTTTCAAGGAGAAGGGAGACCTAACCAAACATATAATGATTCACACAGAAGAGAAACCTTTAAGCTGTGGCGATTGCGGAAAATGCTTCAGACACAGGGGACATCTGAACAGGCACATACAGACCCACACACGAGAAACATTATTTAACTGTGGTGACTGCGGGAAAAACTTCAATCGCATAGAGCACTTGAACGTGCATACATTGACTCACACAGGAGAGAAACCATTTAGCTGTGGTGACTGTGGAGAAAGCTTCCGACACAAATATAGGCTTAAAAAGCATATGCTGACTCACACAGGAGAGACTTTATTTAATTGTTCTGACTGCGGGAAAAGCTTCAGACATAAAGTGAACCTGGATAGTCATATACTGGTAGTCCATAAAGAAAGAAATCAGGATGAAAATGGAAAGAAGCAAGAAAATGAAGAGATATTCTGTCAAGAGATGGGAATAAAAGTAGTGGGGGGGTTGGGGTGGTGATGGGTTGGGTAGGAGGGTCGGGGGTCATAATCTCTGCTTTCCCAGGGGGTGGGGTGGCACTTTTTTTTAAATATATATCCCTTTGTTGAAATATCCATGTTTTTATCTAATAATATCTGGGAATTAATTTGTAATCAAAACAAACAAAAAATAATAATTCCCAAAATAAAGTTAGATTTTTTTTTAAGAAACCAGAATTATTCTTTGTTTTGGAATGTCTTTCAGGGTGATGAGATAATAGTGAGACTGATGTTATTGATATAAAATATTGTATACTTTAGGCAAAAATAAAGACATTTAAAAAAAAAAACTAAATAAGAAATCATCAAGTTATTGATGTTAAACAGGTCTAGTGCTTGGCTAAAACAAAAATGTGCACTCATGTATCTCTGTTGATTTACAAAGAAATAACCACGAAACGGCCGATATCAATTACTTTTCCTCCTGATGATGGTGTTGTGGCAAATATGTGTAGTCTTTGTGTTCCTAATCTAATAAAATCAGCATTCACTTGTGTGTTATCACAAGGTTAATCTCTCGTGGACAGATTGACGTAAACATAACTGGTTACCATAGAATCTGTCGGAAAGGAACGGGATGCGTTGGATGACTAGCAGCAGTAGTTCCGGTGTTTGGTTTTGTCCTCGTTGGTTATTTGGACAAATCACAATTTCGCAGGTGTTAGCATCTTTCGAATTTCGGACCGTAACTTGTAAAAAGAGAGGTTATAGAGCTCCTCATTCCGTTTCCGCTCCTCGTTCTAGCATCTCTTCTCTTAACACGTATGGACCCAGAATTTAATAGAGCAGCTGACCAATTACGTGAGACTTTAGTTCTGGGTTAAAAGAGATTATCATAACAAAATCAACTCTGGTTATTATTACCCCAGTAAATTCTCTGAAAGGATGTTAATTATCCTCTGATCTCTGAATAATAGCCCATCTGGTTTGTTTGGTCAACATAATGATACAATAGCATCATCTGTTATTATAAGTCTGTTAATATTATGCCCAGTAATTTTGCATTTGAACTGCAACTGCACTGCCTAATAATTATTAATCTGAACTGTTACTGTATACTGGATTTATTATATTGATTCCGTTAAACATTTTACACGATCACACCCAATACCAGTGGTCACCAACCTTTTCTGAGTCAAGATAACTTTCGGAGTCAAAATACAAGCCGAGATCTACCTCTCAGATTTTTTTTTTTTACATGACTTAAAAAATATAAGCCTATGCAACATTAACCTATTAAAAACAATACCCTAGCTATGAGGTTTGTGCAGTAGGCTATAGGCCCAATACAATTTCACTGCATATTGGCTTTGCTTGAATTGCCCTGCCAATGCATTGTTGTTCGGACCATTTAAAAAGATATATAAACATTTATAAAATGGTTGAATAAAACGTGTTGACAGTGCTGAGTAAAAACTTAAACATGAACTCACTCATAGAAACAGCAGCTCTTTGCTGTGTTTGTTGACAGTCTCCATCAAGTCATGGTTTTAAACGTTTTGAAATCTCACAGTATCAACTTTGCTTTAGCTTTCTTATACGCCTGTTACGCTACTGCAGACACGGTAATCTGAGCCATCCGATTGGGCAGGGATAGGCCTATAGTGCATTTGATTTGCTCTCCGGGTCCACCGGGAAGGCTGAGTTTGTACCTTCAGACACATGAAATGGGCACACTTCGCACAGGGTAGCTGAATCGGGTGCACCTACAACGACAGCGTGAGACAAATAAATAAAAATAGGAACGAAAGGATTTATCATTGTTTTTGTTTTTTTACAGAAATGTTTGGAGATCGACCGGTTGATTGCGATCGACCGGTTGGGGACCACTGCCCTATAAGGTACCACAGTTTGAGTCATAATACCCATAAAACCAAGCGGTTAAATAATTAAATTGTTTTTTCCGTGTTGGCTTATCCTCGTGTGACGTTTTGATAACTGTGTAAATCTCTCTAGGACAAGGTGACATATCAATGTCTTGTATTTACCACAAAAAATGAAATGCTAATTAGCTGCAAATGCGCTATCATAAAGAACTACAAATGCCATGATGATCTGGACGAGACTGCCAAATTGAGGCAAAGGTAAGAATCTCTTGATTATTAACTATCTAATGTTAGCTACATTTTGTGATGAATAAATTGGCAACATTTCTTTAAATAGAAAATTCTGTGAACTGTCTTGTGCACGTTTTAAATTGACACAATAGTTGTTAATGTGCAGGAGCTTGCAGAGATTTGTAGTCTTGCATAATGTCTACTTTGATGCTAATTAGTGTTTTTTCTTTTTTAAATCAGAGTAAATAGATCCAAATATATTGATAAAAGTCCCCTTGTCCGAGAGAGATTTACAGGGTTATCAAAACGTCACACTAGGGTAAGCCTACACAAAACACAGCCCTTCTTTTAAGTGTCTCTAAAATTCCCTATGGGAAAAATGAATGGTCGAAAACGATTGGAACCATTTCACTGTTAGTATATGTGCTGCCAAAGCGAGCACACCATTTCACTGTTTGATCGCTAGGTTTATGGGCATTAGGACACCTCCATTGTGTGGCTCTAAACCAGGGGTGTCAAACGTCTGGCCCGCGGGCCGGATCAGGCCCGCAAAGGGGTTTAATCCGGCCCGCGAGATGATTTTGTAAAGTATAAAAATGAGCTGCAATTTTTCAATAAAAGAAACTGCTGTTCCAATTGCGTCCAATGGATGGCGCAATAGCAATTGTGTTAAGCAAGTAAACTGTTTATACCGGAGCAGAGCAAGTAGATCAAGCAAGTGCAGCCAGTCCGGATGAGCTACTTTGTTTTGCCCGCGATATTTATTCCGGCTTCTACTTTTAACATTATGTGCTTTGGCACCCTCATTGTCCCAATATGTCTCTGTCAAAAAAGAGAAAAGTGGATGCAGAGTGCAGAGTGTTACAAGAAAAATGGTCATCCTCCTATTTATTCACGGAATTGAATGGGAAAGCTGTATGTTTGGTGTGTTCACAGCATGTTGCAGTGCTGAAAGAGTATAACCTTCGCCACTATGTGAGTCTTCATGCCGACAAATATGACAACTTTCAAGGACAGTGGAGAAGAGAGAAGGTGAATGAACTGTTGGCGGGTCTGAAGAAACAGCAGTCTGTGTTTACTCACAGCCGAGACATCAGTGACGCTTCAGTGAAAGCTAGCTACCTCATTGCTAATGAAATCGCAGTGGCTTCAAAACCATTTAGTGAGGGTGAATTTGTAAAAACATGCATGATGAAGGCAGCGGAGATTGTGTGCCCTGAAAAGTGCCAGGCTTTTGCAAATATCAGCCTGACAAGAAACACGGTTGCAGACAGGATTTCCGATCTTTCAGTGGATTTGGACAGCCAGTTGAAGCAAAAAGTAAAGTCATTTATTGGGTTTTCAGTTGCAATTGATGAAAGCACGGACATTACAGATGTTGCACAACTGGCCATTTTCATCCGCGGAGTTGATGACACATTGACCGTCACCGAGGAGTTTGTGGAGTTGGTGCCGATGACAGATACATCGACATTACATTACATTACATTTAAGTCATTTAGCAGACGCTCTTATCCAGAGCGACTTACAAACTGGTGCATTCACCTTATGATATCCAGTGGAACAACCACTTTACAATAGTGCATCTAAATCTTTTAAGGGGGGGGGGGGTTAGAAGGATTACTTTATCCTATCCCAGGTATTCCTTAAAGAGGTGGGGTTTCAGGTGTCTCCGGAAGGTGGTGATTGACTCCGCTGTCCTGGCGTCGTGAGGGAGCTTGTTCCACCATTGGGGTGCCAGAGCAGCGAACAGTTTGGACTGGGCTGAGCGGGAACCGTGCTTCCTCAGAGGTAGGGGGGCCAGCAGGCCAGAGGTGGATGAACGCAGTGCCCTTGTTTGGGTGTAGGGCCTGATCAGAGCCTGAAGGTATGGAGGTGCCGTTTCCCTCACAGCTCCGTAGGCAAGCACCATGGTCTTGTAGCGGATGCGAGCTTCAACTGGAAGCCAGTGGAGAGAGCGGAGGAGCGGGGTGACGTGAGAGAACTTGGGAAGGTTGAACACCAGACGGGCTGCGGCGTTCTGGAAGAGTTGTAGGGGTTTAATGGCACAGGCAGGGAGTCCAGCCAACAGCGAGTTGCAGTAATCCAGACGGGAGATGACAAGTGCCTGGATTAGGACCTGCGTCGCTTCCTGTGTGAGGCAGGGTCGTACTCTGCGAATGTTGTAGAGCATGAACCTACAGGATCGGGTCACCGCCTTGATGTTAGTGGAGAACGACAGGGTGTTGTCCAGGATCATGCCAAGGTTCTTAGCACTCTGGGAGGAGGACACAAGGGAGTTGTCAACCGTGATGGCGAGATCATGGAACGGGCAGTCCTTCTCCGGGAGGAAGAGCAGCTCCGTCTTGCCGAGGTTTAGCTTGAGGTGGTGATCCGTCATCCACACTGATACGACAGCAGCTGATATTTTCACTGCACTCGTCGGGGCGCTGGACAGGGTAGGAGTGGACTGGTCCCGCGCTGTCAGCCTGGCTACAGATGGTGCGTCCTCAATGATCGGGAAAAAAGCAGGCGTTGTGACAAAGTTCAGAGAGAAAGTGCAATCTGCAAATGGAGGATGTGATTTTTGGACTTTTCACTGTATTTTGCACCAGGAGGCTTTGTGTTGCAAGTCATTAAAGATGGACAACGTCATGAAGGTGGTCATCCAAACTGTTAATTTCACCCGATCCAGAAGCCTGAATCACTGTCAGTTTGACAGCCTTCTCAGAGAGAAAGACCACATCTATGGCCTGCCATACCACACTGAGGTAAGATGGTTAAGCCGAGGTGCTCTGCTTAGGCGTTTCTTTGATTTACGAGAAGAAATTGAACAGTTCATGGAAGAAAAGGGCAAACCAGTGTTAGAATTTCATTCCGCAGAATGGATGCAGGACCTTGCATTTATGGTGGATGTTACAGAGCACCTGAATAACTTGAACAAACAGCTGCAAGGGCGCAACAAAGTCGTCACGCAGTATTATGACAGCATACGTTCTTTCAAGTTGAAGCTGTCATTGTGGGAGACGCAACTCGCCGGTGGTGATGCAGCTCACTTCCCCTGTCTGAAAAATGTGCGCGCGACCCAACATGTGGCAGACATGAAGCGGCTCAAAGATAAAATAACGGGACTGTTACGGGAGTTTGAGCAACGCTTTCAGATTTTTGGTGAACTGGAGAAAGACTTCAACGTTTTTTGCACGCCATTCACCGTGAATCCCTCTGATCTGCCCGTCAGCATCCAACTTGAAATAATAGACTTGCAGTGTGACTCGGATATGAAGGGCAAATTTGCCGCAGCTGGCTTGGACACATTTTATCAGAATCTCTTGCCAGGTTACCCCAACTTGACAGCCCTCGCTGCAAAACTGTTGTGCATGTTTGGAACCACATGTCTTTGTGAGCAAGTTTTCTCTGTAATGAGCATAAATTAAACAAAGCTGCGCTCAAGGCTCACGCACAAGCACTTGAATCACATCCTGAAGTTGGCTGCCACTCAGGATGTGACACCTGATATTGATGCGCTGGTGAAAGCTAAAAGATGCCAGGTATCAGGAGTCAAATAAACTATGCAACCCCACTTAAAGTGCTGCATGAGACACCCTGATATAGTTATGTGATCTGTGATAAACTTCTGTGAATCACTGAGGCATTGTGTGTTTGTGTGTTCTTTTTCTTTAGAATTTTCAAATAAACTTGAGGTGTTTTATGATTAATAGTGATGTTGTGCTTGTACTATTGTGGACACACTGTCCTCAGGCTCCAGCTTTATGTTTTATGTTGATCGTATTAAAACAAAGAAAACAATCTGAAGTTGTTGTTTTTAAGTTATATATATATATATACCATGATTTTACCGGTCCGGCCCACTTGGGAATAGATTTTCCTCCATGTGGCCCCTGAGCTAAAATGAGTTTGACACCCCTGCTCTAAACAGTCATTTAATCACACTCACCATATCACCTATTGCAGCTCAGAATTCCATCCAGGTGGCGGCGCTATATTCCGTTTCTGCGCTCGGCACCCGCTGAAAAAAATAAAAGAAGAAAACACGGAAATCGGTTTGGAAGCGAGTTTGTTTTGATTTCGAACAGTCATTGTGTTGACTAAGGAAGACACGAAACTTAAAACGGAATTCTCAGTCTTCTGAGAATGGCTAAACTACAGTCGTTTAGTATATTTGTTAATGAGCGTTTAACAGTGGCTGCTGTGGAGATTTTTGACGTTGTAGAGAAAGTGGTAGCCGAGTACCAGGAGGAAATTTCCCGATCTAAAGAGGAGAATGAACGGCTACGGAGACTTCTGCGGATCACAACAGAGATAAAAGAGGAGGAAACCCCTGAGCAGCAGCACTGTGAGCAGGAGTGGAGCCCCAGTCTGAGGCAGGAGAAACCAGAGCCCACACAGATTAAAGAGGAACAGGAGGAAATCTGGACCAGTCAGGATGTAGGGCAGTTTCAAGGCCTGGAGTCTGACACCATTGAGTTCATATTCACTCCTCCTTGTGTGAAAAGTGAATGTGACCTTCCCCAAACCGTGGATGGCAGAGGGAGTGACTTTAAACTGTTGGATCACAAACCGTTTGGCACCGTGACTCACATAAAGGGTCTCGACATTTCGTGTGACCCTCCAGATAATGAAGGTAATACCTCCAGCCACAGCTCCGCCGTAAGCAGCGTCCCATTTGGACTTGACAGCAGCCCACCATTGAGAGAACCTACAAAAAACAGCACCACGTCTAAAAAAACTCATTGCTGCATTGACTGTGGCAAATGCTTCACTCAGATTGGCCGACTGAAGATGCACTCAAGGATTCATTCAGAGGCCAAACCATTTTGCTGTGGAGACTGTGGGAACAGATTTCAGCTGAAAGGAGAACTAACCAAACATATAGTGATTCACACTGGAGAGAAACCATTTAACTGTGGTGACTGTGGAAAAAGCTTCAATCGCAAGCTTACTCTTAACAGGCATATACTGCTTGTCCACAAAGAAGGAACACAGTACAAAAATGGAAAGACGAAAGGAGAGAAACCATTTTGCTGTGGTGACTGCGGGAAAAGTTTCACTCGTAGGCAGACCCTGAACAGACATAAAATGATTCACACAGGAGAAAAACCATTTCATTGTGAGTACTGTGGGAAAGGCTTCAATCGCAAGGAGACCCTCATTGATCATATCCAGAATCATACAGGAGAAAAACCATTTAGCTGTGGTGACTGCGGGAAAAGCTTCAATAGGAAAAGGAACCTAACTTCTCATTTACTGACTCACACAGAAGAGAAACCATTTAGCTGTGTTGACTGTGGGAAAAGCTTCAAGCAAAAGAGTGACTTAACCAAACATATAATGATTCACAAGGAAGAGAAACCATTTAAATGTGGAGAATGTGGAAAAAGCTTCAATTACAAGGTTAACCTCAACAGACATATACTGTTCATCCACAAAGAAAGAAAACAGGAAGATAGTGAAAAGAAGAAAGAAAAGTAAGACAGCGATCTTCTGTCAGGAGATGAGAATAAGAAGCAGGATATGGACAAAACTGTTAGGCAAAGCAACTCTAAATCATTCATCTTGTAGGTTTCAAATACATGGATATGTGATTCATTTATTTTTGTAAAATGTTCTTCTATGTAAATAAAGTTAGATTTTATTTGAATAATGATCAAATAGTGCAGTACATGCTATTGTTCAAAGTATGGTGTGGATGTTTTCACGTTGTTAGAAACAGGAGTTTCCCGGTCTCTCGGGGTGATGAGATAATGGTGAGACTTATGTTATTGATACATTCAACATTTAGATTTTTTTTTAACTACTAATGAACTAATAAAGTATTGTATTAGAAACATGTATTATAGTGCTGCACTAAAACAAAAATGTGGGTCCCCCAGGAATGGATATAGGACCACTGTTCTATTATGTTCTCAAGTCTAGATTTAAAGGCCCAATGTAGCTGTTTTTATCTCAATATCAAATCATTTTAGGGTAACAATTAAGTACCTTACTGTGATTGTTTTCAATTAAAATGGTCAAAGAGAAACAAAAATAGCTTCTTAGCAAAGAGCAATTTCTCAAACAAGAATTTAGCTGGGACTGTTTGGGAGTAATCTGAGTGGGGAGGGGAAAATTGAAAACGAGCTGTTGGCAGAGAGGTTTGGAACTGATTTTCTTATTGGGCTATTAACTAGTGATGTCACTAGGCAGGCCAAAACTCCATCCCACCAAAACAGGCTGAAATTTCAGGCGGCCTTTTAAAACAGCTTTTATGTTAAAAGGGCAATATCACTATTTTTATTTATTATTCCAACCTCAATGTGGAAATATATAAAACACAGAAAGTCACAGTTTTGTCTGCACTAGGCCTTTAACAATATACGTCAGAGTCTAGGATGGTAGTTTTACCATAGGAATCTGCCAGCAATCCACAGTATCTCTATTGACTTGAAATAACCATGAAACATATCACCGTTAATTTGTCTCCTCATGGTGCTGTGGAGTAGCATTGTCCCTCCAGTTGAGTGTTGTATGTAGTAGGATGAAGTTATCCCCAAATGCTGATTTAAGATTTTTTTTTTTTAAAGAGCATAAACCATTACAAATGACATCTGGTTCTCGCTTACGCCTATCAGAACACACAAAAAAAACATTAACTGTGGCAGGATGTCAAAGATCTGAAAACAAGACCCTTTATCAAAATTTCCCACAACATTTTTTTCATAACCATGCCTATTATCAATTTTTAACAAGAAAAAAACATTAATTTAAAGATCTTGAATTTGACCATCAGATATTAGGCTCCAAATAAATTAAGTGTACTGATGCCTCTGTCTTTATGACCTTGGCCTGGGGAGAAAGTCTTAAGAGGATCCAGTCTGCTCCAGGAGTAAATCCAGCTCCAGGTTACGGATGATACTGACATACCCCTTACTGAGGCGATAGGTGCGCTTGGGGTCAAAAGCACCTCTGTGATGATTATGTTGGGTCACGTAGATCCTGTCTAACACCAGGTCTGACTGCAGGCTGATGATCAAACCCAAACGGAATGTGCAGGGATTTTTTTCTATTTTATGCTGCGTTTTCTGCTGAAAACCTGCCTTTAGAGTACTAACATTATTTAATAACATTGAGAACATGGTTTTATGTAAATAAATGCTTAATTCTGTGTATTAGATGACAATGAACCTATGGTTATCCTACTAAAGCTCAGTTAAAAATAACCTCGCCACAGACGATCTTTATATGATCCTTTTATTGTAAATGTTTCCTTATGGAACAATATGATAATAGACAAAGTGCAAAGGCATCAACAAAATGCAAAGACATATATACAAATAATACATTGATGAATCAAGCTATAAATGCATAAACACCAAATAGATTAGATTAACAATTTTGTCTCGTCGTTCCATTCATCATATAACTATTATCAAATTGCTTCAAACCAAAACACAGAAAGAGGGGGAGAGTTGGGTGTGTGACTGACATGCTTTTTAGCGCTCAATGCTTTGTACTTTGCAATCAACATATTTGAAAGATTATCTGTGAGGCTCCTCCTATGCTGACTAAGTAGCATCTGAAAATGTAAGAAAAGTCTCTACATCCACTGAGATAGTGGGGAGGCACAGATGTATCAAAGTGAGCTAAGGCTGGCATCGAATGTACTCTGTACGCAGATGGGATGGCGCTGGGATAGACCCTCCCTGCTTGCAGTGTTTCTTAAAAATGTGGAGAACTTGGGCCTTTTCTCTCGATGAATGTTCTTGTGAAGTCCAATATGAACTCCTTTCCGTCAGCTGTGGAGGGGATCTTTGCCAGACAGGGGCCAGAGTCTGTGTTCTTGTTTGGACTGAAAAAAAGTGTGAAAATAAAGTATGTTAAATTTAGCTAATTAAATATTCTCAGGTTGATTGCATCAGCAGCCCTACAGTGGATATCAAGCTTTGAAGCTAAGCACTCTCCCTCCTGAAGCGACACACACACGAGACATTGAGAGTAGTTAAAAAAAAAATATCTATCTATATCTATCTATGACTTGCTGCTTTTGTAATTCCCAACATGTCACTTGTTTTGATACCCAAAGTGACATGGTGGGGCTAACTTGTTACCTACTACCGGTAGCTAACATTACCTCAACTAAGTTAGCTAGCTAGCCTAAATGGCATGATGGAGAGACAAGTTGAAAAGCTTGCCAGGCTAACAGTCAACTTCCCACTCCTATCTAGATACAGACAAAACATTTAATTATCAAGAACATATATTAGCTAGCTTGAGCAAAGCTACGAGCTAAAGCATCAGAATTCTTACCTGGTTCACAATAGCCCTCGTATTTTTGTGTCTGAGTGACCAGTCGCGCTCCACGGCAATTAGTTGATTGAATTATGACAGTCTTCGCAGAAAAGTACAGTTCAACTGTCCTCATCTCCTCTGCTGCTGTAAATCTTGGCATTTTTAGCTAGATAACGTTACTACGCTCATCAGACAGCTATAGTGCCTCTCACACAGGGAAGGGGTTACGGTTGGCAGATTGGGACACTTTCGGGTAATTGAAATGCATTAAAAAAAAAGCAAATTCAGCAACAAGTCAATTTTTGTTTACTTTTCTGTCAGCTGGCAGTGCATTTTTAGCTTTAGAATCCTAAATCCTAACCCTATTTGAAATTCCGCGAATTTTCATAGGAATTCTTTGTGCGCAAGATTCCATGCGGTCCTGCTTATGATGATCCGTTCTGTTTCACTATATTGGATCACTACAATATATTGGTATCACTCAGCGGCGGAGGGATACACCCGAGGTGTGAGGCCCGCGCCAATGGAAGGTGTCATCACTGGCTGGAATGAGGCCCGCACCAATGGACGGTGTTATCACTGGCTGGCCCAATCCTGTCTGCCAGCTGCTCTCCAGAGCACATTTACCACTCTCCCCATCACCCCAGGGCTGACGTTTGGCCCAAGGGTTGATGACGTTCTGGTGCAGACTGATAAGGTTAGTACTGACCGGGAGACCCTGAGACGGTTCATACCGCCTCCTCAGGCCACGAGTCCAAGGCAGACGGACCGTCGCCACCCACCTGCTCCCAAACGACGGTGGGATCCCTCTCCTGCCCCATCGCCTCGTGCTGAGGGATGACAACGGGGAGGGGCACAACGTGCGGTGGAACAACAACCTGTCAACTGTCACGCCATAGTGATGTGCCCGGGGGACCCAGGCGCTCGAGGCTCAAGAGGAGAGACGGGCCCCGGCAGGACCCGTGACACACCCTTTTCCGGCCTCGGCCGCTTCTCCCGGTCTCAAAGGGCAAAGTAGGAGGAGGGTGTGGAGTCCCCATGGGTGTTGTCCACAATGCTCGAGGGGTACCGACTCAAATTCCGGTGCCAGCCCCCATCCTTCGGGGGCCTTCGTGTCACCACGGTGGCCAATCCCCTGAAGAAAACCCTGTGGCTGGAGATCTCTTCACTCCTGAACAAGGGTGCCATCCGCAGGATCGAGACATCAGAACAGCTAGGTGGGTTCTACCCCACTTATTTTGTGGTCCCAAAAAGAGATGGAGGGTTTTTAACTGATTCTGGACCTTCCTAACCTCAATGGGTACTTGAAGGTACTGAGGGTCCACATGCTGTCCCCAGTCCGCGTGTTGCAGGCCATGTCCTGGGACCAGTGGTTTGTGACGCTGGACCTGAGGGATGCGCACTTCCATTTTCCTATTCACCTAGCTCATTGGCAGTACATCCGATTCACTTTCGAAGGGACTACTTACGAATTCACGGTTCTTCCCTTTGGCCTCTCCCTTTGGCCTCTCCTTTCACAAAGTGCATGGACACTGTCCTGGCACCTCTCACGTTCCGAGGATTGTTGATCCTCAATTACCTGGCTGATTTGTGCCCTGACCATCACCCAGGTCCTGTCAGACAGAGACCTGCTCCTGACCCACATCGATGGGATGGGCATTACTGTAAACGACAAGAAGAGTTGTCTGACGCCCACCCAGAGGGTGGCCTTCATTGGCTTGTAACTGGACTCAGTACTTATGAGAGCACGTCTGCCCACCAGAAGGGTTCAAGCGATCTTATCTTGCCTCGACCACTTTTGGCAGGGGCGGGTGGTATCCGCCCTGACATTCCAATGCCTGTTGGGCTTGCTGACGGCGGTCTCGTTGCTGATTCCCCTGGGCCTGCCCAATCTCCGGCCTCTTCAACGGTGGTTGACTCCCACCGGCTGCACCAGACGTGCCACCTTCACCGCCAGCTGCGGGTGACCGCACAGTGCCTCAGCGTTGTTGAGGTGGCACTGTCGCTCCTTTCTCTCATGTGGGGTGGAGATGCTGAGGATGTGCTGCCGGGAGCTGGTCAGCACAGATGCCTCCCAATCGACTGGGGGGTGGGACCAAGGGCAGGTCGGCCAGCAGCTGTTGGCTATCCCCTTGGAGCGGCAGGCACATCAATACACTAGAGCTCAGAGCTGTACTGCTGGCCCTGCGGTCTTTCTTTCCACATCTGAAGGGAAGACATGTCCTGGTAAGAACGGACAACACCACAGTGGTGGCTTACATCAACCATCAGGGTGGACTGAGGTTTACTCCATCTTATTGCACGGGAGCTCCTTCTCTGTGCTCAGGGACGTTTAGCGTCTCTACGCACAGTGCACGTACCTAGCATCCTGAATGTGGCAGCAGGTATTCTCTCGAGGGAGGGCCCGCCACCTTGGGACTGGAGCCTACATCCCCAGGTGATGCTTCCTTTTGCACCTTTGCTAGGTACTATCGGGTAAATGTGGCCCCTTCCTCTGCGGTTGGTCCTGGGCGTCGCCTCCTCTTCCGGGGACTGTGCCGGGAACCCCCTTCCACATTGACTGCCCCTGCTTCTCGGTCCTGCACTGGGACTTCGCCGCTGGCTGGCCATGTCCCTCTAGCACCGACTAAATCTGGTACGGGTATACCAATATATTGGAGTAATCCAACATAGTGAAACATAACGAAGGTTATTTATGTAATCACGGTTATGTGAGCTATATGGTGCTAGAGGCACCTCCAAAAATGATGTAGAGAATGTGTGTCGTGGCCATGGGGTGTATACATAGGGGCGGACCCCAGCCGTGATACAGGTGTACTCGGGAGTAAATCTCTAAATCCTCACCTCGGATGTATCCCTCCGCTTCGGAGTGACACCAATATGTTGGAGTGATCCATATAGCTCACATAACCGTGGTTACATACGTAACCTTTCGTCATTGTGTCTTGTGTGGTTATTGTTGACATAAACCGGCAGGTTCTCAGACTTATGGTTCATTCAGATTGCCCACCTCTTAGTACGGTAAACCCTGGTCTAGGAGCAGTTGGTAACATTGGCCATCACCGTCCTCTATGTTGTCAAAGAAGCGGTGGAAGCAAAACACCTTCCTCGTGAGGTTTCGCGCTGTCTAGAAACCCAACATGCAACCATTTCAAAGATTTCCCTGAGTTACAGTTCATATAAGGATATCAGTCAATTTAAATAAATGAGACCCTAATCTATGGATTTCACATGACTGGTAATACAGATATGCATCTGTTGGTCACAGATACCTTAAAAACAAGGTAGGGGCGTTGATCAGAAAACCAGTCAGCATTTGGTGTGACAAACATTTGTTTCATGCAGAGCGACACATCTCCTTCGCATAGAGTTGATCAGGCTGTTGATTGTGTCTTGTGGAATGTTGTCCCACGCCTCTTCAATGGCTGTGTGAAGTTGCTGTATATTGGTGGGAATTGGAAACGCTCAATGGGTGAAATGTCTGGTAAGTATGCAGGCCCTGGAAGAACTGGGATATTTTCAGCTTCCAGGAATTGTGTACAGATCTTTGCAATATCGTGCCGTACATTATCATGCTGAAACATGAGGTGATGGCAGTGGGTGAATGGCACGATAATGGGCCTCAGGATCTCGTCACGGTATCTCTGTGCATTCAAATTTCCATCGATAAAATGCAAGTGTGTTCGTTGTCCGTAGCTTATGCCTGCCCATACCATAACCCCACCGCCACCATGTAAACCGCTCGCTACCACGACGCCATACACGTGGTCTTCGATTGTGAGGCCGGTTGGACATACTGCCAAGTTCTCTAAAACGACATTGGAGGCAGCTTATGGTCGAGAAATGAACATACAATTCTCTGGCAACAGCTCTTGTGGACATTCCTGCAGTCAGCATGTCAATTGCACGCACCCACAAATCTTGAGACATCTGTGGCACTGTGTTGTGTGAAAAAAACTGCACATTTTAGAGTGGCCTTTTATTGTCCCCAGCACAAGGTCATGCTGTTTAATCAGCTTCTAGATATGTTACACCTGTCAGGTGGATGGATTATCTTGGCAAAGGAGAAATGCTCACAAACAGGGATGTAAACAGGGAAATAAGCTTTTTGTGCATATTGGAACATTTCTGTTATCTTTTATTTCAGCTCAAGAAAACATGAGACCAACACTTTACATGTTGCGTTTTATAGTTTTGTTCAGTGTTGTGGGAGAACAAGTGAAGGAGATGAAGGCTTGTCTGGGCCAGGGTCTACCAAAGCCAGACGCCTGGCGATATCCCATTTAGTTTAGTGTCTCCATAGTTATGATTAACCCTAGAAAGGAGGGAAGGAAAAGAGAGAGAGAATGCGAGAGTGAATTTGCTTGTCAAAAAATAGAGTTAAAATGTGGATACAGCAAAACTTGAATTTCTTCTTGTCCTAGAGGAAGAGAACACACATTTCTGGTCCTTGAGAAAATGGTTTGCGTTCTCTTCTCAAAAGGACAAACGCACACTAACTAAAGGTGGACTTCACCCTCATCCCTTTGGGGCGATTCCACACCAGAGGGAGTGGAAAATATTTAGGGTATCAGATTGTGTTGTCCATTCTCACAAAGAAGCTTCAAAAACGTTTCTGAAAATCATGATGAAACTGGGCATTTTAGGCCCTTTTTAGACCTACAGCATACTGTACATGCCTCCTGTAAGAGCTTATGATTTGTGAATCGTACATAGCACAGACTATCTTGGTGTCATTATACTCCTAATAGTGTGTTCAAACATATGGCAGATGTCTAGATTCAGGAATATACATTTTAAAAGTTTAAAACATTAAATCTATTAACCGTCCATTTCCCATTCACTGTGTTGATGGTGCTCATAAAATGTATTATACCTTCAGAATTAGCAGAGAGCCCATTCTGTAAATGTGATATACTCTACAATACATTGTTCCAAACAATGTCTTAAAATGAACAAAATCAAAATGGGTAGTTTTGAGAATCATATTAATTATTTCAATGTAAAATAAATGAATGTGAACATGTGTATTTCAGAATCTATACATACTCCATACAGTTGAAGTCGAAAGTTTACACACACATTAGCCAAATACATTTAAACTCAGTTTTTCACAATTCCTGACATTTAATGCGAGTAAAAATTCCCTGTCTTAGGTCAGTTAGGATCACCACTTTATTTTAAGAATGTGAAATGTCAGAATAATAGTAGTGATTTACTTCAGGTTATTTCTTTCATCACATTCCCAGTGGGTCGGAAGTTTGCATGCACTCAATTAGTATTTGGTAGTGTCGTGGAATATTGACTCAGAAATATAACACTTTTACCGGAACTTGTGAATTCAATATAGACTTTAATACAGAGTAGGAAAGCCGAGCCCTTCCATGGAAGGACTCCATTACATCCATAACCGAGCTAAGCCCCTCCATGAAAAGACTAAATTCTCAAATCACAGAATCCTGTCTTTAAAGTCTTCTGTCTTTGCTTAACGTATAGAGTCCCCTCCCTCTATATGAAAATAGCTTCCCTTGACCTTCACCATTATCTTTTCATCTCAGTTCTTGCTTGTTAACACCCACATCTGACAGCTGTATAGGTTATAATGGTAACAGGCCCTGGTCCTATACTGGTCCTATATGTCCGTTCCTTATATAGCCATTCTGTCTTAGTTCTCCAAACTAGACAGCCTAGATGCTGCTAATAATGGAAATGTAATCATAGTCATGAGATTTGCTCCCACAGTAGCATTGCCTTTAAATTGTTTAACTTGGGTCAAACGTTTCAGGTAGCCTTCCACAAGCTCCCCACAATAAGTTGGGTGAATTCTGGCCCATTCCTCCTGACAGAGCTGGTGTAACTGAGTCAGGATTGTGGGCCTCCTTGCTCGCACACGCTTTTTCAGTTCTGCCCACAAATGTTGTATAGGATTGAGGTCAGGGCTTTGTGATGGCCACTCCAATACCTTGACTTTGTTGTCTTTAAGCCATTTTTCCACAACTTGGAAGTATGCTTGGGGTCATTGTCCATTTGGAAGACCCATTTGCGACCAAGCTTTAACTTCCTGACTGATGTCTTGATGTTTCTTAAATTTATCCACATAATTTTCCTCCCTCATGATGTCATCTATTTTGTGAAGTGTACCAGTCCCTCCTGCAGCAAAGCATCCACACAACATGATGCTGCCACCCCCATACTTCACGGTTGGGATGGTGTTCTTTGGCTTGCAAGGCTCCCCCTTTTTCCTCCAAATATAACGATGGTCATTATGGCCAAACAGGTCTATTTTTGTTTCATCAGACCAGAGGACATTTCCCCAAAAAGTACAATCTTTGTCCCCATGTGCGGTTGCAAACCGTAGTCTGGCTTTTTTTTATGGCGGTTTTGGAGCAGTGGCTTCTTCCTTGCTGAGCGGCCTTTCAGGTTATGTCGATATAGGACTCGTTTTACTGTGGATATAAACTCAGCAAAAAAAGAAACGCTCCTTTTTCAGGACCCTGTCTTTCAAAGATAATTTGTAAAAATCCAAATAACTTCACAGATCTGCATTGTAAAGGGTTTAAACACTGTTTCCCATGCTTGTTCAATGAACCATAAACAATTAATAAACATGCACCTGTGGAACGGTCGAAAAGACACTAACAGCTTACAGACGGTAGGCAATTAAGGTCACAGTTATGTATACTTAAGACACTAAAGAGGCATTTTTACTGACTCTGAAAAACACCAAAAGAAAGATGCCCAGGGTCCCTGCTTATCTGTGTGAACGTGCCTTTAGCATGCTGCAAGGAGGCATGAGGACTGTAGATGTGGCCAAGGCAATAAATTGCAATGTCGGTACTGTGAGACGCCTAAGACAGGGAGACAGGACTGACAGTTGGTCGTCCTCGCAGTGACAGACCACATATAACAACACCTGCACAGGGTCAGTACATCCAAACATCACACCTGCGGGACAGGTACAGGATGGCAACAACAACTGCTTGAGTTACACCAGGAACGCACAATCCCTCCATCAGTGCTCAGACTGTGCGCAATAGGCTGAGAGAGGCTGGACTGAGGGCTTGTAGACCTGTAGTAAGGCAGGTCCTCACCAGACATTACCGGCAAGAACATCGCCTATGGGCACAAACCCACCGTTGCTGGACCAGACAGGACTGGCAAAAATGCTCTTCACTGACGAGTCGCGGTTTTGTCTCACCAGGGGTGATGGTCGGATTCGCGTTTATCGTTGAAGGAATGAGCGTTACACCAAGGCATGTACTCTGGAGCGGGATTGATTTGGAGGTGGAGGGTCCATCATGGTCTGGGGTGGTGTGTCATAGCATCATCGGACTGAGTTTGTTGTCATTGCAGGCAACCTCAACATTGTGTGTTACAGGGAAGACATCCTCCTCCCTCATGTGGTACCCTTCCTGCAGGCTCATCCTGACATGACCCTCCAGCATGACAATGCCACCAGCCATACTGCTCGTTCTGTGCGTGATTTCCTGCAAGACAGGAATGTTAATGTTCTGCCATGGCCAGCGAAGAGCCCGGATCTCAATCCCATTGAGCACGTCTGGGACCTGTTAGATCGGAGGGTGAGGGCTAGGGCCATTCCCCCCAGAAATGTCCGGGAACTTGCAAGTGCCTTGGTGGAAGAGTGGGGTAACATCTCCCAGCAAGTACTGGCAAATCTGGTGCAGTCCATGAGGAGGAGATGCACTGCAGTACTTAATGCAGCTGGTGGCCACACCAGATACTGACTTACTTTTGATTTTGACCCTCCCTTTGTTCAGGGACACATTATTCCATTTCTGTTAGTCACATGTCTATGGAACTTGTTCAGTTTATGTCTCAGTTGTTGAATCTTGTTATGTTCATACAAATATTTACACATGTTAAGTTTGCTGAAAATAAATGCAGTTGAAAGTGAGGACATTTTCTTTTTTTTGCTGAATTTAGATACTTTTGTACCGGTTTCCTCCAGCATCTTCACATGATCCTTTGCTGTTGTTCTGGGATTGCACTTTTCGCACCAAAGTGCGTTCATCTCCAGGAAACCGAACGCGTCTCCTTCCTGAGCGGTATGACGGCTGCGTGGTCCCATGGTGTTTATACTTGCTTACTATTGTTTTTACAGTTGAACGTGGTATCTTCAGACGTTTGGAAATTGATCCCAACGATGAATCAGACTTGTGGAGGTCTACAATTTTTTTTCTGAGGTCTTGGCTGACTTGATTTCCCCATGATGTCAAGCAAAGAAGCGATGTGTTTGAAGGTAGGACTTGAAACACATCCACAGGTACACCTCCAATTGACTGAAATTATGTCAATCAGCCTATCAGAAGCTTCTAAAGCCATGACATCGTTTTCTGGAATTTTCCAAGCTGTTTAAAGGCATGGTCAACTTAGTGCATGTAAACTTCTGACCCACTGGAATTGTGATACAGTGAATTATAAGTGAAATAATCTGTCTGTAAACAATTGTTGGAAAAATTACTTGTGTCATGCACAAAGTAGATGTCCTAACCGACTATAGTTTGTTCACAAAAAAATTCTGGAGTGGTTGAAAAACGAGTTTTAATGACTCCAACCTAAGTGTATATAATCTTCCGACTTCAACTGTATGTTAGAGCACACTATTAGGAGTATAATGGCACCAAGATATTGTCTTTTTCATGTACGATTCACAGATCACAAGGTCTTACAGGAGACGTATTGGTCTACAAATTGCCTAAAATGGCCACTTTCATCATGATTTTCAAAATAATTGTTTGTGATAGAAATGTATAAAGCATGTCAAACATCCTTCCTCCCAATGAAGTTTATATGTGAGAATTGCCAGAACAATCTGAGAGACCCTAAATATTTTCTGCTTCCGCTGGTGTGGAATCGCCCTTTGCTGTTCGGCATCTCTGCCCTTCCATGGATATCTGAACAATGAGAGGGCTATAATCAAAGGTGCAGGCTGTAATCAAAGGTGCAGGCAATGTCAGGACATGTAGGCATAGCAACAAAGGGACCAGTCAAGGTGCGTCTGGACATAAACTAGTGGCAGCTTGTAAGCAGTGTCCTGTTTTCACTGGACGTGCTACCTTGTCCCAGACCTGCTGTTTCGACCCTGCTCCCCCTCTCCTGTCTCTCTCTCTCTCTCTCTCTCTCTCTCTCTCTCTCTCTCTCTCTCTCTCTCTCTCTCTCTCTCTCTCTCTCTCTCTCTCTCTCAGACCAGCTGTCATGACTCGAAGGGACTAGGATTGGCTCCTAGTGCAAGAGTTGGCATGGCTCCTGCAGAAACCAACTGACACAGTACCTTACCAGCTGGAGATGGCTCCCAGATTCAGGGGACCTTTGCTCTGAAGAATGCCTGTAAGGTATCCTGAGGTGAGGTTGGGTGGCTTCCCCGGTGTGAGGGGCATCCAGGGCAGGTGGCAGACGGCCCCCCCATAGCTGAAGACAGCAGGCCCACCGGGTCAGGAAATGGTGGGTTCCCCAAGTCAGGTGGCTGAGACCCTAGCAGGGTGGGAGGCCTAGGGCCTTACGACTCATAGCAGCTGCTACTAAGGCCACAATCTGAGACTTGGAACCTAACTGGGCATGAGACAGACAGTAGTGCCTCGGACTGGAACAGGACACTACGGGTCAACTGAAGCTGACACTGCTAACAGACTGTGGACCCATGGCACAGATTAGTGAGACAGGAGACAGGTCAAGATACAGGGTGAGATGTTTTTCATCACCAATAAAATATACGGAATTGGGGTTATGGTAATCTGATCCTAGATCAATGGTTAAGGGAAACTGCTACCCCCAAAGAGCCAGAAAACACCAGGGGTGTATTCATTATGCCGATTATGTTGCAAAAGGCTTAAGTGGAAGCAAAAGGAACGAAATGGGGCGGGACCTACCCGAATTTGTCCAATGGAAACTCTAGTTTTGCTCTGTTTGCTTCCGTTTGGTTCTAAAAACGGTGAACGGTTTCCGTAATGAATTCACCCCTGTACGCCCCACCCAGTGTTCCACCCAATGACTGTATTTGAAGGTTCCACCAGAGTTGAGAAATATTAAATGATTTCCTTAAAAAATAAATAACATAAGGTTTCTGACGATGACTCTTATTTTTGTGTTTACATTTTGAAGCGAGAGTATTTTGTTTCACGTCTCTGGCCGCACACAGGTGGTACCAGTGAGTGGACTAGTTCGTTTTGCATGGACCGGTTCCCCAGGTGGGTGGCTATTTAATTTAGGGCCCAATGAAATGGTCTACAATGTGCACACCCCGCCCATTGATACAAGGTAAACGTTAGGTGGAAAGATTTGTAAAAAAAATAAAAAATAAATGTTAACAAAAAACGGTGAAATCAATTGTGTTCCTGACGTTTAATTCTAAGGCGAAGAACTTTGATTGGGAAGGTTGTGGCTTGATAGCTACGTTTGTCATGTTACTTTCATTTTTTAAGTAAAAGTACATGTCCCAGTCTGATAGTCGGATGTTGAAGTTGTCAAGGTATAGTAGCCCAAGGAAATTGCGTCAGTTTTTCCTCGACATATTGATAAAGGTTGGTTGATTGTATGGCTCATTAATGAACTAGCTATACGAGCATAATAAAGTGTATTTTTATTGCAAAACTTGAGTTGATCAGCTGCTCAAGGCATCGACTCTCGGTCGACGGTCGTTAGCGCCGAGGTGGATCCGCCTGTCATTGTCGTGAGTGCGGTGTGTGATGCTGCACTTTAGCGCCAGGCTGTGCTGTGTTGTTAGGCCGCTAGCGACTTATTGTTGATTTTGCACTGACAGTGCTAAATGTGTAAAGTGTATAGTCATTGCAAATTGTGTAGTAGTAACTAGTATCCCTCTAGCTTCATGCCAAAGTTTGGATGGAAACGTTATTGCTCTTATCGTCTTGCTCTCGACAAGACTGGCTATGCCGTTAACGTTAGCTACTGTAGCTAGTTTAGCTAATGCTACCTGTTTAGCCTATCTAGCACGACGTTTGCAGGCTAGCTAGGAAGCTAAGTCTTGTTAACATCACTAGCAGCAGTTGGTCTCCAACAACTTATCCAGCTTAGCTAGCTAAGTTGCTGATATGACTTCCTATATCAATTTACGCAATATGATACTGTTAACCAAAGGTAGGCTAGTGTCACTGATGGGACATCGGGTGTTGACTGCTGATTGTCGCCCAAAGGCCGGTAGATGGCGATATCGAAATTACTCTATCGTCATCTTCCGGCCTTTGGGTTATGCTGATTTGTAGTGACCGTCGAAACTGTTCAGACTTGACACTGACAGCATACGTGGTCTTCTAGTATGTGTCCCAAGTATGTATGGATTAGTTAGCTAGTAAATAGTCTGTAGATTTTCCCATGCCATTTCCAGGTTGTCTTACTGTTTTTCATCTCCCTAGGCTCCAATCTACTAGCCTACTGTGGAGGCTCAGACTGTCGTAATGTCGGAGCCCAAGGCACTCACCCCGACTCCGGCTGGAGACACATACAAAGGATGGCTATTCAAATGGACGAATTACATCAAGGGCTACCAGCGACGATGGTTTGTCTTGAGCAACGGTTTACTATCCTACTACAGGTAAGAAAAAGTTCTGGGACATTGTAAAGTCCATGGAGAATAAGAACACCTCCTCCCAACTGCCCACTGCACTGAGGATAGGAAACTCTGTCACCACCGATAAGCCCACTATAATTGAGAATTTCAATAAGCATTTTTCTACGGCTGGCCATGCTTTCCACCTAACTACCCCTACTGCATTCAACAGCACTGCACCCCCCACAGCTACTCGCCCAAGCCTCCCCCATTTCTCCTTCTCCCAAATCCATTCAGCTGATGTTCTGAAAGAGCTGCAAAATCTGGACCCCTACAAATCAGCTGGGCTTGACAATCTGGACCCTTTCTTTCTAAAATTATCTGCCGAAATTATTGCAACCCCTATTACTAGCCTGTTCAACCTCTCTTTCGTGTCGTCTGAGATTCCCATAGATTGGAAAGCAGCTGCTGTCATCCCCCTCTTCAAAGGAGGTGACACTCTTGACCCAAATTGCTACAGACCTATATCCATCCTACCCTGCCTTTCTAAGGTCTTCGAAAGCCAAGTCAACAAACAGATTACCGACTATTTTGAATCCCACCGCACCCTCTCCGCTATGCAATCTGGTTTCAGAGCTGGTCATGGGTGCACCTCAGCCACGCTCAAGGTCCTAAACGACATCGTAACCGCCATCGATAAGAAACATTACTGTGCTGCCGTATTCATTGACCTGGCCAAAGCTTTTGACTCTGTTAATCACCACATCCTCATCGGCAGACTTAGTAGCCTTGGTTTCTCAAACGATTGCGTCGCCTGGTTCACCAACTACTTCTCTGACAGAGTTCAGTGTGTCAAATCGGAGGGCCTACTGTCTGGACCTCTGGCAGTCTCTATGGGGGTACCACAGGGTTCAATTCTTGGGCCAACTCTTTTCTCTGTATACATAAATGATGTCGCTCTTGCTGCTGGTGAATCTCTGATCCACCTCTACGCAGACGACACCATTCTGTATACTTCTGGCCCTTCTTTGGACACTGTGTTAACAACCCTCCAGACGAGCTTCAATGCCATTCAACTCTCCTTCCGTGGTCTCCAACTGCTCCTAAACACAAGTAAAACTAAATGCATGCTCTTCAACCGATCGCTGCCTGCACCTGCCCGCCCATCCAGCATAACTTCTCTGGACGGTTCTAGCTTAGAATTTGTGGACAACTACAAATACCTAGGTGTCTGGTTAGACTGTAAACTCTCCTTCCAGACTCACATCAATCATCTCCAATCCAAAGTGAAATCTAGAATTGGCTTCCTATTTCGCAACAAAGCATCCTTCACTCATGCTGCCAAACATACCCTCGTAAAACTGACCATCCTACCAATCCTCGACTTCGGCGATGTCATTTACAAAATAGCCTCCAATACCCTACTCAACAAGCTGGATGCAGTCTATCACAGTGCCATCCGTTTTGTCACCAAAGCCCCATATACAACCCACCACTGCGACCTGTATGCTCTCGTTGGCTGGCCTTCACTTCATAATCGTCGCCAAACACATTGGCTCCAGGTCATCTACAAGACCCTGCTAGGTAAAGTCCCCCCTTATCTCCGCTCACTGGTCACCATAGCAGCACCCACCTGTAGCACGCGCTCCAGCAGGCATATCTCTCTGGTCACCCCTAAAGCCAACTCCTCCTTTGGTCGTCTCTCCTTCCAGTTCTCAGCTGCCAATGACTGGAACGAACTACAAAAATCTCTAAAACTGGAAACACTTATCTCCCTCACTAGCTTTAAGCACCAGCTGTCAGAGCAACTCACAGATCTCTGCACCTGTACATAGCCCATCTTTAATTGAGCCCAAACTACTACCTTTTCCCCTACTGTATTTATTTATTTTATTTATTTTGCTCCTTTGCACCATATTATTTATATTTTAACTTTTAACTTTCTTCAAACTACAAATCTACCTTTCCAGTGTTTTTCTTGCCATACTTTATTTACTCTGCCACCATGGCATTTTTTTGCCTTTACCTCCATTATCTCACATCATTTGCTCACATTGTATATAGTCTTGTTTTTTTTCTACTGCATCATTGATTGTATGTTGTTTTACTCCATGTGTAACTCTGTGTTTTTGTATGTTGTCGAACTGCTTTGCTTTATCTTGGCCAGGTCGCAATTGTAAATGAGAACTTGTTCTCAACTTGCCTACCTGGTTAAATAAAGGTGAAATAAAATAAAATAAAATAAAGAATGGGCGAGATGGGGTGGCATGACATAGTGTTATCTGTTACAGAGGATGCAAAGAGATACTAACAGTTACCAGAAATCTTTGCTGCCTGCAATTCAGGGCCATTCCTGCTTGTGGGCATTCCTGCATCTGCAGGAACCCCTCTTTATACTTCTATTGGTCCATTTTTAAGCTAGGACTCCAGTACACAGGCAGGGTGCTCCAGTACAGTAGGTGGCGGTAATGCACCATAACATTGGATGCCAACTGCCAATAAACCCCACAGAAGAAGAAGCGGGGGGCGACAACGTCGATAGCTAGCTAGGACAAAGGTAGACGGTGTCCTTCGCCTCTGCCTGTATGGCACTGTTTTCCCGCAGTTCTGTTAACGACGGCGAGGGCAGGTGTTCGACAAGTGGGAGTGAAGGACGCTGTCTTCTAGCTAGTTAGTTAGCTAGCTTGGACTCCGGTACACAGCAGGCGGGATAAGTAGCAAGCTAGCACACCAGTAGACAGTGTACTGCACCCCACCTTTTGGGCACTGCTTTCCAGCAGTTCTGTTAACAACGGCAAGGGCAGGTGTTTGTGCCAGTGGGAGTGAATGACACTGTGTTAGCTAGCTTGTTAGCTAGGAGGACTCTGGTACACAGCAGGCGGGGGCAACACCGGTAGCTAGGTCCTAGGGTACCGGTAGACAGTGTTCTTAGACCCTGAATAACTCTGATAATACTTTTATTTACCCTTTTGACCCACATTTGAATCGCCTAGACAATCAAGGGAAATCCAAAATAACAAAAGTGTCACACAAGCGTGAAGATGTCGTGCTCGAGGTGGGGGCGTTCCTGCAGATGCCGTAATGCCCCCATGCAGGAACGTCCTGAATTGCAGGCCGCAATCACGCGTTAATGGAAAAATCTAGAAGAATGTCATTGTTATCCAGGGATATGGCTACAGTCATTTTCCCACTGTCAATGTATAAACGGTTACATTATAGCTGTGATTTGCTCTGTGTTGTGTTGACATTTCCCCTGCACTATAAGGTGAATACAACTTGCTCCTTTATATCCCTATCATGAGTTTTGACTATGGCGCACAGTATCATAAAGAAATTGAAGCTAGAGGTCATCGTGGAGTCCCTGTTTAACTCTTTGCCATTTAATGGTGTCACAATATTGCATGACTCATCTTCGTTTTGTTTGCAACAAAGACGTGTGTCTGAATGCTTGGCCTGTTTTCGGCCCTGTGGGGGGAGTCATCATGTCTTCATTGGGCTGTGTAATATGAGTCGTGTTTGAGTTTTGGAGACATGTTGCTGTGTACCATTCACCTCCCACTACAAGCTTGCTGTGTGTGTTCTGTGAACTACTGTTTGCCTAACAATTTAGAATCCGGTGATAAGCACATCCAACAATTCACACACTTCATGTTCCTCTCTCTGAGTCTTGTTGTTTTCTCTCAAATAACTTGCCAAGAGTGCATTTAGCGAGACATTTGCACAAAGGTTTTTGCAATCATGCAAAATTGCCAAACCAGAAACGTTGCAATATGAAATGTTTTTCCAACACTAGGCTAGATTGTCCCCGAGATAGCATAGCTGTATTGGGCAGATTCCATATGAACAAATTAGTTGGGCAACAATAGCCAATAGTCCAGACTGGACCATCAGTCAGCTGGTTTCTATTGCCACGCTTCCCTGTAATCTGAGTATTGGGTCCATCCCTCTTTGCTGGTGTAATCCATAATGGTTCCTGGTTAAACTGGTTGTAATCAGAGACCTTTACTTAGTGGAATGTAAAATAAAACAATGTGGAACAGAGAGCATTGTTGTCCAAAATTAGGTTACTCAATTTTGCTCCAACTATCCTAAAGCTTCCTCAGTCTGAACATATTCCCTAACCTCTTTCCCTGTTTTTGGTGTTTGCAGAAACCAGGTAGGCGTAATTTAAGTGATGTCTTCATCTTGGCTTCCAGTAGGCTTAGAAAAGCTTCTGCCGTATTGCTTCCTGTATGGTTCCTTCAGATGAGCAAACACTGAAGAGGATCAGGTTAGGGGGCTAGGAGTTGTTTTTGGACCAGCCATACAAGCAGGAGTTGGAGCTGGTTTGGGAGTTGGAGCTGGTTTGGGAGTTGGAGTTGGAGCTGGTTTGGGAGTTGGAGCTGGTTTGGGAGTTGGAGCTGGTTCGGGAGTTGACCCTAGTTAAACCCACCCCTTTCTCTCGCTCTGTTTCTCCCCAGAACCCAGGCAGAGATGGGCCACACGTGCCGGGGCACCATCAACCTGGCAACAGCCAACATCGCGGTGGAGGACTCGTGCAACTTTGTCATCTCCAACGGCGGAGCGCAAACCTACCACCTGAAGGCCAGCTCTGAGGTGGAACGGCAGCGCTGGATCACCGCCCTGGAACTAGCCAAGGCCAAGGCTGTCCGCAATCAGGCCGAGTCTGGTGAGGGAGGGAGAAGAGGAAAAAGGAGGAGGGAGAGGAAGGGATTTGTCTGGTTAGAACAGTCTATGATGGGTACAGTCAGAGGGTAAGGGAAGGAGGGTTGAGGGGGGTGTCTGAGTGGACTGTATACTGTATGTGTTTGTTCATGTTTCTTTGAGAAAGAGGTGGTTATGGAGAGAGAACATGTTGTTTTCTTCTCAAAAATTACAGTTTACTGTATAACCCCCAGTTAGAGTGAGAGGGTGGGGCTATTATTCTGACATAATGTATTTATTTTTCTTCATGTACTGTACCAGTCAAATGTTTGGACACCTACTCATTCCAGGGTTTTTCTTTATTTTTACTATTTTCTACATTGTAGATAACATGGAATCATGTAGTAACCAAAAATATTTGAGATTCTTCAAAGAAGCCACCCTTGCCTTGATGACAGCTTTGCACACTCTTGGTATTCTCTAAACCAGCTTCATGAGGTAGTCACCTGTAATGCATTTAAATTAACAGGTGTGCCTTGTTTAAAAGTTAATTTGTGGAATTTCTTTCCTTAATGCGTTTGAGCCAATCAGTTGTGTTGTGACAAGGTAGGGGTGGTATACAGAAGATAGCCCTATTTGGTAAAAGACCAAGTCCATATTATGGCAAGAACAGCTCAAAAAAGCAAAGAGAAACGACAGTTCATCATTACTTTAAGACATGAAGGTCAGTCAATCCGGAAAATTTCAGTGCAGTCGCAATAACCATCAAGCAATATGATGGAACTGGCTCTCATGAGGACCGTCACAGGAAAGGAAGACCTAGAGTTACCTCTGCTGCAGAGGATAAGTTCATTAGAGATATCAGCCTCAGAAATTGCAGCCCAAATAAATGCTTCACAGAGTTCAAGTAACAGACAGATCTCAACATCAACTGTTCAGAGGAGACTGCAAAAATCAGGCCTTCGTGGTCAAATTGCTGCAAAGAAACCACTATTAAAGGACACCAATAATAAGAAGAGACTTGCTTGGGCCAAGAAACATGAGCAATGGACATCAGAGCGGTGGAAATCTGTCCTTTGGTCTGATGAGTCCAGATTTTTGGTTCCAACCGCAGTGTCTTTGTGAGACGAGGAGTAGGTGAACAGATCTCCGCATATGGGGTTCCCACCGTGAAGCATGGAGGAGGAGGTGTGGGGGGGCTTTGCTCATGACACTGTCTGGGATTTATTTAGAATTCAAGGCACACTTAACCAGCATGGCTACCACAGCATGGCTACCACAGACTATCATTTGTTTTTCAACAGGACAATGACCCAACAATGAGTCCTTCAAGACTGTTGGAAAAGAATTCCAGTTGAAGCTGGTTGAGCGAATGTATGAGTGTGCATAGCTGTCATCAAGTCAATGGGTGGCTACTTTGAAGAATCTAAATATTTGTATTTGTTTAACACTTTTTTGGTTACAACATGGTTCCATATGTGTTATTTCATAGTTTTGATGTCGTAACTATTATTCTACAATGTAGAAAAAGAAAGCACCCCTGGAATGAGTAGGTGTCCAAATTTTTGACTGGTACTGTATATTATAGTGTGTGTGTGTGTGTAACCCTTTCCTTTCTCTTCTTCTCCAGACGACTCTGGTGATGAGTGTCCCACGTCACCCCCTACCTCGGGACAGGGAGGAGGGGCACGTAACTCTAACTCAGAGGTACAGTCCACACTACGCACTCTGGGCAGCAAGGTGGAAGACCTGAGCACCTGCAACGACCTCATCGCCAAGCACGGCTCTGCCCTCCAAAGGTCAGAGGTCAACCCATCACTCTCACACAAACCTTACAATAAACAACTGGTTGAATCCCCATGTATAGACACCGATAGTAATAGAACAAGATAACTTTGCCCACATCCATAGAACACATCAATGGATGCAAAAAGCTATTGTTCTGTTCTATCCTTACAAGCACATAGTAACTGGTTGGCCAACTAAGGGCTAAGATTTTGTTATGGACCAGATATTTGTTTTGGTTGCAAAGGAGTCTGAGTGAATAAACAAATTACATTGAAAAGGGATGGGTTGAAGGGACTGGTTGACTCTCCTTGGCTGTGCCTCTGTCCTAGGTCCCTGTCAGAGCTGGAGGGGGTGCGGCTGGGAGGCGACACGGATGGCAAGATCCGGCAGGTGACGGAGAGAGCCACGTTGTTCCGCATCACCTCCAACGCCATGATCAACGTACGTGTTATTGTTTTTGTCGTGTGCAACGGCGACACTGGTTTACAAAGCGTTGTACATAGAATACAGTCAAGGTGCAATAATTTAGTAAAGACCTCGTTCTAGCTGAAGCCCACCGTACGAGCCATCTGTATCTTGACTGTTACACAAACATTTAGAAGGCTTTGTGGTACAGTATGAATGTTCTAAAAGCGTTTCCCTGACATTCCTCTGTTTCCCTAACGTTCCCCCCCCCCCCCCCCCCCAGGCGTGCAGTACTGTTTTTGGTGTTTTTATAAAATGTTCCTCTAACCTTTCCCTAATGTTTCTCCCCCCAGGCGTGCAGAGACTTCCTGTCCCTGGCCCAGGCCCACAGTAAACGGTGGCAGAAAGCCTTGCATTCAGAGCGGGACCAGAGGATAAGGCTGGAGGAAACATTGGAGCAGCTAGCCAAGCAGCACAACCACCTGGAGAGGGCCTTTAGAGGGGCCACCGTACTGCCCCTCTCCCAGAGCAACCCCGCCTTGGACAGCAAGAGTAAGGCATCACCTCTGACCCCGAATGATCTGTTGCATTAACTCTTTGACCCCTGAACTTTATCCCCTTAACTCCAAACTGGCTGTTAGCCTGCTAGTTAAGTCAACCACTGAATCTACAACCTGCTCTCATTCATAATATTTTGTTTTCTCCTCTCAGGTTCGGGCTCAGCAAAGGGTGACGCGAGCGACGAGGATGACGAGAATGAGTTCTTTGACGCTATGGAGGACCCGGCGGGGTTCATCACTGTACCGGCCGACCCCAAGTATCATAGGTCAGCACGCTTCTCGCTCTTTCTTTCTTTCCCTCGCTCAAACCTCTTTTTATCAATATAAATGGCATGCCATTTTATGAGCGATTTTTAAACTGAGCTTTTAGAAGGCAAATTGTAATTGGTAAAATGCATTTCTTTCTCTCTATATACATCTCTGTTTCTTTCTCCTCCACCCAGAAGATCAGGAAGTAACGTCAGTGGTCTCAGCACTGAGACTGGAATTGATGACCAATCAGTGAGTCTGTCACTGTTTTTATTTTTTTTATTTTTTATTACTTGCTTTACGGTACATAGGATGTCCCTTGAAATAAAAAATGTGTTTGTGTTCTGCCCTCTTTTTTTTTGGCCGCCCACAGCTTTGTGACGAGCAGTCGTTGGGGTCCAATCCGGAGTCGCCGCAGTCCCTGGAGGTTGAGCCAGTGAGGAAGAGGCGGACCAAAATCCCAGACAAGCCCAACTATTCTCTGAACCTCTGGAGCATCATGAAGAACTGCATCGGCAAGGAGCTCTCCAAGATCCCCATGCCTGTAAGAAACACGTGTGTGTGGTTGTGTGTGACTATAGACTATTGCAGCACACCCTAACCGTTGCTTTCAGCTCTGTGCATTGTATTGAACGAGGGCAATCGGGAGAGAAAATCTTTCTGGAATGAAATGCATTGACAGGTAACTGCCAAAATAATGGAAACGCACTACTTGAGTAAATTAGGGATACAAAGTATAATTGAAAGCAGGTGCTTCCACACAGCATGGTTCCTCAGTTTTTTAAGCGGTTAAGGAGCATAGGGGGTTTAAAGTGTGTGTGAGACGGCGTTTTCCATCAACAAAACACCGAATGCTGGAATGTTTCATGGAACGATGGTGTTGTATCCCTCCAATAGAGTTCCAGAGACTTGCAGAATCAATGCTAAGGCGCATTGACACTTCATGTCAGTGTTTCCTTTATTTTGGCAGTTATCTGTATTTTTCCCTAACCCGTTCCATTCTAAGTTTCCTTTCTCTCCCTCTTTTCTCCCCTTATCTCAGGTGAACTTCAACGAGCCAATTTCCATGCTCCAGCGTCTATCTGAGGACTTGGAGTACTACGAGCTCCTAGACAAGGCAGCTAAATGCCAGAGCTCTCTGGAGCAGCTGTGCTACGTGGCTGCCTTCACCGTATCATCCTACTCTACTACGGTCCACCGCACAGGGAAACCCTTCAACCCCCTATTGGGGGAGACCTACGAACTGGACCGGCTGAGGGAGAGCGGCTACCGCTCACTGTGTGAACAGGTAAAAAGGGAGGGGGGGACAGGGGAAAGACTAGTAGGAATGAGAGGGAGGGAGGGGGGTAATGGGGGAATGCCTGGTTGGGAAAGAGAGGAATTGGAAAAACAGAAGGGGGAGTGAGGGCTACAGGTTCAAATGGCTAAGAGGGAGGGGGGCAGAGAGAGAGTATTAGAGAAGAAGCTTTGCATTCACAGTGGCTATATGTTTTTAAAACAATACACATTCAATAAACCACAAATTGACATCACAACAATTTGATCGTATCAATCCGGTTTATTGCAACTAGGAGACCCCTCCAGAACAAAAGCAGAGAAGGCCCTTAAGTACTAATCTCACAGCATCACATGTTCTGTTAACACCAGCCCGAGAGGCTTGCAGGAAGTCACAGCATCAGCTGCTACAGTGTCACAGATACATTATCACTGTCCTCGAATCCAGTCTGGCGTCAAACATTAACCATAACATTCAACACTGGCAGACATTCGATACTGGCAGTTAAACAGGTCAAAGGTAAGAAGATAAGTACTTATAAACTAACAAGTGACAACTACTTAATTAGACATATTACTTAAACATACAGTACCAGACAAAGGTTTGGACACCTACTCATTCAAGGCTTTTTCTTTATTTGTACTATTTTCTACATTGTAGAATAATTAACACTATGAAATAACACATGTAGTAAACAAAAAGGGGTTAAACAAATCAAAATATATTTGAGATTCTTCAAAGTATCCACCCTTTGCCTTGATGACAGCTTTGCACACTCTTAGTATTTTCTCAACCAGCTTCACCGGGAATGCTTTTCCAACAGTCTTGAAGGAGTTCCCACCTGCTGAGCATTTGTTGGCTGCTTTTCCTTCACTCTGTGGTCCAACTCATCCCAAACCATCTCAATTGGGTTGAGGTTGGGTGATTGTGGAGGCCAGGTCATCTGATGCAGCATTCCATCACTCTCCTTCTTGGTAAAATAACCCTTACACAGCCTGGAGGTGTGTTGGGTTGTTGTCCTGTTTGCAGCAATTCAACCATGAAGGCCTGATCCACACAGTCTTCTCTGAACTGTTGATGTGTCGGTTACTTGAACTCTGAAGCATTTATTTGGGCTGCAATTTCTGTGGCTGGTCATTTTAATGAACTTATCCTCTGCAGCAGAGGTAATTCTGGGTCTCCCTTTCCTGTGGTGGTCCTCATGAGAGCCAGTTTCATCATAGTGCTTGATGGTTTTTGCGACTGCACTTGAAAGTTCTTGAAATTTTCCAGATTGACTGGCCTTCATGTCTTAAAGTAATGATGTCGTTTCTCTTTGCTTATTTGAGCTGTTCTTGCCATAATATGGACTTGGTCTTTTACCAAATAGGGCAATATTCTGTATACCCTCCAACCTTGTCACAACTGATTGGCTCAAACGCATTAAGGAAAGAAATTCCACAAATTCACTTTTAAACAAGGCACACCTGTTAATTGTAATGCATTCCAGGTGACTACCTCATGAAGCTGGTTGAGAAAATGCCAAGAGTGTGCAAAGCTATCAAGGTAAAGGGTGGCTACTTTAAAGAATCTCAAATATAAAATATATTTTGATTTAACTGTTTTGCTTACTACATGTTTCCATATGTGTTATTTCATAGTTTTTGATGTAGGCAAGATGCAGTAGATGGTATAGAGTACAGTGTATATACATATGAGATGAGTAATGTAGGGTATGTAAACATTATATAAAGTGGCATTGTTTAAAGTGGCTAGTGATACATTTATTACATACATTTTGTATTATTAAAGTGGCTAGAGATGAGTCGGTATGTTGGCAGCAGCCACTCAATGTTAGTGATGGCTGTTTAATGGCCTTGAGATAGAAGCTGTTTTTCAGTCTCTCGGTCCCCGCGTTGATGCACCTGTACTGACCTCGCCTTCTGGATGATAGCGGGGTGAACAGGCAGTGGCTTGGGTGGTTGTTGTCCTTAATAATTTTTTTGGCCTTCCTGTGACATCGGGTGGTGTAGGTGTCCTGGAGGGCAGGTAGTTTGCCTCTGGTGATGCGTTGTGCAGACCTCACTACCCTCTGGAGAGCCTTACGGTTGTGGGCGGGGCAGTTGCCGTACCAGGCGGTGATACAGCCCGACAGGATGCTCTCGATTGTGCTTCTGTAAAAGTTTGAGGGTTTTTGGTGACAAGCCGAATTTCTTCAGCCTCCTGAGGTTGAAGAGGCGCTGATGCGCCTTCTTCACCACGCTGTCTGTGTGGGTGGACCATTTCAGTTTGTCCGTGATGTGTACGCCGAGGAACTTAAAACTTTCCACCTTCTCCACTACTGTCCCGTCGATGTGGATAGGGGGCTGCTCCCTCTGCTATTTCCTGAAGTCCACGTTCATCTCCTTTGTTTTGTTGACATTGAGTGCGAGGTTATTTTCCTGACACCACACTCCGAGGGCCCTCACCTCCTCCCTGTAGGCTGTCTCATCGTTGTTGGTAATCAAGCCTACTGCTGTAGTGTCGTCTGCAAACTTGATGATTGAGTTGGAGGCGTGCATGGCCACGCAGTCATGGGTGAACAGGGAGTACAGGAGAGGGCTGACTTCCTGAGAACGCACCCCTGTTGGGCCCCAGTGTTGAGGATCAGCGGGGTGGAGATGTTGTTACCTACCCTCACCACCTGGGGGCGGCCCGTCAGGAAGTCCAGGACCCAGTTGCACAGGGCGGGGTCGAGACCCAGGGTCTCGAGCTTAATGACGAGTTTGGAGGGTACTATGGTGTTAAATGCTGAGCTGTAGTCGACGAACAGCATTCTTACATAGGTATTCCTCTTCTCCAGATGGGTTAGGGCAGTGTGATTGAGCCGTCTGTGGACCTATTGGGGTGGTAAGCAAATTGGAGTGGGTCTAGTGTGTCAGGTAGGGTGGAGGTGATATGGTCCTTGACTAGTCTCTCAAAGCACTTCATGATGACGGAAGTGAGTGCTACGGTGCCATTTGTAATTTAGCTCAGTTACCTTCGCTTTCTTGGGAACAGGAACAATGGTGGCCCTCTTGAAGCATGTGGGAACAGCAGACTGGGATAAGGATTGATTGATTGATTGAATATGTCCATAAACACACCAGCCAGCTGGTCTGCGCATGCTCTGAGGACGCGGCTGGGGATGCCGTATGGGCCGGCAGCCTTGCGAGAATTAACACAGAGAGGGCAATCGATGAGTAGTGGTACCTCTAGAAACAGCCAGTTAGTCAGAGAACTGTCAGAGAACTGTCAAGAGTTCCAGCGCTGTCCATCACCTGTGGTGCTGAAACGTTCCCTTCTGCTGTAGCACGTTCCAATAGTACGCCACATAATACCCATAAAACCACGGAAATGGTTCCAATGGTTTTTCCGCCATTCATTTTTCACATTGTGTGTTTTACAAAAAAATGTAATTAACTGTGTTTTGCGTGACGTTTTGATAGCTGTGAGTTTTATCAATATATATTTGCCTCAATTGACAAAAAAAACTTGCTATGCAAATTATTGATAAAGTTACCTTGTCCGAGAGATTTTGCGGTTATCAAAACGTCACGCCATGGTAAGCCTACACAAACCTTATGAATTAGTTCTAAAATCCCAATGGAAAAATGAATGTTCAAAAAAACAATTGGAACTGATTTCCGGGTTTTATGACTCATACTGTGGTACTCAATTCCCTGGGAGGAAAAGAGAGGAAAACATTGGCTATTATTCACACACTTACACTTACATTTTTACATATGTTGTTTTTAGCCCAGCACAACCACATCTGACTCAAGTAATCGGCTAATCATCAAGCCATTAATTAGTCGAATCAGGTGTTTTTAGTGCACAGTTAAAAATAAAAATGGTACCCTGTGGGTCCCCAGGACCGGAGTTGGAAAACACTGTGCTTAGTGACTCGTAATATCGCCCTTCCCAATCCTCCTTCATCCAGGTGAGTCACCACCCGCCTGCAGCGGCTCATCATGCCATCTCAGAGAGAGGCTGGACCCTCCGACAGGAGATCTCCCTCGCCAGCAAGTTCAGGGGAAAATACCTTTCCATCATGCCTCTGGGTAAGGCAGTGTGTGAGGACTGATAGCTGCCAGCCAACGTTTCCATCGCGCTCATTCTTTTGTTTGTTTAGTTGGCGTTTGACATGTTTACTGTGGTGTAATCGTGTTCCACAGGCTCTATCCAATGTATGTTTGAGAAGAGCAACAATCACTACTCGTGGAAGAAAGTCACTACAACCGTACACAACATTATTGTGGGCAAATTGTGGATCGACCAGGTAAGAAAAACATCACACACGATGGCTATATCTGTTACTGACATTATCATGCCACAATCTTTGGAATAGACAGATGCAGAACCTACTGTGGGTGTTAGGAGATTTTAGACCAATTCCAAAAAACATTCAACATTTATTATGTTGATCTACACACACAAAGAATTCCATTCTCTCTCTTTCTGTTTTTCTTAGTCGGGCGAGATAGACGTGGTGAACCACCGGACCGGCGACCGCTGCCATCTGAAGTTCGCCCCGTACAGCTACTTCTCCAGAGACGTGGCCAGGAAGGTGACTGGTGTGGTGACAGACAAGGAGGGTAAGGCCCACTATGTGCTGTCAGGGACGTGGGATGAGAAGATGGAGTTCTCCAGGGTGATGCAGAGTAATAAGGGCGAGAACGGCACCGAGGGCAAACAGAAGACCGTCTACCAGACGCTCAAAGCCAAGGAGCTCTGGAAAAAGAACCCGCTACCGTGAGTAGAGTGTGGATGAGGGCACTTTTTTTTTTTTTTTTGCTGAAAAGGTGCAGCGAAGGTAAAAGACATTTGGTGTGTCAAAGAACACGTCTTTTTCAATCATCTCACCTCTGTTGTTTGGTCTGTCTCTTTCATGTGTCCCTTCTTTAATTCCCATCCTCTCACTTCCTCCCATCTGCAGTGAGGGAGCAGAGACCATGTACTACTTCTCGTCACTGGCGCTGACGCTCAACGAGCCCGAGGAGGGCGTGGCGCCCACCGACAGCCGGCGACGGCCCGACCAGCAGCTGATGGAGGCGGGCCGGTGGGACGAGGCCAACGCCGAGAAGCAACGGCTGGAGGAGAAGCAGAGGAGCGTCCGCCGCGAGAGGGAGCGAGAGGCCCAGCGTGCAGCCAACCTGCCTGAGGAGGGTGTAGAAGGGGTGGAAGTAGCAGAGGACGGTGAGAAAGAGGGAGGGGCGAGGGGAGGAGGTGCAAGAAGGGCTACATCCCAGTTTATCTCCTTCCTCCCAAAGTGTTCACTTGTTGACTTTCCTGTACTTATTTGAAAGGAAATGACTGGTATAAGAAACATGGTGGAGACACCCATGTCTCACCAATCCATTGTTTGAAGTAGTAAACAAGTGCACACTTGAGGATATTATTGGGACATGCCCAAGATGGGAGCAAGATCCATTTCCTGTGCTTGTGAGTAAGCAAGTACTCCCCATTTAACTTGAATGAGGAGTCTGGTCTCTTTGGCTTCTATTGTAGTTAGAGAGAGGAAAAGGAGATGGAGGCAGGTCGGAGGAAAGACAAAGTGAGTGTGTCGTCCCAGAGCTGTCTGTGTTCATAGTCTACCTGTCTGTCCCTTTCTCCTCTTGTATATATCTGTCTGTCTTTCACACGTTTGTCTGTCTCTCTCTGTCCCCCAAGCTGTCATTGAGGACTCTTTCATCACTGACTCGCCTTTGAAAAGCAAGTACTCCTCTCTTCCCCCTATTGTCTCACTCTACCTTTACTCTCTCACACACACACACACACAATCTGTTCCACTTTTCACAAGGTAGGTAGGTGTATGTAATTCCTCTGATGATCCATCATCTCATCATATCCCGCTTTCTTTATTCATCCATCCTTGGTTTGTGCTGTGTTCAGCCGATGCAGTGGAGATTGGTACGGAAGCGAGCCAGGCTTCGGACGAAAGCAAGTACCACAAACTCCCCCCTTTCCTCCGTCCATCTGTGTCCTTGTAGCACACTCCTTCGCTTTCTCCACTCTTTAGATCTTATTCCCTCTCCTTCTGACACTTGATCCTTCTATCACTTTCCGTTTTAGTGTGTGCGTGTATACAAAGGTAGTTAGCTAGCTTTTTTTGTGACGCAAATATGCTAGTCAATCAATACCAGGGTCGTGTTCATTAGTGCACACTGCAGCAAAACGTTTTGCAACGAAACAAGTTTCTTATTTGACAAGTTCAGGTAGTCCCTCGCTGTTTCGGGAGGTTTTTCTACCTAAGGTGTCTAGTGAATACGACCCAGATTTCCAGGCTATGCCTAGAAATGACTTATTATTGTGCTGTGAAATTCACATTTGAATTCTAATACTCAAGAGGAATGTTTTAAATTGATATGCAGAAATGTCCTGTGGTAGCAAACAGCTCAGTAGCGTAGTTAAAATAGGCTAGCTTAAATTTCACATCACACCAGTAAGCATCATCATATATTAATTAGATTTATTTGGTTAGGTTGTAGGTTCTTCCCCCCCCCCCTCTTCTTTTCATAATTTCATTTCTTTCTTTCAATTTTTCATGTTCCTCTCTCCCCCTTCAGCGGACCCCGACGATTCTCCACCTCACACTCCAAGCAAGTAGCCCTCTACTCTATTCCTCTCTATATCACTGTCTTTCTATCCGCACACTCACAATACTCATCTGGCAGTCTTCCCCTTTGCAGCCCCACATGGTCCGCCCCTCTCAGAGTATCAAAGCAAGTATTCATTGTTCGGGACACACACAAACACCATGATTTAATTCTCGCACCTTTTTTAGATACATTTTCCACATCATCCGTCCCTCATATCTTTCCATTTGCCCCCCCCCCCACCCTCCCAGTGGATGACATGGAAGGTCATTATGGAGCTGCTGTCAAAAGCAAGTAACACCAGTGCTGTTCTTTCTCTCACTCTCCTTCTGTCTCTTTCTCTGTTGTTATTTGTCTGTAGTTTGTCTTCTTCCTCTTAGAAGCTCTAGTAGTTGCAGCATAACTTGGTTGAGAAATACTAGTTCCCAAAGTCTTACGGTGTTCGTGTGTGTCATATCTTATAGCACTAGAAATAACTCTTAACTATTGTAGCTAGACACCACCATACTGCTGCAATGTTGTCCTTGTCATCCTATTGTTCTAATGTTCTGCTTCTCCAGGATCATACCAAAGAGGGGTGAGCCAATACTGTCATGATCATTGCTCAAGCAGTGACTGAAAAACCCCTGACCTCATCCTTCTTTTATATGGTCTTGATGCAGAAGTGCCTTTCCCAAAGCTTCCATGGCAGGTCCTCAACATCTATGGTTCTTTCAATAGATTAAATGGCTTTCTTTTTCTCTTGTTATTTCCGTCAGGCGTCCACCAGGACAACTATGAGTCGATGTGGTTCGAGCGGGCCGAGGACGCCGTCACGGGAGAGTCCATGCACGTCTACAAGGGGGGCTACTGGGAGGCGAAGGACCACGGCAGCTGGGACATGTGCCCTGATATATATTGATTCCCCCCCCCCCCCCCCATCAGCGAATTGTACTAACCCAGGCATTTGGAATATGGAAGGCCACAAGCCGCCCTTTTTTCCCCAATTGAAGAAGGGGCAACCTGGGCATTGACCCTGTTTAACCCCAACCCTCCCTCTTTCAGGATAGATTTTGGGTTGTAATGCCCCCTACCTCTCCCCTATCACTCTCTGTGGGGATGGTGTGCACAGGGGCAGTGAGACCCTGCAGCACAGTGCAACCGGACAGGGGGACAGACCTGCTTTCTTCTGCCTTCATCTTCTGGGTAGGGTCAAGTTTCTCCTAGATGCTGATCTGAGGTCTGTTTTGCATTTCCCACCATTGTGGGAGCCGAAGCTGATCCTAGATCTGTAGCTAGGGAAAACGTCACACCCGACGCTTCATCTTCACTACAATTAGATATCTCCCTTTAGATCCACTGGCAAGGCCTTTGTCTTTCTCTCCGTCTCTTCCTTTGCCGCTCTCTTTCTCTCACACTTCATCTCTTGCTATGTTAGTCTGTGGAAAAGACTGGGGGCAAATAGGTGGTCTGGTTGACAGATTCTAGCGATGTAACACTATCGAACACTAACTCTACCTTGTTCCTCTTCCAAAGGATATGGACTAAACGCATATGGACATGAACAGTATGTGAAGAGGGGGGTTATAATAGCAATGGGTTGGTGCTTATGTCTGCTTTGAGGCTGCCAGATTTTCAAAGCTTTACAAATGCTGTTAAGAGGTGTGGGTGTGTCCTCTAGAACTTGGTGACATCACATTAGCTCCTCTGCTGCTTGGCACATGGATAGTTTGGGCTTGGAGCCTGTTATCCATCTCAAAGCAGCGTAATTGTCTAAATGAAGGATGTATCGCCATAAAATACTATTTAAACAGTTCCTACTACGCCCTACATCCCAAAGATAACTTCCGCCTCTTCCAACAGCAAAACAATCTAGGGTAGCCGTATAGTTTTCTTTATTAGGGTTAGTGTGTGAAGCAGACTTGATCATAACATATTGGAATAGTGGCCTAGTAATTTACTGGGTGGATATGTCCAAAATAGCACCCTGTTCCCTATATAGTGCACTTCTTTTGACCCCCTATAGGCCGTATTCAAAAGTAGTGCACTATAAATTAGTGATTCAGGGTGTGAGGTCACGTCAAGAGATTACTCGTAATCTACATGAACTAAAGTGTGTGTGTGCCGCACTAGTACAGAATGTGAGCTTGCGTTCCAAAAATACATCTTATTTTCAAGTGTACTTAATGTTTGAGGAAAAACGAAACAGACGTTTGCTCATATTTGTAGATATCAAATGAAGTAATTAGTGCTATTAATAATAGTGATTGTGTTTAAGGTCAGAGAGAACTCCCATTTTTTTTTCCTTTTAAAACTGGATTGTCCGTTAAGTCAATTTGTTTGATCACTACCGTGTTGTCCCAATCCCTGTACAACATATGATCCAACAGTTTGTTTGCACATAAGTTACACTGCTGTGAAGACCATAATGGTAAAAAAAAAAAAAAAGTACACAACTTGCTTCACAAAAATATCACTATCAAAAAACCATTTGTCCGTTGTACCAGAGTTTATACTGGACCCATCTTAAGAGGTAAATTAGTCATACTGCCATATTGTTTACGGTCTGTCTGTCTTTCACTGTCTTTATTAATTCCGTCCTGTTTCTCTATTCATACTTTCCTGTTTTTATGCCCATTCATTCTCTCTTATGGATCGTGTGGTCAGTGCACTGTGGTGCTCTGAGTGTAACAGCATCGCAGGGTGATTGTAATAAAGCCTGACTGGAGAAGTGCACACTTGCTTTATAACTTTGTTCCTCTAATGCAACACACTAAAAAGTGGGCAAAAAGCATAATCTAATGGCCCACGACAAAGTTTGGGATGTGTAGCACAATTTGGTTTGTTTAATAGAACATTGCATTACACTCCAGTAAACACAAGTTGAGAAGAGTTCAAGATAAGAATTCTTCCAGCTCATGTTTGGATTTCCACAAAATAGAGGTAGGAGGCACTTTTTGCATCTGCAATGCTCCACAGAAAGTTAATTGTTTTGAAAAGGTTTGCTGCTCATGCTCTCCAGTTCCAGCAGCCTCTCACAGTGATCTCACCATGTCGTCCCTAGGCACATCCAAAAGTATTGGATAGATTACCCGGAGGAACTGCAACACCAGGTCTGTGTGTAGCAGACGGAGCAAGCCCCTTTTCTGACTGGTTCTCATATCTACATGGGGTGCTTCTGAATGTCCCATCAGTCAACTTGCGCACTCCCTTTGCCACCTTTCTGTGCAGCTTTTGGGTTCCTGGGCTGTGATTTCTGCAGCATGGCGAGTGTGTCCCTCTTCTTAATCTTCCTCAGCTGTTTCTTCTTCATCCTCTTGATCTTCGTTGTGTTCCGGATCTGGGATGGAAACGTCACAAAAAAAAGCTCTTAGCCTGGGGCCATATGTATCAAGCGTCAGAGTAAGAGGACTAATTTAGGATCATTATTGCCTTTTAGATCACAACATGTACATGGGGGAACCTGATCATAGAACAGCACTTCTACTCTTGACAATTGACACACATAGCCCCTGAAGTCAGCAAGAGATCTGCCTGGCTCACGTAGGTTAGAGTGAGAAACAAAGACTCCATTTGGGATCACGTGGGGCTGTGTGTGACTTACCACTTGCACAACTTCGGCCTTCCTCTCATTCTCAGCTCGCCTTTTCAAGTTCTCCTCATGCCGCTTCCTCTTTTCCTGTATGGGACGAAAGATACCCAAACAATTACATCATGAGGGGATGCCTAAACAATCCCAGTTGCACTGCCAACCTCTGTGTGGTCCATATACTAATGCTGTGTTAAAGAACTGGGAACTCAAAAGTACGAGATCAAGTCACTATATCAGTGAGCTTCAGGTCGGAAAGAGCGCTGACCCCCCTCCCGAGTTCCCAGTTGTCTTGAACGCACTTAAGTCAGATTATAGTTTCCAGTTGTTTTAAACGCAGTTTAATCACTACTTCTTAAGATGTTAGTGCACTCATATGAACTGGTGACACAGACCTCTTTCTCCCTGGCTTTGTCCTCCTTCAGTTGCAGGGAATATTTCTTCACCAGCTCCTTCTCTCGCTTGGCCGCCATCTTCTCCCAGGAGGAGCACAGGGGCTTGTCTCTTACAAGAGCCGAGAACCTGAAACATTTCATAAACAATTTATGGACACCATAGGCACAGTGTTTGCGTTGGCTGGGCTGACTAGTAATAGTTTTCATATGCATGCAGTTAATATATTGTAGGCTATTGCAACTTGCCCCTATATGCCACTACTGACCTTTGTTTGTTGCGGTCTTTCCATACCCGTCCGGATTTCGGTTTCCCCAAAGGTATCAGGTGAAGTTTCTCATTTGACTCTGAACGAGTCCTCTTTTTGGCTGTTTTATTTGAGCGATCCGGAACCGTCTCCATTGGTACGGGGCCAACCTTGTTTTCCTTCTCGGTGCAATGTGACACAGCTGGAATAAATGTACCTAATGATTTCTCTACAGGTTTGTCTGATTTTGGGTATGCCTCAGCTGTTGCCAATGCATTTGATTTGGACTCCCTGCTTGGAAGTTTTTTCGCACGAGCCTCGTCGGCAACGGGTTCCACGACTACAACCGCTGGTTTGGGTTCCGTCTGGTTCTCTGCATTCTCATTCGGTAACTCTTGAATGACAGATTTCCTTGTTCGGCGTGTTGGAGTCTTCGGTACTTCAGAGTCAAGATACACAGCTGGGGTCCGTACTCTGCGCCCGCTACGAGTCCGAGTCACAACGGGAGGAGGCAACTCGTCCTCCTCGGCATCCAGTCCTTCGTTTAGTGTTATTTTGTCACTTGTCGACATGTTGTCAAAATGATATGATGGCGTGACCGCAACTAATCAATACATATGTTATTTACAGACCTTTAGAAACGACAACCTGGGGCCTGTTGCACAAAAGTAGAATTAAGACATCCGGGATAAATGACTCAGCTGAGCTCAATGAAGCCAAAACATGTGCGTCCAGGCTTAATTGGTTGCACAAAGACCAAGCCAGGATGAGCAGACACGGATTCATTAAGCCAGGTGAAACCAATCCTGGATAGGTGCGCGCTCACGGCTCACTCAAATAGACCCCGCCACAGATCACAGATTAACTGATTTACCATGGCAACTAGAGCCGCGTACTTTTCCCCGTCGGAAGCACAAATCCTCATGGAGGCATACGAGGAGGTAAAAGATATAATTAAGAAGAAAGGCAACACCGCCACAGTGATAAAGCAAAGAGAAAAAGCGTGGCAAAGTATTGCAGACCGCCTGAATGCGTAAGTAGTGCACAATTACACAGTCACCGCTCCGCTGAAACATCACAATTACAATTCAAATATTTAATTCACATCTCCAAAAATGCAGTTGTACTGTAATTATGAAACGGTTAAATTTTTAATTGAAATGCACTGCAGATATGAGTGAAATTGTGTAAAGTAACTCCATCACACTGTATAAAGCTATGATAGATTCTTTGATATTTTTACTGAAAACAAGACAAAAATACCAAGTAATTTTTTGCAGTGTGACTCCATTAAATGTGTGTGTGTGTGTGTGTGTAGATTAAACATGAACGGGCCAAAACGGACATGGCAGCAGGTCAAAATCAAATACAAGAACATTCTGCAGAATGGTATGGTCCCTGACTAATATTTAACAAAGCACAAGCATATATTGTACCCAGAAGGTGCCTGCTCACACATTGTCTGTACTGTTTTAGCAGTGAAAAAGAATACCCACAGACAAGGCACGGGTGGTGGGTCACCAAAGGCTGACCTTACCCCAGCAGAGGACATGGCCTTGGAGCTAAATAAAGGCAGGCCCGTCTTAGAGGGGATCCCTGGGGGGAAAGAGACGAGCATAGGTTCCTCCCAAGATGCCACCCGCTTCATTCAAGGTATGTCCTTCCATCTCTACATGGGATACAACCACATTCATATTGAATCAATTTGGACTGTCTGACTTTGGTTTACCTATTGCCTTGCAGTGTCTGGCAGCACTGTGTTCCTGTTAGAGCCACCAGCACAAGCACCAGACGATGCTGATCCAGTGAGTACTCCATCAAAGGCATACTGTAGGCCTGGCATGTCTTGTCTACTAGCTTCAATATGAATCCGATTAAATGTGATAGGGTGAAGGCCCCAGTGCAGCAGCAACAGCACATGATGGAGACGATGATGAGGAGAAGACCATCTCTCTGGATTCCAGAAGGCATGAGGTATCATGTTAAGACTGTGAAAGTACTATTTACTCTACAATGGTGAGGAGTCCTCATCAAAATCAAAAAATCTAATTTCTTTTACAGGACCCAGATGCTATACAGTGGGAAAACCAGCCTGGCAACATAGTGCGTATTAATAAAAGGACACCACATCCTGCCAAATTCCAGCTGCGCTAATTGTATTGTGTTCACAGAGCTCACAAGCTATCAGAAAGTTGTATGGCAACCACCTCCGGCGCCAAATAGAACTGGCAGACATAGACATTCAGTACAAGAAGAAAAAGATGGAAAATCTTGCACTGGAGTCCGAAATAAAAAAGAGGACAATTAGGAAACTGGACCTTGAAATAAAAAAACTTGAGAGGGAGGTGAGATATGCCTTCAATGTACACTGTATGCTAACTGTAACACAAATGTATTAATCATTATTTTTCTTTCCTCCCCCAGCTCCAAGAAGATGACACAGCTCAAAATAAAAATTAGGTATATTCTCGTAAAGTCAAGTGAGCCATGACATATGAGCTCTTATTGTGAGCACACAGGACGGTGGCATCTTTCTAAGGTTTTTTTTATTTTCCCAGCAATCAGTACAACCAAGTCATCGTTATAAGGCATCGCCCTCTTTTGCCCACCCCCCCAGCACCAGGTGTGGCCACTAGCCTATATGAAGGCCCAAAATTGTGTGTTCCTTTCTGCTCTGACAATGGCATGCCCATTCGTGCGAGATGTGGTGGATGAAGAAGCACTTGTGCTGAGGAGAGCCTTCAGGCGAGAAAGGGTCTTCAGGGACCGGTTGGACCCACTGGCCTTCCCTGATGACCATCTATATGAAAGATACCTGATGCCATCTGCAGAAAACCTGTATCTATGCAGACTACTGGGTCCCAGGATTAAGCACCGCACTGCACGGAGCCATGCACTGAGTGTGGAGCAAATGGTTTGTGTGGCCTTGCGCTTTTTTGCTAGTGGAGCCTTCCTGTACTCAGTGGGGGATGCAGAACAGCTGAACAAGGCCACAATTTGCCGCACAATAAGGAGTGTGTGTCTGGCTATCAAAGCATTAGCAGATGTCTTCATCTCCTTCCCTGGCCACAGAAGACTCTGTGGCATCAAAGAGGAGTTCTATAGGATTGCAGGTAAGAGGATCTACAAATTACAGGAAAACTGTTAACACATAGTAGGATACTCATTACTTTGTGTGACAGGTTTCCCCAATGTCATTGGTGCAGTGGACTGCACACACATAAGGATAAAAGCCCCCTCAGGTGCCCATGAGGCCGATTTTGTGAATAGGAAATCCTTTCACAGCATTAATGTTCAGGTGAACATAACTTTTTGATATTGTCCATTGACGAACACTCTGCATTGCCAGTGATGTGCATTGATTGGTGTAATATTCCTCATCTTATGATTTCAGATGGTCTGCAATGCTGACTGTGTGATCAGCAATGTTGTGGCAAAATGGCCTGGCTCAGTCCATGACTCCAGAATCTTTCGGGCCTCTGAAATCTATCAGTGCCTATCACAAGGTAAGCCACACAACCCCTATTTATAACCATCATGGCTGTGTCAAGAATATCACTGTGTTTATGAGGTAGTAATGATGAGATTTTGTGTTGACAGGTGAATTCTCTGGTGTGTTGCTGGGAGACAGGGGGTATGGCTGCCAGCCTTTTCTCCTGACACCTTTCACAGACCCCCAGGAAGCACAGCAGGCCTACAACCATGCCCATGCCAGGACCAGGGCCAGAGTTGAAATGACCTTTGGCCTCCTGAAGGCACGCTTTCACTGCCTTCACAAATTAAGGGTCAGCCCTGTTAGGGCATGTGATATTACTGTGGCTTGTGCTGTCCTCCACAATGTGGCCTGCCTGAGGAAGGAGAGGGCCCCCAGAGTGCCACCAGCCATGGACTGGGACAATCCTACAATCTTCCCTGATGACGACAGTGGTCGGCTGCTGAGGGACCAATATGTGTTGAATTATTTTAGTTAGTATGTGTGCTTTCAATTTTGGTTAAATATGTCCTGCGGTGGCAGAGGAATTTGGGTTTTTTTGGGTTCGTTTTTTTACGAATTTGGCCTCTTATGATGTTTGTGCGGTATACTGTGTGTAATACAAGGCTGCAGGGAGGCTACTGCATCCATTCATTTGTCTGTTCAGTTGATGTGTATGGATTTGTCCTGCATTTATTTTAGTGTGCAGACATGCAGGGTGTGTTATATACAGACCTTTGAATGTGTATGTATCATTTTGTATAATATGCTTGGATTCTGTGCTTTCCATCTTGTAGTCACTGTGACTTCAGTTTCGAAAGGAGCTGATGGTTTACCTGCTTTGTTTTGTCCTTATTCAATAAAGGAACATAATGTTACACATTGTGTTTTTATATTCATATGGAATGTGTATTTGTTTATATGACAGAGTACTAGGGCCACACTGAAGAAAAAGGATAAAGTCATAAATTTATGAGGCTGGTTCTTTCTGCAGAAAAACTACATATTGTTTTTACAGTTTTGATACTTATGACAATGTGATACTTAATATTCTGGCACATCAGCATGTCTTTGTTTATGAAACCATACTGAAGTACAATTTCACGAAATGACCCACATCTGTCATTTTAACAACTGTCCTCCTTTAAAACAACCGGTTACAATTTTATTACTTGTGTTTTTTTCCCCTCTGTGGCCCTAATATTCTATCATTTTATATATAGCCTTATAGTCTATGGGAAACTGTAAATTATCTAATGATAGCAACATAATCTAAAAATTATTTTTTATCCAAAATCATTGAAATTAATGATCACAAACGTTTAAATAATGACAGTGGGTCTAGTTATATGTGATAATGTATAGTGAGCAGTGAAATAACTATTGGTTTCCATTTGTGGTGACTGCTGACTGACATTAGGGATGAGATTAAATAGATCCTGGAATTTAGCCTGGTCTGGAGCAGGCTAGCTCCACAGAATAAATCTCCATGGTAATTTATACCATAACATATCCTCCTGCCCCCTATCCATCTTTAGTGCAACCGGATTACGGATCAATTGAGCCAGGATCACCAACATATCCTGGTTTAATCCCTTATCCTAGTTTTGTGCAACAGGCCCCTGAGCAGAGTTTGGAAGCCCACGTGTGTGTTTATGATACTACCACCGAGGGAGAAGAGATGACAGGAAGTACGAGCATACAGTTTGTGCCTTGGGCAGTCCATGAGACTGCCGCCTACCGGTAAGGCGGTGGTACTGCCACAACACGTCGTCACATAACCTCGCCAACTTCCGCATCTCGTTTGTTGACGTTTTAGTCATTGTCAGTGCATCACGACATTCAAACGTGGCTTGCTCATGTTGGGTTGGAGTTGTGCTATTGTGTTCCCTGTTTACAAGTACACTTACATAGTTCATTTCGTAGTAGCTTAGTCTGAATTCGTTTGAGAAAAAAACCAGACACATACAGCAAGCTAACGTCAGAATTCAAGCCTCCTTTTGGAATGCACTTAATTTGAATGATGTTTAGGTTAGCCTATAACTTGAACTAATCGCATGTTCCTTGAACAATTTACCCGCTAGTGCACTGATTTAGCATATCTGGATGGATTGCTTTCAAAGCTAGCAACATTTCAAACTCTGCTTAGCTTGCATTACCCATCCCAGTTGATCTACTGCAAGCTATAGAAATGAATAACCTAAATGTACATTAGAATGACCTCTTTCCCACTATCTGTATTCATTTTAATCGAGAAGTAGGCCTTTTCAGCTTTGTCAAAGCGTCAAGTAAATAAAATGTAGTGCACTGTGTTCGTAAACATAATCTAGTTTTGGCAACAGAAAACAAAGCAGAATGTCGGCCCTGTTTCATTCTCTCCCACTACCCCGGACTGGACATCCCCTCACTACAATATATATGGTGGTGAGAACGTTTAAAGCCCCTGTGAACTGTGGGTTACCCCATCTGTCTGTGGTTGATCAACTGCAAGCCATATAAATTCATAACGTAAATGTGCATTAGAATATCCTCTTTTGCTCTCTGTATTAATTTTCATCGAGATGTAGGCCTTTTCATTTTATACACCCAACAGCACTTGACTAGAGCTCAACGATTGGCAGTCACCGTTGTTGTCAACCTTGTGCCATCACCTGATAAATCATCTCTTCACCATAAAAAGCTGAACCTGTAACAGTACAGTTACATGACTGCAATGAAATTATATAAGTTGCTCTCAAGATGCGGTCCCTCTCTCTCTAAAGTCAGTTTCATGTAGCCATAAAAAAAACAGCACCGACTCCATGGCTCCTCCAGATTTAAAAACTACTATATGTGACTCTTACTTTGTTGAAATCTCTGTCAGCTTGGAGTGCCGCAGACCTTCAGTGTGGAATACAATAATTACTACTTCCGTAAGGATGGCGAAGAGTTCCACTACATCTCCGGTAGCATCCACTACAACAGGATCCCCAGGGCCTACTGAAAAGACAGGCTAGTCAAGATGTATATGGCCGGACTGAACGCCATTCAGGCGTATGTAGACTTAGCCTGACGACTCACACTAAGTTATTCTGCTGCTCCGTCGTTCGCTATATACTTTACTCTGAGACTGCCATCATTGAAGTCGTTTGTGATGAGGGGCGTTGTAAAAAAACAATGGCATCAGCGATTGGATTGTCTCTAACCAATAAGAGTATCAAAGCCAATGAAGATTTTTCAAACCGCCTCTTTACCCATGTGTGTTCTGGCTCTGGCATAACCCATCGGTTTCTGGACCAATGAGACGGCCCAGAATGTGTTCGCATTCGGTGAAGGGTCGGGAGGTATACTCCGATCCAGACTCATTGTGTAGAAGAGACTTAAGTCCATAGGCTTGGCGTAGCATTTAGCAAGGAGTCTGGGTAGCCAGGCAAATGTAGACTGGCCACTATGTCATAAATACACTGAATACCAACCAGTTAGATTAGTGTCTTCAGTGTTCATTTTAGTTTTCAGTTAATCATTTCAGTGGCCAATTTGGACATAGAATTGACGTTGATCAAAGTAATTAAAAGAAAGCCATTTAATCAAATCACCTCCAAATGTTGATAACCAGACAGAATTCCTTCATCGGGCCTTAAACCTCAGACAGAGCTATGATTTACCATCTGGTGGTATGGACTTAAATACTACTTCATTGTCCATTTTGGTTGAACAATAACATTTGACATTCCAGGTACGTCCCCTGGAATTTCCATGAGCCCAACCATATCGGTACAACTTCAGTGGGGGGACAGGGATCTAGAACACTTCCTGCAGTTGGCCCAAGACATTGGTCTGCTGGTTGTACCGAGGCCTGGGCCCTACATCTGTGGAGAGTGGGATATGGTGAGATTGTAAACAATTGTTTTATGATAAATATACCTGTTAATGATATGTGTAATAGTGTTTGCAAATTGTGCCTGTATTCCTAGTTGTTTTCGGAAGACGATAAGTCACAATGTAGTAACGACACTTCTACATCAGCCGTGTATTTCTTGACGGACTGTGTGATAATTTGCCCATTTCATGACTTGATCTTTAGGGGTGCTTGCCTGCCTGGCTACTCCACAAGAAAGACATGGTCCTGCGTTCCTCAGACCCAGGTGTGTATTGACCGTTAGATGAGAATGCAATGGATTCTATAATATAAGAATTGTGTTTTTATGACACCTAAATCCGTTTGTTTCAGATTACATTGCGGCTGTTGACATGTGGATGGGCAAACTACTGCCAATGTTAAAGGGTTCCTTTATCAGAACAGTGGACCCGTCATTACTGTTCAGGTGAGCCATGTTGATATTCAATGATTAATAAAAAATGATTTGGAGAATCAATAGCAAAAGTTTGGATAACTTCATATTGTGCCTTAACACTACAATTCAATAGAATGCTGTTTGTCAAACACTGCCTCCTATCACCTTAACAAGAGACCATCTCTCTCCTCCCCTTCTCTCTCTCTCTCTCTCTCAGGTGGAGAGTGAGTACGGCAGCTACTTTACCTGTGACTACAACTACCCGAGTCACCTGACCAATCTGTTCCGCTCCCACCTGGGGAACGACGTTGTGCAGTTCACCACAGACGGGGCCAGGGTCGGGTACCTCAAGTGTGGCTCTCTGCAGGGCCTCTACGCCACTGTGGACTTTGGCCCAGGTAGGCCTCTGAGGCACAACTCTAGGATCAAATTATATTTCCAAAATCACTACCATACTGATAATAGGGAAATTGCAAAACTGACCTTAGATCAGTGTCAAGGGGGAACTGATGCAAGTCAAAATATACACAGCAAAGGTCAATGGTGATAATTTCTTTCCTCTCTCTGCAGTTACATGTTTATTGGAGGAACCAATTTGGGATAATGGAATGGTGAGTAAAATTGTTCAATGATCCCATATTCTCTATTGCTTTATTGCAGAACCCAATCTATTTCACTTTATTTGGGTTTGGCCTTGATGTGAAGATTAATTTATTTAAGTGATAATACCCATTAAGCTGGTGTTTGGAGGATATATTGGCATGGTTGTTGTTAGGCCCGAGACGAAGTCAAGTCAGATGGAACAGAGTAAGTAGGCATTTTAACATCATAGATTTAGCTGGTGGTAACTTGTGGAATAGACACCGGCTGGAATACGGTTTTAACCAATTCAGGATTAGACCCACCCGTTGTGTACAATCAAATGTTTTTCTCTTCATACTCTCAGGTGCCTATGCCCCCGAGCCTACTAGTTATGACTATGATGCTCCGCTCACTGAGGCAGCAGACCTCACTGACAAATATTTTGCCATCCAGGATGTCATCAAAATGGTTGGTAACAGAGATATTGTACAACATGTCATACATATGCTATTTTTGACTAGATGATGCTTTCTTGTGACTTTTATAGCCAACGTTTCTATGGTCAGCATTTTTGTACCCTGACTTCTTCTAGGCTTGAAATGAGTAGTAATTAAAGGTAAATCGGTCAGTTTTACAAACGATTACCTAATGATGTAATATCAACCTGTATTTTCCCCCAACAGTATCAGACGATACCGGAGGGACCCGTGCTTCCATCAACATAAATATGCCTACGGAGTTGTGCCAATGAAGAAGGTAGATAGTCATCAGACATTAAACATTTGACTTACCACAAACGTTTTTGTCATATGCACGGATTAAAGAGAAGTTTACACAGTACAATGAAATGCTAAAAAAGGCACTGATGAGACTCGAACTCGGGATCTCCTGTTTCCTAGACAGGCACTTTAACCAACTAAGCCACAGCGCCGGGTAGAAATGACTTTACCTGACTTTGTTGACACATTGCGGAGAAGTGTTGCAATATTTACATGTAGCATTTTAGTCATTTAGCAGATGCTCTTATCCAGAGCGAGTTAGTTAGTTACTGCATTCATCTTAAGACAGCTAGGGGGGACAAGCATATCACAGGCATAGAAAGTACATTTTCCTTAAATAGGGGGGAGGGGGTCAAGTGCAAGGGCTGGTTAAGTGTTATTATAAAAAAAAAATACATTGTATCATAGACATGTCATATTACTCTAAAAGCAAATGTATATTTTCTATTTTTCCTCTTGTGTTGATTGAGCATGGAGCGTACACAGTGTAGAATAGAATCCAGGAGATTCCAACAGAATGTGTTTCTTTTTGCATTCTCAGCTCCACACAGTAGTTGATGCTCTAGATTTACTATCCTTCTCCGGTCAAAGCATCCACCCGTTGACCTTCATTGAGATGAACCAAGTACAAGCTCAATGTCGGTCTGTCCTATTCTACACTAAGTAGAAGCAGCTATGGTTGTTATGATCCACAATGGCTGAGAGGCTTTAGTCCGTTTTATTTGTTTTCTCTCCAAAATCCGTTTGGGTTCGTCCTCTATCGGACCAAGCTGCCGGTGGACTGCAGACCGCTGTCCTCACCACTGAATGGAGTACATGACCGGGCATATGCATCAGTCGACGGGGTGACTTAGTCATCGAAACTTCCCCTGCAATTCATTTGGTTTGCTGCAAGTTAACATGTGGTCAACAATGGTCACTGGTCACAAATCATTGTCCAAGGAGGACAGGTTCTTGTCCCAGCTCAGCACTAGAACACCCAATTTAGACCTTGGTTAGGGAAATCTGTGTTGTAGTGCTGGACTGGAAGCAAGATCTGCACACCATGTAGGTCTCTAGAACCAGGGTTGGTGACCACTGTCATCCATACAAAGTCAGACCGAGGCACTGATTATTATCTCAAAAGAGGAAGAGAGAAAAGTCTTCAGGTTCTTCAAAAAGGAATATGTATGTTGCAATTCAATATGGTCTGTCACCAGGTTGCTGCTGGAACCCTAGAGAGGGATTAGGCCTTGACCATCAACGTGACTGGGAAGGCTGGGAGTCAGGTGGACATACTGGTGGAGAACATGGGCTGAGTCAACTATGGGAAAGACATCAACGACTTTAAGGCAAGATGTTATTTCAAGCTGGCTCTCTATGGTAGACATTTAACCACCATTAATAAAGCACCCTTCCATTAGCTACTTAATTTGACAGAACCTTATTCGGTCCCAGTGAACATTGAGTTGGTTTCCTGGAAATAGATTAAGCAAAGTTCTGGACTAAGACGCACTTTATCGAATTTGAATTGAACCTGCTTTTCAGCCCACCATTAGTATTTAATTGGAGTCTGGGAAACCAACCCTAAGTGTCCTATGCGCACATACATGACTATGATGTTTTGACTCCCTTCCTTCATTCCCTCTCTCTCACTCACACTCTCTCTCTCTATCCACCCACCCACCAACACACACACAGGGCCTGGTGTCTAACCTGACATTGGGGACCAACATCCACACCGGCTGGGCCGTCTTCAGCATCGACAGGGCTGTTAGCCAGGGTCTTCTCTGGGAAATGGGCTCCAGGGAGGCTGGCCCCCCCACCACCCTCTCCTTCTATGGGGGCACTTTCGTCATCCCGGACCTGCCCAGGATACCTACATCCAGTTCCTTGACTGGAGAAAGGTGGGGTTTACCTTTACGAAGATTTTAATTGGTTGTTGAATGGCTGTACTGAATGTTGTTCCTGAGCAGGCACCACAACTACAAATGACCTTATAGCTAATGTGACTGACTAGTCCACTGCAAATTACCTTATAGCTAATGTTACTGACCTGTGGCATCTGTGCGTCGACAAGACTGGTGTGTTAGGCTTCTGAGCTAAAGCCTAGGCATTAGCCTTAGACACACCTCTTCAGATCTCAGGCAAGGTTACTCATCACATAAGCATGGTTTACTGAACCACGTTATTTACATATACCCTGGTGCAACATACTTGTTCATGGTCCCTGACATTATTGAATCCTGTTTGTTTTTATCACTAGGGCCAGGTGTGGATCAACGGCTTCAACCTGGGCTGCTACTGGCCCGCTCGCGGCCCACAAATCACCTAGTACGTGCCCGCTAGCATCCTGAGCACGCCCGCGCCCAATAGCGTGACCGTCCTGGAGCTGGAGGGGACCCATGCACCCCTGGGCCCTGTACTGTGGAGTTCGCCAAAACCCTAGTCCTTCGCCGCTGTTGTCTGACCAAACACCAGACGGCGCTGTTGCATAAAGAGGATCTCATGAGCTCTGATGAAAAATGCACTTACTATACGCGATCTATTTGCACTGACAATTTTTAAATCAAAAAGTAATGTTTGTAAATGAATCACGGGTGGATGTACCGCTTAACCCCAATTTGACAATTCAGTGTCTTAAAACCCTACATGATTGTTTACACAAGCATCTGTATTCAAAGGGAATTAAGTATGTGTCACTTGAACAGTATTTATGTTTGGAAATTGAATCAAGTTCACTAAGGAAAATGAGTCATTTAGAAGGGCTATGAACTTGAGTACCCTAAATATAAGTTGAGGTCAGTGGTGCTCAAATCATGAACCTGGAGGTCCATAGTACTGCCGTTTTAGTTTTTTTATGCCAGTGCTCTATGCAGCCGACATTACGGCTTTTTAAAGCATTTTCCCCGATTGTTCACAGAGATCACATTCATGGTAAACGCTGGCATGTCTGCTCAAGTGTAAATTACCTTTAAAAGTTTCTTATAGTGCGCTGCGCTATAGAGCGCCTTGCATTAAATCTTGCCCTATATTGTGAATTGGGGAATTGTGATTGGGAATATGTGTGCCACCTAACTGGGATATTATGTGTTCATAGATTTCTGTAATGAACCATTTTGGGTGTCTTGCAAATGAATAGTTGTGTTCAACTGGAAACCTCATTGCTTCTTTTGCACAATTTAATTATTTCAAATACTTTGGGATTTCTTGGTTGTTATAATTATTTTTCATGTGCAGGCACGAACCATGCTGTACTTTTTGATTTAGAAATGTTTTAATGAAATGTGAATGCAATATGATTACACACAAATTACACAGTACCGCACAGATGTGAAGTTAGGATTTGAAATACAACCCCACATTAAAACAATCCAAATCTTAAACCCAACTATGGAACAATGAAAAGATGAACACAGGAGAGGAGTGTAAATACAGCAGCAACACTATACACCCATTATTCATTCCAGAAGCCTCTGTTGTGGCCAACAGCCTCTATACGCCTGCTCTGTAGTGACTCTTTGAAAGGGTATATGGGCAGCTGCAACAGAGTGACAGATCAGTGCGTCTGGGAAATGCTTTTGGGAGGAGTTGAGAAGGGTTTGGACACTCATCCTGTTCTGGTTCATACCCAGGATGGGCACACGATCACAGGTGGTAAAAGAGGGGAGGGCAGTGAATGACGGAATATAACTTAATTCTCAGTAGCCTACTTATTTGTTCATCTGTTAGAATGAAAATGTTCCATTCTTACACAGGAAAGCTTTCTTGTGATCCTCTGTCTGTTCCTCAAACACCTCCTAGAATGTGATGTTGGGAAGCCCTCAATTAATATGGTGAAGCAATAGACACTTGACACGATTCAAACCATTTGTCAAATCAATGTATCAAAACAACATTTTAGCTAGGTTGCAGAACGTGTTACACAGAACATGTTCACCATGAATCCAAAATCAACCCCTAGGACACTTGTTTTTTTTAGGCTCCATCTTGCCCTCTGATAGGCTAGGTGACCTTTTCACCATATCGTATATGTTTTTACTTGTCTAATGCTCTCAGATGTAGACAATTGGCTAGGGGCAGAGTTGGGACTGAGCTTCAGTCATGAAGTAACACATGGTTCTGACCTGTTTCAACGTTCTCCTTCCCCACCATCACTCCCCTCAGTTCCTCTGGCTGGTAGAACTCCACCACGTCCATGTCACACACCTTGAAGAAGCCTTTCCTGAACTCTTCAAACACCACCTCTACTGACTGGTTGAAGATGTAGTTCACATAGGTGTCAACAAACTCCTTCCTGTCAAAATATCAGATATCCATTGAGTTGTAGCTAGTATAGGTTGGTGTCAATTCCAGTTGGTGTCAATTCAAGGAATGACAAGCCCTATTTACTTTCAATGATGGTTTTTCCATTACAATTACATTTCAGGTTGAGATGATTTTGCCAAAATGGAATTGACCCCAACCCTGGTAGCTGTAGCAATGGAAAAATGTGTCATACTGTAAACCTTGTATTTTGTCAGTTGTAAATATTGCTATAATCTTGCTTGTTAGCATTTGTGACGAGGTCTGCCGCTATGTCACCCCACATCACCTATAATAGTGAGTAATGAAAATAGTGAGGTAAATGAACAATGACAACACTGCAGACTGAGGGTATGGACAAATGGTTGGGAGTGATTTGGGAGAGACACACACTGAAATAATATAATTTATCTTATGTTCAGTAATTCATACCGCTTCACTTCAATTAACTACAGATGTAGGATCTTCATTTGAGCCAATTTGATACAGCAGGAAAATAATCCTGCAGCAACAGAAAATGTGCATTATTATGTGTATTATATTAATGGACATTTTTTGTATGGGTTGATACATTTTTTCGTAAGGGCAAATCAAGTCTGTCATTTTAAAGTGGAAATTACTAACTTTAGAAGGTTTTAATGAATTTTTTTTTACATTTATTTAACTAGGCAAGTCAGTTATGAACACATTCTTATTTACAATGATGGCCTACCAGGGAACAGTGGGTTGTTCAGGGGCAGAACGACAGATTTTTACCTTGTCAGCTCGGTGATTCAAACCAGCAACCTTTCGGTTACTGGCCCAACACTCTAACCACAAGGCTACCTGCCGCCCCAAACCTTTAAAACCTTGAATACGCTACAAGTTTGCATTTCCTGCTGAGCAGGAAAATTGTCAACAACAAAAGAGTGATCAAATTAAGATCCTACGTCTGTATTGTGTTACATATTATTTGTTCATTGATCAAACTGTTTAAATGCAATACATACTGAGAAAGTCATGTCCATGTTTTCGACATCATCATCAGGATAATCCAAGATGTACTGCAAACTCCTTCAAAAGCATTGAAAATAATATGTGACAATAGATGTGACAATTATAAATCGTCAATCAATAAATCATGATGCATTAATCAATTAAAAAAAAAACGATTTAGCCAAATAAGTAATCATTGTTTATCCACACAGAGCTAGTACCATGCCCATGAGAGGCAATTTCTTAATCTGTCCTTTGTGTCCTAAAAACAAACAACTGCCTGTAATATAATACATTATTGACTGAAGGATAACAATATGTTATGGTATAAACTTACCCTGCTTCAATGGGGCTAAACTCTCTCAGGTCCTCTAAAGAGGGCTTGATGTTCACCAGCTTCTTGAAGAATGCCATGGGGAAGGGGAAGTGCACCATGTTGTTGTTGTACAGGGCCATCCCACACAGAACCCCAAACAGGAAATAACGCTTCTCTACTCTAGGCTGTTAGTGAGGATGGGTTGGACAAGAGAAAAGAAATACGCCATGAGTGAAAGTATAGGACATGCTGTTGATAACCTGATAACCTGCTTGATATGCAGTAAAGGGAAGGTACTGTGGGTTCTAGAATACACTAGTAGGCTAGTAATACAGTAGTAATTCTGTAGTAGTTCCTCTCTAGGAACATAACATTACAGTGTTTCACTACCAGCACATTTGAAGCTATTTGAAAGTACAATGATTATTGATATAGAAATAAAATAATTTAAAATAATTTCCCTAAACGTGCCGTCACCTTTGCAGGGAACCAGGCCAGCGCCTTGGTGTCGTTGTACATGAACATCCCAGACTCGGTTTAGCCACCCTGATTTATAGTATCTGCTCTATATTATAATAATATACATTGAGAAGCAAGTTTCATTACGTTTGTGAGTGCGGCATTGATGTTAAAAACGTTTATCTTGCTGTGCAGATTCATCAAGAAAGGGTAATGAGGCATACTTAATGAGAAACACTTATCTCCCTCACTAGCTTTAAGCACCAGCTGTCAGAGCAGCTCACAGATCTCTGCACCTGTACATAGCCCATCTTTAATTTAGCCCAAACTACTACCTCTTCCCCTACTGTATTTATTTATTTTATTTATTTTGCTCCTTTGCACCATATTATTTATATTTTAACTATGAACTTTCTTCAAACTACAAATCTACCATTCCAGTGTTTTTCTTGCCATACTTTATTTACTTTGCCACCATGGCATTTTTTGGCCTTTACCTCCCTTATCTCACATCATTTGCTCACATTGTATATAGTCTTATTTTTTTCTACTGCATCATTGATTGTATGTTGTTTTACTCCATGTGTAACTCTGTGTTTTTGTATGTTGTCGAACGGCTTTGCTTTATCTTGGCCAGGTCGCAATTGTAAATGAGAACTTGTTCTCAACTTGCCTACCTGGTTAAATAAAGGTGAAATAAAATAAATAAAAAATAAATACCGGGTGCTGCAGTGGTCTAGCTGTGCCACCAGAGATTCTGGGTTCGAGCCCAGGCTCTGTCGCAGCCGGCCCCGACCGGGAGGTCAATGGGGCGATGCACAATTGGCCCAGCGTCGTCCGGGTTAGGGAGAGTTTGGCCGGCAGGGATATCCCTGTCTCATCGCGCACTAGCGACTCCTGTGGCGGGCCGGGCGCAGTGCACGCTGACCAGGTTGCCAGGTGTACGGTGTTTCCTCCGACACATTGGTACGGCTAGCTTCCTGGTTGGACGTGCATTGTGTCAAGAAGCAGCGCGGCTAGGTTGGGTTGTGTTGTGTTTCGGAGGACGCATGGCTCTTGACCTTCGCCTCTCCTGAGTCCGTACGGGAGTTGCAGCGATGAGACAAGACTGTAACTACTACCAATTGGATACCACAAAATTGGGGAGAAAAAAGGGGTAAAATAATCATTTAAAAAAAGAAAAAAAGGGTAATGACAAAAGATGACAGGTGTCTGATCCACATCCTGAAAGTGATGTAAAAGAAAATGTACAATGCATCTCAATTAAGGAGCTTCTTTGTCTAATGCAGCCTAGGACACTTTCATCTGCACTGAAAATAATGAACTTTAGCAGGTGAGAAAGATTCTCTAGTAGGAAAACAAAAATGTTTCCTTCACTCTCTCTTTCCAGATAATTTCAGGTAAAGTAAATCTAAAGCATCTATTGAGATGCAGCCTAGGACACTTTCTAAAACACAAACATCAAAACACGTCAAGACTGACAACAAATAGCAATCAGTGACTGAGACAAAATATATTTTTGGAACATAAACACCAAAGCTTTACATCCTAGAAATATGCGATTGAAGTGAACCTCCTCCATGCAAAAGGTACTGTCTGGAACGTTCTGGGTTTATCCAGATTTTTGGTTTGCCTTTGAAATATAGAAAAATAAAATACATTTTGACAATAAATACAAAATTAATAGCAAGTATTAGCAAAATGTTTTCCATGTGAGTCAGCAAAACATTATTTAATCAAGTCTCAGTTAGGTCTCATCAGTTCTAAATAGGTTGCATTGAAATAACTGCCACCCTGGCACCAGATTGGTCCCGGAAGTTGACTGGTCAAAATGGGAAAACAGCTTTATAAATGGATTAACAATACGAGCAGAGAAGCATAGACACTTCTCTGTGGAGATGGCCGAGGACCTGGAGCAGGTGTTTGACCCCAGGGCCACGGGTGCGTTGAATATGTTTACTTTTCAGAAACACCAACAGGGCCTTCTACACCCCAATGTGCTTGGTCATGACAGAGGGCTTCAATGAGTAAGTCACATACAGGACATGACAACACAGATTGGCCTAGGGATAATGGCACCAGAGGGGACGGCTGCCGTTTTACGTGCTCCTAACCAACTGTGATATTTTGTTAATTTTTTTTGCGTTGTTTGTAACTTATTTTTACGTATTTTGTACATAATGTTGCTGCTACTGTCTCTTATGACCAAAAATAACTTCTGGACATCAGAACAGTGATTACTCACCTCGAACTGGACAAAGATCTTTTCTTTAACGAGTCCGATGCGAAGGATATACTGCTTTCTCAGAAACGGGCCCAAATTCCCATCATTCGCATGAAGAAAAGATGGAGAAAAAGGTTGGGCTGCCTTCTGAGAATTTGTAGGCGAGTGAGTAAACCACTGCCATCCGTTCTATTGGCCAGCGTGCAATCATTGGAAAACAAAATGGATGATCTACGATCACGATTATCCTACCAAAGGAACATTAAAAACGGCAATATCTTATGTTTCACCGAGACGTGGCTGAACGACGACACTGATAATATAGAGCTGGTGGGATTTTCCATGCATCAGCAGTACAGAGAAGCTATGTCTGGTAAGATGAAAGGTGGGGTGTGTGTCTATTTGTCAATAACAGCTGGTGCGCAATGTGAAGTCTCAAGGTATTGCTCGCCTGAGGTAGAGTACCTTATGATAAGCTGTAGACCCCGCTATCTACCGAGAGAGTTCTCATCTCTATTATTCGTAGCCGTCTATTTACCATCACAAACCGATGTTGGCACTAAGACCGCACTCGACGAGCTGTATAAGGCCACCTTTACTCCACACACAGAGACGCATACAAAGCTCGCCCTCCATTTGGAAAATCTGACCATAGTTATATCCTCCTGATTCCTGCTTACAAGCAAAAACTAAAGCAAGAAGTAGCAGTGACTCGTTCAATATGGAAGTGATCAGATGACGTGGATGCTATGCCATAGGACTTTTTTGCTACCACAGACTGGAATATGTTCCGGGATTCATCCAATGGCATTGAGGAGTATACCACCTCAGTCATCGGCTTCATCAATAAGTAAATCGACAACGTCGTCCCCACAGTGACCGTACCTACATATCCCAACCAGAAGCCATGGATTACAGGCAACATCTGCATCGAGCTAGAGCTGTGGCTTTCAAGGAGCGGCACACTAATCCAGATGCTTTAAGAAATCCCGCTACGCCCTCAGACAAACCATCAAACAGGCAAAGCGTCAATACAGGATTAAGACTGAATCCTACTACACCGACTCTGATGCTCGTCGGATGTGGCAGGGCTTGAAAACTATTACGGACTACAAACCCAGACGCAAGCTGCCCAGTGATGCGAGCCTACCAGACGAGCGAAATGCCCTTTATGCTCGCTTCGAGGCAAGCAACACTGAAGCACGCATGACAGCACCAGCTGTTCCGGACGACTGTGTGATAACGCTCTCGGTAGCCGATTTGAGCAAGACCTTTAAACAGGTTAAAATTCAAAGCCGTGGGGCCAGACGGATTACCAGGACGTGTACTCAAAGCATGCACGGACCAACTGGCAAGTGTCTTCACTGCCATTTTCAACCTCTTCCTGACCGAGTCTGTAATACCTACATGTTTCAAGCAGACTGCAGTAGTCCCTGTGCCCAAGGAAGCAAAGGTAACCTGCCTAAATGATTACCGCCCTGTAGCACTCACTTCGGTAGCCATCAACAGCATCATCCCGGACACCCTAGACTAACTCCAATTCACATTCTGCCCCAACAGATACACAGATGATGGAATCTCAATCGCACTCCACACTGCCCTTTCCCATCTGGACAAAAGGAGCACCTATGTGAGAATACTGTTCATTGACTATAGCTCAGCGTTCAACACCATAGTGCCCACAAAGCTCATCACTAAGTGAAGGATCCTGGGACTAAACATCTCCCTCTGCAACTGGATCATGGACTTCCAGACGGGCCGCCCTCCAGGTGGTAAGGGTAGGCAACAACACATCTGCCATGCTGATCCTCAAAACTGGGGCCCCTCAGGGGTCCCCTCCTGTACTCCCTGTTCACCCATGACTGCGTGGACATACACGACTCCAACACCATCATTAAGTTTGCTGGCTACACAACAGTGGTAGGCCTGATCACCGACAACAATGAGACAGCCTATATGGAGGAAGTCAGAGACCTCACAGTGTGGTGCCAGGACAACAACCTCTCCCTCAATGTGAGCAAGACACAGGAGCTGATCATGGACTACAGGAAAAGGCGGGCCGAACAGGCCCCCATTAACATCGACGGGGCTGTAGTGGAGCGGGTCGAGAGTTTCAAGTTCCTTGGTGTCCACATCACCCATCACCAACAAACTATCATGGTCCAAACACACCAAGACAGTCGTGAAGAGGACACGACAACACCTTTTCCCCCTCAGGAGACTGAAAAGATTTGGCATGGGTCCTCAGATCCATAAAGTTCTACAGATGCACCATCGAGAGCATCCTGACCGTTTGCCTCACCACCTGGTATGGCAACTGCTCGACATCTGACCGTAAGGTGCTATAGAGGGTAGTGCGTACAGCCCGGTACATCACTGGGGCCAAGCTTCCTGCCATCCAGGATCTATATACTAGGTGGTGTCAGAGGAATGACAAAAAAATGGTCAAAAACTCCAGTCACCCAAGTCATAGACTGTTCCCTCTGCTACCCGACGGCAAGCGCTACCGGAGCGCCAAGTCTAGGACCAAAAGGCTCCTTAACAGCTTCTACCCCCAAGTCATAAGATTGCTGAACATTTAATCAAATGGCCACCCGGACTAATTACATTGACCCCCCCTCCATTTGTTTTTACACAGCTGCTACTCACTGTTTATGATCTATGCATAGTCACTACACCCCTACCTACATCTACAAATTACCTCGACTAACCTGTGCCCCCGAACATTGACTCGGTACCGGTACCCCCTGTATATAGCCTTGTTTTATTTTATTTCCTTTCTCAAACAATTTTGTGGGGGCATAGAATTTGCTCTACTTCACAATCATTCCAGAGGCATCCCCAAAGTGTACACATTATGTTTAAGCCCAGCACTACCACACTTGATTCAAATAATCTCTGGTTTTGTTAATTTAGCCTAGTCTAAATCTGCCAGACAGCGAATGAACAAGCACAATAGAAGTTGGCTACAGCACAAACAGATATACGACTACATTACTGTTGATTAGTTGAATTTGGGGTGACACACCTTAAACTTTTTAAATGGACGGCAACATTACCGAGGACCTGCAGCTTGTCGGGGTGCAGTCTGAGGATAGTAGCAGCAACGGCTTCGGTGAGATCTGTCCTTCTGTGCTGTTTGTGAAGGACATTCAGGAGCTCAGGGTGAACCAGATAGACCCTCAAGCCCTCCACTTCAATGGGCTTCTCATACAAGGAGGGAAGTAGTGTGTGCTGGGCAACAGCTTCAACCTTTCAGTTCAGTATGTGACTGAACATAAACAAAATAAGGAAACAACAACAGTAAATGCTAGTTACTTATATCATACCTACTTCTGTACTTTTTCCATTATTTTGAATCACATTCTGAGATCCATTTGTCAATGATTTCTTCAGCTAATGCTTGTTGTGTCATTTGACCTGAGATTGACCTTCAGTCTCCTGGGAAGATGACAATGTGACGCAAAAAAAAAAAAGAAATCACAGCAACGTTAAGTACAAAGGACAAACCATGTCCTGTTTTGCTAACTAAATGTTTCAAACCAAATTGTGTCCATACCTGACCAAGAGTGCACAATGCAAGGAATGGTTCCCTCCGACAAAAATGTGTTCAATCTTCTGGTCGTCAATCTGGTCTGAAATGTTGATAAAAAATAGTCGCTGATCAAGTTAATGTTATTTCATGTTTTACTTCATGTTATTTTAGTTGAGTATTGAAATAAGCATTTTGTTGAGTTGAAGTTTATTGAAGTTTGATCTGTTCTGAAAATGTGTGCACTCCGGGTAATGTTATGTAATAAATGACTGTTTTTTGTTGTTGTACTGTCACAATATTTTGGTCAATTCCAGATTATGTCTAATGAGTGTAGCTACCTTCCACAGGCTATCTGGGTCACCTTTAACATTCGAGGTCGTAGTTCATCCCGGAGAGAGTTGTGTCCAAGCTGTCCATAGCGGCCTGAGCCAAATGTGAACGCCACACCTCCCTAGAATAAAATCCACACAGACAGTTGTCATACAATGTTTTCCTCTAGTTAATGAGGATGTTTCAATAAGAATTTCCAGGGAACTAACGACAACATTGAGACACCCATATAAATAAATACACATAAAATGTAGGCATATTGTATGGTCCAAACAACATTTAGTTTAAATGATAGTGGAAAGTATTATGTCAAACAGATCTACAACCTTTGTCAGAACGGCAGTATTTTCTCCTCCACATGAAATCAAAACAGTCTTCTTCAGATTCAGGCAATCAACAGGAGCTGGAGCATGTCGGTCTACAGAAAATGGGGTTAATTTTGTATTTTTTTTTATTACAATGCCTCCTAGTAGGAGGGGGGTGCAGGAATCAGGAGCAGGAGAGCAAGGCAGTGGCACAAAACGTTTATTTTGGTTGTCCCGAACTCAATAACAACATGAGGGAAAAATGCGCACAAAACGAAGTCGCCACACACAGGGAAACTAATTACACACACGGAGGAGAAACCTCGACTCCTAAACAAAGTCTCGAAAATGGTAACACTATCGAAATAAAACGAAAACCCCCGTGGTGCAGACACGCACCCCTAACGTGGAACACATACAAACAATCCCGCACAAAGACTAGCAGGCAGCGGGGTGTAAATAAACCCACCGAAATCAACTAAATGAACACAGGTGTGAAAAAACAGACAGACACAAACGAAAAGGAAATATGAATCGGTGGCAGCTAGTAGGCCGGCGACGACGACCGCCGAGCACCGCCCGAACAGGGAGAGGAGCCACCTTCGGTGGAAGTCGTGACAATTACAATTATTTATTTACAAAACATACATCATATCTGTTGGTGCTGACATCTTCAGGACAGGAATACCGGTTTACTTAACGGAGGAATAAACACACATGTTCATCATTGGTGTTTTTAACCAGAAACGGGGGAAAATGCACTTTATTTATTTTCGCACATGCGCAGTCATACATCTCTCATAGGGCATGACTGTACCAGTGTAAGAACACAACTCAACAACGTATTAGTCCACATGCCAACAATATCACACTCAAACGCATGACACAACATTGTTCTCTCTCATCCTGGTCAAAATACCTAATTTCAATTTTAAAAAAAATTGGTTCATATTAGATATATCAGGGGTCTCCAGCTACAGCCTGATGGAGCTACTGGGTGGGAAGGCTTTCGTTTAAACCCAACACACGTGTTTCAAACAATGTATCGTTTATGGTCTTCCGTCTGGACCTTGATTACTTAAATATATTTAACTACAGACAACATATACATTGTGTAATGTATACTGTACCTGTCGTGTCCCCTAGTCCCAGTTGCCCGGCGGTGTTCTTGCCCCAGTCGAACACAGCTCCAGAAAGGGACCTAGCAAAGTGAGAACATTGTACAGGATTACAGTTTTGAAAGGTGAGACTGTTTTGGTTACGTTGTATTGTGAAACTCGAGCGATTAGTGGTGTGTCCATGGTCATTTACCCTGTGTTAGTGAAATTGAACGCTGGTCTCCACATGCAACCTGAGTTACCTGTCGGTTACATAGCTTATCCAATGGTCTGATAGAAAAAAATTAATGAAATAAAGAAACAGATGAATAAGATTAGAGTTGGCCCATTTGAATTAAATGACAAATAAATTGTTTTTATACTTTAGCTATTTGAATGTGGGGGTGACTACAACGTCAATCAAAACATTGACACTGAATTACTATAAGGTATTGCTCACATTTTTTAGGGTAAGCTACATATGAATGCATCATTATGGAATGGAACCCACCTGGGAATATTAGCTTTGTCCATGCAGAGAACCCGGCCGGCCCTCTTCAGACAGTTAAACCGTATGAGAATCTCCGCAACTCAGAGCCCGAATCATCTCCTTACAGTTCACAATCTCTAAAGCACATAAAACATATGATTCCGCAACTCAGAAAGATATATTATAAAAATTGATTGGAAAAGAGATTAGACCTACTCCGTTCCCTGTGAATCTTCTCCCATCTTGGTCCTCTTGAATCCGCACGACTGACACTTGTCTCCCAGATCCTGAATTTTAGATTTTAGATTGAGGTATATAAAATCAATGCAACTAATATCAGTTTTGGTCGTATCTAAACCATTCGGCTTCACTAAACCAAAGCCATTACGACTTTCCTCTGTATTCACAAATGTAAATCACCAATCCACAAATGTAAATCACTTTCCACAAATGTAAAACACTTTCCACAAATGCAATTCACTATCCACAAACAAACACCTTTTGATTTGTATTTGTAAATCGATATATTGCATTAGATTTTTTTTTATAACTGCAGATATGCAGGTCATTTCCAAAGGCCTTCTCACGCGTAGATAAAAAGTTATCACGCGTAGAAAGCGATTTGTAGCCATAGAAAAAAAGGTTTGGAGCCATAGAAAGCGATTTCTATAAATCGCTGGCAGCCTCTCGTTCGGCCATGTTGATGACTGCCTTTCAAGGCTGCAGATATAATATGTTAACCATATGTGTAACCATAGTATGTCCAACGTAAATAGTCGAAACCCGAGCCCTAGATTACTCTATATTTGCAACACTATTGCGGTGTACACCCGTTCATCACCCAAATAGTTGAATTAGCTGGCCAGTGTGATAGCACCACTAAATGTGAAGGATATGTCATACATTGTAAATTATTATAATCCATCCGCTGTCTCATGTTGCACAGACGATGAGCATTAAGGAGACATAAATAATGCTTGAAACATTACCACCTAGTCGATACCTACCTATATGCATTTCAGTGGAACTGGCTGCTACACCTACTTTATGCTGTCAGCATAAATGCTGAACTGTAAATAGTTTCTGTAACGTATACGCTGGGAGTCGGGAAGCAAGTTCAGGAAGTTACTTTTAATAATAAATAACACAAGGAACAAAGCAAGAACCACGAGTAGTGTACAGACATGAAACAACGGAACAGAAACAATAAGGCCTAGGGAAAGTACCGAAGGGAGTGACATATATAGCATATTGAGTCCAGGTGAGTCTGATGAGGCCCGGAGAGGAGTATACGTGACAGTTCCGGAGTTTGAAAAGAACCATGCCTCAAAGACGTCCTTCAGATTTGCCCTGTTTTTTTTTTTTTCAGATGTTAAAATAATTACCAAGCTTCATTTTTAAGCTCACGTTTATCATAATTATTTCTAAAAAGATCTGTCAGCAGTATTTTGCAGAGGGTGCACACTGACTGGACCAGGGAAAGAGTAAAGAAAATACTAAAATTGCTTACATTTTTTGGTTATTCTACTTCATACCAGTGTGGCAGTTGTACTAAACTCCTAAGGCATAAAAGTTCTTAAAGAATAAATGTGCATAATTGATTAAAATTACAATTGAACAGGTGAAGAGGTATATGATAAACTATGCGGAAAAAGGGATGGGAGTTTGAAATAATTTTATTATTCGAATAGTATCATACATTTATTTCTTATATCTTGATATTTGAAATACATGTGTGTTTAAAAAAAAAAAAAACATACGTTTTTTAAACTGAGCACGGAGGGAGAGAGAGACGCCAAGGGAACTCGGCTACAGCCAAGACCACTAGAGGTTCTGGGGGGGGGGGGGGGGGGGCAGTGCCCCTGTGACAACAATTTTGGACCCCCTTGTGGCCCCCCTAAATGTGGAGTATGAAATAATTTTTACATAGCTCATTTTTGCTATCGTTCTTTTTTTACATCCGTTATTAGACAGTGGCAACGCGGAACATGGTCTTTTGCCTGCTAATGCCTGCAATGCAGCGAAGAAAACGATATGACAACAATAACGTCTAATGTAACTGGCCCCTCTAACAGTACAACTGGACCCAGCTTGGCCCCCCCAGTTGAAATGGTCTAGAACCGCCACTGGCCAAGACTTGCTAGCTAATTTGCAGCAACAACAATATTATTTATTATCATTCTATATAACAGTGCCTGTCTTGACTGGAGTAGCCTATTGGATTCGACAACACTTCCTGTAGCTACTCACCCCATCGCTAGAATCCAATGCTGACGAAAATACCAGTCATTAAAAACTAGCAGTATTTCAATCTTCTCGATTTGACAGTTGGGATAATTAGGAGTACACCGCCGTATCTCATCTCTCGATTGAGCTACGTTTTCTGAGCCATATCTGTCGCCGGCTCCGCGCTCTCTTGATCATGGCATAGCCGCCTTCCGAATAGAGAGCGAATGTAATAAACGTCTAGTCGGATTCTGGCTAGACTACAATGCCTTCAGAAAGTATTCATACCTTTTGACTTATTCCACATTTTGTTGTGTTACAGCCTGAATTCAAAATTCTATAAATATTTGTTTTCTCTCACCCATCTACACACAATACCCCATAATGACAAAGTGAAAACATGTTTTTAGAATTTTATTGCACATTTATTGAAAATTAAATAAGTAAATTAAATATTTCTGTAAGTATTCACACCCCTCAGTCAATACTTTGCAGAATCACCTTCTGCAGCGAATACAGCTGTGAGTCTTTCTGGGTAAGTCTCTAAGAGCTTTCCACACCTGGATTTTGCAACATTTGCCCATTATTCTTTAAAGAATAAGCTCTGTCAAATTGGTTGTTGATCATTGCAAGACCACAATTTTAAGGTATTGCCATAGATTTTCAAGTAGATTTAAGTCTAAACTGTAACTTGGCCCCTCAGGAATATTCACTGTCTTCTTGGTAAGAAACTCCAGTGTAGATTTGGCATTGTGTTTTAGCTTATTGTCTTGCTGAAAGGTGAATTCATCTCCCAGTGTCTGGTGGAAAGCAGACTGAACCAGGTTTTCCTTTTGGATTTGCCTTTGCTAAGCTCCATCCCATTTATTTTTTCATCCCGAAAAACTCCCAAGTCCTTAATGATTACAAGCATACCCATAACATGATTCATCCACCACTTAAAAATATGGAGAGTGATACTTAGTAATGTGTTGTATTGGATTTTCCCCAAACATAACACTTTGCGTTCAGGAAAAAATTGTAATTGCTTTGCCACATTTTTTGCAGTATTGCTTTAGTGCCTTGTTGCCAACATGATCCATGTTTTGGAATTTTTTGAATTCTGTACAGGCTTTTCAATCTGTCAATTAGGTTAGTATTGTGGAGTACCTACAATGTTGTTGATTCATCCTCAGTTTCCTCCTATCACATCCATTAAACTATGTAACTGTTTTAAAGTCACCATTGGCCTCATGGTGAAATCACTGAGTGGTTTCCTTCCTCTATGGCAACTGAGTTAGGAAGGACACCTGTATCTTTGTAGTGACTGGGTTTATGGATACACCATCCAAAGGGTAATTAATAAATTCACCATGCTCAAATGGATATTCATTGTCTGCTTCTTTTCATTTTTACCCATCTACCAATTGGTGCCCTTCTTTGCAATGCATTGGAAAACCTCCCTGGTCTTTGTGGTTGAATCTGTGTTTGAAATTCCCTGCTTCAACTGAGGGACCTTACAGATAATTGTATGTGTGGGATACAGAGATGAGGTAGTCATTCAAAAGTCATGTTAAACACTATTAATGCACACATAGTGAGTCCAAACAACTTATGTGACTTATTAAGGACATTTTTACCCCTGGACTTATTTAGGCATGCCATAACAAAGGGGTTGAATATTTATTTAAATGTTGTATTAATTTATAAAAAATTAATAGAACGCAATTCCACTTTTACATTATTGGGTATTGTGTGTAGGCTAGTGACCAAAAATTTAAATTTAATACATTTTAAATGTAGGCTGTAACACAACAACATTTGGAAAAAGTCAAAGCGTGTGAACAATTCTGAAGGCACCGTAATTGAGGCCACATGATGCGGTTTCTCCCCAAACCAATTCAGATTAAACATCAGCCTACCTGTTGGTTGCTCGTTGTAGCCTACTCCTCATTTCATCAACTTTTCTTTCCATATATATCATTTTTTTTTACATAGAATTAAGCATAAAGATTATGGCTCTAGATTGCAAGAAAAAGTATGTATGTGAGAGAGAGAGAGATTATGTACAGTATCTAATAGAGAGTAAGAGGAAGTGTTTACTATGAGGCTACAGACCTCTGAGGGAGTGAGACCATTCAACGGACTGTAAAAACAAGTTCAGAAGGTGAGATTGAAAATCTAACAAATTATTATTTGGATATTCAATTTCTTATGGGTATTTCCAAATCAATGGAATAGCGCAACGTTCTCTGTATCGAGCATAGCAAAAGCTATCTCAAACAAGGAAATTAAATAGGCTAATGGCAACTTAAGAAACAATATTAACGGGTCATGCAATCAAGGTATGCACTTAAGGAAATATACTGCTAAAGTATCTTCTGACAAATTAACAATATGTTTGCAGTGTATATGATTATTCTGTAGCATAATTAACCGTACAGCAACATAATATTTTAGCAACCTTTCACTAGAAATAAGAAGCAGGAAGTAAAGTTCTAGATGTGGGGAGACTACACTAAAGAGGAACTCTAATGTTTCAGGAACTTGGGTGGTTTTCATAACCTGATTTGAGTTGATTCTAGTGACTAATTGTGACCTTATACAGTCATAATGTAAGGTAACATTGTAATATATGTTTATCTGTGATGTTTTTCTCCACAGGGGCACAGCATTGTGACTGTCCCTCTTGTCCCTCAGTCTGCTCTCCTCGTTGGGGGTCAGAGGGGAAGTAGCTCCAAATTTTGACAAACTCACGGCTGTCATGTTGACTGGTACCAGACTGTGTCTCTTCTCCTCCCAGAGGATCCCTACCATATGATCCCTGATGGCTAACAATAACATATCCTGACATAATGTAAACGTTATACATTACCCTCACTCCCTCATTGACAACAACTTTTTGGAGAAATGTCCTCTGGTCTGATGAAACAAAAATAGAACTGTTTGGCCATAATGACCATCGTTATGTTTGGAGGAAAAAGTTGGAGGCTTGCAAGCCGAAGAACACCATCCCAACCGTGAGCATGGGGGTGGCAGCATCATATTGTGGGGGTGCTTTGCTGCAGGAGGGACTGGTGCACTTCACAAAATAGATGGCATCATGAGGGAGGAAAATTATGTGGATATATTGAAGCAACATCTCAAGACATCAGTCAGGAAGTTAAAGTTTGGTCGCAAATGGGTCTTCCAAATGGACAATGACCCCAAGCATACTTCCAAAGTTGTGGAAAAATGGCTTAAGGACAACAAAGTCAAGGTATTGGAGTGGCCATCACAAAGCCCTGACCTCAATCCTATAGAACATTTGTGGGCAGAACTGAAAAAGTGTGTGCGAGCAAGGAAGGCCAAAAAACCTGACTCAGTTACACCAGCTCTGTCAGAAGGAATGGGCCAAAATTCACCCAACTTATTGTGGGAAGCTTGTGGAAGGCTACCCGAAACGTTTGACCCAAGTTAAACAATTTAAAGGCAATGCTACCAAATACTATTTGAGTGTATGTCAACTTCTGACCCACTGGGAATGTGATGAAAGAAATAAAAGCTGAAATAAATAATTCTCTCTACTATTATTCTGACATTTCACATTCTTAAAATAAAGTGGTGATCCTAACTGATCTAAGGCAGGGAATTTTGACTAGGATTAAATGTCAGGAATTGTGAATAACTGAGTTTAAATGTATTTGGCTAAGGTGTATGTAAACTTCCAACTTCAACTGTATATATCATTGAGCTAATAAAGCCGCATACAAACATGGTCTCTTTTTTGTTTTCATGAGTAAATCAGCTTTGATTGCATCAGGTGTGAAGGTAAGCCCCAGATGCAGACAACATCAAATTAACAATGTTTTAATAATCCAACAGCGATAGGCAATAGACAGGTCAAGGCAGCCAGAGGTCAGTAAACCAGAGGTGGGGAAAAGGTACAGGTCGGAAGTCAGGCTCAGGCAGAGTGGTCAGGTAGTCGGGCTCAGAGTCAGGACAGGCAAGGGTCAAAACCAGGAGGGCGAGAAAAAGACAGGGAAAAGCAGGAGCTGAGACACAAAAATGCTGGTTGACTTGACAAACAAGACGAACTGGCAACAGACAAATAGAGAATACGGCTATAAATACACAGGGGATAAGGGGGAAGATGGGCGACACCTGGAAGTGGGTGGAGACAATCACAAAGACAGGTGAAACAGATCAGGGTGTGACAGACTGGACTGATCATGTCAACATCATACTTTCAAAATCTTAGCTAGCAGTCATCATCATGAATCTAGTCGACAATCTACCGGCAAATCCTTTTTAATCGTTGTCATATGAAGATAAATAATGAAGGGAAATTATAGATATAACGTATCGGTGCTCATCGGCCATTGGACATAAACCTTTCACAACAAGTTGGAAATCGCAAATTCAACAATGAGTGGTTTGGAAGGAATCAATGGCTAACTGCAAGCATTGCAAAGCAATCATTAGCCTGCTATTCAGTGGAGTGGCTGTGTTGTACCAAGTCTAAGATTAAGGGTCTCTTTTCCTAGTTTAAAATTATAAACATTCAACATTTGTGCCGCGCTCAAAACAATTGTTAACTCGGAACTGCAAAATCTGACTTTAGTGAGTTCAAGACAACTGGGAACTCGGGGAAAAACGAGCTACGACTTTCGAACTTTCATCCAACTCGGAATTGTAAATCCGGGACTTGGAGCTCTTTCTAGAGCTACAACCTGAAGATCACTGACTTCATCATGATTTGACCTTTTTTTCTTCTAGTTCCCAGTTCCCTTGAAAGCACCATAAATCCAGAGAATGGCAGACTTTGATGACAAAGTTTGATGACAAAATGTGCCCACAAAGGACCGCCACGCCACCTTCCTGTTCAAGTGAGCACAGCACCACAAGGTGAGTCCAAAAATGTACTGTATGCTGCTGCATAAATGATGTAATATACCAGGGAGATATGTATACTGTAGCTAAGAAAGTAATACTAATTGTATGTTGTGTAGTAAGCTGTTAGTAGCCTATGTGTCTCACCCTAATAATTTGGTATTTTTTCACTTCTTAATTTCACCTACTGTTCTGACTTGGTGGTGCACATGTAGCCTATAACCTGTTTTTGAGAAATGTAATCATCGAATATCGTAAGAGCTTTAATTGTCTGCTTATATTCCCCCTTTATTTCTCCTACGGTTCTGACTTGGTGTACAGGGAGAACACTGTAACAACAGCCCAAGTTCTGAATTCTGTCTCTGTACATTTCAAAAGTGCTGAACAAATAGTTATATTGACTACATTCGTCCTAGCTCACTCATTGTCTTAATCGAAATTACGAATTGCCTCTTATCCGCTTGTCATCCCCTTATGCCATAGTTTGTACATCTCAATTGTCTGTAGAAAACACATTTGTTTAAGCAAGTCAGCCATATCAGATATGTTTTTTGAAAAAGCAATAAATGAGGCTGAATGAACTGTTTCGCTAACAGACAAGGCTCTGCTGATAGCCAGGTGTAGCAAGTGGTAAGGTGTTGGGACTGATGTTGGGACTCTGCTGTTGGTACAGCTTTATGTGCGCCCTAACATTTTGTGGGCAACGTTTGTCACTGTTATAGTGCAATTAATGTATTGTTTAGTGTTGCGTTGTGTAGTTGCTTTGCTGGCATGCATCCCACTTTTGTTTTGCCCCACTAAGATTTACATTATAAAATCGCCACTGCTCTACACTGGAAAGAGGAAAATGTGAGTCCAGAGAAAGATGGTGTTAACATTGGTCCTCCTTGCTGCAATAACCCACACGGTAAGTTTTAGTTATCACTTTATCACAAGTGGGACAAGCTATGCAGAGTTTGGATTGATGAGTGTAATTCCCAGTCCCAAAATCTTTAATCAGTATAATATTTGGATTCTGTATTGTGTCAGGTGGACTGTTGTCTCCTCACCTTTGTTCTGATCATTTCCTCATGATCTCCAAAGTGTTCCCTTTCAGTTTTTACCATGGTTATGCGTAGGCATCTCATATTTCTTCAGTTAGAAATATTTCAATTTGGCCCTCTCCATATAGGCCAATTCCCATGAGCGTAAAGGGTTAAAATCATTGAGAGAAAAAAATTGATACAAGGCTAAGAAGTGATTTCCCCCCCCCCCCAAAAAAAATCAAAATGTCTTGGAAAATTTCAGATGGCACAAAATTGCAAAATTAGATTGTTGTCATGAAAAGTTGGGTCCCACATGTGTAGTTTGCCAGTTTCCCTGGGTTTAAATAATATTTTTTAACTACTCTCTATTCTTTAGATTACTGCTGTGGTAAAGCAAGTGGACATTTCTCCTAATGCAGTGGATGACCAGTATATTCAATGTTGAGAGCAGATGCTAAAGAAGGGTGTTTATTTAAGGCAGAGCTGAATGCCAGTATGGAATATCATGCTGCATGGGAGGCAAAGCGGTGTACAATGTTAATCCCAGGAAGTGTCAAGGAACACACGGCTGCTTGGTGGCTTACGGACATGGGGAAAGGATTTACGAAAGACTTTCAACGATGTAGTGGAGACTCAGGGTGGGAGTGTCAATCTCTACAACGGTGACTTCCGGTTATAATCCCTCCATTTCCTGCTGATGGATGCCATGAAGCTTTTGAGGACAGAGAACCTCAAACTGTGTTTCGTGGCTCAAGCAAAAAGTATGAGGCACAATTAAGGACAGAAGTGCGAATTGGGACGTTTACCTCAAGCGAGGCCAAACGTTCCAACTCGGAGGAAGCTGCTACAGACATCGGGACCCTTTTCAACATCACTTCCTGCATTGTAGTCACTAAGGATGCCCACACTTGTGACTCAGAATGCATTGAGCAGCTGTTTTCTCCAGCAGGAGTCTTTAGTATGGCTGACGTATATGAAGTAGTGAACAACAATGATGAGAAGTACAGCGAGATTGTTTTGACAAATTCAAGGATTCACAGCAATCACAACTTTTACCTCTTTTCCAGGTAAGACCCGGCTTAGATTCTAGTGTGTGAAAGGTTCAGACTCAACTCTGTTCAGCATGTACAGCAATCTTGCTCATTGGAAATTACCCGGGTCTATCTCTCTCCCTCTCGTTCTCTCTTTTTATCTCTTACACCAGGTCTTCTTTAACCTCTGAAGGATCATCTAATAGGTTGCAGAGCAATGGCTGCATTTCTCTCTTTTCCTGACAATTGGGACTGACCTATAACAAACTGAAGGTTTGGAAGACATGCACACACAAACAAACAATTGCATGTATGTAGATTAGGTACTAATTCACAGACAATTGCATTTGTATTTATTCCGGATCCCATTAGCTGTTGCCAAGGCAGCAGCTACTCTTCCTGGGGTCCAATCACCATTACGCAATTACATACAAAATAAAACAGTACATAACACAACATATTATTACACGCTACTCTACCATAACATATCTACAATACAAAATCAATAATACAGCAAAATAACAATATTAAAATGTATGTGTGCACAGTGTTCAGTCGTCAGCCTACATAGACACACAGGCTTTACTCAGTGCCAGTGGCAAGTGTGTTAGCGTGTGTTTGAGAATGCTGTGTGTGAGCCATTGTGTGTCTCTTCATAGTCCGCGCTGTTCCATCAGGTGTCGTTTTATCCTTTTTTTTAAATCCGATTTTACTGCTTGACTGAGTTACGTGATGTAGTCATGGCTCTATGTGGTACTGTGCATTTCCCCTAGTCTGTTCTGGTGGCATGTCTTGTGGGGCGTGTATGGGTGTCTGAGCTGTGTGTTAGTCACTTAAACAGACAGCTCGGGGATTTCAACATGCCAATACCTCTCACAAAGACAAGCAGTGACGCAGTCAACCTTTCTTCCACCCTGAGCCAGGAGAGATTGACATGCATATTATCAATTTTGGCTCTCCGTGTACATCTAAGGACCAGACGTGCTGCACTCCTCTGGGCTAATTGTAATTTTCATGTTCCTCTTTGTGGCACTTGACCATATGTTTTTTAAAAAGGCAGTAAATGGGGCTGAATGAACTGTTTCGCTGCCAGACAAGGCTCCGCTGATAGCCAGGTGTAGCAGTGGTAAGGATTCACTCCATGGCGCTGAAAAGCAAGCTCTGCTGTTGGGACAGCTTTATGTAGGCCCTAGCAGTTTGTGGGCACCGTTTGTCACCGTTATAGTGCAACTAATGTGATGTTTAGTGTTGTGTAGTGTAGTGGCTTTGCTGGCATGCATTCCCCATTTGGTTTTGTTTGCCCCACCAAGAATTACATGCTAAAATCGCCAGTGCATAACACATATGTTTTTCCAGCAGCAGATTATGATTGATAATGTCAAAAGCTGCACTGAAGTCTAACAAAACAGCTGCCACAATCATCTTATTATCAATTTCTTTGTCTAAGTGCCAAACATGTTGAATGCCCTTCCCTATAAGCGTACTGAAAGTCTGTTGTTATACTGAACAAAAATATAAACGCAACATCCAAAGTGTTGGTCCCGTGTTTCATGTTTGAGCCAGTAAAGGGTGCTGTTATTGGCAGAGAGGTTTGCAAGTCTTTGTTATTGGTCTATTTACTTATTTACGACCTGGTGAAGGAAAGTCCGTGAACGTGTCTTGTCATTTTTGGCAACGCAGACTGCTGAAACAATGAGATAAAATTAAATTCTAAGCAGAACATTAGTTGTATCCAGGTTTCCAGGAAGTGTCTTGTTCATATGTGGAGTTTGTCTGCAGGCGATTGCCTGGTATTTATTTGAAAATGACGTGTTAACAATAGGTGCTTTCTGGTACCTCAGAGATCAACTGGTAACTACCTGGTTCCAAACGATACCCAGTGGTGCTTGTTTAAATTAATTTAAAAAGAGTACTTGATTACTAAATATTATGTAATAACCACTTCAAAATGTAATTTCTTAGTAAATATCAGGTAAGCAGTGTAACTGATTAATCAATGCCTTGCAGGGGTAAAAAAATAAATAAAAAAAGTTAAATTACCGTGCACCAGCTTTAAGTTGCTGGGACCTCCTAATAACGTTTGATTCTATTTGACATCTCGATAACAGCAACGGCTTCACACTGCCTCTTGTTATTTCTGATTGTGTATGTGTGCGTGCGTGTTGGTGTTGTGTATGTGTGCGTGGTATTTTCCAAAGAAGAAGCCAAGAGAATAGATGCACTGAGTCCGAGAGCAGTTCTGGTGTTTCCTCAACATTCTTTTCAACAAAACAGTGAGTGAGTCAAGATCACAATGCAACTGTTTTTATATCAATAATTAAATAATTTAAGTAACAATTAAGTAGCCTACCTTACTGTAATAGTTTTCTATTAAAATGGTCAAAAAGAAACAAAAATAGCTTTTTAGCAACAAAAAATATCTCACCAACATTAAAAGAAAAATTATTGTAACAATATTACACATCAATACAGGGACATACCTGTGAATACAATGAATAAATTAAATAATAGAACCCCCCCTCCAAAAAAAGAATAATTCAGGACATAATTTATATGTGAGAAGGCAATGAGACATTAACAGACATTCAGAGACATGACTTCTAATAATTTCCCCAACTTTTTAAGTTTCACAAGTTTGAGGGATTTATAAAATTGTACAAAAGAAGGAATTGTTCCACCCCATTTACATATAAGTATACCTGTCACGCCCGCTCCTGCTTCCCCTCTCTGGCTCGAGAGCGCCAGGCTGCCCTTCATTACGCACACCTGTCACCATCATTATGTGCATCTGCGTCCAATGAGACTCACCTGGACTCCTTCACGTTTTGATTGCCTTCCCTATATCTGTCTGTTTCCTCTGTTTCATCCCTGTGTTAGCATTATTGTCGTTTTGTTGTCCCCTGTCCAGACGCTGTCCGTATTCTGTTCCTGTCCGTGTTTCATTAAATGTTCACTCCCTGTACTTGCTTCTTGTCTCCAGCATCTGTCCTTACAATACCCAACATCAGGCTGTAATCATGGATGACACACTGACACTCTCTAGTGGTTTATTCGTGTAGGGGAGAGCTTGTTGAGGGCCACAATAGCGTGAGCAATGATTATTGGGGAGAGCGTGCTGAGGGCCACTAGAGCATGAGCAATGATTATCTACCGTATAGACCGGTGTGTGACATTGTGTTGAAATACAGTAGCCTTGTCTTTGCACTTTAGAGCTTCTCGAAGCAGATCTTAATAACTAGTAGTTCTTCATAGTCCAAATGGACCTCTCAGATATGTCATTTGGAGCAGTTTGGAGAAACTACATCACCCACGTTCCTGTCTTTTCTTGAACAGTGAATAAATCAAGTGAACTTGAAAAATGATGAAGTGCAACTGTTTAAAGTAGGGATTGAAGATAGTGTTAAATCACAAGCATTGGACAACAAACACCTTTATTCAATCAATGCATACTCACACAGTAGCCAGAATAGGCAAATAGACTAGAGGCATTCTGTAATCAGTTTTAACAATTATTTGCACAATTTATATATTTGGGTACATTCATGAATATGCAAGCTAGCATGAGTTTTACATCAAGTGTCTGTGTATGAAAAATCTATTGATTGGTACTAAATGACAATTTTGAGAAAATACAATATTATCCAAATGCTGTTGTGCCTCTTTAAATAAATCTAAACATTGCAATATGCACACTGCCTTAAAAAGCCAGTAAACACTATATGATTGAACTCTGCACCCATCAAAGCTGCATAACATAAACCTGAACATTTCTGACAATGCATTACAGTAGCTGAACCTAAAATATTCACTATAATGGAGGTAAACACATTTTCTTTTCAAATAACCTTGCAAATAAAGTATTTACAGATGTTACGTTTTGGAAAATACATGCACATTTTAATTCTTTTTTTTGTAGCATTACTCTACAATCATACGTGCAGAGAGAGAGAGAGAGTCAGAGACAGGAATGTGAGGAAGATGGAGAAATAACCTTCATATCTATACTGCTTGTTGAGCATCTCATTCCAAAATCATGGGCATGGGCCTCCCTAGTGGCGCGGTGGTCTAAGGCACTGCATCGCAGTGCTAGCAGTGCCACTACAGATTCTGGGTTTGCGACTGGGAGACCCATGGGGCGGTGCACAGTTGGTCTAGCGTCGTCCGGGTTAGGGGAGGGTTTGGCCGGCAGAGATGTTCTTGTCCCATCACGCACTAGTGATTCATGTGACGGGCTGGGCGCAGTGCACATTGACACGGTCGCCAGGTGCACGGTGTTTCCTCCAACACATTGGTGCGGCTGGCTCCGGGTTAAGTGGGCATTGTGTCAAGAAGCAGTGTGGCTTGGTTGGGCTGTGTTTCAGGAGACGCACGGCTCTCGACGTTCGTACGGGTGTTGCAGCAATGAGTCAAGACTGTAACTACCAATTGGATACCAAGAAATTGGGGAGAAAAAGGGCTAAACAACAACAACAAAAACTATTTCTGTATGGACCTCACTTTATGCACAGGGGCATTGTCATGCTGAAACAGGAAAGGGCCTTCCACAAACTGTTGCCACAAAGTTGGAAGCACGGAATCATCTAGAATGTCATTGTGTGCTGTAGTGTTAAGATTTCCCTTCACTGGAACTAAAGGGCCTAGCCCGAAGCATGAAAAACAGCCCCAGACCATTATTCATCCTTCACCAAACTTTACAGTTGCAACTATGCATTGGGGCAGGCAGCGTTCTCCTGGCATCCGTCAAACCCAGATTCATCCGCCAGACTGCCAGATGGTGTAGTGTGATTCATTACTCCAGAGAACATGTCCACTGTTCCAGAGTCCAATGGCGGCAAGCTTTACACCACTCCAGCCGACGCTTGGCATTGCGCATTGTGATCTTAGGCTTGTGTGTGGCTGCTCAGCCATGGAAACCCATTTCATGGGTTTGGAACTTGGTAGTGAGTGTTGCAACCGAGGACAGAGGAGTTTTACGCGCTACGCTCTTCAGCACTCTGCGTTCCTGTTCTGTGAGCTTGTGTGGCTTACCACTTCGCAGCTGAGCCGTTGTTGCTCCTATAACTTCACAATAACAGCCCTTACAGTTGACTGGGGCAGCTCTAGCAGGGCAAAAAATTGACAAACTGACTTGTTGGAATCCTATGACGGTGCCACGTTGAAAGTCACTGAGCTCTTCAGTAAGGCCATTCTATGCAAATGTTTCACTATGGAGATTGCATGGCTGTGTGCTCGATTTTTTACACCTGTCAGCAACGGGTGTGGCTGACATAGCCGAATCCACTAATTTGAATGGGTTTTGTGTAGTATATAGTGTACAAAAAAAAGTAGGGGCTTGGATCAGAAAACCAGTCAATATCTGATGCGTCCACCATTTGTCTCATGCAGCGCATCTCATTCGCACATCTCCTTCACATAGAGTTGATCAGGCTGTTGATTGTGGCCTGTGGAATGTTGTCCCACTCCTCTTCGATGGTTGTGCGAAATGTTTGAATATTGGCGGGAACTGGAACACTCTGTCATACACGTCAATCCAGAGCATGCCAAACATGCTTAATGGGTGACATGTCTGGTGAGTATGCAGGCCATGGAACAACTAGAACATTTTCAGCTTCCAGGAATTGTGTATAGAGCCTTGCGCCATGGGGCTGTGCATTATCATGTTGAAACATGAGGTGACGGTGGCGGATGTCAGCAAACTGCTCGCCCACACAACGCCATACACGTGGTCTGCGATTGTGAGGCCGGTTGGACGTACTGCCAATTCTATAAAATGACCTTGAAGGTGGCTTTTGGTAGAGATTGGAACATTGAATTATCTGGCAATACCTCTAGTGGACATTCCTGCAGTCAGCAAGCCAATTGCATGCTCCCTCAAAACTTGAGACGTGTGATGTGACAAAACTGCACATTTTATTGTGGCCTTTTATTGGGTTCAACTGATTTGGTAGGTGAACCTAATATTTGGTGTAATCAGTGTATCAGTGGAGGCTGCTGAGGGGAAGAAGGCCATACTAATAGCTGGAACAGAGCGAATAAAATGGCATGTATTTGATGCCATTTCACTTATTCCTCTCCAGCCATTACCACGAGCCCATCCTCCCCAATTAAGGTGCCACCAACCTCCTGTGCAGTGTACAGTATATAGGACTTGACTAGTACTTTCTCTGTCAGACTCTGCAATCATAACCGGTCAACCCTTTAATACGTATCACTGCAGGTTACGCATTACCAATTGTCACGTCCGTCGGATGAAGTAGACCAAGGTGCAGCGTGGTGAGCGTACATTTTCCTCTTTATTGAATGTCGCCAGCAAAACCAATAAACAATACAAAACAACTGTGAAGCTTACAGGGCAAAGTGCCACAAACAAAGTTAACTACCCACAAGGACAGGTGGGAAAAAGGGCTGCCTAAGTATGGTTCCCAATCAGAGACAACGATAGACAGCTGTCCCTGATTGAGAACCATACCCGGCCAAAACAAAGAAATACAAAACATAGAAAATAGAACATAGAATGCCCACCCCAACTCAAGCCCTGACCAAACCAAAATAGAGACATAAAAAGGAACTCTAAGGTCAGGGCGTGACACCAATAACTAGCAGTATTTTGTAGTACAAAGCCAGAAGGACCTATATTGCCAATTCACATTACAGTGATAATCCCACTACACAATAAATAACTGCAGTAAACTTTCACTGGGGTTTGTGTGTGTGTGTATAACCCACACGTGGGTGTGTGTGTCCTCGCCCGTGCGAGTGTGTGTGCATGCGACCACCCGCGTGTGCATGCGTGTGTGTGAGTGTGTGAGTGTCCATGTGTGTGCAAGTGTGTGTGTGTGTGTGTTATAAGGTGATGAGATGCTTATTAGAGAGAGGGAGAGCGAGTACTGGCATGTTTATGTAAGAGCCCAGAGCTCTGGATTAAATGTCTTCATGGAATCAAAGAGATGGATGGGTGGATTTTTATCAAACTCTCAAATTGTGTTTTAATACTGCACTATTTCCCATGATGATTAGTTTTAGTACACAGTGCACAGTACTTCACAGTACGTCCTCATGAAACACTTTCATGTTGATGGCTAAATGTGTGTGTGTGTGTGTCTGTGCATGTCCGAGTGTGTGCATGTGTGTGTCTGCATTTATCCCTCAGTGATTAAAGTGCTAAAAATTGCCTTAACCACAGTAAGTATACGCCACGGTATATCACAAAAGCAAAATACAATTCCTGCTTATATATGACATGTATGTCATACATTTAAAAAAGAAATGGCACAGTACAATTCGTATAACGATAAAAGCAGCTTCTGAGACAAATTTCAATAACAAAATGGAACATGCTATCATTCTCATTTATACTCAGAGAATTGCAGGCTGACAGAAAAACATTGAATACTCTATCTTTCCCCAGGTGCCTCTCTCTCTCTCTCTAAAAACAATATAATATCAGGACATACAGTTCACAGCTATTTCCATCTGTGTGGTATCAGTCTGCTGAACTGACGACAAGCTGATAAAGGATGTATGATTATGGTACAGAAAGACACATTAGTAAACAATCTTCCCTTTTCATTATTTTGTGTTATATACACTACGGTTCAAATGTTTGGGGTCACTTAGAAATGTCCTGGTTTCCCATGAAAACATACATGAAATGAGTTGCAAAATGAATAGGAAATATAGTCAAGACGTTGACAAGATTATAAATAATTATTTTTCATTGAAATAATAATTGTGTCCTTCAAACTTTGCTTTCGTCAAAGAATCCTCCATTTGCAGCAATTACAGCCTTGCAGACTTTTGGCATTCTAGTTGTCAATTTGTTGAGGTAATCTGAAGAGATTTCACCCCATGCTTCCTGAAGCACCTCCCACAAGTTGGATTGGCTTGATGGGCACTTCTTACGTACCATACGGTCAAGCTGCTCCCACAACAGCTCAATAGGGTTGAGATCCGGTGACTGTGCTGGTCACTCCATTATAGACAGAATACCAGCTGACTGCTTCTTCCCTAAATAATTATTGCATAGTTTGGAGCTGTGCTTTGGGTCATTGTCTTGTTGTAGGAGGAAATTGGCTCCGCCGTCCACAGGGTATGGCATGGCGTTTCAAAATGGAGTGATAGCCTTCATTCTTCAAGATCCCCTTTACCCTGTACAAATCTCCCACTTTACCACCACCAAAGCACCCCCAGACCATCACATTGCCTCCACCATGCTTGACAGATGGCGTCAAGCACTCCTCCAGCATTTTTTCTGCGTCTCACAAATGTTCTTCTTTGTGATCCCAACACATCAAACTTAGATTTTTTTGTCCATAACACTTGTTTCCAATCTTCCTCTGTCCAGTGTCTGTGTTCTTTAGCCCATCTTAATCTTTTATTTTTATTGTCCAGTCTGAGATATGGATTTTTCTTTGCAACTCTGCCTAGAAGGCCAGCATCTCGGAGTCGCCTCTTCACTGTTGACGTTGAGACTGGTGTTTTGTGGGTACTATTTAATGAAGCTGCCTTGTGAGGCGTCAGTTTCTCAAACTAGACACTCTAATGTACTTGTCCTCTTGCTCAGTTGTGCACCGGGGCCTCCCACTCCTCTTTCTATTCTGGTTAGAGACAGTTTGCGCTGTTCTGTGAAGGGAGTAGTACACAGCGTTGTACGAGATCTTTAGTTTCTTGGCAATTTCTCGCATGGAATAGCCTTCATTTCTCAGAACAAGAATACACTGACGAGTTTCAGAAGAAAGTTCTTTGTTTCTGGCCATTTGGAGCCTGTAATCAAACCCACAAATGCTGATGCTCCAGATACTAAACTAGTAAAAAGAAGGCCAGTTTTGTTGCTTCTTTAATCAGAACAACAGTTTTCAGCTGTGCTAACATAATTGCAAAAGGATTTTCTAATGATCAATTAGCCTTTTAAAAGAATAAACTTGGATTAGCTAACACAACGTGGCATTGGAACACAGTAGTGATGGTTGCTGATAATGGGCCTCTGTATGCCTATGTAGATATTCCATAAAAATTCTGCTGTTTCCAGCTACAATAGTCATTTACAACATTAACAATGTCTACACTGTGTTTATGATCGATTTGATGTTATTTTAATGGACAAAAAAATTGCTTTTCTTTGAAAAACATGGACATTTCTAAGTGACCCTAAACTTTTGAACAGTGGTGTATATGCCCAACCACCAACCCCTCCTAACAATCTTTCAATGGGAGACTGCCTGAGGCAATAGCCAGTGAGTAATAGATGTGCGCACAAACACACACACACTGGTAAACTATTGGTAAGCTCTGCCTTCATTGCTTAGTCCAGATGTCACACATCTGCCTATTGAGACAGCAGCCTACCAGATGTCCAGTCAGTGTCGTGAGATGGGGGTGTGGAAATGAGAAAAGGCAGGAATAAATGCTTTTGAAAGCTAAGCAAATAGAAAAAAATCGAATGAATCTCACTGCATCAAGCCAGCAAAAAATACTTTATAAAGAGCAACTGCATTTGCAGCAAACTCACAAGAAATACTTATGTTTGGTAAAATAAAAAAATATGTAAAGGCTTGCTTGGAATGTTTGAGGGACAGTTCGGAGGGCGAAACGTTGACAACAACTTTCCAAACCACTCGTGAACATTCTAGAAACTGGTTGTGGTCGTCATCAACATCTCAGGAGAATTGATCGTCGGCCACATCATCGGGGTCACTGTAAAGGTTGGACATGGCTACCGCCGGTTGGTTGCCATGGTTTCCATTGTTATCTCCGTTAACACTGGCATTGCCATGGCAGCTGGAGACAGCCTTTTTGAAGCTGTGGTGGTGATTGTTGGTGCTGTTCGTCCTGGTGTTCACGCGGGAGAGGGTGCACATGCTGCCCTGGTGACCGGATCGGTGGTGGGTTGTGTTGTTGCGCAGCTCCAGCTCGTCATAGCTGGATACCCGGACAAACGGGCACCAACAGAACACCCGCTTGAAGCCCGCCCGGAACCTGTATCCAAACCACAACCCAAACCAGACAGATATACAATGAGTGCATGGTCAGATATTTCACATTTGAGAGGTGGCTAATGAATTCTGAAGAAGGTACACTGGTAGTTTTCTCATTTGGTCTTATTTTTCTAGCCAGTGGTTGCCTAGGTTGTGTTCAGTAGGCACAAAGAAGAAAACATTTTTAAACGGAAAATCTAAATGAGTTATGGGTAAAGCTTAACTTCATCGTATGTTTTGGTGCCTACTGAACAGCACCCAGGTGCTAGATCCTACCTGCTGTTGAGGCAGCAGTAGATGATGGGGTTGTACATGGTGGAGCTCATGGCCAGCCACAGCACTGATAGGTAGACCTGCTGGATGGACTTCCACCTCATCAGAGCCTTGTTGAGGCCCGTCACGATGAAGTAGACGTGGTACGGCAGCCAGCAGAGGGTGAAGGTCACCACCACAATGATCATCATCTTCACCACCTGGGGGTTAGGAAGGGGATAGTGGGAGGATTGGAGGAATAGAGAGACAGGGAAGGAGGGGGAGACAGGGTGGAAGAGAGGGAGGGGGAGAAAGCAATGAGAAAAAGAGTAGAGAATAAGAAAAGAGAGAGAGAGAGAAAAAAAATTAAGTATATTGTCTTTATTCTGTGTAGCTTTGAGACTCGATCGAAAATCAACAGTTGGTCGGCCACCTCATGCCAGGTTTCACAGAGAGCCTGATTCTAAGATGGACAGAATGTGTGATGCTCAATATATTCTCACAAGCGTGGGCAACATGATTGATTCATCATCAGGTTGGCATTTTCATTCCGTCCTGGAAGCCACAGCAATTTAGGATATTCTTTTTTCATCACGACAACCCCTTTCAAAAGAGCCATTCACACAACCTCAAAATAGAATTGCTTAATTTGCACATAAATGGTCAGGACAACCATTGGTGGTCCAACGGTCCATACATTGGAGATGGTAGAGCCACAATAGAATTAGGTGCATTCTATAACCTGACTATTAAGAGCCATCACAAAGGAAGCAGCTGACTTCAGAGATCCTGTGAAATTCTTGAACTGATTGTGTCATTTAAAATCCTCAAAGAGCATTTCTAAACTTGAAATCAGATCTGCATTCGCAAAAAGTTAGCACTTTGTTGCCTTGTATGGAGGAGTTCTGACAAATTTAATCTAATAGAATTTGACTTTTGTTACTTTACACCGAATATCAAAGCTCAGTCACGCCTGAACCATGCAAACTGCTCTTTGTCCGTCAAATTTTCTATAGGATTGAGGTCAGGGCTTTGTGATGGCCACTCCTATACCTTGACTTTGTTGTCCTTAAGCCATTTTGCCACAACTTTGGAAGTATGCTTGGGGTCATTGTCCATTTGGAAGACCCATTTGCGACCGAGCTTTAACTTCCTGACTGATGTCTTGAGATGTTGCTTCAATATATCCACATAATTTTCCTGCCTCATGATGCCATCTATTTTGTGAAGTGCACCAGTCCCTCCTGTAGCAAAGCACCCCACAATATGATGCTGCCACCCTCGTGCTTCACGGTTGGGATGGTGTTTGTCGGCTTACAAGCCTCCCACTTTTTCCTCAAAACATAACGATGGTCATTATGGCCAAACAGTTCTATTTCTGCTTCATCAGACCAGAGGACATTTCTCTAAAAAGTGTGATCTTTGTCCCCATGTGCAGTTGCAAACTGTAATCTGGCTTTTTTATGGCGATTTTGGAGCAGTGGCTTCTTCCTTGCTGAGCAGCCTTTCAGGTTATGTTGATATAGGACTCGTTTTACTGTGGATATAGATACTTTTGTACCTGTTTCCTTCAGCACCTTCACAAGATCCTTTGATGTTGTTCTGGGATTGATTTGCACTTTTTGGAGACAGAACGCGTCTCCTTCCTGAGTGGAATGACGGCTGCGTGGTCCCATGGTGTTTCTACTTGCATACTATTGTTTGTACAGATGAACGTGATAAACTTCAGGCATTTGGAAATTGCTCTCAAGGATGAACCAGACTTGTGGAGGTCTACAATAGTTTTTTCTGAGGTCTTGGCTGATTTCTTTTGATTTTCCCATGATGTCAAACAAAGAGGCACTGAGTTTTAAGGTAGGCCTTGAAATACATCCACAGGTACACCTCCAATTGACTCAAATGATGTCAATTAGCCTATCGAAGTTTCTAAAGCCATGACATCATTTTCTGGAATTTTCCAAGCTGTTTAAAGGCACAGTTAACTTAGTGTATGTAAACTTCTGACCTACTGAAATTGTGATACAGTGAATTGTAAGTCAAATAATCAGTCTGTAAACAATTGTTGGAAAAATTACTTGCGTCATGCACAAAGTAGATATTCCAACCGACTTGCCAAAACTATAGTTTGTTAACAAGAAATTTGTGGAGTGGTTGAAAAACGAGTTTTAATGACTCCAACCTGTCTATGTAAATTTCTGATTTCAACTGTATCTTCACTGTTGTGTTCACTATTGTGTTACTACTGTGTCATCACTAAACCAGGTACAGTAGGTCATCTCATGATATAGTCTAATCAACTATACTATGTTCACAATGTCATGTGACAAGATGGCTGCCAGCCATAGAGCAATAGTGATTGTAATCTCCAATGAATGGTTAGTCTGTCAGTCAAACAGTCTGAGAAACTCCCCAAAGCCTTTCACATAGATTCTATTCTGTCACTTTGCTCTTTAGATTTAACCTACATTCGCTAAACCTTTGAGATTCTCCATTGAGCATGCCTTTAAATCCAGCACTAGACTTAATCTGGGTCTGGGAAACAGTCGTAGTTGAATGCAAAGCACTAACTGGTGGAAAAGTGTTTACATACCGATATGACATCCAACAGATATAGACATCCTAAAGACTTAAATTTAACTACAGTATGTCTCTGGGCTTGGTCATGTTTAACATATGATACATGAAAAATGCCAACATCAGGGAAATTTATTTGCATTGGTTTTGGGCCAAGAATGCAAAATAAGTTAGCATTTGGAGATGGTGGCCATATAAACAAAACCAGGATTGCTCTTTTACCTTGTACATAGACTGCTTACAGGGTAAGGAAACTAATATGTCACTTTGTTATTTGGCCGAACTATCCTTTTAACTCCCAAGTACAAAATCAATACAAACACAGCAGTACTTCAGCCCCATAAGGACGGAATTGAATACCCTTGATGTAGGAGCTCTGAAGTCAATCTCACTTTGTTGGAGAAGACTCACAGCTGGTGTTAGCCCTTCATCACAGACTAAGGATAGTCATACAGAGAACAACAACAAGGGAATCTGACGATGAATGATTTTGTAGTGATTGCAGTCTGTTGGGGCACGCACGAACACAACTCCAAAAAAGGCAAAAAAACATTTTACAACAGCTGCTTGGGTTAAACAAGTTAGGCTAAATGAATGAATTAGAAGAAGGTGCTCTTTAGAGGGGTTCTATAGTTCATGTTTTCATGTATGAAAACATTCCAAAGCACTCTTCGGTTGTCACGTCCTGACCATAGAAAGCTTTTATTTTTCTATGGTATAGTAGGTCAGGGCGTGACAGAGGGTTTTGTCTAGTTTATTTATGTCTATGTTGGTTCAAGTTTCTTTTTTCTTTGTTGGGGTTTTTGTCTAGTTTATCTATTTCTATGTGGGGTTCTAGTTTTTGTATTTCTAAGTTGTTGTTATTTGGGATGATCTCCAATTAGAGGCAGCAGGTCATCGTTGTCTCTAATTGGGGATCATATTTAAGTTGTTCTTTTTCCACTAGGTTTTGTGGGAGATTATTTTGAGTAAGTGTATGCTGCACCTCATCGTCACGGTTTGTTGTTTTGTTCATTAGTTTATTTGTATGTCTTGCATAGTTTCCCAGTTTAAATAAAATGTGGAACGATACCCACGCTGCGCTTTGGTCCCATTCTTCAAACAGCCGTGACATCGGTTATGAAATCAGCATTGACATTCTTTAGCTTTTCTAAAGTGGTTTCACAGCTTTGACAATGGATCACATTGAAATGCAGGTCAAACTTTATTCATTAACTTCCAACATGGAAAGGATAGTCAAGTGATCAATCAAGCTGTCAGTTACCTTGTTTATGAACAATAACAATTAGGATCTTATAATCAAGGATCAACTAGCTCTACCTGCATTATCTTCTGGATGGTTAATAATGTGGCATAAAGCTTATGAAGCGGTAGCATCTCTGGGACTCTGGGTCTAATGACGAGCAAACGGTGTCTGGTAGAATTCTCTCCGGAGCTACATAAAGCAGGAGAAAGGGTATCCATGACGCACTACACAGCAGGTCACAGGTATTTGACGCGAGAGCACTGGTGGTCTGCCGACGCTGTCACAGCATGGGTAAATTGAACTTGGTGGAAACAGATCGCTGACCTCATGAACAATTACCTTTAAACTAACCACCGAGTAGGACCTGACGGTTTGACAATGGGTGACATTCAGCCTAATGAACCTCTCTCAGCCCTCTGCTAGCTAAGGTAAAATGGTTTGGCAGGGACGTTAATAGCAAATCCAGCAACAGGCTGATAAAAATGATCCAGTCATTTAGCAGGCGCTTTTATCCTAAATGACTTCTAGTCTGTATTTATGGCCCATTCAAACCCACTGAGTAATTGGAATGGTGTATAAGTGCAAGGTTAACTAACCCTCCATCACTGCGTTGCTCAAACTAAATCAAATGAAATCAAGTTTATGTGAGGTGCATTTCACAACAAAAACAACAACAAAAATGATAAAACAATCAAAAAGAGAACCAGTTCTGAAATAAGAGCAAGTAACAACACCAAACATGTGCTGGTGCCGAGATCAAATGTCAGGCAGGATCACAGGGAACATCCCTGGTTGAAACTGTAAATTATTACGCTTTCATGGCCTCAGCCATCTGTCCAAAACAAAGAACTAGGTGTGCTGATCCCCCCCCGTAATCTGAGTGTAATCCTCATGAATAAAACAATAACGACCCTGAAATATAGACTGGGTTCCCTCACAGGGTGTCCTTGAATAATCCCATATCCCAATAATTCCCATATCTAGTAGACGTGTCATATTGGCCATTGCCTTTCTATAATCTGTGCTCCTGTAATGTTAAACCCACATCTGGCCTAATAGATGTTAGTCATACGGGTTCAAATGACCTCAATCCTTATGGATAACTCTGGGGACCAGGGTCCGTATGTATCAAGCATCTCAGAATAGAAGTGCTGATTTTATGACCAGTTTTGCTTCTTAGATCACAATGAATGAGATAACATGGACAGGGAGAACCTGATCCCAGATCAGCACTCCAACTCTGAGACGCTTAATACATACGGATCCTGGACTCCAAGCAAAGACGAATGAAGAGATACACTGTGTCCAGTTAATAGAATGCATTGTCATCTCTAAAGAGGAGACTAATCTCTGTTGTTTCCCTGCGTAATGTTGGGTTACCTGATGGGTAGCCAAATCCAGTGGGGAATACAGAGAGATCATTGTGCTATCTACAGGGTCAGTTATTAATTTCAATGGTATAGCTACATCAGTTATTGTAATGACCATGTACTGGGTCAGACACTGAAAAATCCTCAAATCCACCAGAAGCGCATATTCAGTTTATTATTATTATTGTTTGCAGAAATTATTTTCAGATCCACATTTTTAAAATGCCTACAGTATTCTACTCCTCACACCAAATGAACTAGAGTGAATGAAACGAAGACAATTGAACGTCTCATGATTGTGCCAGTTAAAATGAATGGCTGAATCTCCTGAATGATAATTCATGGTTGACGCGTTGGTTTACAAATGGAATACACATGCTTTACCAATGGACCTTATGTGTATAATGGAGTTGTATTTTTGCGTTACCTTCCTCTTGGCTGTGAGCTGGCTGTGGTAGTTATCTGATGCTTCCCCCGGGATCTCTCCTCCCCACAGCGTCACCCCCACAATGGTGTAGGTGATACCCATCACCACTAGGGGCAGCACATACACCAGCACCGTCACAATGATATGATACCTGTATACCAGAGAAGAATAGATAGCTGTAAGAGGAAGGAAAAGCAGAGCATTCCTGTGAATGTAATGGAAAACATAGTAATTTTGCAAATTATAGTTCATCTATTTCACATTTATATTCGTTAGTCTAGTTTGCTCTCCTCCTTAACTAGCCTGCACTGGTTGTGACAGGAGAGCGGATACCTGATAAATAGATAGATAGATCTCTATCAAACTAATCTCGCTATCCTGTGTGTAGTAAATTCCCATACCCATACGGACTGACTTTCCAATTACCCAATTGCCACCCAGTTCTTCCTCCAGAAGCGGGACACTCATCACCTTAAATTAACTCACCTCTATGCAATCAATGTGGCAACCCGACAAACCTTCAGTTAATTCCAGCCTTTGTTGATACAAACAATTATTCAAGGATGTGTTTATTCAAAGTACACTGAACAAAAATATAAACTCAACATGCAACAATTTCAAAGATTTTACTGTTACAGATCATATAAAGGAAATCATTCAATTTAAATAAATGAATTAGGCCCTAATCTATGGATTCCACATGACTGGTAATATATGCATATGCATCTGTTGGTGGCCACAGATATCTTTAAAAAATGGCAGGGGCGTGGATCAGAAAACCAATCAGTATCTGGAATGACCACCATTTGCCTCATGCAGCACGACACATGTCCTTCGCATAGACTTGGTCAAGCTGTTGATTGTGGCCTATGGAATGTTGTTCCACTCCTCTTCAATGGCTATGCGAAATTGCTGGATATTGGTGGGAACTGGGACACGCTCGTACAAGTCATTCCAGAGCATCCCAAACATGCTCAATGGGTGACATGTCTGGTGAGTATGCAGGCCATGGAAGAACTGTGAAATGTTCAGCTTCCAGGAATTGTTTACAGATCATTGCGACATGGGTACATGCATTATCCTGCTGAAACATGAGGTGATGGCAGCGGATGAATGGCTCAACAATGGGCCTCAGGATCTCGTCATGGTATCTCTGTGCATTCAAATTGCCATCGAAAAAATGCAAATGTGTTTTGTCCGTAGCTTATGCCTGCCCATACTATAACCCAACCTCCACCATGGGGCACTCTGTTCACAACATTGACATCATCAAACTGCTCCCCCACATAATGCCACAAACGCTGTCTTCCATCTGCAGTTGAAACCGGATTCATTCATGAAGAGAACACTTCTCCAGCGTGCCAGTGGCCATCGAAGGTGAGCATTTGCCCATTGAAGTCGGTTAAGACACCACAGTCAGGTCAAGACCCTGGTGAGGATGACGGGCATGCAGATGAGCTTCCCAGAGACGATTTCTGACAGTTTATGCAGAAATTCTTCAGTGTCATCAGCTGTCCAAGTGGCTGGTCTCAGATGATCCCACAGGTGAAGAAGGCAGATGTGCAGGTCCTGGGCTGGCGTGGTTGCACATGGTCTGCGGTTCTGAGGCCGGTTGGACGTACTGCCAAATTCTCTAAAACGACGCTGGACATACATACTGCCAAATTCTCTAAAACAATGTTGAAGGTGGCTTATGGTAGAAAAATGTACATTTAATTATCTGGCAACAGCTCTGGTGGACATTCCTGCAGTCAGCATGCCAATTGCACACTCCCTCAAAACTTGACACATCTGTGGTATTGTGCTGTGTGACAAAACTGCACATTTTAGAGTGGCCTTTTATTGTCTTCAGCACAAGGTGCACATGTGTAATGATCATGCTATTTAATCAGCTTATTGATATGCCACACCTGTCAGGTCGATGAATTATCTTTGCAAAGTAGAAAATATGACAAAAAGCGATGGCGCCGGAGCGCACCGGATGGGATGGCGGAGAAATTATCGGCTCTTAACCAACCATGCTATTTTGTTTGTTTTTTCGCGTTGTTCGTAACTTGTTTTGTCCATAATGTTGCTGCTACCGTCTCATATGACCAAAAAGAGCTTCTGCACATCAGAACTGTGATTACTCACCTCAGATTAGACAAAGAGTTTTTCTTCAATGAGTCGGACGGGAGGGATATACTACACACACCCGACCAGGCCCAAATCCCCGTCAAATCAAATCAAATCAAATCAAATGTATTTATATAGCCCTTCGTACATCAGCTGATATCTCAAAGTGCTGTACAGAAACCCAGCCTAAAACCCCAAACAGCAAGCAATGCATGTGAAAGAAGCACGGTGGCTAGGAAAAACTCCCTAGGAAAAACTCCCTAGAAAGGCCAAAAACCTAGGAAGAAACCTAGAGAGGAACCAGGCTATGAGGGGTGGCTAGTCCTCTTCTGGCTGTGCCGGGTGGATATTATAACAGAACATGGTCAAGATGTTAAAATGTTCATAAATGACCAGCATGGTCAAATAATAATAATCATAGTAGTTGTCGAGGGTGCAGCAAGCACGTCCGGTGAACAGGTCAGGGTTCCATAGCCGCAGGCAGAACAGTTGAAACTGGAGCAGCAGCATGGCCAGGTGGACTGGGGACAGCAAGGAGTCATCATGCCAGGTAGTCCTGAGGCATGGTCCTAGGGCTCAGGTCCTCCGAGAGAAAGAAAGAAAGAGAGAAAGAGAGAATTAGAGAGAGCATATTTAAATTCACACAGGACACCGGATAAGACAAGAGAAATACTCCAGATGTAACAGACTGACCCTAGCCCCCCGACACATAAACTACTGCAGCATAAATACTGAAGGCTGAGACAGGAGGGATCAGAAGACACTGTGGCCCCATCCGACGATACCCCCGGACAGGGCCAAACAGGCAGGATATAACCCCACCCACCTTGCCAAAGCACAGCCCCCACACCACTAGAGGGATGTCTCCAACCACCAACTTACCGTCCTAAGACAAGGCTGAGTATAGCCCACAAAGATCTCCGCCACGGCACAACCCAAGGGGGGTGGGGCGCCAACCATGGTCAATCGCTGGAGAAGAAAACTGAGATTTCGCGGGAAAAGGTCAGGGTGCCTTGTGAGGATCAGGTGACGAGTGGCAAATCTTCCCTTGCCTTCCATCCTGCTAGCTAACATTCAATCGCTGGAAAAACAATGGGACGAACTGAAAGCACGTATATCCTACCAACGGGACATTAAAACTATAATATCTTATATTTCACTGAGTCATGGCTGAATGACGACATTAAGAAAATACAGCTGGCGGGTTATACACTCTTTCGGTAGGACAGAACAGCAGCCTCTGGTAAGACACGGGCCGGGGGCCTATGCATATATGTAAACAACAGCTGGTGCACTATATCTAAGGAAGTCTCAAGGTTTTGCTTGCCTGAGTTAGTGTGGTCTACAGCTTATCATGAGATACTCTATCTACCTGGAGAATTTTCCTCTGTATTTTTCATAGCTATCTACATACCACCACAGACTGAAGCTGGCACTAAAACCACACTCAATGAACTGTATACCGCCATAAGCAAACAGGAAAGCGCTCATCCAGAGGTGGCGCTCCTAATGGCCCGGGACTTTAATGCAAGGAAACTTAAATCAGTTTTACCTAATTTCTATCAGCATGTTAAATTTTTAGACTACATTTATTCCACACACAGAGATGCGTACAAAACTCTCCCTCGCACTTCATTTGGGAAATCTGACCATAACTCTATCTTCCTGCTTACAAGCAAAAAGTTAAGCAGGAAGCACTAATGACTCTGGTTTACACAAAAGTGGTCAGATGAAGCAGATGCTAAACTACAGGACTGTTTTGTTAGCACAGACTGGAATATGTTCTGGGATTCTTCCGCATTGAGGAGTACGCGATATCAGTCACTGGCTTCATCAATAAGTGCATGGAGGATGTTGTTCCCACAGTGTCCGAATGTACATACCTCAACCAGAAGCCATGGATTACAGGGAACATTCACAATGAGCTAAAGGGTAGAGCTGCCGCTTTCAAGGAGCGGGACTCTAACACAGAAGCTTATAAGAAATCCCGCTATGCCCTCCGACGAACCATCAAACAGGCAAAGCTTCAATACGGGACTAAGATCGAATCGTACTACACCGGCTCCGACGCTCATTGGATGTGGCAGGGCTTGCAAACTATTACAGACTACAAAGGGAAGCACAGCCGAGAGCTGCCCAGTGACACGAGCTTACCAGATGAGCTAAATAACTTCTATGCCCTTTTTAGGCAAGTAACACTGAAACATGTATGAGAGCACCAGCTGTTCTGGACGACTGTGTCATCAAGCTCTCCGCAGCTGATGTGAGTAAGACCTTTAAACAGGTCAACATTCACAAGGTTGCAGGGCCAAATGGATTACCAGGACGTGTAGTCTGAGCATGCGCTGACCAACTGGCAGGTGTCTTCACTGACATTTTCAACCTCTCCCTGTCTTAGTCTGTAATACCAACATGTTTCAAGCAGACCACCATGGTCGCTGTGCCCAAGAACACTAAGGTAACCTGCCTAAATGACTACCGACCCGTAGCACTCACATCTGTAGCCATGAAATGCTTTGAAAGGCTGGACATGGCTCACATCAACACCATTATCCCAGAAACCCTAGACCAACTCCAATTTGCATAGCGCACCAACAGATCCACTGATGATGATACAACCTCTATTGCACTCCACACTGCCCTTTCACACCTGTACAAAAGGAACACCTATGTGAGAATGCTACTCATTGACTACAGCTCAGCGTTCAACACCATAGTGCCCTCAAAGCTCATCACTAAGCTAAAGACCCTGGGACTAAACACCTCCCTCTGCAACTGGATCCTGGACTTCCTGACGGGCAGCCCCCAGGTGGTAAGGGGACTACAGGAAAAGGAGGACTGAGCACGCCCCATTCTCATCGACGGGGCTGTAGTGGAACAGGTTGAGAGCATCAAGGTCCTTGGCGTCCACGTCACCAACAAACTAACATGGTCCAAGCACACCAAGACCATCGTGAAGGGGGCATGACAAAACATATTCCCCCTCAGGAGACTGAAAAGATTTGGCATGGGTCCTTAGATGTCAAACGGTTTTACAGCTGCACCACCGAGAGCATCCTGACGGATTGCATCACTGCCTGGTATGGCAACTGCTCGGCCTCCGACTGCAAGGAACTGCAGAGGCTAGTGCGTACGGCCCAGTACATCACCGGGGCCAAGCTTCCTGCCATCCAGGACCTCTATACCAGGCGGTGTCAGAGGAAGGCCCTACAAATTGTCAAAGACTCCAGCCACCTTAGTCATAGCCTGTTCTCTCTGTTATCGCACGACAAGCGGTATCGGAGCGCCAAGTTTAGGTCCAAGAGGCTTCTAAAAAGCTTCTACCCCCAAGACTTCTGAACCAAATGGCTACCCAGACTATTTGTATTGCCCCCCTCCCCCACCCTTCTACGCTGCTGCAACTCTCTGTTATTATCTATGCATAGACACTTTAATAACTCTACCTACATGTACATATTACCTCATTTACCCCGACACCGGTGCCCCCGCACATTGACTCTGTACCGCTACCCCCTGTATATAGCCCCTCTATTGTTATTTACTGCTGCTCTTTCATTATTTGTTATTCTTATCTCTTTCCTTTTTTTAGGTATTTTCTTTCAACTGCATTGTTGGTTAAGGGCTTGTAAGTAAGCATTTCACTGTTGTATTCGGTGTATGTGACAAATACAATTTGATTTGATTCTTCTTTTTTTATATAAGTTTTTTTGTGCATATGGAATATTTCTGGAAACTTTTATTTCAGCTCATGAAACATTGGACGAACACCATACATGTTGCGTTTATATTTTTGCTCGGTATAAGTTTGTGCTCCTTTATAGTGTAGCTTTGATTTGAGCCCATTTTATATGTTTTTCTATGTGCCATTATTCATAGTATTATTTGTTGGTATCTAAGTAGGTTTGTTTGCGTAGATATTGATTATGTTACTTAGATCATTTTTCATATTGTAGTTACTATTGAGTTTTGAGTATATTTGGATGTGTGTGCTTTTGACTTGTGCCTGTATAATTGGCCAAGTTATAATTGCCTTACATTGCTGTTCCTGGAGAGCTACCCTCCTGTAGGTTTTCAATCCAGTTGTAACTAACCTGATTCATTTTATCAACCAGCTAATTACTAAAATCAGGTGCGAAAGATTAGGGTTGGAGAGAAAATCTACGGGACGGTAGCTCTCCAGGAATTAGGGAAAGAGCCCTGCCTTTCATTGATATGTAAGGTGATTCTATTGTTGATTCCTAGAGAAAACCATCCTTATCCTAGCAACATTCTTTAATCTATCAATAAACAGGGAATTAGCCCTTTTGAAGTGTATCTCCAACTCCCAGTGTTCTTATTGATACACCACCACAGTAGCCCACACTCAAACCACCAGCAGCAAGTTCACCTATTACAGTTTCATTACCAATCAACCCAAAACTGCTTTCAGATCAGATCAGTGAAGATGAACAAGAGGTGAGTCAAGGGAGCCACTTTAGACTATTGAGATGCACCCGGAGTGTCTCACTCACATGAAGGAGTCATCCGAGGGCCGGGGCCAGGCCACGTAGCAGATGGTCCGGCGGGGCAGGATACGGATGGTGGAGTTGAAGCAGAGGGGGAAGGCCAGCACCACGGCCAGTGCCCAGATACACACAATCACCACCTTGGTGGCTGTGGCTGACAGCCGTGGTTTCAGCGGGTGGATGATGGCCATGTACCTGCAGGGATGTCAAATCAAATGAAATCAATCTTTATTTAATAGCACATTTCAGACATGAATGCGACGCAATGTGTTTCACAAGAAAAAAAAAGAAAAAAATAGAAACATAAATATTTACTACACAACAAACATAAGAGTATAAAAAAAACTAAAGAACAACAATTACAACTGAAAGACTAAAAAAGCACCATAAGGAAAAGCAAAACTTAAAAAGGTGTGTTTTAAGATATATTTTGAATATGTCCACAGTTTCTCTGGTAGGCTTTTCCAGAGGCTGGGGGTATAGTAACTAAAGGCTGCCTCTCCATGCCTCTTGGTCCTAGGCTTTGGGATAGTTAAAAGGCCAGTGCCAAAGGACCTGAGGGACCTCCTGGGTACGTAACTCAAAAGCATGTCTGGCATGTATTGGGGTGCACAATTGTGGATTGATTTAAAAACCAATAGAATCTTAAAATGTATTCTTAAACACACAGGCAGCCAGCGCAGAGACTTTAAAACAGGTGTAATGTGTGCTTTCTGTCTGGCCGTGTTGCTGCATTCTGTATGTTTTGCAGTTGGCCAATGGCTTTCTTGGGTAGACCAGACAGGAGAGCATTAGAGTAGTAAAGCCTGCTGTAATAAAAGCATGGATGAGTCTCTCTGTATCAACCTGAGATAGAAATGGCCGCAACTTGGCAATGTTCCTCAGGTGGTAAAAAGTTATTTTGGTCACATTCCTAATGTGTGATTCCAAATTGAGTTCAAAATCTAAAATGACACTGTAACGCCCTGGCCATAGAGAGGGGTTTTTGTTCTTTATTTTGGTTAGGCCAGGGTGTTACATTGGGTGGGCGTTCTATGTTATTTTTCTAGGTTTTTTGTATTTCTTTGTTTTGGGCCGTGTGTGGCTCCCAATCAGGCACAGCTGTAGTTCGTTGTTGTTGATTGGGAGTCACACATAAGGAGCATGTTTTTCCTTTGGGTTTTGTGGGTAATTGTATTTTGTTAGTTTTGTACCTAGCAGAACTGTAGGCTGTCGTTCATTTTCGTGTTTTGTTTAAAGTGTTTCTATTAATTAAATATTGAATATGAACACTCACTCCGCTGCGTATTGGTCCACCTTTTTCCGACGATGATTTCTCTGTTTCATCTGACGACGAAGACAGCCGTTACAGACACCTATGTTTTTTAGCTAGTGTTTTATTTTTGACAGTGAATTAAAATATTAATATTAAAATATTAATTAAATATATATAGATTCTGTGTGCTTTGGCTCCAATTATAAGTACCTCGGTCTTGTCTTGATTTAGCTGGAGGAAGTTGTGAGCCTTCCAAGTATTTAAATCACTAATACAGTGAAAATCAATGTTGTGCGTTCTGATAACGCTGCCAAGGGGAAACATATATATGAAGAACGGAACAGTACTGAACCCAAAATCGAACCTTGTGGAACGTCACATGGGATATGACATTTCTCTGTGTTGTTCACTCTCGACCGGTTAAATGGGTCCTAAACCAATTTAGAACTAGAGGGAAGAGACCAACCCACCTCTCCAGTCTGTCCAGAAGGACATCATCATGCAGCACTTAAATCAAAGAGAACACGGACAGAAGGCTGTTCAGCATCTGTGTTGGCTCTAAGATCATCTAACACTTTAACTTAGGCTGTCCCTGTGCTTTGGCGGCAAGACAACCAGATTGAATTTTTTCAAAAATACAGTTGCCACTTAAAAAAATCATTTAGCTGTTTTAAAAAAAACATTTTCTGGAAGGTTGGAGATTGGCCAAAAATTGCTAAGAGCTGAAGAATCTAGATTACTTTTCTTCAGAAGAGGTTTCACCCCGGCAGTTGTTAGTGCAGTGGGGAAAGTGAAATAGGGAGTGATTAACCATGTAAAATAACTCCATAGTGCCTTTGCGTGGTAGGCTAGGGCACATACCATCACACTTCTCATCAGGTCTTGCTTGACTGATACCCAGCCTAATGTTTGTTATCTTATCTCTGAAATATGCCACAAACTCATCACATTTATATGTGGAGGAAAGTTCATATCGGTTTATGGGGGTAGGATTTACAATCTGAAGACAGCCATGTTTCAGTGAAAAAGATGCAATCAACTTTGCGCTCAGCAATGAGTGTGGGCCACTCTGCCCCTGGGGCATCTGCCTCAAGGTAACCAATGTATTAACGTTACAACCACGTTTTTCTCCAATCTATCAGAATGGTAAGACATGACAATTTGTATAAACTCACTAAAAGGCGGCTTTAAAAGAACATGAATTAGGTTACTCACAATAACCATAGTGCCATTTCTATAGGAGTTGATATGCTTTCCAAATCCTCTGTTGCTTATTCTGACAGGGAGGACTGGAGCACTACCAGACCCTGTACGTCAGTCTCTAAAATAGTCTCTAAAAAAAGTTCAAGAGGTCAGTCAGGGGGTGAAAGCGAAGATGCTGGATAAATGAAGATGTCTAACTCAAGCCGTTTACCATTAAAAAACATTGTCACAGTTCCGGTCTACTTAAGGGGTGGCTCTTCCATAGACACAAATGCGATCGCCTCCTGGGTCTGGTCTACTTAGTTCATTGACTGTATATGAACCAGAAAAAAGGACCCAGTGAGATGTCTCGCTTCCTCTTCCGTCTCTGGTGAAAGGTTATTAGGTCAAAGTTCAAAGGTCATGGTTGATTTGGTATTTTGTTCCTCCATACACTGCTTGCTTGAGAGGTTTGACTTTTTTATTCTGAGTAGCGCGTATACCCTGACTAAAGTTAAGGCATACAATTTAGTATACAGGACCCACTGGGCACACACCGGTTGAATCAACGTAATTTCCACATAATTTCTATGAAATTACGTTGAACCAACGTGGAATAGACATTGAATTTACATCTGTACCCAGTGGGAAATGTCTTGTTGTACAACTGCATTTTTTTCCGAACGTGAATAAAACAAGCTCCTCTTGACAAAAGCCAGAGGGCAGGTTGAAATACTACGATGTCAAATCAAACAGTAAATAAAATACCAATCTTCTCTGGAGCGGCCACCATTAGGATAGTGATGTGTGTGTGTGTGGATGTCTGTGTCTGTGCCCAACTTCAGATTGCTTTCAGGTACTCAAAACAAAGGATGCCCCATGTGGAGCTAGTTATGATTGATTGACTCTTCCCAGTATATCTTTAATTGGATTCAACAGTGCTGTTTGTTTGGTTTTCAGTAAACAAAGATTCCATTTCCCCAGAACTTACTGCTAGACTGTCAGGTTTCATCCTTACCTTACCTTACCTTACCTTACCTTACCTTACCTTACCTTACCTTACCTTACCTTACCTTACCTTACCTTACCTTACCTTACCTTACCTTACTGTCTGTCTGTCTGTCTGTCTGTCTGTCTGTCTGTCTGTCTGTCTCTCTGTCTGTCTGTCTGTCTGTCTGTCTGTCTGTCTGTCTGTCTGTCTGTCTGTCTGTCTGTCTGTCTGTCTGTCTGTCTGTCTGTCTGTCTGTCTGTCTGTCTGTCTGTCTGTCTGTCTGTCTGTCTGTCTGTCTGTCTGTCTGTCTGTCTGTCTGTCTGTCTGTCTGTCTGTCTGTCTGTGTCTGTCTGTCTGTCTGTGTGCGTGCTCGTGAATACCTGTGCTGTGTGTGTGTTCTGTCTTTGATTCTGTGTATCAAAGGCACACAGTAGACCTATAAGTAGTCAGGTCTTGGTCATGCAGGTGCAGATTAACTCGTTTGACTAACTTCAAAGTGAGATGAAAAGAGATGTTGGACTGTAGTCCTACTAGGAAACAACTTGTAAAGGTATAGAATTGACCTCCAGACACCTGAGGCCTCATTTATTTATGTTTTGATGTTAAGGTTATAAAACTGTCATAAATAATGCACTGTGCCAAATTATTAGCAGGCTACTGTTATTTGAGTGAATTCTGAAAAAGTGGAACACTTTTTGCATTTCTGTCTTCTGTAATCTCTTCAGACATCTATCCAACACATGATACATTGCTGAAATCCTCAGATGTTTCTGTAGAGGTGTGGGCAGAATGTTTTAATCTTTTGCGGTGACTTTTTTAACCTCTACAGGATCGGTTCCAGAAAATGATGTCATGGCTTTAGAAGCTTCTGATAGGCTAATTGACATCATTTGAGTCAATTGGAGGTGTACCTGTGGATGTATTTCAAGGCCTACCTTCAAACCCAGTGCCGCTTTGCTTGACATCATGGGAAAATAAAAATAAATCAGCCAAGATCTCAGAAAAAGAATTATAGATGTCACGTCCTGACCAGTAATAGGGGTTATTTGTTATTGTAGTTGGTCAGGACGTGGCAGGGGGTATTTGTTTTATGTGGTTCGGGGGTTGTGTGTATGTAGAGGGGTGTTGTATTTGTGTGTTCCGGGGTTTTTGGTGTATGTTCCTGTTTTGGTATTCTAGGTTTTCTAGGTTGTGTATTTCTTTGTTGGCCTGGTGTGGCTCTCAATCAGGAACAGCTGTACATCGTTGTTTCTGATTGAGAGTCATACTTAGGGAGCTTGTTTTCACCTGTCTCGTTGTGGGTAGTTGTTTTTGCACTGCTGTTAGTATAGCCTGCGAAACTGTTGTACTGTCGTTCCTTGTTTATTGTTTTTTCGTGTTCACTTATAATAAAATAATGATGAGCACGCAACCCGCAACCCGTCTAATCCCTTCGACAGTCGTTACAGTAGACCTTCACAAGTCTGGTTCATCCTTGGAGGCAATTTCCACGAACAATAGTATGCAAGTTTAAACACCATGGGACCACGCAGCCGTCATACCACTCATGAAGGAGACGCGTTCTGTCTCCTAGAGATGAACGTACTTTGGATGAAAAGTGAAAATCAATCCCAGAACAACAGCAAAGGACCTTGTGAAGATGCTGGAGGAAACAGGTACAAAAGTATCTATAGTAAATCTATAGTAAATCCACAGTAAAGTCCTATATCGACATAACCTGAAAGGCCGCTCAGCAAGGAAGAAGCCATTGCTCCAAAACCGCCATAAAAAAGCCAGACTACAGTTTGCAACTGCACATGGGGACAAAGATTGTACTTTTTTGAGAAATGTCCTCTGATCTGATGAAGCAAAAATAGAACTGTTTTGCCATAATGACCATTGTTATGTTTGGAGGAAAAAGAGGGAGGCTTGCAAGCCGAAAAAAACTATCCCAACCGTGAAGCACGGGGGTGGCAGCATCATGTTGTTGGGGTGCTTTGCTGCAGGAGGGACTGGTGCACTTCACAAAATAGATGACATCATGAGGCAGGAAAATTATGTGGATATATTGAAGCAACATCTCAAGACCTCAGTCAGGAAGTTAAAGCTTGGTCGCAAATGGGTCTTCCAAATGGACAGTGACCCCAAGCATACTTCCAAAGTTGTGGCAAAATGGCTTAAGGACAACAAAGTCAAGGTATTGGAGTGGCCATCACAAACCCCTGACCTCAATCCTATAGAACATTTGTGGGCAGAACTGAAAAAGTGTGTGCGAGCAAGGAGGCTTCCTCCTGTCAGGAGGGATGAGCCAAAATTCACCCAACGTATTGTGGGAAGGTTGTGGAAGGCTACCTGCAACGTTTGACCCAAGTTAAACAATTTAAAGGCAATGCTACCAAATACTAATTGAGTGCAAGTAAACTTCTGACCCACTGGGAATGTGATGAAAAAAAAGCTGAAATAAATTATTCTCTCTACTATTATTCTGACATTTCACATTCTTAAAATAAAGTGGTGATCCTAACTGACCAAAGACAGGGATTTTTACTAGGATTAAATGTCAGGAATTGTGAAAATGTATTTGGCTATGGTGTATGTAAACTTCCGAATTCAACTGTATCGGATATGGGCAGAAAGCTTACATTCTTGTTAATCTAACTGCACAGTAGCTGTTACAGTAAAACAATACCATGCTAGTGTTTGAGGGGAGTGCACAATTATGAACTTGAAAATGTATTAATTAACCAAGCAGGCACATTTGGTCAGTCTTGATACAACATTTTGAACAGATATGCAATGGTTCATTGGATCAGTCTAAAAGCTTTGCACATACACTTCTGCCATCTAGTGGGCAAAATCTAAATTGCACCGGGGATGGAATAATACATTATGGCCTTTCTCTTGCATTTCAAAGATGATGATTAAAAAAAAAAAAAAAAACACGTTTTTTCCTTTGTATTATCTTTTACCAGATCTAATGTGTTATATTCTCCTACATTAATTTCACATTTCCACAAACTTCAAAGTGTTTCCTTTCAAATGGTATCAATAATATGCATATCCTTGCTTCAGGTCCTGAGCTACAGACAGTTAGATTTGGGTATGTCATTTTAGGCAAACGTTTAAAAAAAGGGTCGGATCCTTATTAAACAAAAAATGCATGACTATGCCGCCTATAGCGAGTCGCAAACACTGGCCACACGTTCTGCAAGATTGTCTATTGAACAATTTAAAAGTACATGCTGCCTACAGCCCACACCTCTATGCAAAAGACAAATTGTTGTTCAATATTTTGTTTATCAATACATGATTGTGTTTCTGTCTCCTGCCCTGGTATAAGCTCTGAGGTTAAATAGTACATGTTGTGCTCCTATCGCACAGCCATACTAAAGCCTACCGTTACTGCCATAGGCTATCGGTCTATTTACTTTTGCGCATGGTTGGCTATTAAATGAGCAATGGATAAATGGTAGCCTAATATTTGTTGTATACAGGGAATTAAACCAGTTATGTCAGAAAAGTAGAAACATGCCCTGTTATGATTTAGGCCTATATATTTAAAGTAAATATAGGTGTCAGGGCTTTCGGAAGGATCGGACCAATACGCAGCGTGATCATAGTTCCACATCTTTTATTCAGTCGTGAAACGAATGCAATATACCATAAACTTGAAATACAAAAACAAGAAAGCCGTGACGCAGAGCAGGCATACACTACTCACAAAATAATCACCCACAAAATACCAGTGGGACAAACATCAACTTAAATATGGCCTCCAATTAGAGACAACGACAACCGGCTGCCTCTAATTGGAGGTCATGCCAAACAAAAACTAACCTAGAAATACAAAACTAGAAACTAAACAGAAATACAAAAACGGACAAACACCCCCTGTCACGCCCTGACCTACTCTACCATAGAAAATAACTACTTACTATGGTCAGGACGTGACAATAGGCTATTAGGTGAGATGCTGCTATGTCATCTTCTTACCAAAGCCAAATGCATCTGTTTTATATAGGCCTACGTTTTAATGTTTTTATTAGCCTACCATTAATTATTATAATTCCCGTGTGTCAAACACCTCCATTTCCCCCAAAATAACAATATTTGCTTGCAATACAGTTGATCAACCACTAGGTTCTGAGTATGTATGGTCTTAGATATGCATCGAGATATACACCTTCCCATCAAGTTCAAAATGGATAAATACCAACTTTTGTAGGAAAACTGGCACAGCAGGGTAAATCAAGTGTGTGCTTGCGTGTGTACACACTTGCTTGCGTTTGCATGTGTGCGCACATGTGCGTGTGTGTATGTGGGGCCGCTTGCTCGCTCGTGTGTGTCTGTGTGTTGGTGTGAGTATAGCTTTCATATAAGCACTCCTGGCACTTAAAGACATTATTTCACTGCAGGTACTCCATTTTAATTATTTAATCAGCATGTCCCTCCATAATGATAGGTTGTCTGCACAGTGGAGCTCATTAGAAGTAATCTGGCTCTTTTATACACCAACTGAGTAATGAAATGCTTGATCAAATTCTCAAGAACCTCAATTGTTTTCTCATTTTGTCTGCATCCCAAATGGCACCCTATTCCTTTTATAGTGCAGTACTTTTGCCCAGCACTCATAGAGATCATAAGTAGTGAAATGAATAGGGAAAAGGGTGCCATTTGGGACGCACTTTATGTTGCAGGATCTTTATTGGTTAGATTAGTGCTACATTCAATTCATTCTCATTTTGACACAATGTAAGGAGAGGATTGGTTTCCCATGTCTCTCTGTGTGTGTGCGTTAATAACCTGTATGCATACATAGCATGCATAACAGGCTACTAGGATGATGTATGGAAATGATGGCATCTGAGCAACATCAGGTAACCTGTTATTCCATTAGGCCAACCTTTTTCTTATTTCATTTAAGGGGTTTGATTATAGAATCAGTACATTAGGCTATTATTCATGAAACCGGCCTAGCATTAAATAAATAATAATACATTGTCACATTTAATATAGGTCAATTTTACCAAATGTAATAAAATGTGAGAGATTGAAGTTGATGTCTCCAGAGCTCACCTGTCGACTGCTATTGCGCACATTGAATAGATGCTTGAAAACACTGCTGTGACGGGGAAAAAGTTGTGGAACTTGCAGTATGATTCTCCAAAGTACCAATTGCCGTGAGCAGCGTATATGAAATTAATCAATGTGTTGAACGCGGCCATTAAGGCGTCAGAGAAAGCCAAGTTGAGTAAAAAGTAGTTTGTCACGGTCCGCATCCTCTTGTGCGCTAATACGATCCAAATCACTATCAGGTTCCCAAAAACCGCCACGGCCAGAACAAGGCTGTACGCGACCGACCATAGCACGATGCGCCAAGCCGGTTGTACGAACTGATTTGTAAAGGTCCTAGTTGTGTTTGATCCGTTGTTTGCCGCAGCCATTCCTCTAGTCTCCCTGCCAAGATTTACTTGGATTCAATCCCTGGAGGTGGCATCAGTTGTGTTGGCACACAACTCCGTAGCGCACCAAGACGCGCAAATGCTCTGCTCAATACGGTCACCTTAAGTCCCTCTTCATTTATATTGCTGTTCCCATCAATACAGGGCCAACGCGTTTGGGAGACAGTCGTAACAAAATGTCCACTGACAACTCCAGTAAATAATTGACACTTGAGGAGCGCGGAACTTCTGATCCATAGGATAGGCTACTACTTAAATAGGCGACCGATAATATTCGAACAGTTCTTCTTTCTAATAGCATCCTCATTCATTCTCTTGAATGCATCCGAATGCAACTGCGCAACACTTTGAAAACGGTAGATCCTTCAGCCACGATTCCATAGAAATGAGACATAAACATATGGCAAGCATGGAATTTGATGGCGAGTCACTTAGAAATGCCTTACATGATCCTGATAAACGACATGCACGCATCAGGAACTGATGAAAGGACTGCCGCATCTGTCGCCTCCATTGACTGAGTCGTTCATTTCACTCATGGGACATCTCCGTGATTAATGCTACTTCGTCATTGTCACTGCAAGTATTGAAAATATATTGACTAAGTTTATTAAACAGTCATATTTGATAAAGGTGTCTATTATCTCCAAAATGTGTTGCTTTTACCCTAAATAACTCTCTTAATTTCCAAGATCGATTTTCAATAGATGGATCTGCCAAGGCCTTACCACCTAAATTCATTCAGTTCCCAATAGGCCTATGTCAACCTTTTCGCGATGGACTGGACTCTATGATCCTAATGCACTCATTCAAAACAATCAATCAAACTTTCAGGGTACCAAACCAAGATGTATTTTTGAAACTTCAGCTTTGGAGATCATGTTCTGTTGTGACTGATCAACTTGTATCTCATAACGAAAGTCACATCATCCAAAAACTACACAGCCCCCCTCTGTATTCAACAGCATCCAAACCACCGAGCATCCTCATTCGTGTCACCTAAGCAGTATGGAAAGGACAGATAGGCTTCATCCCAAACGGCACCCTCTTCCCATTATAACGCATTACTTTGGGGGCTCTGGTCAAAAGTGGTGCACTATATAGGGAATAGGGTGCTATTTGGGACACACTCAGAGGCAGGTGGGAAAGTGCTTTTTATCCACTGATCTACATGCTCAGTATAAAAAGTAGAAAAGATGACGCCACACCGACGTTAAGACATTAACCTGTTATGGATAGGGGGCAGTATTTTCACGGCCGGATAAAAAACGTCCCCGATTTAATCTGTTTATTACTCCTGCCCAGAAACTAGAATATGCATATAATTGTTTGATTTGGATAGAAAAAACCCTAAAGTTTCTAAAACTGTTTGAATGGTGTCTGTGAGTATAATAGAACTCATATGGCAGGCCAAAACCTGAGAAGATTCCAAACAGGAAGTGCCCTCTCTGACCATTTCTTAGCCTTCTTTAGCCTCTTTATTGAAAACAGAGGATCTCTGCTGTAACGTGACACTTTCTAAGGCTCCCATAGGCTCTCAGAAGGCGCCAGAACGTTGAATGATGACTCTGCAGTCCCAGGCTGAAAAACAGTAGCGCATTTGGATAGTGGTCGATCTGAGAACAATGAGACGGGTGCGCGCATGCACGTGAAGAGTCCATTTTACATTTTCAGTCTTTGAACGAAAACGACGTCTCCTGGTCGGAATATTATCGCTATTTTACGAGAAAAATTGCACATGCTTCGAAGTACGGTAATGGAATATTTAGACATTTTTTGTCACGATACGCGCAGGCGCGTCACCCTTCGTTACCCTTCGGATAGTGTCTTGAACGCACGAACAAAACGCCGCTATTTGGATATAACTATGGATTATTTGGAACCAAACCAACATTTGTTGTTGAAGTAGAAGTCCTGGGAGTGCATTCTGACGAAGAACAGCAAAGGTAATCCAATTTTTCTTATAGTAAATCTGAGTTTGGTGAGTACCAAACTTGGTGGGTGTCAAAATAGCTAGCCTGTGATGGCCGGGCTATCTACTCAGAATATTGCAAAATGTGCTTTCACCGAAAAGCTATTTTAAAATCGGACACCGCGATTGCATAAAGGAGTTCTGTATCTATAATTCTTAAAATAATTTTTCTGTTTTTTGTGAACGTTTATCGTGAGTAATTTAGTAAATTCACCGGAAGTGTTCGGTGGGAATGCTAGTTCTGAACGTCACATGCTAATGTAAAAAGTTGGTTTTTGATATAAATATGAACTTGATTGAACAAAACATGCATGTATTGTATAACATAATGTCCTAGGAGTGTCATCTGATGAAGATCATCAAAGGTTAGTGCTGCATTTAGCTGTGGTTTTGGTTTTTGTGACATTATATGGTAGCTTGAAAAATGGGTGTCTGATTATTTCTGGCTGGGTACTCTCCTGACATAATCTAATGTTTTGCTTTCGTTGTAAAGCCTTTTTGAAATCGGACAGTGTGGTTAGATAAAGGAGAGTCTTGTCTTTAAAATGGTGTAAAATAGTCATATGTTTGAAAAATGGAAGTTTTCGGATTTTTGAGGACTTTGTAATTCGCGCCACGCCCTATCATTGGATATTGGAGCGGTGTTCCGCTAGCGGAACATCTAGATGTAAGAGTTAATGTCCCCGACCACAGGTGTTCACTGCTGAGGGAGTCAGGCCAATTAGGTTTCTCTCTCCCCTTCTCCTGGTGGGTTCCCCTAGCAATTATACAGGATAACACCTGTTGTGCCCCTTTTAATGAGTCATTTAACAGTCTGCATTCCTTCCTAGCTGGATTGCGTATGGGGAGCTGTAAGGGCCATCTTCTGGTGGTGTGGGAATAGAGTGGGGGTGACACACACACACACACACACACACACACACACACACACACACACACACACACACACACACACACACACACACACACACACACACACACACACACACAGGGGGTCATCAGATATTCATTGTCTGCAGGCATCCTTGTCTCTGCAATAACAATGGGAGTCAGTGTCGCAAAGGCGGAAAGGCAGGTAGGGGGAAGCGAGATCAGGTGGGAACATTCTAACCAATGAGAGGGCAGATATGTGTGTGAACAACAGACACAACTCCGATATAAAATTGTTTTTCTCAAAGTTGCCGAGATGCCAACGCGCGTCCACTTATATCAGTGCATTTGTAGCAGCCTACAGATTCCGAAACCTGTATTCGATCAAATAAGCCTCACTTAGCAAATTAATAATACACATTTCTGTTGACCAAATTCTACACAAAAAAAAATCACCACTTGGTCTGCCTCTCGCTTAGTCTCTTCGTCTCTGCCTGTAGGTTAGAGATTATCCCTTAACCCCTTGTCAAGGACCACTCCCCAATTTACTATTTATGAACTACTCCAAACAAGAAGTTCCCGTCCACACAGGAAAAAATAAAGCTATTTTATTGTGTTCTGTTGTATTATATTCCATTCTCTAAAAGGGACAGATGGAAAAGTTCAAATCTCTCACACATTCTATACTTTACACAAAAGGCCCAAAAAGGCAATACATATGAACATATTAGGATGCTCAATGTCTATCTGTTCTCTCTTTTCCCTCTTCTTCAAATAACATAATACAATGCAAACTTAGCCACAAGGCTCTGCTCTGTTTTATAATGGCTTCATCTATTCCTCAGCTCTTCTTAATGTCTGTCATTCTACAGATTGCGACAGCAGGGGAGATGAGTCTGATTCTGTCTGGTTCTGAATTCTGTTTGCCAGAGGAGTTTCACACAATGACCGTTCAATCGGTCCTTTCAGTCCACTTGGTATAAGTGGCATGGTCTATCAACGGAGAACGATAGCTAGCCTTGGGAGAAAATGGAGTTGGAATTGTATGGCTGGTAAGATGTTGTTACCATAGCCTTCGACCTGCCTCAGTTCTAGAACTGTGTAGGAGAGGAGTAGAGATTAGTCTCTCATCAATAGGATATTACAGTTACTCAATCGCTTTGGCTCATTTTTTGAAACAGTCTTAACATTCTCTAAACTGTAAGTGCAATTGTCACAACTGTTTTATGGGATATCACAACTCTATTGCATGTCTGCAAAATGTATTAACTCACCCAAAACATTTAATTTATGTCAGTAAATTGACCAATGCCACCAAAATGAAAAGTTTTTTTGTCATCGTTTGAGCCGTACTGGTCAAAATGTTTAGATGTTTTTTCACCATGGCAGTCAGCGCTGGAAATGCTTGTTATATACAAATGCTAGTTTTGTTCTACTTTTGTGTTGACCCTGACTGCTTACTGTACTATACCAGAAGGTCCGTTTTGTCTAGCTGAATGCTATTGTGTATCACAGTGAGCTTTTTAGATACCGATTTCAACAGTAGGTAAAAGTTTACTGGGAAAAGTCGATACTGTACAATACCGTAGTACACAGAAAAAGGATATGCACATTTGTATGTATACAGAACATTTATTTTTGTTACAATGTGCTACATGTAAACAGAAAATTCACATTTGCATGTCCATTTTTACATATTTCTTACTTGTAAAGTCATATATAGTGAACAGAAAATTAGAAAAAAAACTGCTGTAGTTTTGTAAAAAACGATACATTTTACCTCACACTACGTAACACTACAAGTTCCCATCTTCTTGCTGGACATCCTGTCGCTCTTGTTGGTCTGGCTAGAGATTTTCATCAACATCACATCTGATGTTTTCCCTTGCGATGCACCGGGGGAAAAAATCTCCTTGCGTGGCGCAACCATCCCCTGCAATGATCGCCTGTGATGTCCTCACAAGCAGTATTCATGGCATCTAAGAGAGACATCTGATCTTGTGCCTGATAGTCATATACTTTCCACCCCCATGCTGAAAAAGCTCTTCTATCAGATTCAGGTAGTGGGGAGGATGGTGGAAGGAACTCCATTGTTATCCTTTCATGCGCAGCAAACCATTCCCTAACAATGTTGGTTCGGTGGAAGCTGACATTATTCCACACAATTACATAATTTGGCAAATCTGGTCTAATTAAACCTCTTTCGTGTTCTGGTATTGGGTCTCTGTAAAGTGTATTTAGGAAGGCCAGGAGAAGGTGGGTGTTATAGGGCCCAATGTGTGGAATATGTGTGCTCACAGCATTCTCAGAAATGGCAGCACACATTGTAATATTGCCCCTATGTTGGCCTGGTGTGCTAATTGTGGCTCGGTGTCCAATGAGATTGTGGCCACGTCTCCTGCCTTTGGCCAGATTGAACCCAGCCTCGTCCACAAAAACAAGAATGTGGGTCATTTCATGTCCTTCCAGCTCCATTATTCTCCATATAGTAATGCAGAAACAAAATATAACGTTTGTTTTACATAGCCTATTATAGAATCAGACAGTTTAGTAAAGTATAAATGTATAAATAGTACCCGCAAAACACCAGTCTCAACGTCAACAGGGAAGAGGCGACTCCGGGATGCTGGCCTTCTAGGCAGAGTTGCAAAGAAAAAGCCATATCTCAGACTGGCCAATAAAAATATAAGATTAAGATGGGCAAAAGAACACAGACACTGGACAGAGGAACTCTGCCTAGAAGGCCAGCATCCCGGAGTCGCCTCTTCACTGTTGATGTTGAGACTGGTATTTTGCGGGTACTATTTAATGAAGCTGCCAGTTGAGGACTTGTGAGGTGTCTGTTTCTCAAACTAGACACTCTAAGATACTTGTCTTCTTGCTCAGTTGTGCACCGGGGTCTCCCACTCATCTTTCTATTCTGGTTAGGGCCAGTTTGCGCTGTTCTGTGAAGGGAGTAGTACACAGCGTTGTATGAGATCTTCAGTTTCTTGGCGATTTCTCGCATGGAATAGTCTTTATTTCTCAGAACAAGAATAGACTGACAAGTTTCAGAAGAAAGTTCTTTGTTTCTGGACATTTTGAGCCTGTAATCAAACCCACAAATGCTGATGCTCCACATACTCAATTAGTCTAAAGAAGGCCAGTTTTATTTCTTCTTTAATCAGGACAACAGTTTTCAGCTGTGCTAACATAATTGCAAAAGGGTTTTCTAATGATCAATTTGCATTTTAAAATGATAAACTTCGATTAGCTAACATAATGTGCCATTGGAACACAGGAGTGATGGTTGCTGATAACGGGCCTCCGTACACCAATGTAGATATTCCATTAAAAATCATCCGTTTCCCGATACGATAGTCATTTACAACATTAACAATGTCTACACTGTATTCCTGATCAATTTGATGTTATTGTAATGGACAAAAAAATTAGCTTTTCTTTCAAAAACAAGGACATTTCTAAGTGACCCCAAACTTTTGAACGGTAGTGTATATATATTATAATAAATGTCACCATTCCATTTTATTGGTCCCCAGAAAACACTTTGATCTTTGCAGCTCTACTGCCCCCATATGGTTTAAAGTAGCATCACTACAAAAGAGTGCACAGTATCAATCCAATATCTTCTTATCTCTCCAAATCAGGGCTGCAGGCAAACACGTGGTGAGCAGGCATTTGCCAGTGTGGCTGAAGTGACTTTACTCAGCAGGCTAGGAGAACTAACACAGCAGGTTAGGAGAACTAACACAGCGGGTTAGGAGAACTAACACAGCAGGTTAGGAGAACTAACACAGCAGGTTAGGAGAACTAACTCAGCAGGTTAGGAGAACTAACGCAGCAGGTTAGGAGAACTAACGCAGCAGGTTAGGAGAACTAACACAGCAGGCTACGAGAACTAACACAGCAGGTTAGGAGAACTAACACAGCAGGTTAGGAGAACTAACACAGCAGGCTACGAGAACTAACACAGCAGGTTACGAGAACTAACACAGCAGGTTAGGAGAACTAACACAGCAGGTTAGGAGAACTAACACAGCAGGCTACGAGAACTAACACAGCAGGTTTGGAGAACTAACGCAGCAGGTTAGGAGCACTAACACAACAGGCTAGGAGAACTAACTCTGCATGTTAGGAGAACTAACGCAGCAGGTTAGGAAAACTAACGCAGCAGGCTAGGAGAACTAACGCAGCAGGCTAGGAGAACTAACGCGGCAGGTTAGGAGAACTAACGCAGCAGGTTAGGAGAACTAACGCAGCAGGCTAGGAGAACTAACGCAGCAGGCTAGGAGAACTAACGCAGCAGGCTAGGAGAACTAACGCAGTAGGTTAGGACAACTAACGCAGCAGGTAAGGAGAATGAGGTTAAGGTTAGGAAAAGGGTTAGGTTTAGTCTTAGCTGAAATGCTACAGTTGTCCCCAACTCGACAACTACATGGAGCTATACTCCATCAAGCCACAACTGTAGAAGCCATCAGTTCCGAGAAACCATCAGTATCTTAACACCCCAACATTTTGGGGCAGTGCCCCAAATATTTTTTGGGGTTGTATTCTTTTATAGACTGACTTGCCTTGCCTTGTGATTAGTCAACTAATGCACAATTAGTAGCCTATGTCTTTCTCATCAGAGTGCTGCAGGTTGTGTGTGTGAGGCACCGTCCTCAACCGCAGGGCTCTCCAGAGGGTGGTGGGGTCAGCCCAACGCATCATCGGAGGAACACTGCCTGTCCTCCGGGACATCTACAGCACCCGGTGTCACAGGAAGGTCAATAAGTTCATCAAGGACCTCAGCCACCAGAGGCACGGCCTGTTCACTGAGTCACCCACGGCACGCCCTGTTCACCCCGCTACCATCTAGAAGGAGGAGACAGTACTGGTACATCAAAGCTGGGACTGAGAGACTGAAAAACAGCTTCTATCGCCCAGTACCCTGCCCTGAACCTTGGTCACTGTTACTAGCCGGCTACCACCCTGTACTCTACCCTGCACCTTAGAGACTGGTTTTCCCTACGTACATAGTCATTGAACACTGTTCACTTTAATAATGTCTACATAGTGTTTTACCACTTTATATTTATACACTGTATTCTAGTCATGGCTGATCCTATATAACTACTACTGTAAACACCTTTTCTATTAATTTACTGTTTACAACTTGTAGAGTCCATGCCCCCAACAAATTGAGGCTGTTGTGAGGGCAAAAGGGGGTGCAACTCAATATTAGGAAGTTGTTCCTAATGTTTTGTACACTCGGTGTATACACACACAGGCACAGACACATGGATACATGAATACAATAACATACGCACTATACACATACACACACATGCATTTTGTGTAGATATGTGGCACAAGAGTAGTGGCCAGAGGGCACACACTTAACGTGTTGTGCCCTCAGGCCACATATTTTTCATCTGAGCCTAGAGGAAAGTCTTTGTCCTCAGGCCTGGAGGGAAGCCAAAGTAATTCCGCTACCCAAGAGTGGTAAAGCAGCCTTTACTGGTTCTAACAGCAGACCGATAAGCTTGCTGCCAGCTCTTAGCAAACTGTTGGAAAAAATGGTGTTTGACCAATACAAATATATTTCTCTGTAAACAAATTAACAACAGACTTTCAGCATGCTTATAGAGAAGGGCACGATAATAAGAAGATTGTGGGAGCTGTACTGTTAGATTTCATTGCCGCCATTTGATATTATTGACCATAACCTGTTGTTGAAAAAACTTATGTGCTATGGCTTTTCAACCTTTGCCATAATGTGGATTCAGGGCTACAGTTGAAGTCAGAAGTTTACATACACTTAGGTTGGAGTCATTAAAACTTGTTTTTCAACCACTCCTCAAATTTCTTGTTAACAAACTATAGTTTTGGCAAGTCGGTTAGGACATCTACTTTGTGCATGACACAAGTAATTTTTCCAACAATTGTTTACAAACAGATTATTTCACTTATAATTCACTGTATCACAATTCCAGTGGGTCAGAAGTTTACATACACTAAGTTGACTGTGACTTTAAACAGCTTGGAAAATTCCAGAAAATTATGTCATGGCTTTAGGCTAATTGACCTCATTTGAGTCAATTGGAGGTGTACCTGTGGATATATTTCAAGGCCTACCTTCAAACTCAGTGCCTCTTTGCTTGACATCATGGGAAAATCAAAAGAAATCAGCCAAGACCACACGTCTGGTTCACCCTTGGGAGCAATTTCCAAACGCCTGACGGTACCACGTTCATCTGTACAAACAATAGTACGCAAGTATAAACACCATGGGACCACGCAGCCGTCATACCGCTCATGAAGGAAACGCGTTCTGTCTCCAAGAGATGAACGTACTGGTGCAAACCGAAGAACACTATCCCAACCGTAAAGCACGGGGGTGGCAGCATCAGGTTGTGGATGTGCTTTGCTGCAGGAGGGACTGGTGCACTTCACAAAATAGATGGCATTATGAGGCAGGAAAATTATGTGGATATATTGAAGCAACATCTCAAGACATCATTCAGGAAGTTAAAGCTTGGTCGCAAATGGGTCTTCCAAATGGACAATGACCCCAAGCATACTTCCAAAGTTGTGTCAAAATGTCTTAAGGACAACAAAGTCAAGGTATTGAAGTGGCCATCACAAAGCCCTGACCTCAATCCTATGGAAAATGTGTGGGCAGAGCTGAAAAAGTGTGTGCAAGCAAGGAGGCCTACAAACCTGACTCAGTTACACCAGCTCTGTCAGGAGGAATGTGCCAAAATTCACTCAACTTATTGGGTTGTGCCGTGGCGGAGATCTTTGTGGGCTATACTCGGCCTTGTCTTAGGACGGTAAGTTGGTGGTTGGAGACATCCCTCTAGTGGTGTGGGGGCTGTGCTTTGGCAAAGTGGGTGGGGTTATATCCTGCCTGTTTGGCCCTGTCCGGGGGGATCTTCTGATCCCTCCTGTCTCAGCCTCCAGTATTTATGCTGCAGTAGTTTATGTGTTGGGGGCTAGGGTCAGTCTGTTACATCTGGAGTATTTCTCTTGTCTTATCCGGTGTCCTGTGTGAATTTAAATATGCTCTCTCTAATTCTCTCTTTCTCTCTTTCTTTCTTTCTCTCGGAGGACCTGAGCCCTAGGACCATGCCTCAGGACTACCTGGCATGATGACACTTTGCTGTCCCCAGTCCACCTGGCCATGCTGCTGCTCCAGTTTCAACTGTTCTGCCTGCGGCTATGGATCCCTGACCTGTTCACCGGACGTGCTTGTTGCACCTTCGACAACTACTATGATTATTATTATTTGACCATGCTGGTCATTTATGAACATTTTAACATCTTGACCATGTTCTGTTATAATATCCACCCGGCACAGCCAGAAGAGGACTGGCCACCCCTCAAAGCCTGGTTCCTCTCTAGGTTTCTTCCTAGGTTTTTGGCCTTTCTAGGGAGTTTTTCCTAGGGAGTTTTTCCTAGCCACCGTGCTTCTTTCACATGCATTGCTTGCTGTTTGGGGTTTTAGGCTGGGTTTCTGTACAGCACTTTGAGATATCAGCTGATGTACGAAGGGCTATATAAATACATTTGATTTATAGTGGGAAGCTTGTGGAAGGCTACCTGAAACCTTTGACCCAAGTTAAACAATTTAAAGGCAATGCTACCAAATACTATTTGAGTGTATGTAAACTTCTGACCCACTGTGAATGTGATGAAAGAAATACAAGCTGAAATAAATCATTCTCTCTACTATTATTCTGACATTTCCCATTCTTAAAATGAAGTGGTGATCCTAACTGACCTAAAACAGGGAATTATTACTAGGATTAAATGTCAGGAATTGTGAAAATCTGAGTTTAAATGTATTTAGCTAAGGTGTATGTAAACTTCAGACTTCAACTGTATCTATGTAATAGAACTCAAAGGGTTTTCTTTAATGGAAGCTTCTCCAATGTCAAACATGTAAAGTGTGGTATTCCGCAGGACAGCTCTCTAGGCCCTCTACTCTTTTCTATGTTTAGCAATGACCTGCCACTGGCATTAAACAAAGCATGTGTGTCCATGTATGCTGATGATTCAACCATATGTACATCATCAACAAAAGCTAATAAAGTCACTGAAACCCTTAACAAAGTGTTGCAGTCTGTTTTGTAATGGGTGGCCAGTAATAAGCTGGTCCTGAACATCTCTAAAACTAAGAGCATTGTATTTGGTACAAAAAACCTCTTGCATCTAGACGTTCCGCTAGCGAAACCCCTAGCCAACAGCCAATGGGATCGCATGGCGTGAAATACAAAAACAACTAAAATACCACAATTCAATTTTCTCAAACATACGACTATTTTACACCATTTGAAAGATAAACCTCTCCTGAATCCAACCACGTTGTCCGATTTCAAAAAGGCTTTACAGCGAAAGCAAAACATTAGATTATGTTAGGATACAACCACAGCAAAAAACAACAACACAGCCATTTTCTTAGCAAGGACAGCCATTTTCAAAGCAAGGTTAGCCATCCAAAAGCACAAAACCAGCTAAAATTATGCATTAACCTTTGACGATCTTCATCAGATGACACTCCTAGGACATTATGTTAGACAATACATGCATTTTTTGTTCCATCAAGTTCATATTTATATTAAAAAAAACATTTTACATTGGCACGTGACGTTCAGAAAATGTATTCACCCCAAAATTTCCGATGAATTTACAAAAATACTCATCATAAACGTTGACAAAATACATAACAATTATTTTAAGAATTATAGATACAGTACTCTTTTATGCACCCGCTGTGTCAGATTTCAAAATAACTTTACGTAGAAAGCACATTGTTCAATATTCTGAGTACTGAGCACCATGCTATTCAGTTAGCCGTCCAGCCACGGCATCCCCAAAACGCTGAAATATGTTCAAAATATTATCTTACCTTTGCTGATCTTCGGCTGAATGCACTCGGAAGGTCTCCCACTTCCACAAGAAATGTTCATTTCGCGCGAGGTAAGGCAATGACCCCAGCCCGACCACATACTCTTCCGGGTATTATTCAATCAAATTGTATTCTAGAAGCCTCAAACAAGGTTCTAATGACTGTTGACATCTAGTGGAAGCCTTAGGAAGTGCAATTTGACATCACAGACACTGTATTTTAGATAGAACTTCATTTGAAATGACTACAACCCTCTGAGGTCCAACTTCCTGGTTGGATTTTTCTCAGGTTTTTGCCTGCCATATGAGTTCTGTTATACTCACAGACATCATTCAAACAGTTTTAGAAACTTCATAGTGTTTTCTGTCCAAATCTACTAATAATATGCATATCCTACGTTCTGAGTCTGAGTAGGAGGCAGTTTAATTCGGGTACGTTTTTCATCCGGCCATGAAAATACTGCCCCCTATAGTGAAGAGGTTTTAAGTGGTAGACCTCAGCTGAATCTGGTAATGAATGGTGTGGCTGTTGAACAAGTTGAGGAGACTACATTTCTTGGTGTTATCTTAGATTGTAAACTGTCATGGTCAAAACATATAGATTCAATGGTTGTAAAGATGGGGAGAGGTCCTGCCGTAATAAAGAGATGCTCTGCTTTTTTGACACCACACTCCAAAAAGCAAGTTCTGCAGGCTCTAGTTTTGTCTAATCTTGATTAGTGTCCAGTCATGTGGTCCAGTGCTGCAAGGAAAAACCTAGTTAAGATGCAGCTGACCCAGAACACAGCGGCATGTTTTGCTCTTATTTGTAGTCAGAGGGCTGATATAAATACCATGCATGCCAATCTCTCTTGGCTAAGAGTTGAGGAGAGACTGACTGCATCACTTTTCTTTTTATAAGAAACATTAATGTGTTGAAAATCCCAAATTGTTTGCATAGTCAACTTACACACAGCTCTGACACTCACACTTATCCCACCAGACATGCCACCAGGGGTCTTTTCACAGTCTCCAAATCCAGAACAAATTCAAGAAAGCGTACAGTTTTATATAGAGCCCTTATTGCATGGAACTTCGATCTCATATTGCTAAAATAAACAGCAAACCTTTTTTAAAAAACCCCCAGATAAAGCAACTGTCATGACTTCTGCCAAAGTCGGCTCCTCTCCTTGTTCGGGCGACGTTCGGCTGTCGACGTCACCGGCTTTCTAGCCATCGACGCTCCATTTTTCATTGATCCATTTGTTTTGTCTTGTTTTGCACACCTGGTTTGCATTTCCCAATCACAATGCATGTATTTATTCCTCTGTTCCCCCTCATGTCTTTGTGTGATATTGTTTTGTGTTACGTGTCATTTTTGACGTGCCAGACTGGTGTCTGTATATTCCGTGTTTTGTCACGAGGTATGTTTATTAGTTTGAACATAATTATTGTGACTGTTTGCACGTTTTGCACTTTTGCTAATTGGCTGGAGGTTTTGACACAGTGGCGTCCGTCTGTTGGTTTCTCCTGCCTTAATAAAGTGTGCGCCTGTTCACAACTCTCTGCTCTCCGGCACCTGACTCCGCTACCAGTAGCACACCGTTGACAGCAACACCTCGCGGCACAATGCCTCTTCCCTATTTGACCTAGATAGTTTGTGTGCATGCATTGATACGTGTGCCTTTTTAAAACATTTATGTAGTTTTGTCCTTGAGCTGTTCTTGTCTATTGATGTTCTGTATGATGTCATTCTGTATTATGTTTCATGTTTTGTGTGGACCACCGGAAGAGTAATGGGGATCCTAATAAAATACCAAATACCAAATCTGTTGTGTAATGTAATGAAATGTTTTAATTGTATATAGTGTATATTCCAGACTCTGAAATGGCTCCTTCTGATATTTCTTTCTTTTTACTTTTTGGATTATGTGTGTATTTCTTTGTATTGGTCGGTATTATTACTGCACTGTTGGAGCTAGAAACATGAGCATTTCACTGCACCTGCGATAACATCTGCAAATCTGTGTATGCAACCATTAAACGTTGATTTGTGTGTGTGTGTTTGTCCAGACCAATTTGATTCACGGAAGTCACATGCCTGCCGGGCATGACGCACGTCTACAAAGAAAGCAGAGTGCTTTCCATGAGGCAACCAAAGTTTCAATGGGGCAACCACACTTCTTCACTTTCCATGGGGCAACCACAGAATAATAATAATAATAATAATAAGAAGAAGAAGAAATCTCCACCACTCTGGTACATGTGGTGCCACCTCAGCTCCTAATCTCTCCTGTCCTGTTTGAGTCGTATGTGTGATTGACTAACCCAACAGGATTAGTGGGCTTTGGAGGAAGAGTGAGAGAGAGGGGTGGAGACAAAAGGAAGATAGAAAAGGAGGACAAAACAGGCAAAGAGGGAGGGCAATGAGGAAGAAAATGAAGAAAGCATTAGAGGTACAACACACCCACTTTAGAATGTTATTAGTTGACACAGGGAAAGTATATGTTTTGGTAGCACTTTATTGTACGGTACAGATATTACGAAGTATTTACTCAAAATGACACTAAAAAGGTAATTACACAGTAACAAACTATGAATTACAAGCACCACTAGACACCAATTGTGTTGATAAAGATATGTTGATTGCTGACAAACCTTCTCTTTCACATCCATTCCTTCTTTTCCCGCACCCCCCCACAAACCTTCTCTCTCTCATCCATTCCTTCCTTTCCCACACCCCCCCAACAAACCTTCTCTTTCTCATCCATTCCTTCCTTTCCCGCACCCCCCCACAAACCTTCTCTTTCTCATCCATTCCTTCTTTTCCCGCACCCCCCCACAAACCTTCTCTTTCTCATCCATTCCTTCCTTTCCCACACCCCCCCACAAATCTTCTCTTTCTCGTCCATCGCTTCCTTTCCCCCACCCCCAACAAACCTTCTCTTTCTTATCCATTCCTTCCTTTCCCGCACCCCCCCCACAAACCTTCTCTTTCTCATCCATCCATTCCTTCCTTTCCCACACCCCCCCACAAACCTTCTCTTTCTCATCCATTCCTTCCTTTCCCACACCCCCCACAAACCTTCTCTTTCTCGTCCATCGCTTCCTTTCCCCCACCCCCCACAAACCTTCTTTCTCATCCATACCTTCCTTTCCCCCACCCCCCACAAACCTTGCACCTAACAACTTATGAAAAATGTATGAATGATGGCTAAGATCACAACCAATGTCTTACCCCTCTCTTTCTCTATCTCTCAGATCAAAGAAAGTTCAGTCTGTGAAAATTGGAGGTTTGCGCTTGTTTGTGTGTGTGTGTGTGTGTGGTGTGTCTGGTGTGTGTGTGTCGGGTCTTTCTTGCCTCTGGCATTGAAAGGTTCTGGTGTAGGTTTCAGATTGTGAAATTTGGCTCACACGTGTTCGGGCTAGTAAAAATGTTCAAAGGTTGCTGACTGCTCAGCATGACTTGGTCAGACAGGACCAGGGAGACTGTAGTCCCAGCCAGGGAAGGAAATTTCACCTACACCGCAAGGTAAGACTGCTAGCCTTACACTTTTCCGAGTGGCTGGAAAACACATACTGGTATATCAGCTGTTACATTTCCTGCTAGCCTGTTTCTCTGGAATGTTGATTTCCCCTGCTTTCTGACACAGTGAAGACAAACAAAGTGGGTCTGTTTATATGACAGAGTGTTAAAGTTCAGTATACGTTATTGTGACATGGTGAGGTTGGATCCAGGTGAGGAGAAGAGACCAGACGACGAATCAGTGGTTAATTAAGGATAAACATAAATACTTTACTGATTAACAGTAGCCGCAGGATCACACTTGAAGAAGAAAAAAACCTAAGTCTTGAAAACTCACTCAGGAAACAAACGCACAGGTTAACAATTCAAGCCTCTGCAAAGGACAACAGAAAACACACCAGTTAGATTTGGGTATGTCATTTTAGGAGAAAATGTAAAAAAAGGGTCAGACCCTTAAACTAAATCAGAGGTGGTGAAAAGTGCTGAGGCAAATGTCTGCTCCCCACGTGTTTGCCGGCGGCCCTGGAAATGAGTGATGTGGTAGAGAGCTCAAAGATTACTATTTGGATACACTTTGGCTATTATTTTACTATATGTGTCTCTCCCTTTAAACCCCCCCCCCCCTCTCTCTCTCTCTCTCTCTCTCTCTCTCTCTCTCTCTCTCTCTCTCTCTCTCTCTCTCTCTCCCTCTGTCCAGCAGATGGAGCCAGTCTCTCTCCCAGCTCTGTCCCGTGTCGCCCTCTGCGGCGGTACCCATGGCAACGAGATGTCGGGCGTGTACCTGGTGAGGGAGCTGCAGAGGCAGAAGCTGGAGAAGGCAGGGTCAGCGTCATTGACCACTATCATATCCAACCCGCGTGCTGTCCAAGTGTGCAAAAGATACACCGACATGGACCTCAACCGCTGTTTCACTGACGCCATACTCAGGTAAACGTTGCCATAAGCACAAATGAAACTGTACATGCAATCAGTGTGATCCATAAAGGGATTGCTCACCTCATCTACAAATGTATCATATCTGTACTATTCAGGTGTGAACTGTATGAATCAGAAATGAGATCTTACAACTATGTAAAGAAGCCAATAATTACACAATGCGTTGTAAAGAGACATGGAAGCATACACAATATAGCTTTAATGTAATATATCCATCCACCGTGGAGTCCGTAAATGAACAATGTGGTCATGGCAACATTTCCAGATAACTTTGGATATTGTTTTGGAACATTCTGAACCTTGCAGCCTGGCCTGGTATGTACCTGACCACCAAGGCCACTACTTATCTGAACAGTCTATTCCATTTTTTGCATAAATGGGACTATATCATAATTCATATTCATTCTTGGTACTTAATTGATACTCCAGATTTACTCAACCCTACAGAGCTAAGGGATGGCATCCCAAAGAGTTGGTGGCATTTACTTCCTCATCTCAGTCTCTCACCAGAAAAGATGAGTAGTTTGCATTCTCCCATGCCAAGGCGATACACCTTTCTTCTTGTATGCACACTCGTTCACTCTCTCTTTCTCCCTCTCCCACTCTCTCTTTCTTTTTCTCCCTTCTCTCTCACTCTCTCCATATCCCTCCCCCTCTCTCTCCCTCCCTAGTTCACCTGTGACGGACGCCACCCCATACGAGATGAGGCGAGCCCAGGAGCTGAACACACTACTTGGGCCCAAGGGCAACGTGGGGGCCATGGACCTGGTGTGTGACCTCCACAACACCACAGCCAACATGGGCCTCAGCCTCATCTCCTACTCTGTCCAAGACTGGGTCATCATGCACATCTATAGACAAATCCAGGTGACCACAGGTTCAGTTCAATTCAATCAAATAAAGGAAAATAATTAAGGACAAGGGAAACTGATCCAAGACCTGAACTTCGAAACATCGTCCCCTTGTCCTTAGTACTGCCAGCCCCCAATGTGGGCCATCGAATATGCTCTCTAGGGTCAAAAGTGTATCTTATTCTGTTTTGGTGTGAGAGCATTAGATTAAAATGTCCCGTGTGGCTCAGTTGGTAGAGCATGGTGTTTGCAATGCCAGGGTTGTGGGTTCAATTCCCATGGTGGACCAGTATGGAGAAAAATGTCTGAAATGTATGCATTCACTACTGTAAGTCTCTCTGGATAAGAATGTCTGCTAAATGACTAAAATGTAAAAAAAATCTGCTTTAAAGGGGAAGTGGATGGTTCATTGGACTGTTGCTGTCATTGAGACAACATGCTGGTTGGAAGCATTGCTGTCTGGAAGGGGAAGAAAATGATTCTGTCTGTTGCTGTCTCTAACCATGTTTCCATCCACAGTTTTTATGCGAGTAAAGTCACACTGTGTGAACAAAAATCATGACAGCTGTGATGGAAACAGGAAGTTTCAGTACAACTTAGAAATGCCGGCAGATCATTTGTTCCTTCAATGTGATGGGATCTGATGGGATCACCTTTAATGCGCAAATATTGATATATTAACCATCATGTCTAAGTAAGATTGGAGTCACACGGTGATATGGTGTGTGGTCCTCCCACTACGACTCGGAAAACTATGCAGATGATGAACTTCACAGGGTGGTGAAAGTGCATCGTGATGAGCTTGATGCTCCTTTCCAATAAATATAGAGTCTTTATCTGGTGACGTGATGATCGATGCTTGACTGCCATTTGACAAATAAAAAATATTCTCGCTCTTATCCATTATAATCTCATATAATGTAGACTAGCCTACAGTTTGTATCTGTATCTGCGAGCTGTTGTGCAGTGCTGTTGGCTGGAGCGCAAGTGCCAAGAACAGAGTAGGTACATTTGCTATTTTACAGATAGTTTTGTCACAAAAAAAACTATCTGTAGAGTTGAAAATGTGATGTAAACACTTTGCGAAAATGTAAAATTTGTCTGCGCTATGTCATCACACACAAATTTCTATCTGCAACAAGTCTGTTTGGTGGAAAATTGGCATAGTCTCTTTATGCGGATTTTAGAATATTTGTATGAAAATCTGTTGCCAATTGGATGGAAATGTAGCTACAGATACAATGCTGGTTGGACTTGATTAATCTGATTGGAGTGTATAATTTCAACATGACTCGATTGCTGTCTTAAAGGGGAAGTGCATGCACCATCTGACCCAGTTTCTATGAGGAGAAGGGCATCATCTGACGGCTATAATCTGGGTTCTACTGGAGTGTAAAGAGTTAATGTGTTGTGTTCTCAGAGGAAGATAACCTCAGCGCCCGTGAGGTTTATCCAGCTGGATCTACCCCTAGCTGATGCCTACTCTCAGGACTCCCTGGGCAAGCATGGCTTCAGTAAGTCTTTGTGCTTGTACCGTGTGTTCATTGGAAACACACCATGCAATCTTCTTCCTGTCATAAGAAACCAGTGTATTTTCAGTATGTTTTCCCATTTACATGACAAATGTATTCATTCTGATGGTGTCACTCCACAGCGATAGAGGTGGGACCTCAACCCCATGGTGTGGTCAGAGCTGACATCTTCAACATCATGAAGGAGGCGGTCGACCAGACACTAGATTGGGTCCAGTGCTTCAACTCAGGTACTTGAACTCCCATCAACGGTAAACATTGCTGACCCCTCACATCCTCTACACACAGAATACACAACCCTCGATCATCGCTACCAAGTCTACTGTCTCGGTCAACAACAAGAATAGCTTAAACATAATTCATACCTACAAGCATCTAGCTCCCCTGTACCAGGAACAGATCAATGAGATTTTCTTCATGTATATGGGCCGACCATTCAACACTATTTTGTTGGTCTTCACTGCATTTATGGTTATTGTATTTTGAGTATTTTTTCCTATCTTTTGTACTGTAACTGTCCTGTGCTCTTTTATATAATGTATATGTACAGTACCAGTCAAACGTTTGGACATACCTACTCATTCAAGGGTTTTTCTTCATTTTTACTATTTTCTACATTGTAGAATAATAGTGAAGACATCAAAACTATGAAATAACACATATGGAATAATGTAGTAACCACATAAGTGTTAAACAAATCAAAATATATTTGAGATTTGAGATTCTTCAATGTAGCCACCCTTTGCCCTGATGACAGCTTTGCACACTCTTGGCATTCTCTCAACCAGCTTCTTGAGGTAGTCACCTGGAATACATTTCAATTAACAGGTGTGCCTTGTTAAAAGTACATTTGTGGAATTTCTTCCCTTCTTAATGCGTTTGAGCCAATCAGTTGTGTTGTGACAAGGTAGGGGTGGTATACAGAAGATAGCCCTATTTGGTAAAATACCAAGTCCATATTATGGCAAGAACAGCTCAAATAAGCAAAGAGAAAGAACAGTCCGCCACAGGAAAGGAAGACCCAGAGTTACCTCTGCTGCAGAGGATAAGTTCATTAGAGTTAACTGCACCTCAGATTGCAGCCCAAATAAATGCTTCACGGAGTTCAAGTAACAGACACATCTCAACATCAATTGTTCAGAGGAGACTGCGTGAATCAGGCCTTCATGGTCGAATTGCTGCAAAGAAATCACTACTAAAGGACACCAATAAGAAGAAGAGACTTGGTGGGCTAAGAAACATGAGCAATGGACATTAGACTGGTGGAAATGTGTCCTTTGGTCTGATGAGTCCAAATTTGAGATTTTTCTTTCCAACCGCCGTGTCTTTGTGAGACGCAGAGTAAGTGACCGTATGATCTCCGCATATGTGGTTCCCACTGTGAAGCATGGAGGAGGAGGTGTGATTGTGTGGGGGTGCTTTGCTGGTGACACTGTCACTTATTTATTTAGAATTCAAGGCACACTTAACCAGCATGGCTACCACAGCATTCTGCAGCGATACACCATCCCATCTGGTTTGCTCTTAGTGGGACTATCATTGGTTTTTCAACAGGACAATGACCCAAAACACACCTCCAGTCTGTGTAAGGGCTATTTGACCAAGAAGGAGAGTGTTGGAGTGCTGCATCAAATAACCTGTCCTCCACAATCACCTGACCTCAACCCAATTGAGATGGTTTGGAATGAGTTGGACCGCAGAGTGAAGGAAAAGCAGCCAACAAGTGCTCAGCATATGTGGGAACTCCTTCAAGACTGTTGGAAAAGCATTCCTCATGAAGCTGGTTGAGAGAATGCCAAGAGTGTGCAAAGATGTCATCAAGGCAAAGGGTTGCTACTTTGAAGAAACCAAAATATACAAAATATATATTTTGACTTGATTAACACTTTTTTTGGTTACTTCATGATTCCATATCAAGACAAGTTTCCCAACCAAGAGAAATTACATTTTAGATTCTATTCTAGTCATTAAGCAATTACAAACCTTCTCTTATCTTTATCTCTACCAGGAAGTGCCTTTGAAGGTGGCGAGGTGGACGATGTGTACACCTTTGTGAAGAGTGTATACTATCCAAGAGACCCAGAGACCAATCAAATCACTGCTGCCATACATCCCCAACTACAGGTTCAGGAACATTCTGTCCTTGTATATAATTTAATCTAGCTTCAGTCGGTTAAAGTCCTGTACATGAACCCTTCAATGCCTGGGGTGCTGCAGCACCCTCTGATAAATTGAAATAATTTAGCCATAATTAAGCAACCAACAAAAACAATATATTACTCCTGTCTGGACAGACATAAATTAAATTATTAAAAATATTAAATCAGAGAGCATAATTTAGCTACAGAGGATAAATAGCTTCTAAAAAAATAGCTGTGGATTAAGTTTTATCACAAGCACCTACAGTTGGGAGGTATGCAATTTGGGCAGCATGCGAGCCAAGTATAAAACAACTTTTGGAGGCCATACTGTAGATATAATCCATAGAAGGATTTTGGAACCTCTAACCATGGCACTTTGACTGTTAAACACATAGGTACACTAGCAATGACTGCCAGTCCTGACATGAATGGGAACTGTCATCTTTGGATTATATTTCCATGGTTGGTTACAACTGCCAGTTTGCCTTTCACAAATTTCAAAATACAATTTTGAGAAAAACATAGGTCTACCGTTCGAAAAGAAAATGCCTACTGTTGAAAAATTCCTAACAATTTTTGAGTGATTCTGAGTGAACAGCACTGTTTTTCAAAGTAGCTTATCTTGAGATATTGGCACGAGCTCATCAGCCATCACCAGTGAGAAGCCTCTGCTTCATCTTCATCTTTGGGTGAATCAGTGTCACTGGGAAGTTTATTTTGTAGCCTACTGTAGCCTATACTATATACTGTATACAGTATACTACATATCAGGGTTTCCGATTATGAGAATTTGGCGCCGGACAAGTAATTGGGAAGATTTTTATTTATCGGACATTTGAGAAATTTACCGGTCATTCATATGCATTGGGTGCTTAACGCATTAGATCGTCTACCCACGCAGCCAGCGCCATCAATAAACGATGGATATTGGCCAAATGAGCCAGATTACATGTACTTAAAAACGGCATATAACAAATTACAAAAACACTAGTCCTTGTGTTTCCATGTTTAGCAAAATTCTAAACTTTATAGCATGTTGTTTTATTGGTTTTAACTTTCCTAAAACAACAATTGTCCACCTCACGGTTCAGCTGTCAGAGATGTGTGCACTAAATGCATCAGAGCATTGCATAGGCTTAGGTGTCCACTGTATGATATAACATAAAAAAATGAGTTTAAACCTTCACAGTAGTTTTGAACAGTCTATATTGCAGAAGTGACCAAGAAAGGCTAGTGCCTACCATACTCAACACATGACAGCAATAGGCTAATGATATTTATTTTACGAAAGGCTTACTTATAACATATCTTTAACTAAATACTGAGCACATAATTAAAAAGACAGACCAAACTTAATTTAGCCAACATAAATGTCTCAACAGAATGAAACAAAACACATTTTGCATATTTTAAAGAACTGGTTTAGATTAATAAATAAGCCTACAATAATAACAATGATATACAATAATGATCAAATAAATTCTTATAAATACAATTTATTTTATAAAGTTCCAAAATTGCATCCTACCTGAATAGCGTGTTGCACAGTAGCCTGAATTTGGACATTTGTGGGGTATTAAAGAAATATTCTGCTAATGTATTCTATCATGAAAATTATTTAGAATTGCATTAAATGCATTTATAAAAGGCAATTTTTTTCAGATCCTGCTAAGAAATAGCCCCATGTGTGGACATCCTAAAACTGTCTGCTCAACAGTATGCTGGTACACAAATGTGATTATAGGTGCATGAAATGCTTTATTATGAAGGGGACCCCCCCATTCCAGCACCCCCAACTCAAAATATCTTCCCACAGCTAAGCTTCATTGGTATATAGGTCTGTAGGGAATTATTGAAATGTAACGCTATGAACTTCAGGACACTGCCATACACCCCCAATGACAGGTAGGCGACGGGGTACAACGTTCTTTACGTATTTAACTGATTCCCCCTCAGGAGACTGAAAAGATTTGGCATGGGTCCTCAGATCCTCAAATGGTTTAACAGCTGCACCATCGAGAGCATCCTGACGGGTTGCATCACTGCCTGGTATGGCAACTGCTCGGGCTCCGACCGAAAGACAGTACAGAGGGTAGTGCGTACGGCCCAATACGTGACCGGGGCCAAGCTTCCTGCCATCCAGGATCTCAATACCAGGCGGTGTCAGAGGAAGGCTCTAAAAATTGTTAAAGACTCCAGCCACCCTAGTCATAGCCTGTTCTCTCTGTTACCGCACGGCAAGCGGTACCGGAGCGCCAAATCTAGGTCCATGAGGCTTCTAAACAGCTTCTACCCCCAAGCCATAAGACTCCTGAAAAGCTAATCAAATGGAAACTCAGACTATTTGCACCCCCCCCCCCACACACTGCTGCTACTCTCTGTTATTATCTATGCATAGCCACTTTAATAACCCTACCTGCATGTACGTAATTATCTCAATTACCTCGACACCGGTGCCCCCGCACATTGACACATTGACTCTGTACACTGTATATAGCCCCGCTATTGTTATTTACTGCTGCTCCTTAATTATTTGTTTTTCTTATCTTTTACTTTTTTTGTATTTTCTTAAAACTGCGTTGTGCTGGTTAAGGGCTTGTAAGTAAGCATTTGACTGTAAGGTCTACACCTGTTGTTTTCAGCGCATGTGACAAATAACATTTGATTTGATTATGGTCTATAGATGACCAAACTATCAACTGCAACAGCTTGTTAGGGTAAGAGAACAGTGAGCATTTGGTTAGTGAAAATTAGCATAGACCTAGTCATTATCTAAATGCAAAGCATGCTGATGTGAATCTTTCTCTCCAGGACCGTGACTTCTGCCTTCTCCATCCAGGAGATCCCATGTTCCTGATGTTTTCTGGGGAGATAGTTAAGTACGAAGGGGAAGAAGTCCTCCATCCCTTCTTTGTGAACGAGTGTGCATACTATGAGAAGAGTATTGCCTTCCACCTGGCACGAAAGATGACAGTCACTATACCCCCCTTGCAAGTGAAGAGAGATTGATTAAGGGAGAGGGGGAGGAAGAGAGAATTTAAAGAGTGGGAGAATTAAAGGGAAAACACACACAGAACCTTAAGAAGCACTAACTAGTCTAACCTCATTTTCAATTGATTTTTAATTCCATTGTTTTTTATCATCACCAAATAACGTCAGGACTACTGTATGTGAAATTATGCACAGTTCAATGCAATAATCTAGTATGTCAATTAAACATTTACATTTTTTGTATAATTAGTTGTCTTCATAGTGATGTAATGTCGCTTTCACTGCTCCATTTAATCTTGTGTTTTCTAGGTAGACGACACCTTTGAGAAACTTTAATACAGGAAACGGTATGAATACAGAATGACGTCATGCAGAAATGAGCTCGAGTTTGCCATGAAGTTGGATGATTGATAGGTGGTTGTAGAATGGATCTTGGCAGGCATCGTCAGAGGTGGTGTAGCAGCATCGAGAGGAACCCTGGATGATTAAAGGAGCTTAATGCTTTGCAGTGGTTGAAAGGGCATTATGGTTCAGGATGGTTGATGGGAAGTGATGGTTCGGGAGGATGACTGCTTGGTCGTCAAGGTATCGTCAGATGAAGACTGAGTGTTTGGGGTGGGAGTCCTGGAGGCATCTTCTTCTTGGTGCAGAGTTAATGTATCCTGGAAAAAAACAAGAAGAGCAGAGAGGAGAGGAGACAGGGGTGGTGGAGGGATTTGAAATGCTACAGATCACGAATATATACAGCCAGTGGGTTGGCGAATAAAGTTGTAAATTGTTTGATTGTCAGAAGGGAAAGAGATGTAAATTGTTTCAGGTGTGGTCTTTCCTCCTGAACTTTAGATATGTTACACACAACACCATTTTACTATCTAAAACACACTCCCATACACATACAATATTAACACTCAGACAGAAGGTCAGCATAGGTGAACTTTATTCTTACAGAAACAGGTATGCAGTGTGCTTTAGGTATAGTCACATAAAAACACTTCCAAAAGCCACAAGTTGTTTCAACACATTTAGACACCCTTCATAAAATGTGTCCCAGTAAACAATATCTGTTGAGTGCTCATTTACCAAGTGTACTTGGAGTTAGTGCCAGTTGTCTTGTCATTGGTAGTTTAAAGCTGGCTTCAAACACTGTAGGCTTCAGAAAAGATAAGTATTGGAACTAAATTTACTTCAACATAACCAAAAAAATATCATGAGCATCAAGAGGAAGATCAAAACACAGGTTAGCTATAGTGGCGTCAAAACAACCCAGGATAACGTCTTTACATTCAAATAAATGTCAATAAATATGGATGACAATGACAAAGAAGTGGTTACATTCCAAAAGGTGACATTCAATCAACATATGACACAAAATTAAACTGAACATTCTCATCAGCTGAAATAAAAAAGGGAAATGTAGGCAAACGGGGTCAAAAGTCACTACAACGCTCTATAGTTAACACAAAACTTTAAAAGCCCCCCCCAAAAAACAAACCATTTAGTTTAGGAAAAACGAGAAAAAAAGGCTAGGATTGCAAAAAGCGTTCATTCATAAATGGTAGAGATGGCAACAGAAGCAAAGGCAAAATATGACTCCAACCGTTGTTAACTTGAATAAAAAAAGCATCGCTAAAGATTCACATACAAACAGGTTTCAAGAAAAACAAACGCACCTCACCTTCTCATAATCAACCACAGGTATTGTTAAACATTATACACATACAGTACGTGCTGCTGGGGACAAATTCATCTTAAAGTAAAATCAAATTAAACACTTGCCTCTAGGACAGTGAGAAGCTCTTAGGATATGTTTATACAGGCAGGGTCTCGTTTGTGGTTATATTGGCTAGTGTGAGCTGTCGAACAGTTGTGCTTCAGGAGGAGAGATTGTTTAGGCCACCCCGGGGGATGTAGTTAAGGTGTCGAAGGTTTAGTCACCCTAAAATCTGTCAATCAGGTATAGTAATGGGGAAGATTGTCATGACGACAACAATGTAAAGGCGTTGTTGTTACAGAGTGAATCATTGGGCCACCCTGTGCTCTTCATGCCTCGTTCTGGCGAGGCCACGGAGTGCAGACTTTTGTCCCAGCCCAGCACTAAATCACTTGAGTTGTGTTCAGTAGGGCACAACGTTGTGGAGCCTTCAGAAACTCTTGACATGACGAGTAAGAAATCTCAGCTCTAATTATCACATTTCTATTTGCAATGTTTCAGTACGTTGCACCCCTCTGAACGTGACCCAGATTCTACTTACCAATAGGACGTTTAACAGCTTCGGTGCTGGGCTAAGACAGACGCAAACACACATAGGCCTTTCAAGAGCAAAGGAGTATCCTAGGAAGCAAGCTAAAACTACTCAGGGTTTCCCAAAATGAACCAACCGTCTTTATTTTATTACTTCTCATGAATGCTGACTTTGGTGTGCTTATCAATGCACAAGCACTTTCTACCCACTCCTATCAATATTTTTTTTACTTATTAAGTTATACAAATGTGTTACATTGAGTGACGCTTAAAATGCATTCTGTCATTACTAAATGTGTAAATACAATTTTTTACACAAACGAAACATTTGATTAAATTAAAGAATATTTTTTTTATATTGAATCATTCATCTTCCTCAAATGAAAGGGATGACGACGCAATCTTTGATAGAGAGGTATCAGATTTCATTGGTCCTCAACTCACGGCTCAGTAATTTTATTCAGGGTAAGTGGCGTTAGCTGCAAGTTAGCCCGCCCCGGAGCAGGTTAGTTCTGATGGATTCGTTGCCATAGAAATGTAGTTGGCTAAAAGGTGAGCCCCTTTCGTATGACTGGTACCCCGAATTGAACTCCGAGTTGACCAAAGTCACCTTGCTAACTACTCAAACCTGCTTCGTAGGATACCCCTCAGGAGTATAGATCATTGTTGTGTAGACTGCCATTTAGGATTAGTTTAGGGTCACATTCAGTTAAACATGCAGTTTGTAAAATGTTAAGAAACGTAGCCATTTCATAGAAACAATCTCACCTTTTACAAATTGGAGTCTGCATGTTACTGGAAACACTCTACATCTTCCATTTCAAAACGTTATGCTCTTACTGAATGCAACCCTGACGTATAAAAGAAACCCAGTCTATTTAGGCCACCCGGTAGGCCGTCATGCGGGTGTAGTTCTGGCGGTGGCTCCGGGCGGCCCACAGGAAGAGAGCGGCCGCCATCATCTGCAGTGGCGAGGAGATGAGGGCCAGGTAGAGGGACCAGCCCAGGGAGCCGTCCACACCGTCGGGAAGCACCGACACCCTGTGGAGGAGGTCCATGCCAGCCAGGAAGCAGCACACTGTGCCTAGGGAACACAGACCTGGATGGGAAAGACAACAATGAATGTAACTTTATGCAATTGTACATTTTACTTAATTGAAAACCCTTCTGCTTTGGCAAAACGTTCATGTGCATTTCATGCCAATAAAGCACAATTGAATTTCATTGAGAGAAATTGAGATGTGGAAGGCGGCATGAATCATGAATCCCTTAGCTTTCGTTCATACCTTTACATGTTGTTGGGTGTAAAGTTTGTGTGTGTGTTCGTGTGTGGTGGGAGGGTTAAGGGAGTTGAGAGGCACTGTGATTATCCATGTAGTTCTCAAACCTGCCAGCAGGTGGAGCACTCCAACGCCCAGGGTGGGGGTGATGCTGCGGCAGAGGCAGGCGCAAACGCCGATGAGTCCGCTGAGGAACACAAAGGCTAGGGACACCAGAGGCAGCAGGAACTGGCACATCCACAGGTCTGCTCAGACACCGAGAGAAACCAACTTAGAGATGTCAGAAAAGTGCAGTACAAATAAAGTTATTTTTATAGTTTCGTAGACGGATAAACACTATCTGAAGAAAGAGCTTTATAATGCCAAACCAATGTTTCTTTATTATGAACGTGTGGCTATGTGTGTCTCTGTGCGTGTTTGCCAGAGAGAGAAAGGGAAAGAGATGAGGTCACATGACTGTCAGTAACCATAAGAAACAACAGTGGAAATCACATTTCCAAACCTCATTTCTATGAAACACAAGCTTAGTTTGAACCAAGGTTATTATAGTAAATGAAAACAAATCAGGATTTTTTCCCCCGTAAACTTAAGTAAAATCATTAACAAACCTGTTTAAAAACCAAAAAACGAATGTTTAGTTTTAGTTTTTCCTCTCTAAATTTTTGGGCAAAAAATCAAACAGGGTTTTCAAGCTTCTGAATCTGGCGGGCCACACAGATTGGGTTTGAGTGGGAAGGTTCAAGCAACCGACTGTAGACGAAAGTCCAGGAGTGAAGTCGGCAGAGGTGCAACTGCAGAACAGGGGATTCAAATCAAATTGATATGAGACCTCTCTAACTAATTCATTGTAAACGTAAAGCCTATGTTTTCTGTTTGTGAGTGTGATATGGGGGTTTAGACATTTATAAAGAAAAAAAATGTATAAACAATGGTGGCTATGTTGACACTGCCATCATGTTGATCTGAGCCTTGCTGTTTGAAAACCACTAATGTCACAGATGCACCTCCCCAGACTTCTCTCAAAGACTTTCGTCAACAGTCGGCTTTGTTAGCCTTACTACTCGATCACATCCAATGAAAGGAGCGTGATGCATGACTTTGCTCTAACACAGAGTATGTGCATGTGCACAGGTGTGCTTCGCACTTCTACAACGTGGTAGCTACAGGGCTAAACAGCTGTGAAGTTGAGCCTGGCGCTTTAACGCTGCTGGTTGTTGAGGAAATTTACCCAGTACTACCGTTTACTTCGTGCATCTACACCATCTCACCTGACCACATCATCACCTGACCCATCACCTGATGCATTACTGCCCCACAGTGGCAAGACGTGACATCTCAAAATAAATAAACTATACAAATAAATGTATCCTAGCCTCCCACGCATAGGCTACTTTCTGTCCCGAAAACTAAAACTGATTCTAAATAATATAAAAATGAAAAACACATATTTTCATAAAACAAACTAAATAAAAACTAGTGAACCTTGTTTGAACTACAGTGTGTTTATACATTGTGTGTATGTACAGTGCCTTCAGACCCCTTGACTTTTTCCACATTTTGTTAGGTTACATCCTTAATAAAATTTTGGCAAATTAATTAAAAAAAATATGACATTTACATAAGTATTCAGACCCTTTACTCAGTACTTTGTTGAAGCACCTTTGGCATCAATTACAGGCTCTAGTCTTCTTTGGTATGACGCTACAAGCTTAGTTTCTCCCATTCTTCTCTGCAGATCCTCTCAAGCTCTGTCACATTGGATGGGGAGCGTTGCTGCAGGTCTCTCCAGAGATGTTTGATCAGGCTCTGGCTGGGCCACTCAAGGACATTTAGAGACTTGTCCCGAAGCCACTCCTGTGTTGTCTTGACTGTGTGTTTAGAGTCGCTGTCCTGTTGGAAGGTGAACCTTTGCCCCAGTCTGAGGTCCTGAGTGCTCTGGAGCAGGTTGTCATCAAGGATCTCTCTGTACATTGCTCCGTTTAGCTTTCCCTCAATCCTGACTAGTCTCCCAGTCCCTGCCGCTTAAAAACACCCCCACAGCATGATGCTGCCACCAACAGGCTTCACCGTAGGAATGGTGCCAGGTTTCCTCCAGACGTGATGCTTGGCATTCAGGCCAGGGTTCAATCTTGGTTTCATCACAGCAGAGAAGCTTGTTCTTCATGGTCTGAGAGTCTTCAGGTGCATTTTGGCAAACTCCAAGTGGGCCGTCATGTGCCTTTTACTGAAGAGTGGCTTCCGTCTGGCCACTCCACCATAAAGGTCTGATTGGTGGAGTGCTGCAGAGATTGTTGTTCTTCTGAAAGGTTCTCCCATCTCCACAGAGTAACTCTGTCAGTGACCATCAGGATCTTGGTCACCTCCCTGACCAAGGCCCTTGTCCCCCGATTACTCAGTTTGGCCGGGCGGCCAGCTTTAGGAAGAGTCTTGGTGGTTCCAAACTTCTTCCATTTAAGAAAGGCCACGGTGTTCTTGGGGACCTTCAATGCTGCAGGAATATTTTTGGTACCCTTGCCCAGATCTGTGCCTCGACACAATCCTGTCTCGGAGCTCTATGGACAATTCCTTCGACCTCATGGCTTGGTTTTTGCTCTGATACGCACTGTCAGCTGTGGGACCTAATCTAATCAAATTTGATTGGTCACATACACGTTTAGCAGATGTTAATGCAGTGGCTTGGGTGGTTGTTGTCCTTGATCTGTTTGGCCTTCCTGTGATAACGGGTGCTGTAGGTATCCTGGAGGTCAGTTAGTTTGCCACCGGGGATGCGTTCTGCAGACTGCACCACCCTCTGGAGAGCCCTGCGGTTGTGGGCGGTGCAGTTGCCGTACCAGGCAGTGATACATAGGGTTGCACATTTTGGGGAATATTCAGAGGTGGAAACTTTCAGTGGGAATTAATGGGAATATGGGAATTAACGGAAATATATGCAAATTAATATTAATACCATTTAAATGTAGATGTTTTTTTGCATTGGGTATATTTACCATATCATATGGAGACAGAAACATAAACCTTATACCTTATCATAAGTAGATATAATTGCAAATGATTCAATCCTTCCAATAAAAAAAGAAGAATCATTTTGTTACGAATTGAACTTTAATTAAATGAGTTGACTCTTCACATGGGATGATCCACATGGTCCTGTGTGGCTCAGTTGGTAGAGCATGGTGTTTGCAATGCCAGGGTTGTGGGTTCGATTCCCACGGGGGACCAGTATGAGAAAGAAAAAAATATTATGAAATGTATGCATTCACTACTGTAAGTCACTCTGGATAAGAGCGTCTGCTAAATGATTTCAATGAACAACAAAAGAAAGGGAATATTGAATGATCCCCAATGATCCATCACATCTCCCAAAAACATTTTCAACATAAATGTAAAATGATAGTCTAGAAACTAAAGCTTTGGTTTTCTTCCTCTCTGGCTTTCATGTCTGGATCTCCTCAATGTCCTCCTCTTGAACATCAGACTCATCTTCACTGACACTTTCCAACCTTGTTGAGGATGGCTCATTGTCAGGCTCAAAAAGCCTAAAATTTGCCCGGATGGCCACCAATTTTTCAACCCTTGTATTGGTTAGCCTGTTGCGTGCTTTGGTGTGTGTGTTCCCAAAAAAGACCAGTTGCGCTCTGAGGCGGCTGATGTTGGTGGGATTTGGAGGATGATGGAGGCAACTGGGGAAAGAGCCTCAGATCCACAAAGTCCCTTCCACCAGGTGGCTGATGAGATATGTTGGCATGACTGCCATATTACATCTCCATGCCAAAGCCCTTGCTTGGAAGTGTACTTCAGACTGCCAAGAACCTCGCCCTCATCCTGTCCAAGGTGGCGAGACACGGTAGTGATGACACCATAGGCCTTGTTGATCTGTGCACCAGACAGGATGCTCGTGCCAGCATACTTGAGGTCCAACATGTACACTGCGGCGTGTATGGGCTTCAGGCAGAAGTCTTCATGCTTTTTGATGTATTTCAGAACTGCAGTTTCCTCTGCTTGGAGCAACAGTGAAGTGGGATTTCTTCTCTTACATCTGCAAGCAGAGTCTGAACTTCAGACAGGATGGCATTGTTTCCCTCAATCCGTGCAATGGCTACTGCTATAGGTTTCTGGAGTTTCAGGCTGCTTACCACTCTCTCCCAAAATACATCATTCAGGAGTATGCTCTTGATGGGGCTGTCCATATCGGCAGACTGTGACATGGCCATTTCTTGGAGAGAATCCTTCCCCTACAGGAGACGGTCAAACATGACACCACCACCCCAACGGGTGTTGCTGGGCAGCTTCAATGTGGTGCTCTTATTCTTCTCACTTTGCTTGGCGAGGTAGATTGCTGCTATAACTTGATGATCCTTCACATACCTAACCATTTCCTTGGCTCTCTTGTAGAGTGCATCCACTGTGGTCCAAGGTCGTTGATGACTGCCTTCAGCTCATCTGCAATGTAAAGACCGGTGTGTCTGTTGTCCCTTGTCTGTGCTCTTGTAGAATACTGGTTGAGGGGTGGAGATTATGTAGTTAATTATTCCTTGCCCACGAACATTCGACCACCCATCAGAGATGATTGCAATAGTCTGCTTTCTCTATGATTTGCTTGACCTTCACTTGAACTCTGCATCCAGCAGTGTGAGTATATAAAGCATGTCTGGTTGGAGGGGTGTATGCTGGGCGAAGAACATTCAGAAATCTCTTCCAATACACATTGCCTGTGAGCATCAGAAGTGAACCAGTTGCATACACAGCTCGAGCAAGACATTCATCAGCATTTCTCTGACTACGTTCCTCCATTGAGTCAAAAACACTTCTGATTCCAGGAGGACCATGAGCTGTTGCTATCGATAAGGTGTCCGATTCATAATTTTCACCTCAAATAGAAGTAGAGGGACTTTTGTCAGAGGTTGATTGTTGTGAGTGCTGAGGGAACTTTATGCACTTGGCCAGATGATTCTGCATCTTTGTTGCATTCTTCACATATGATTTGGCACAGTATTTGCAAATGTACACAGCGTTTCCTTCTACATTAGCTGCAGTGAAATGTCTCCACACATCAGATAGTGCCCATGGCATTTTCCTGTAAAGATTAGAAAAAAAGGAGTAAAAAAATTAAAATAAAATACAATTCCATGTACAGATAAATAGTTAAGCAGTTAGATTAAACAACTCCTTTGTAAGATAAATGTTTTAAAATGAAACATTTCACCGGAAACCGGTGAAATAACATTCAGTTTTAGCTTGCTTGAGCCGGCTAACTAGCAGAAATTGTTAACAAGTTAGAAATGATTTAAACACACTTTGATGTAGGCTATTATTTACTAGTTAACAAAAAATTATGTATGTCATATAAAATATATTCACCCCACACAGTATTGTAATCAAAACTTACCAGAGAGCATGTAGTCCTTGGCTCAGACAGTGTAGTAGTGTGGGCTCAATAGCATCTCATTAGTGTGCAAGATCTTGAGAATCAGCTGTACATGTGATGGAAGAATGCACTGTGCATGCAGAGGGTTGCAATTCCATTGAATTGGGGATAGTTTATCCAATATATGCCACAAGACCTAGAATTGCCTTATGTGTATCCCACAAAAAAGGTTCACTGTTATAAGCTAACTTTTTTGATGAATTTAAGCAAAATTCATCAAACTCCCGGGCTTAACTTCCCATGGAAAGTTTCCGGAAATTTAATGGAAAGTTTCCGACCCTTTGCAACCCTAGTGATACAGCCCTACAGGATGATTTCAATTGTGCATCTGTAAACGTTTGTGAGGGATTTAGGTGACAAGCTGTTGCGCCTTCTTCACCACAATGTCTGTATTGGGTAGACCATTTCAGTATGTCTATGATGTGTACTTGGAGGAACTTAAAACTTTCCACCTTCCCCACTACTGTCCCGTCGATGTGGATAGGGGGGTGCTGAGTTATATAGACAGGTGTGGGCCTTTCCAAATCATGCCCAATCAATTGAATTTACCACAGGTGGACTCCGATCAAGTTGTAGAATCATCTCAAGGATGATCAATGGAAACAGGATGCACCTGAGCTCAATTTAAAGTCTCGTAGCAAAGGGTCTGAATTCTTATGCAAATATGGTATTTCTGTTTTTTACTTTAATACATTTGCAAAAAATTCAAAATACCTTTTTCACTTTGTTATTATGAGGTATTGTTTGTAGATTGCTGAGGATTTTTTATTTAAATACATTTTAGAATAAGGCTGTAACGTAACAACATTTGGAAAAAGTCAAGGGGTCTGAATACTTTCCAAAGGCACTGGATGTATGTATGTGTGTGAGTGGCTGCAAGGCAAGACTCACATGTCCGAAGCAGGTCCTCCCCAGTGTTGTGATTCCCTGGTTCTTTGTACTTGGGTAAAAACTGCTGAGGCAGAGTGAAGCTCACACACTGTGTCACCATCTTAGGATCTGAGAGAACAAGAGACAGACAGAGCGTTAGGCCGGGATTCAATCTGATGTGGGTTGTCGTCATTGCAGCTTTTAAAGGCAATGTTCACATTGCCTTCATGGTTAAACACAGCACATGTCCGCTCAATCAGAAATTGCCTTTAAAAGCTGCATTGTCGACAACCCACGATCATATTGAACCCCAAACTCATTGGCAGTAAGCACCAAATATTTATACTAATAGCAAACCCAGTGTTGCTTCTCTGTGGGTATCAGAAAAAAGGAGGCTTTGCTTTATAATACAATGTTAACATGGTGTATAACACTGATGGGCACAGCGATGTATAACTGGTGCACCTGTGTATCCAGTACACCCTTTCTGTACCAACACCTGCAATGAATGCTGTAATATATATATATATATATATATATATTCATCATAATATACAGTAAAATAATATATGCCATTTAGCAGATGCTTTAAACCAATGCAACTGAGTCATGTGTTCGGTGACCCACTCTAGCGTGTGTAGGTTCTTACCAGGCTCTTTGAACCAGTGTGACTGGCCCGGCGCCTGCACACACCTCCACCACAGCCCCAGTGTGCCGTTGAGGCGGAACAGAGTGTCGCTGTAAGCCTTTTCATCAAACTCCCCGTTGATGAAGTCCTCGCGCAGCTCCGAAGCGTTGCTGGCCTCACGGTTGTCGGGCGGACTTCGGTACTGGTACCAGTGCTGTGTTCCCACGGCAACGGAGAGATAGACTGTGGCCAGCAGACTCAGAACAGAGCCAATGACCAGGGCCGTAGCATAGCGGTTATCCACCATGGTTTGCAATTCAAGAGTGTCTGTTTGTGGGTAAAAATGTATTCACTCTTACTGCATTTGTTAGTGTGTCTACTCATGCCCTCCTATGAAGGGAAGTTGAAAAGTAGGGGATAAGGGCACTCACTATCAGAGGTCAGATAGTCAGTGAGCACTTAACGGCCTTGCAGTAATGTCCTTAACACTGACAGTGCAGTTCCTGAGCATGATGGTTGCTTCAGTGCTTCCAAGCCTGTTCTCTGTGCCTTCCTTGTAGTCCAGGTCCTCACAACCACTCCCTCACCAAGCAGGCCAGCTTCACTGCTTTGAAGGAGAACAAATCAGGAGAAAATGCATTGCAAACTGTCATTCAACAAAATTTTAATTCAGATCTTAGACTGGCACATTTTGGCTCTGATAGCAAGATCCTGTAACGTTAGTTAACAAGCAGCAAAGTTACCGGTAAGCACAGACGAAAGGGGGTTAGCTAGCTGTCAGTATCTTGTTAAGGCGAATGCAAGCAAATAAGAATATGGTAATAATTATTGAGTAATGACATGCATCTAACTAGCTAACTAAACAGAAAGCTATTTCCCTGCTATGCGAAAATAATCAAAGTGGCAAGAATTACACATATTGCATTTTATCTACCGACTGTCATCAAACGCTAATAACGCTAACTGGTGCAAAACCACCACGACAGTGGCATGTTTCTTGAAAAAAATATATATTTGTGGTGAATGAAGAAAGCCATCATACATTTAAATCCATCAATGTAATGGCTTTCAGATTCATTTAAACGATACTAACGTTTATAGCAAATACTATGAACATGTTGCTATTCAACTCACTCGGTAGCGTTCCTTTTCTGTATGATTTAGGGTTTTCACTAGTTACCACAGCCACAAAGTCACAATTGGCTATGGTAAAAATTCATGAAAACAAAAATCGTATTTTTGGTCTTAATTTAAGGTTAGGCATACGGTTGGCAGTGTGGTTAGGTTTAAAATAAGATTTTATGAATATTGTAGAAATAGAGGGGTTTATGACTTTGTGGCTGTGGTAACTATTGAGGGGTGTGGCTTTTTTTTGTCAAAGCGGCATCATCAGACAGCGTCTTGTGTAATACTACCATGTGGGCTTTGTAGTTTTTGGCTACACATTCGCCTTTCAATACACTTAGGTGGTTCTATGAATGGCGAACGAATGGCGTCTCTTTGTAGGCACTAACACAGCCATGGTTAGATTGGCAAAGCCTATATGGAAATGAATGGCGTGTTAACACAGGCCTTCAGGCTCCCAAGTGGCGCAGCGGTCTAATGTACTGCATCTCAGTGCAAGAGGAGTCACAATAGTATCTGGTTCGAATCCAGGCTGTATCATATACGGCCGTGATTAAGAGTACCATAGGGCGGCGCACAATTTCCCCAGTGTTGTCAGGAATATCTTATACTTTGTTCTATGAGATAATATTCATCATCTAACATCAATTTAGAATTTTTAAGCATTTATGTAATCAATAAAAGCACATAAAGGCTTCATAATTCATTATGGTCCTGTTAACTGACTGATATTATCTCACAGAACAAAACGTATAAGATCTCCTAAGCCTGTGTTAAATAACCTCAGACCTTAACATCAGCATTTATCCCAAAACCCTATGCTTTCCCAATAGGAATGGCTGAACAAACCATAACTAATTTCTGTTTTTTAGGACTACAAACGGGAAAGTGCTATAGCTGTCAGATAATAACATATGTATTTGTTATTTCCTGTTCATAACATTTTGATATCACTATCTAGTAGTTTCATGCTGTTAGTCCACAATATGATTCTGAGGAGGGGAGACTGAAGTGGACGCTGACCTAGAGTTGCCTCCCTCCTCCCGTTGCGACACGAACTCTCAGCGTACGCAGAGTACGGACCCCCAGCCGCACTTGTTGACTCCGAAGTGCCAAAAACGTCAACTCGTCGGAACAAGGAAATCTGTCCCCCTGGAGTCGATGTCCGCACCTGTCAGAACAGAAACTACAAGGTTATGTTAGTATTCTAGGTTGCATTAGTATTTTTGTACAAGCAAGCAGTAAATTAACTAGAGACAGATATTTGGCGCCATGTAAATCTTGGTGTCTGTTGCATGAGAGCATAATGTGCCTTTGTATAAATTCTCTCATCTGTGATTTGTCATGAACATCCAGGAGGACAGACTTTTCTATAAAATGCTGTGGCTCCCTAGCTGATGTTATTATTCGTGTAATCACCAGAGCCATTTGCTTTTCTTGTTAGAGCCTAATTGTAAGGGTCGTCGTATATACTGGACCAAGGCGCAGCGGGTTGAGTGCTCATTTTATCTTTTATTTAGAACACTTAATTAACAAAACAAGAAAACGTACGAACGAACAGTATTGCAGGCTAACACAGCAGTGCAACAACAACTTCCCACAAGGGACATGTGAAAACAGGGCTACCTAAGTATGACTCCCAAACAGCAACAACGATGTACAGCTGTTCCTGTTTGAGAGCCATACCAGGCCAACACAAAGAAACACACAACATAGACAGATCATAGAAATACAAAACATAGAACATAACCAAAACCCTGGAATACTCTAAACAAACACCCCTCTGCATAAACACGTATCCCAACAAACCCCGAACCACATAAAACAAACACCCCCCTGCCACGTCCTGACCAAACTACAATAACAAATAACCCCCTTTACTGGTCAGGACGTGACAGTACCCCCCCCCCCCCAAAGGTGCAGACCCCGGATGCACCTTACACAAAAAATAAACACAAAAATAAACCCCCCAAACTAAAGGGCGGGAAGGGAGGGTGGCTGCCGTCACCGACGGTTCCCGTGCAACACCCCCCCCTCCCCAATCCTCCTACTGTGGAGGTGGCTCAGGCTCTGGCCTTAGTCCCTCACCTAACCTGTCCACCCCCGCTGAATACCTCGGGCTGAAGCGCGTCGCTGTAGACCTTGGGCTGAAGCGCTTCGCTGTACACCTCGGGCAGAAGGGAGACTCTGGGAGCTCCAGACTGTAGTGCGACTCTGGGAGCTCCGGACTGTAGGGCGGACTCTGGGAGCTCCGGACTGTAGGGCGGATTCTGGGAGCTCCGGACTGTAGGGCGGACTCTGGGAGCTCCGGACTGTAGGGCGACTCTGGGGGTTCCGGACTGTAGGGCGACTCTGGGGGTTCCGGACTGTAGGGCGACTCTGGTGGTTCCGGACTGTAGGGCGACTCTGGCTGCGCCGGTTCCGGACTGTAGGGCGACTCTGGCTGCGCCGGTTCCGGACTGTAGGGCGACTCTGGCTGCGCCGGTTCCGGACTGTAGGGCGACTCTGGCTGCGCCGGTTCCGGACTGTAGGGCGACTCTGGCTGCGCCGGTTCCGGACTGTAGGGCGACTCTGGCTGCGCCGGTTCCGGACTGTAGGGCGACTCTGGTTGCGCCGGTTCCGGACTGTAGGGCGACTCTCTCGGTTCTGGACTGTAGGGCGACTCAAGCTGCGCCGGTTCCGGACTGTAGGGCGACTCTGGCTGCGCCGGTTCCGGACTTTAGGGCGACTCTGGCTGTGCTGGTTCCGGACTGTAGGCCGTCTCACTCGGTTCCGGACTGTAGGCCGTCTCACTCGGTCCCGGACTGTAGGCCGTCTCACTCGGTTCTGGACTGTAGGCCATCCCACTCGGTTCGGGACAGTGGGCCATCTCTCTCGGTTCCGGACTGTGGGCCATCTCTAGACGGGGCACTATCGCCGGACACTCTGGACGGGGCACTGTTGCCGGACACTCTGGACGGGGCACTGTCGCCGGACACTCTGGACGAGGCACTGTTGCCGGACACTCTGGACGGGGTACTGTCGTCGGAAGCTCTGGACGGGGACTGCGCACTGGAAGCCTGGTGCGTGGGGCTGGTAGTGGAGGTACCAGACTGGATACACAAACCCCAAGGCTAGTGCGAGGAGCAGGAGTAGGACGAGCTGGACTGGGCTGACGCACTGGAGGCCTGGTGCGTGGGGCTGGTACTGGAGATGCCAGACTGGATACACGCACCCCAAGGCTAGTGCGAGGAGCGGGAACAGGATACACTGGGCCGTGAAGGCGCACTGGCGGTCTCGAGTGCAGTACTGGCACCACCCTTACTGGCTGGATGCCCGCTTCCACCTGGCAAATGTGGGGCGCTGGCACCGTGCACACCGGCCTGTGAATGATTGGCCTCGACGCCATGCGCATCACCCCATAGCACGGGGCCTGACCAGTAACATGCTGCCTCCGGTAAGCACGGGGAGTTGGCTTGGGGCTTAACCCTGGCCCAGCCAAACTACCCATGTGCCCCCCAAAATGTTTTCTTGGGGCTGCCTCTCAGGCTTAAATGCCAACTGTGTACCAATATAACAGTCCCGATCCACTCCAGCCTTCCTCCATGGTCCAGCCCCAGCTAAAATCTCCTCCCAGGTCCACGACTCCCGATAGCCTTTCTCCAGCTCCTTACCCCGCTGCTTGGTCCATTGTTGGTGGGAAGTTCTATAACGGTCGTCGTATATACTGGACCAAGGCGCAGCGGGTTGAGTGCTCATTTTATCTTTTATTTAGAACACTTAATTAACAAAACAAGAAAACGTACGAACGAACAGTATTGCAGGCTAACACAGCAGTGCAACAACAACTTCCCACAAGGGACATGTGAAAACAGGGCTACCTAAGTATGACTCCCAATCAGCAACAATGATGTACAGCTGTTCCTGATTGAGAGCCATACCAGGCCAACACAAAGAAACACACAACATAGACAGATCATAGAAATACAAAACATAGAACATAACCAAAACCCCAGAATACTCTAAACAAACACCCCTCTGCATAAACACATATCCCAACAAACCCCGAACCACATAAAACAAACACCCCCCTGCCACGTCCTGACCAAACTACAATAACAAATAACCCCCTTCACTGGTCAGGACGTGACACTAATGTTAGCTAGCTAACATTGAACCTGGTTGCTTAGCTCCCAGCACTGTGGCATTGTTGGCACTGTTCATTGTTGTTTAACTAGAAGAAAAAGAAACGCACACCTATTAAGGCGAGGTGCTGGCTAGCGGAGTAGAAAACTTGAAAATAAGGGAGAGCCGCACACTCTAGGAGCTCAGATGCAAAAATGTAATATCCAACAGCCAAGCTGTCTTCATCAGGGTATGATCACAAACACTGCGAGATGACTCGTTTATATAGTGTCTGTCATGGCCAAGTGTGGCCTAATATCATTGGTTAATTCTCAAATATAAAAATGGCATACAAAGAACAGCATACAAAAAACAAATGGATAGCATACGATCATAGATTCATTTTAGACTACACAAGCTTACAAACAATTACAATGGCAAAGTGATTTACCACCCCAAGATATTCCTGAACAACGTCTATTTGCGCCCCTACTGGATGGAAATTACAAGTGTAATGGCTGTGCTCAATGCAATGGCACTTATAAATGTAGATCCTTCAAACACCCACAAACAGGGAAATCGATCCCAATCAAAGGTGTTATTACGTGCTCCACTAAGGCAGTTATTTATCTTATAACTTGCCCTTGTGGTAAAAATGATGTGGGTAAAACAAAGCGTGAATTAAAGGTACGTATCTGAGAGCATCGTAGCACCATTAGGAGCAAAAACTTGACTTACCCAGTTGCGGCCCACTTTTTGGAAGCAAACCACTCGATTTAGTCTCTGCATTATATTGTCATCGAACATGTCACCCTCCCTAGGAGAGGGGGTGACCTTGATAATTTATTGTTAAAACGAGAGGCTGCCTGGATCTTTAATTTAAAGACCCTTGCACCCTTCGGTCTAAACATAGACTTTGATCTGAAGCCATTCTTGTGATTATTGTGACTTTGCCATTGTAATTGCGGCTCTCCCTTATTTTCATTGTTGTTTAACTAGCTAACGTTAGCTGGCTGGCTCGTTAGCTAACATTACATGACGTGTGTACAACACCCGTTGAATATGGCTGGTGTCGGTAAACGTCTGCAAAAAAGTGTAAGGAAATTGTTGCCAGCAGAGCTGGTGAGGCTGTTTTCATGTGAGTCACAAATATGTTGCATAAATGATGCAATACGCCAGGGAGATATGTATACTGTAGCTAAGAAAGTAATACTAAGTGTATGTTGTGTAGTAAGCTGTTAGTAGCCCATGTGTCTCACCCTAAGAATTTGGTCCCTCTCCACCTCAGAACTTAGCTACTGTTCTGACTTGGTGGTGCACATGTAGCCTGTTTTAGAGAAATGTCATCATTGAATATTGTAAGAGCTTTCATTGTCTGCTTATATGGCCCCTTTATTTATCCTACGATTCTGACCATGTTCTGAATTCTGTCGCTGTACATTTCAAAAGTGCTGAACAAATAGTTATATTGACTACATCCATTCTAGCTCGCTCATTAATGTCTTCATCGAAATGACGGATTGCCTCTTATACTCTCGTCGTCCCCTTATGCCATAGTTTGTACATCTCATTTGTCAGTAGAAACCACATTTGTTTAAGCAAGTCAGCCATATCAGCTATGTTTTTTAAAAAGGCAGTAAATGAGGCTGAATTAACTGTTTCGCTGCCAGACAAGGCTCCGCTGATAGCCAGGTTTAGAGGTGGTAAGGATTCACTCCATGGTGCTGAAAATACATCTCTGCTGCTCAGCTTTATGTAGGCTCTAACAGTTTGTGGGTACCATTTGTCACTGTTATAATGCAATTAATGTATTGTTTAGTGTTATGTGGTGGCTTTGCTGGAATGCGTCTAAAAAAAATTGGGGCGTTTGCCCCACCAAGATTTACATGCTAACATCGCCACTGACAATCATACATCACTCCAGTATTTACAGACAACATTTCTTTACAACATTCAAGTGCTAATTGTATTTATTCCACTGCTGAAGAAGCATGACTCCAATCATCATATCTGCTCACATTTCAAACATCCAGCCTGACAAAATATAAATGTTTATCATTCCATGACTCACAGTTAAGTCAATTACTGCCTATACATATTCCATTCGGTTTTGATGTTTAATATTTACATTTCATGTAACATTTAGTAATAATAATTATCTATGCAACCAACTGTGATTTTATCTTCTTCTCACAATTATTGTTTACAAACAATGGAGTAAAATAAGCTTATATTTTGGGTTGGACATTGCATCCTATTCTTACTCTTCTAATCAATGGCATCAACATATTGCAAAACCAATCAAATGACTTGCAAAACCAATGAACAATTATGTGTAAAAGCAACACATATCTTGGTCTATCTTAGCATGAAAAACAGTATACTTTCAGTATGTATCTTCCACTATGTCAAAATTGTGTACGTTTTAAGTAAGTCTAGTATATCTTTTCAACCCATCCAGTGCATTTTTGTTTTTTTTAAATCGACAATATGTCAAAGGATTCAACTGAAAACTGAAGCAAACAAATGGATCAAACAAAGACAAACAGATCAATCCCACTTCTCAAGCCTGCTGAAGGTGTGGTGGTCTATGGTAAACTACAGTGGTAAACACCCCTATGGTAGGCTACAGTGGTAAACACCACCCTACGGTAGGCTACAGTGGTAAACACCACCCTACGGTAGGCTACAGTGGTAAACACCACCCTACGGTAGGCTACAGTGGTAAACACCACCCCTATGGTAGGCTACAGTGGTAAACACCACCCCTATGGTAGGCTACAGTGGTAAACACCACCCTACGGTAGGCTACAGTGGTAAACACCACCCTACGGTAGACTACAGTGGTAAACACCACCCTACGGTAGGCTACAGTGGTAAACACCACCCTACGGTAGGCTACAGTGGTAAACACCACCCTACGGTAGGCTACAGTGGTAAACACCACCCTACGGTAGGCTACAGTGGTAAACACCACCTTACGGTAGGCTACAGTGGTAAACACCACCCCTATGGTAGGCTACAGTGGTAAACACCACCCTACGGTAGGCTACAGTGGTAAACACCACCCTACGGTAGGCTACAGTGGTAAACACCACCCTACGGTAGGCTACAGTGGTAAACACCACCTTACGGTAGACTACAGTGGTAATCTGATAAAAGATTTTATATGTTTAAAGAAAATTATTAAATAATTCTACCCTGAAACGTAACTAATTAGTTGTTTATGTAGCATGTATAATGAATAATTAAAGTATTAAACATAAGTCCAACTAGGTTGGACTGGGAGGGAGATAAATGTGTGTGTATGTGTGTGTCTAAGAAAATACCGAGAACAATTACCCGACCTGGCTAGAACTCTGAGTAACTTATGATAGGACAGGGAGCCATTTTCAAGGTTTCTCTAATCTCGGGGGAATGGAACGGACAGCGCTGGGTAGTGATACACAGTGGTGAGAACTCTGGAGAAGCACACAACTCACCTACTGTTCGTGTGTATGTATGTGCGTAGGATATCTACTGTTTGTGTGGATGTATGTGCGTAGGTAGGAAGTGAACTATAAAATGGATGTCTTTGTATAATGAACTTCAGAGTACCCTCGTGAATAAACATTTTGACTATTGTAAGCTGGGACTTTCGTCTGTTTCATTCAACCAGAATCTTACAAACTCTGGGTTGCAGACTGAGTAGATTAATTGAAGTTTATGAACATTGATAACGAAATTCACAGAACATAATCTCCACCCCTATGGTAGGCTACAGTGGCAGTGTCACGTTCACTATCTTCAAACTCCATGTCATAAATAAGCCAAGGCGCAACCTCCATGGAATTCCACATCCTTTAATCGAAGTGAAACCAAAAACAATACAGAAAGGAAACGGAACGTGATGTTCTGGGCTGCTCGCAGGCAGCTACACAAAAACAAGATCCCACAATACCAGGTGGGAAAAGGGCTGCCTAAGTATGGTCCCCAATCAGAGACAACGATAGACAGCTGCCTCTGATTGGGGACCATACTTAAGCAGCATTTTCCCACTGGGTTTTTGTGGGATCTTGTTTTTGTGTAGCTGCCTGCGAGCAGCCCAGAACGTCACGTTCCGTTCCGTTTCCTTTCTGTATTGTTTTTGGTTTCACTTCGATTAAAGGATGTGGAATTCCATGCATGTTGCACCTTGGCTTATTTACGACAGGGAGTTTGAAGATAGTGAACGTGACAGAAGATCCCACCAAAAATGGACCAAGCAGCGTGGCCAGGATGAGTGGACATGGGAGGAGAGCCAACTCCCCGTGCTTACCGTGGGGAGCGTGTGACCGGTCAGGCACCATGTTATGCGGCGATACGCACTGTATCTCCAGTGCGCATTCACAGCCCGGTGCGCTCGTTGCCGGCTCCCCGCATTTGCCGGGCTAGAGTGGGCATTCAGCCAGGATGGGTTGTGCCGGCTCAGCGCTCCTGGTCTCCAGTATGTCTCCTCGGTCCAGGATATCCTGCGCCGGCTCTACGCACTGTGTTGCCAGTGCGCCTTCACAGCCCAGTGCGTCCTGTGCCAGCGCCCCGCACTTGCCGGGCTAAAGTGAGTATCCAGCCAGGACGGGTTGTGCCAGCTCTATGCTCCAGACCTCCAGTGCGCCTCCATGGTCCAGTATATCCTGCACCGGTTCTATGCACCAGGTCTCCAGTGCGCCTCCACAGCCCAGTACGTCCTGTGCCTGCTCCCCGCACTCACCCTGAGGTGCGTGTCACCAGTCTGGTGCCACCTGTTCCGGCGACAGTTGCCAGTCCAGAGCTTCTGGCGACAGTTCCCAGTCCGGAACCTCCTGAGACGGCCCGCAGTCCGGAACCTCCTGAGACGGACCGCAGTCCGGAACCTCCTGAGACAGCCCGCAGTCCGGAACCTCCTGAGACGGCCCGCAGTCCGGAACCTCCTGAGACGGCCCGCAGTCTGGAACCTCCTGAGACGGCCCGCAGTCCGGAGTCTCCAGCGACGGTCGGCAGTCCGGAGCCTCCAGCGGGGATTCCCAGTTCAGAGCCTCCGGCGACAATCTACAGTCCGGTCCCTCTGGCGACGATCTACGGTCCGGTCCCTCCGGCGACGATCCACGGTCCGGCGACGATCCACGGTCCGGTCCCTCCGGCGATGATCCACGGTCCGGAGCTACTGGCGATGATCTACAGTCCGGGTCCTCCGGCGACGATCCAAGGTCCGGGTCCTCCGGCGACGATCCACGGTCCGGAGCTTTCAGCGACGACCCCCGAAATAGAGTCGCCACCGAGGATGGCGGATCCACGAGAAGAGCGGGGTCTATGTCCCGCACCGGAGCCACCCCCGAGGCTAGATGCCCACCCGGACCCTCCCCTATTGAGTCAGGTTTTGCGGCTGGAGTCCGCACCTTTATGGGGGGGGGGTACTGTCACGCCCTGACCGTAGAGAGCCTTTTTATTTCTCCATTTGGTTAGCTCAGGGTGTGATTTGGGTGGGCATTCTAGATTATGTATTTCTATGTTGGCCTGATATGGTTCCCAATCAGAGGCAGCTGTCTTTCAATGGCTCTGATTGGGGATCATATTTAGGCAGCCTTTTCCCACTGGGTTTTTGTGGGATCTTGTTTTTTGGGTAGTTGCCTGTGAGCACGCCATTCACTTCACGTTTCGTTTGTGCTTTATTGTTTTTTGTTGTTTTGACGGTGTTCATTTTTGAATAAAGGAAAAATGTTCGCCTACCACGCTGCACCTTGGTCTCCTTCTTATGACGAACGTGACAAGCAGGCTACAGGGGTAAACACCACTCCTGTCTCTGCCAGGGGCAGGCTTGAGGTAATCTCCCACAGCTCTGCATAAGTAATGTTCTGTGGCCTTGCCGTTCCATTTATTGACAGCCCCTGCAGTACAAAAAAGAAACACATTTAGTAAAACACTCAAAGTAATGGATATGGATCATCTATGGCCTCAGTTATACCTGGCACTTAAATGCGACTTCTGTCATCCGATCACTCCAAGGTGCATTAAGTCTGGATGCACAAAAGTCATATTGTGCTCGCATTAGGTTCAGATCTGCCAGGAAATGCATTTACATGATATAGTCTGGATGCAATCAGGCCACCAAATATGCATATGCAAAAAAGAGATGTGTTGAATGAGTGGGGAAAAATACATTCTACACAAATTACTTTCATAAAAGCAAAGGACAAATGTGTGTGTCTGAGGGGAAATAAACTTTCATACAGCCAAAAGGGGCAAGAAATTACATGGAGATCGGTGGACAATTTGCACTAATGTAAATAAACATAGATGATGGAACATATTCCCTTTTGCTTACGTGATGAACAGTGAATCATCACTGGTTCATAGACACACAGGACAGGGACATAGACTCAATACGACAGTGCTACAGTAGGTGAAAGCATTACAGTATTTATTTTCGCCTGTCAAGTTCTTTCAGATCAGCATGAGCATAGAACAGAAACTGGTGATAGTGAGCCACTTCAGACTATTGAGACGCACCCAAAACCTTGGGTAAGGTGCCATACTGTACCTCGAATTTGAGCTTGAGTCCGCCGATGTTCCTGCAGGAGTGGAGACAATCCATGCCCATGCGCCTCAAACGCACTACACTGCTGTCCAGGTGGCTCTGCATCCCTCCCAGCATGCACTGTAGCAGCTCTGACAGGGGGAAGGACATCAGGATCGTGATCCTTAGGCACCAAACAGAAGAAACTGGACTTCAACAAAGCGGGACTACATGGACACGTCCCATAACAAAACGCCCATTGTCACTTTCCATAGGAAAATGTTTTCCATTTCTCAAATGAGCACAAGCCAGAGGTCAGAAAGTAGTGTGAACCGCTCTAATCGTGTGACATAATACTTTATCGTAGTGTTGGGGGTGTTACCTGAGCGTAGCTCCTGTAACTCTGCATCACTCAGTAGTCCCACACATAGCAGTAGAGCCCGGCTCACACAGAGCTGCTGCTCCAGAGGCAGAGGGGGTTGGCCCAGGCCAAGCACAGCGACCTTATAACCTGAACACACACGCAAAGTCAACAACATTGTCATAAATACACATGTATTGTATCATCACAACACTAAAGACTTTGTTTTACACTCACCTGTATAAGTAGTGGCCTCTCCCTGTCCTGAGCCAGGTATCCCAGAAGAATCCTCTAAACATGAGTCTGGGAAGGAAGTTGAAGACTTCAGTTATATCAGAGGCTTGTTCAATTCTATCGATGATAGATTGACTAGACTCATAGTACAGAATTGATAGAAGAATTTGAATGTTTAAAGGTAATGACTAAAGTATTCCACCCAAAACTGTATGACTGTGTGAAATGTGTTAGAATCATAAGAATATAATCTGAGAATGTGTGTAGCTCTGTTAGAATTCTAGAACTAGGGCATTATATTATTTTGTAGATATGCAAGCCGGTTGCAGTTGTAAAACAGATAACAGAAAACCATTAGAGGTTTTCAAACCCAGGGGGGGAGGAGAAGTGAATGGGGGAGGAGATGGGGGAGGAGAAGTGAAAAACTTGAAGAATGTGACAAGATTGATAGTTCTTTCTCTATTCTGTGGTCAGTGGAAAAATACTGTTTGTTTGAACAGGGAGTAGCCTAAGATAAGGATTTGTGTGTTTATAAAAGACTGGCTCTGCTTTTGGGGGGCAGAGCGCTCTCTGAATAAAGTGTTGATCTATTGCAGACTGGGACTTTGTCTAATTCTTCATTAACCAGAGCCTTACAACCTCTGGGAATTGGTCAAAGCTATAAAATAATTCAGTGAGAACATTGGGATAAAAATTCGTGACAAGAATGAATGACTGTCCAGTTCACCATCCGTTCACCCTCTCACCTCCTACCTGTATTAGAGCAGCAGCAGTTTATGGGTGACGACAAACTGGGCTTACATTATGAGAGAAATAAATGGGTCATGGTAGCCTCCACATTAATGTAGAAGTGTTTAGAAACATATTCCATTCTTATTTACAATTAAAGTCACTCCAAAATCACACAATACATTATTTACCATTCATTTTAATGGGGACAAAATACAACCAAAACAAACAGCATATGCACTCAACAAGTTTGTGGAGTCACAATCTTGATGTAATCAGGGACCAAATACTAAACCTCTGACTACACATAAGTGAATTTGTCCCAATACTTTTGGTCCCCTAAAATGGGGGGACTATAGTGTGTACAAAAGGTGCTGTAATATATAAACGGTTCACCTGATATGAAGGACAATACCCTCAAATTTAAGCTGACAGTCTGCACTTTAACCTCATAGTCATTGTATAATTTCAAATCGAAAGGGCTGGAGTACAGAGCCAAAACAACACTGTCCCAATACATTTGGTGCTCACTGTAAACAGAGTGCACAGGTTGACTGTGATTGGATGGGCAGATCTAACCCCTACCCCCTAGTCACTTCACTTTATGTATATGTGAAAATGGATAGGTATAAGTAAAAAGGGAATAGCTCCACATAGCTATCCCTTTCAGATCTACACAGTGCCTAGAGGTTGTTTCTGGAAAGGACCTACTGTACAACGCTAAGCACAGTGGGTGTGTGAGTCTGGAACGCATGAGCAGACCCTTTCAACACAAATTAGGATCTGTGGATAAGTGCACATGCTTGACAACTGCGGATATGGCCTCCTACCTCCAAAAATGGTAACAAACATGATTTTGACTTCCAGATAACTTATCACCTTGAGTGGGTGGTAGTGTTTCAAACACTACATTTACAGCAAAGCTTTTGAATGGATGGAATAGTTGAAACAAAGCACACCAATGCCATGACTACTGTATATGTGATAACCTTTGTATGCTTGCAATGCGCAATGGATTTATGTATGGTGTTCTTACCTGAGGGAAGACACTGGATTTATGTATGGTGACCTTACCTGAGGGAAGACACTGGATTTATGTATGGTGTTCTTACCTGAGGGAAGACACTGGATTTATGTATGGTGTTCTTACCTGAGGGAAGACACTGGATTTATGTATGGTGTTCTTACCTGAGGGAAGACACTGGATTTATGTATGGTGACCTTACCTGAGGGAAGACACTGGATTTATGTATGGTGACCTTACCTGAGGGAAGACACTGGATTTATGTATGGTGTTTTTACTTGAGGGAAGACACTGGTTTGGTTTTGTTTTGATATATGTATAATATACAGTTGAAGTCGGAAGTTTACATACACTTAGGTTGGAGTCATTAAAACTCGTTTTTCAACCACTCCACACATTTATTGTTAACAAACTATAGTTTTGGCAAGTCGGTTAGGACATCTACCTTGTGCATGACACAAGTCATTTTTCCAACAATTGTTTACAGACAGATTATTTAACTTATAATTCACTGTATCACAATTCCAGTGGGTCAGAAGTTTACATACACTAAGCTGACTGTGCCTTTAAATAGCTTGGGAAATTCCAGAAAATGATGTCATGGCTTTAGAAGCTTCTGATAGGCTAATTGACATCATTTCAGTCAATTGGAGGTGTGTCTGTGCATGTATTTCAAGGCCTACCTTCAAACTCAGTGCCTCTTTGCTTGATATCATGAGAAAATCAAAAGAAATCAACCAAGACCTCAGAAAAAAATTGTAGAACTCCACAAGTCTGGTTCATCCTTGGGAGCAAATTCCAAATGCCTGAAGGTACCACGTTCATCTGTACAAACAATAGTACGCAAGTATAAACACCATGGGACCACGCAGCCGTCATACCGCTCAGGAAGGAGACGCATTCTGTCTCCTAGAGATGAACGTACTTTGGTGTGAAAAGTGCAAATCAATCCAAGAACAACAGCAAAGGACCTTGTGAAGATGCTGGAGGAAACAGGTACAAAAGTATCCATATCCACAGTAAAACGATTCCTATATCTACATAACCTGAAAAGTTGCTCAGAAAGGAAGAAACCATGGCTCCAGACTACGGTTTGCAACTGCACATGGGTACAAAGATGGTACTTTTTGGAGAAATGTCCTCTGGTCTGATGAAACAAAAATAGAACTGTTTGGCCATAATGACCATCGTTATGTTTGGAGGAAAAAGGGGGACGCTTGCAAGCCGAAGAACACCATCCCAACCGTGAAGGACGGGGGTGGCAGAATCATGTTGTGGGGGTGCTTTGCTGCAGGAGGCCTACAAACCTGACTCAGTTACACCAGCTCTCTCAGAAGGAATGGGCCAAAATACACTTGACTTATTGTGGGAAGCTTGTGGAAAGCTACCCGAAACGTTTGACCCAAGTTAAACAATTTAAAGGCAATGCTACCAAATACTAATTGAGTGTATGTAAACTTCTGACCCACTGGGAATGTGATGAAATAGATAAAATCTGAAATAAATCCTTCTCTCTACTATTACTCTGATATTCCACATTCTTAAAATAATTTGGTGATCCTAACTGACCTAAGACAGGGAATATTTACAGGACAAATATCTCTACTTGAAAACTGACCTGGACTGTGTGTTTTGCAAATGGAATAAGTGGACAAACAAAGAAGAAAAGTACAGATATCCGGTCACAGGAACATTTGATAAGACTAAGTGTGATGTGATAAGTGACATAGTCAAGGGAGGGCAATCCTTTAAGAAGAAGAGTAATAAGAAGGTTACCATACTGTCAGCCACTATATTGGGACTATTTCGGACTGAGGGACAGACGTTTTATGCTCAAAGTCAGTTGAAACAGTTGAGGAGTCAATGGGTGGCGGAACAAGGGAAAAAGAGAGACCCAGGATGTGGGCCCCTTCACCCTACAGCTCCCCCACCTTATGAATATAAAGAAGGAGGTGTGGAAGTGAGAGAAGGTTTATACCCTTCAATAGCTACTGGTACAAAGGTAATTATTAAGGGGGAACTAATGAAAGAAGATGAAGAAGGAGAAGAGGGTGAGAGTCTACAAACTGAAAAAAAAGATTTGAACGAGATGGAGAAAAACGTTTCAGTAATTGGCGAATTGCGGAATTCGGGTCGATCGGGTCCTCATCAACCCCTCTAGGAAACCCAAGCAAAGACAAAGACAGGAAGATTCCGCATAGGGCCAGCAGTTCATATAAGGGCAGTAGTGGACCCTGGGATCCGGAGAAGGACTGGGAAACAGGTAGTAAGAAAAATATCTCATAAAAGCCAGTGAGAACTGGCAGACATATGATGGAAGAACAAAGTTTGGAATGAGTAAAAGAATACTGGGTTTTCGAAGAACAATGGAAAGACTTAAGGCGTAAAGTCCGCGAACACCAAAAACAACTGAGGGAACTACAGGATGACAATTCTGAGGAAAACAGGAGACAATATGGCAAATTGAGAGGTGAGCCTGACATGGTGATGATGAACACTCCTGCTCCTACATCGCCCCAAGTGGACCTGCGCCATAACCACAGCCCATAGTGCCTTTTGTACAATTTCCCCCTCAGACCTATGGGAACCCACAACCATGGAACCCACCATCACCCAGAATGCCACCTATGCAATGCTGAGGGTGTGGACAATTTGGACACATGAGGAACCAATGACCACACAATCCTCAATATCAAGGATGGGCTACAACACCTGGAGTGAACCAAAGAGGGAGAGGAAATTTCAGAGGAGGAAACAGAGGAAGATACCAATAACAAGGTGGATACTAGCAGCAACCCCAAACCTATGGAGGACCTTCCCAGCAGGCACAAGGAGGTTACCAGCCTGGTCCTGGACACCAAGGAGGACGCGGATGAATTAGTCCACAGAGAGGGGGAAGAGGATGTGTCTGGCCACAATGAAATCAGAACACCAACAGTTCCTATTTTCCGGACGATCAGCAATGAAGAGGCCCAGATCATTTCCTCCAGTGTACCCAGTACATATTCGAAGATGGGAAAAAGGACCCAATAATCAAATTTTGGGTACATGGAAGAACTATCCCATTCTTAATTGACACTGGAGCCCACTGTTCGTGCATCAGTCTGACCTCTCTGACACTGCCCTGACTGATGCTGACTTGGAGCTTTTCGTTGACAGTTCTGCATATATAGATCAAACTAAAGGGAAGAAACATGCAGGGTTTGGTATTGTGACAATTGATAGAACCACTCACATACAACAACCATTACCAGATACTTTCTCAGCTCAACAGGCTGAACTTTTGGCAGTATCCACTCCCTGTAAGATGGGAGAAGGGAAAAGGGCTACAACTTCCTCTGATTCTGCGATAGGGGTTTGCCTCTCCTGGTGTTTTGTCTGGAGGAGTAGGGGTTTTCACAATGCTTGTGGAAGTCCTATTCGTAATAGAACTATGGTTTTAGATCTCTTGGAGGCTATGATGCTGCCCTCTGCTTTGGCTATTGTGAAGGTTGCTGCTCACACTGGGGGGAAAGATTTTGTGAATATGGGTAATGCCATTGCAGACGAGGCTGCTAAATTGGCTGCCTCAAAGTGTCATAGCCACTCCATGTTCTTCTCTGCTACTGTTGGGAAAGACACTGATGATTTGGCATCTAAACAGGCTTTGGATGTTGGTTCTCATTTGGTATGGCAACAGCGGGTTGTAAACTTGACCCCGTTTCTAAAATTTGGAGACAGACTCTGTCCGGTAGACCGTGTTTGCCAGCTTGTCTTATCGCCTCTGTTTGCCAAGTGGCCCATGGTATGGCCCATTTGTCAAGGGGGGATATGATAGAGGCAATTTCTTTGGATTAGTTTTGTCCAAATTTGACTCAGCATGTGAAACAGTTTCTGTTTCGATGTGCTATGAGCATGCAATTTAACATTGCCAAAGGAACACCTCTGAAACTAGGTCATTTCTTTATGCCAAGAGGACCATACTGTTTAGTCCTTATTGACAGGTTCATCAGGTGGGTGGAGGCATTTCCCACCACACACTGTGATGCTAAGACAGTAGCAAAGCTACTAGTGAGGGAGATAATACCTAGATTTGGTGTTCCTGAGGTTTTATCTGCAGACAATGGTACCCACTTCACTGGTGATGTAGTGAAGCAGGTAGCCATAAAGATGGGAGTGGACCAGAAGTTTGTGTCCATCTACCACCCCCAGAGTAATGGGGTTACCGAGAGAGCTAACCAATCCATTAAACAAGGGTTAGCTAAGGCATGCCACTCCACCAATAAATCTTGGGTGTATTGTTTACCACTGGTGTTAATGAAAATGTGCAGTAGTGTTAATTAAGGCCTGGGGTGTACACGACATTAAATGTTGACAAGAATGCCATGATTACTGTATATATATGTGATAACCTTTGTACGCTTGCAATGTGCAATGATGGAAAAGTACTGGGTAAATGGAGATGTACTCCTTTCGTTCTCAGGCTGAGAATTGTCTGCACCTGCTGACAGTCACACAGCCTCAAGGCCGAGATAGTAGAGTGAGAAACCACAGTCTAGACACGTTTTTCTCATCTTAGATACTTTGTATCTAATCCAATGCAACAATGTTAAGATACGATTGACGGTAGGTGTTATAAAGAGCGTGGTCTCCTGTTTCGCCACACTGATCTTTACTAGAGACTACTGAGGTACTCTGTCAGTGAATCTCTTTCTGCAATTGCATTTTATTACTAAAGAGTTTTACACCAAGGTTCCTGTGTCTGTGTCACAGGAACCTTGGAAACTAAAGGAAACTTACATCACCCCATGCAAAGGACCACCCAACACAATAAACCAGGTTTATCTACGTATCTACGTATCTACGTGCTCTGTTGCACTTAAAATCTGTGTACCTGAGGTTTTTTTAGAATGCGTTATGATAAAGGGGTTTCTCCATTGTGAAGAAAATGTAACGCTTATAAACATTATGTTGGCTACTACCACATGTCTATATCTGTCAGTATCAAAAAAAGAACAACAAATAATTTTACTAGGTTGCTCTGTAAGAGCTGTTTATGACTAAACCCGGGTTAGGGTCAATTCTGCATTTGAAATGAGATGTGTCCAATACAAATTCAATCATTACATTGGTATTAAATTCAAATTCGCAGCTTTTATCAGAAGTGATGTGATGCATTGGTCTGTATTGTCCAGTCTGTATGTTGGTCTGATGCAGGTCTTGTCTCTGATAACTCTTCTTCTTTCTCCTGATCCGAAAGTGTCCTCTAAGGTGGATGGCAATCAGGTCGGGGGATTCTGTGCTCTCTCTAAGCACGCATAATGATTAGCCTACTTTATACTAAATATCCAAAATAAAGATTCTTCATCCACACATTATTTGGCTCACAAGTATTTTGTAGCCTACATTCTGGTGTTTGTAAAAATAAATGTTTTGAAAAGAACGTCAAATATTAATTATCAAGACTGTTTGTGTTCAATAAATACCTCTGTGAAAAGTTTTTGTTATAGAGTTTGACTTTACTTTCACTTTATGGTACCTTATCTTCTCTCTGCAGAGACTTGCGGTGAGGTCTGAGGCCAGCTAGGCACTTCACTTTCTGGTCCCCATCTCACACACACACACACACACACACACACACACACACACACACACACACACACACACACACACACACACACACACACACACACACACACACACACACACACACACACACACACACACACACACACACAACACATAAAGTAGATTTTTGATGCAGTGTTTATCAGCCTGGTCTCATAGATTAGCCGTAACATAGTAAATGTAAATCCGGGACACTCAAATTAGTATGATATGTTATGTTAGGTATGGTTAGATAAGACGGATGGTTAGTTAAGGCAAAAACGTAGTGTGGGTAGGAGGGTTGGGTAGATGTATAACATTAATGTCTAGCAACCCAAAGGTCGCGAGTTCAAATCTCATCACTGAAAATGTTAGTATTTTAGCTAATTAGCAAATGTTCAACTACTTACTACTTTTAGCTAGTTTGAACCTACTTAGCATGTTAGCTAACCCTTCCCCTAACCTTAACCCTTTTAGCTAACCCTTCCGTTAACCCAAACAGTAACCGTTTTAGCTAACCTTTCCCCTAACCCTAACCTTAACCCTTTAAACTAACTCCTAAATTTAACCCTAACATTAACCCCATAATGCCATCATAGACTATGAGCAAAAAGCAGGTGGGGACTTTTGACAGTCAAAGATCAAATCCAGAGCCCATAGGCAGGGTCTCACCATCCCAGTCATCCTGATTGTCCCTCATAATATGGAACAGCACACGTAGTTCAGATTGGTAAAGTTAGATGGTCTGTGCCAGCCTGGAGGTTGAGTTCCATCTGGTTGGCGCGGCCCTCAGTGGAGTCAGTTGTTATTAGATAAATTACTTGTATTAAGCCTATTTTTAGGTTAATATAAGCAAAATTACTGGCCAATGACATTCAATAAGTAAATTATCACTCAATATAAGATATTTAGGCTTGCTTAAATTAAACTTTTTGCGGTGTAAAGAGCAATTTGCAGAAGTGATGTAATGCATTGGTCTGTATTGTGCGGTCTGTATGTTGGTCTGATACCGGTCTTGTCTCTGATAACCGTCTTTTTTCTCCTGATCAGAAAGTGTCCTCTAAAAAGGATAGCAATCAGGTCGGGGGATTCTGTGCTCTCTTATTTGTTTCACAAATGGTTTGAAGCCTATGTTCTGGTGTTTGTAAAAATACATGTTTTGAAAAGAATGTCAATCAATCAATCAAATGTATTTATAAAGCCCTTTTTGCATCAGCCAATGTCACAAAGTGCTATACAGAAACCCAGCCTGCACTGCAGATGTAGAAGCACGGTGGCTAGGAAAAACTACAGCTTTATTACTGCCACTTTTAGTGAGTTTGGTACACATCCAGTGGATAGGGAGGCATTTATTATGTTCAACATAGGAGGGCCAAGCACAGGAAGCAGCTCTTTCAGTAGTTTAGTTGGAATAGGGTCCAGTATGCAGCTTGAAGGTTTAGAGGCCATGACTATTTTCATCAATGTGTCAAGAGATATAGTATTAAAAGTCTTGAGTGTCTCCCTTGATCCTAGGTCCTGGCAGTATTGCGCAGACTTAGGACAACTGGGCTTTGGAGAAATATGCTGATTTAAAGGGGAGTCCATAATTTGCTTTCTAATGATCATAATCTTTTTGTCAAAGAGGTTCATGAATTTATCACTGCTTAAGTGAAAGCCATCCTCTCTTGGGGAATGCTGCTTTTTAGTTAGCTTTGCGACAGCATTCCCCAAAATTATTCTCCTCAATTAAGTTGGAAAAATAGGATGATCGAGCAGCAGTGAGGGCTCTTCGATACTGCACGGTACTGTCTTTCCAAGCTAATCGGAAGACTTCCAGTTTGATGTAGCGCCATTTCCGTTCCAATTTTCTGGAAGCTTGCTTCAGGGCTCGGGTATTTTCCGTATACCAGGGAGCTGGTTTCTTATGACAAATGTTTTTTGTTTTTATGGGTGCAACTGCATCTAGGGTATTACGGAAGGTTAAATTTAGTTTCTCAGTTAGGTGGTTAACCGATTTTTGTACTCTGACGTCCTTGTGTAGGTGGAGGGTGTCTGGAAGGGCATCTAGGAATCTTTAGGTTGTCTGAGAATTTATAGCACAGCTTTTGATGTTCCTTGGTTGGGGTCTGAGCAGATTATTTGTTGCGACTGCAAACGTAATAAAATGGTGGTCCGATAGTCCAGGATTATGAGGAAAAACATTAAGATCCACAATATTTATTCCACGGAACAAAACTAGGTCCAGAGTATGACTAGCAGTGAGTAGGTCCGGAGACATGTTTGACAAAACCCACTGAGTCGATGATGGCTCCGAAAGCCTTTTGGAGTGGGTCTGTGGACTTTTCTTTGTGAATATTAAAGTCACCAAAAATGTGAATATTATCTGCCATGACTACAAGGTCCGATAGGAATACAGGGAACTCAGTGAGGAACGCTGTATATGGCCCAGGAGGCCTGTAAACAGTAGCTATAAAAAGTGATTGAGTAGGCTGCATAGATTTCATGACTAGAAGCTCAAAAGACAAAAATGCTGTCATTTTTTTGGGTGGTAAATTGAAATTTGCGATCGTAAATATTATCAACACCTCCGCCTTTGCAGGATGCACGGGGTATATGGTCACTTGTGTAACAAGGAGGAGATGCCTCATTTAACACAGTAAATTCATCAGACATAAGCCATGTTTCAGTCAGGCCAATCCCATCAAGATATTGATCAGTGATTAGTTCATTGACTATAACTGCCTTGGAAGTGAGGTATCTAACATTAAGTAGCCATATTTTGAGATGTGAGATATCACAATCTCTTTCAATAATGACAGGAATGGAGGAGGTCCTTATTCCAGTGAGATTGCTAAAGCGAACACCGCCATGTTTAGTTTTGCTTAACCTAGATTGAGGCACAGACACGGTCTCAATGGGGAAAGCTGAGCTGACTACACTGACTGTGCTAATGGCAGACTCCACTAAGCTGTCCCAAAAGTACTTAGAACCAAGACTATTTATGCACAATAAATACATTTGTGAAAATTTACTGTTTTAGAGTTTCACTTTATGGGCTTTATGGGTACCTAGGGTTCATCTCTAGGAATTTACTTAATTGATTGGAATTGATTGGAGCGTCTCTAAATAGCAAAATGCCCAATACAGTACAACGTTTGTAGTGTGTGGAGTTAGAGCAATATAATAATATGATACCCTAGCTACTATCACGAGGATGGTGTTCCCCAAATAAACGTTTATGTGGGATTTCATGCTGTTACCACTGTTTGACAAATAACGCAGAACAGACAATTAGGCATACTCGGTACTGAGTACCGAGTCGAGGTTAGGACTCGTGTTCCCCCAGACACTTGTTGATGACAGTTTTGATCTAATAGGAAATAAACTTACCAATTATATTAGTGTTACCATTCATTTGAATGACGTTTAAAACACTATTGTAAAAACATAGTTCAAACTAAACTTGAGTTTTCAATTAAATTAGGGTTGGACATGTGGTGGTTTCCACTGTTGTTTTATTAGCAATTGTTACTAACAGTCATGTGACCTCTTCATCTCTTTCCCTTGCACGCTCAGGCAGACACACACGTACTGCACACGCACACAGGTCAAGGTCTCGGCATGTATTTGTGCCACATTATCGTGCTGATGCATTAAACTGTTGTGAATCACTCCCAATAAGGAGGTTTTTATTGCTGCTCTGCTCCTGATGTAGGTTGTTGTCGGAGAGTTATAACTCTCTGACTGTTGTCTATCTGATGGCACTGGTACCAGGAGTCATGACAGTTCGCGTAAACCACCTGACAAATACGATCATGCTGGCTGTAATCCAGACAGGGGAACTTTGGGCAAATGTGAATAAACTTTGAATTTGGGTATCTAGGGACTTCCCTCTGGCTTTTGGACCTCCCCTACAGAGATAGTATAAATACAGTTAAAGGTGAAGTAGGAACATATACGGTTGAGGAGTATTCTTCACAAAACCTCTGCAAAATGGCAACACCAAATCTACAACGGCCAATGGTAAGGCTATTAGGTGTTTTTTCTATACAATATTATAGTTTTCTTCATGCAATAGTACTTCCACAATATAATATCCTAGATGTTAAAGCTGTAGTTGTTGGTAACATAGTATTGATTAGACTTTTTTTTTAAAGAGACACTATGTATTGGTCATCAATGTTGAAAATGTGAAGGGCATTTTTTTGTGCCAAAAAGTAAAATGTGTGTGAGGGAGTAATATTTTATCATTGACATTATTGTTTAGCAATGTATAAACTATGTTCATCTGCATGACTGACTGTAACAGAAACTGAAAGCAGGCATAGTGCAGTGCATGAAATACACAAATCTGTGGCACACATTTGCAAAAGTGTTAATTGATGTTGTGTGTCAGAAAATAATGAAGAGGATTAACAACCTTGACTTTCTTGATGATATAGCCTATATTTATGCCACATGTCTCTCCTCTCACACACACTCTCTATCTCTCTCCACCCCCTCCTCTCTCTTTCTCTCTCTCTGTCCCAGGCCTTACCTGTTAGACTCCAGCATTGCCTCAGTGGAGACCCTCCGATCCCTGTTCTGTACGATCTAACATTCCTGAACGCAACTCACGCCTCTCTGCTGGCTGTCAAAGACCCTGAATCGACCCGAGCCTCCCATTTCACTGTCACCGTGCTCAACGGATCAGATGGCAAAAGAGTCCCATTGGTCCTCAAGAGCACAGACACCATCGGCAAACTTCAGAAGAGTTTCCTACAGAAGCGGCCTGACCTGACGGGAAGCCTGAACCTCGCCTACAACGGCAAGCCCGTCCAGGGGCACCAAAGCCTGGGAGAGCTAGGGGTGAAGGATGGGGCTACTTTCATCACCTTTCAGAGGTGTCATGGAGGGTAGACGTGGAGCAATAGATGTGGAGGAGGGCTGTTTCCATTCGTCTATCCCTTGGTATGAAATAATATACAAAAATATATGTTAATGAATTTGTGATATATAAAGAATATTTGCATTAGCCATATCAGGTGTTCTTTTTGCACAATATAGTAGATTCTTTATTGATTAGAATACAAACCAAAATGATGTTGTAGCCTACTGAGGGATAATTCACAGTGAATAATGTCAAACCATTTCTGTCCTTTCTTTATGTTAAAGTAACTGTCCAGTGTTTCCATGCTTGTATGAAATATGACCCATCATTACTTGCAATATGAGTGAAATAGTTTTCCTTCCAAAAAATAGTAATTAAGTATGTTAAAAAGTAGCTTTTCTGTGTTGGAATGGTGTGGGCGTACACCAACAACAGAATGAAGTTGGTGTTAATGCGAGTAGATCGCTGATTGGCCAACTCATCCTCCTCAGGGTGATAATTTCTATGAGGAAGTAGCAAGTGCTTTTTTAAACAGCCTGTTTGAGACAAGCTTGAGGTGGGTGTTTTAAAAGTGTTTTTTTCTCAAATTTCTGCTTTGGCCACAAATACAAGTATAGGATAAATCAACAACATTATCTGGATATGAATTCAGAGAATATGAACTTTTAAAAGTGTGATTTTCACTGGGCAGTTACTTTAACTCCACCAGGCACAGCCAGAAGAGGACCACCCCTCAGAGCCTGGTTCCGCTCTAAGTTTCTTCCTGTCTTTCTATGGAGTTTTTCATAGCCACTGTGACATCTGCTGATTTAAAAAGGGCTTTATAAATACATTTGATTGATTGACTGATTTAACTGTCTTGTTTTGCTCTTGCCTGGTACTAGCTAATGAAGTGAACTATAAGCCAATCCTTGTGACCAATCAGTTAGTTCACCACGTTAAATGTACCGTTTGTGAGGTTTTATTGGTCATTTTGATATGCCATTGTTGTTTAACAGTAGGTAACTACTGTATCTGAAATAGCTTAGTACAATTTTTTTACTTTATTGTAACAAAAAATATTTTTGCACTTTAATTATGTTTTCAATGACAACCAAAAAGGCTATCCAATCAGAAGAATGACGAACAAAATAAATAATGTTTAAACATATTTGTTTTTCATTTATATGCATATATGGGCATTGTATTCACCCTTCGTTAAATAAACACTTAAATATTTCAAGTATATGCCATTTGTGTTTGATGATATTTTCATGATGATACGTTGGCCAATAACTACTTCAGAAGATAAATTAACCACACTTGTTGCCACATCGACCTGAGCTAGCATAGGTATTGCACAAATCTAATAATCTGATGATACTCACTTGTTTGGTTGTAACCTGTTCTAGTAGCAGTAGAAGGATTAAATAATTAAATAAAGGTAAAATAAAACAACAGATGACAGTACATGAACAAGATGTTTTACTCTCAACAACAGATGTGGAAATAACCTGACAAAGAGGATGGTCTTGGCTATATTCCAGGAAATGGCTTGGCCAAAAGTACCAAAAAGAAAGAGTGGTGTGCCTTAATGGACATGTAGGGGATTCCCTTTGTCTTAGATTTCCCCCTGCAGATTACAGGTATACAATAAATCCTTATCTTCAAAAGGAACAGAACGAGAAACATATGCTTGAGAAGAGTAGTTTTCAGATACTGACTCCACCAGTAATAATGACAAATGCACTCCAATGGCCAAAGGTAAAGGTGCTGAGGTTTAACATTTGAGATGATACTGTCTGCAGTTTGGCTCCATGCAGCACAGGCGAAGCCTATTTCAGCAATGCCTTTCACAGATTTTGAAACTATAGCGGTTGCTACGTTAATGTGGATTTTCACACTGTTTCCATTGACAAATAATGCAGCACAGAGACATTTAAGCCTACTTAGTATTGAGTCGCGGTTTCGACTAGCGTTACCCCAGACACTTCTCGATAACAGTTTTGATCGAATAGGAATACGCTTAGCAATTACATTAGTGTTGACTTTTAAAACACTAACGTATAGACATAGTTCAACCTAAACTTTCAAAGAAATAAGGGCTGGAAATACAGTTGTTTCCACTGTGGTTTAATTATTGTTACTGGAAGTCATGTGACCTCTTCATCGCTTTCACTTTCTCAGGCAACCACGCACGCACGCACGCACACACTCACGCACACACACACACAGTCAAGGTCCTTGCACATATGTGCTTCACATTATCATACCGATGCATTAAACTGTTGCATATCACTCCCAATAAATCCTTCTCAATAGTTCTGCATTGTTTTGGAGGTTTGGATTTAATTTAATTTCTTAACTCACAACAACTTGGCAGTAATGTTTCTCTTGTTGATCTGTTCCTGGTTCAGGTTGTTAACAGACCGTTACTAATTTATGGTTGTTGCCTATCTGATGGGACTAGTACCAGGACTCCGGACAGTCCTCGTGGAAACCACCTAACAAATGGGATCATGCTGGCTTACATTCCAGGTAGGGGAATGGTGGCAAAACAGGCAAAAAACATTGAAAATTGGGACCCAGAGTCTTCTCCCTGGCTTCAGCAACTTTTGGACCTCCCTAAGAGATTCACAGTATAAGTAACAGCCACACACAAGCACAGTCACACACACTCAAAGGTTTAGGAGTATTCTTCACAAACCCACAGCAAAATGACAACGGCACAGCTGCAATCATTAATGGTAAAGCATTTATTTTTATTTTTATACACTATTATCTGTAGTTTTCTACATGCACCAGTTCTTCCACAATGTAATGCCACAGATTTTGAAGCTGTCATGGTTGGTAACTTGGTATGGTTGATATGTATTGGTCATCAATTATAAAAAATGTTGTGCCTAAAATACATTTGCAAAAGTAAAATTTGTGGAGGGAGTATCTTTTATAATTCACAGTTATTTAGTATGGTATTGATAAGTTACTGACTTCAACAGAAAATTGAACTAAAGTGCATTAGAAGAAAGAAACAAATCTTCAGCACATTCCATTTTTTATCACACACATCTCACACAGCGTCCCATTGGTCTTTAAGAGGACAGACAACCATCGGCAAATTTCAGAGGAGTTTCTTACTGAAGCGGCTTTGGAAACAAAACGGATGGCACTGTGATAGACTACATCTGATTTGCTGAGTGTTGGAGGCTATTTTGTAAATTACATTGCCAAAGTCAAGGATCGGTAGGATAGTCAGATTTACGAGGGTATGTTTGGCAGCATGAGTGAAGGAGGCTTTGTTACGAAATAGGAAGCCAATTCTACATTTAATTTTGGATTGGAGATGCTTAATGTGAGTCTGGAAGGAGAGTTTACAGTCTAACCAGACATCTAGGTATTTGTAGTTGTCCACAAATTCTACGTCTGTAACGGCTGTCGTCTGAAGAAGTGGACCAAGGTGCAGCGGAGTTTGTGTTCATTATTAGAATTTAATATAAACAACATGAACACTATACAAAACAAGAAAAGAGTAAACCGACAGCAAACAGTCCTGTCTGGAACAAAACACTGACAGAAACAATTACCCACAAACCCAAAGGAAAAACATGCTCCTTATGTGTGACTCCCAATCAGCAGCAACGAGCTTCAGCTGTGCCTGATTGGGAGCCACACACACGGCCCAAAACAAAGAAATACAAAAACATAGAAAAAGGAACATAGAACGCCCACCCAATGTAACACCCTGGCCTAACCAAAATAAAGAACAAAAACCCCTCTCTATGGCCAGGGCGTTACAACGTCAGAACCGTCCAGAGTAGTGATGCTAGTCGGGCGGGTTGATGCGGGCAGCAATCGTTTGAAGAGCATGCATTTAGTTTTACTAGCATTTAAGAGCAGTTGGAGGCCATGGAAGGAGTGTTGTATGGCATTGAAGCTCATTTGGAGGTTTGTTAACACAGTGTCCAAAGAAGGGCCAGAAGTATACAGAATGGTGTTGTCTGCATAGAGGTGGATCAGAGAATCACCAGCAGCAAGAGCGACGTCATTGATATATACATTGAAAAGAGTCGGCCCGAGAAATGAACCCTGTGGCACTCCCATAGAGAATGCCAGAGGTCTGGACAACAGGCCCTCCGATTTGACACATTGAACTCTATCTGAGAAGTAGTTGGTGAAAAAGGCGAGGCAGTCATTTGAGAAATCAAGGCTATTGAGTCTGTCGATAAGAATGCAGTGATTGACAGAGTCGAAAGCCTTATCAGGTCGATGAAGACGGCTGCACAGTACTGTCTTTTATCGATAGCGGTTATGATATCATTTAGGACCTTGAGCGTGGCTGAGGTGCACCCATGAGAAGCTTGGAAACCGGATTGCATAGCGGAGAAGGTAAGGTGGGATTCGAAATGGTCGGTGATCTGTTTGTTAAGGCGATGAGGGAAGTCCATGGGAAGCTCCCAGGCTGCGAACCCCTCTTTAACCTCCTCCGATAATCCGTGAAGGAACGTGTTGAAAAGAGATTCCGTGTTCCAGGCACTCTCAGTACCCCATAGTCTGCCACACTACTGGAGTTTTGACACAGTTGGAGTAGCCTCCGAGCAGCCTCTCTACCAGACAACAGAAAATTCAACACCTTCCTAACCTCCACCACAAATTCCTCCAGATTGAGGCAAACGGTGGAATGTTGCTCCCACACTGCTAACACCCAGGCGAGAGCCCTCCCGGACATCAGCATAATAATATACGCTATCTTCAAGCGATCCGAGGGAAACTAAGAGGGCTGCAGCTCGAAGACGAGGAAGCACTGGGAGAGAAACGCTCGGTAGGTTCCTGGATCTCCAGCTTAGCGCTCCGGAGGAGGTAAGCGGGTTCCTCGGGAAGCCAGGATAGGCTGGGGAGAAGTGCCGCTGGTAGCGGGGTTACTGAGAGTCTGGGGGGTTACCGTAGAGGCTTGCTGCCTAGTAGAATATACGCGGAATTGCTCCAGCAGTGCACTGAAAGCGCTGTCTTGGCGTTCTGTCAAGTTCTGCAGTCCTTCCATAAGACTTTGAAGTAACTTTTTGTGTCTTCCAATGGTGGCTCCTTGGGAGGAAACAACATTGCGCAGCTGGTCCGAGTCTGCTGGGTCAGTCATGGCCAGTTCGTACTATCATGGCTAAGGCTAAGACCCAGATGCAGACACAGGAGAAGGATAGTACGAGTCTCAGAGTCTTTATAGTACAAGGGGCAGGCAAAAGGTAAGTCAAGGCAGGCAAATAGTCTTAATCAAAATCAGAGTCAGGCAGGTACAGGACGGCAGGCAATTGTCACGAATCCCACCGAAGGTGGCTCCCCTGCCTGCTCGGGCGGCGCTCGGCGGTCGTCGTCACCGGCCTACTAGCCGCCGCTGATCCCTTTTTCCTTTTCGTTTGGTATGTCTGATTGTTTGCACCTGTTCCTCATTTGGTTCTTTTGATTTTTGGTTATTTAAGCCTGTTTAGCCCGCCCAGGTTTGTGCGGGATTATTTAGCGTCAGGTTGTGTTTTGTATTTGGATGTGCTGGCAATCGACAATTGTTATTTTTTATGCATGCTGTGTACCTGTTGTTCTGGGCACTTTGCATTTTTCACGCCGGTTGTGTTGGCGTCGATCGTGTTGTGTTTTATGGAATAAACACAAAGTTCCTTACCTCTGCTCTCTGCGCCTGACTCCTACCACCACTCCTAGCAACCACTGACAGCAATTGGTAGGTCAAGGCAGGCAAAGAGTCGTAATCCAAATCAGAGTCAGGCAGGTAAAGGATGGCAGGCAGGATCATGGTCAAGAAATGCAGAATGGTCAGAATTTGGAAGACTAGGAATAAAAACTAAAACTAGAGAACAGGAACATGCTGGTAGGACTTGACGGGACAAGACAAACTGGCAACAGACAAACAGAAAATGCAGGTATAAATACACAGGGGATAATAGGAGAAGATGGGAGACACTTGGTGGGGGGTGGAGACAAGCACAAAGACGGGGAAACAGATCAGGGTGTGACAGCTTCTTGTTATGCCACACCTGTCAGGTGGATGGGTTATCTTGGCAAAGGATAAATGCTCACTAACAGGGATGTAAACACATTTTTGAAAATCAAGCATTTTGTGCATATGGAACAATTATGGGATATTTTACTTCAGTTCATGAAACATGGGACCAACACTTTACATGTTGCGTTTATATTTTTGTTTAGTGTATAAACATAGTTCAAAATAAACTTGTGTTTTCAAAGATGAAGGTATATAAGGGTGCCTCACAAGTCCTCAACTAGCTGCTTCATTAAATAGTACCCGCAAAACACCAGTCTCAACGTAAACAGTGAAGAGGCTACTCCGGGATGCTGGCCTTCTAGGCAGAGTTGCAAAGAAAAAGCCATATCTCAGACTGGCCAATAAAAATAAAAGATTAAGATGGGCAAAAGGACACAGACACTGGACAGAGGAACTCTGCCTAGAAGGCCAGCATCCCGGAGTCACCTCTTCACTGTTGACGTTGAGACTGGTGTTCTGCGGGTACTATTTAATGAAGCTGCCAGTTGAGGACTTGTAAGGCATCTGTTTCTCAAATTAGACACTAATGTACTCTTGCTCAGTTGTGCACCGGGGCCTCCCACTCCTCTTTCTATTCTGGTTTGAGCCAGTTTGCGCTGTTCTGTAAAGGGAGTAGTACACAGCGTTGTACGAGATCTTCAGTTTCTTGGCAATTTCTCGCAATGGAATAGACTTCATTTCTCAGAACAAGAATAGACTGATGAGTTTCAGAAGAAAGTTATTTGTTTCTGGCCATTTTGAGCCTGTCATCGAACCTACAAATGCTGATGCTCCAGATACTCAACTAGTCTAAAGAAGGCCAGTTTGATTGCTTCTTTAATCATCCCAACAGTTTTCAGCTGTGCTAACATAATTTCAAAATGTTTTTCTAATGATCAATTAGCTTTTTAAAATGATAAACTTGTATTAGCTAACACAATGTGCCATTGGAACACAGGAGTGACGGTTTCTGATAATGGATCTCTGTACGCATATGTAGATATTCCATTAAAAAAAATCAGCCGTTTCCAGCTACAATAGTCATTTATAACATTACATTAACAATGTCTACACTGTATTTCTGATCAATTTGATTTTAATGGACAAATAAATTGCTTTTCTTTTAAAAAGGACTTTTCTAAGTGACCCCAAACTTTTGACGGTAGTGTATATATCGAAATGTTATTTGTACGTTATCTGCATATGTGGACATTGTATTCACCCTTAAATAAACATCACATTTTTTACAAGTATACGACATCTGTGCCTGGTTACATTTTCATGACAAAACGATAACTACTTCTAAAAATACCTTAAAACACACTTATTGCCACATTGACCTGAGTTAGGGGACACGCCAAAAAACATGCTACTTCGATACAACTACTTCTGGAAGTGACTTTTCGTAGCAGGTTAGGAGAGCATTTTCGTTAACCCTAACCCTAACCATTTTCCTAACCTTAATGTAATTATCCTAACCTGCTATGTTAATTATCCTAACCTGCTGCTTAAGTTCTCCTAACCGGCTACGAAAAAGTCACTTTAGGTCGTAGCTGAATCTAAGTGATATTCACAAGTTTGGTTGTCACCTGTTGTTCTAGCAGCAGTAGAAGGACAGTCTTCCAGGAAATCACATGACAAAGAGAATGGTGCTACTCCAGGAAATGGTTTGGCCAAAAGTACCAAAAAGAAAGTGTGGTGTTCCATAAAGGACATGGCTTGGATTTCCCAATGCAGATTAAAGGTATATAAGGGTGTTTACATTCAAAGGAACAGAAAGAGAAACTATATGGTTGAGAAGAGTAGATTTCACATACTGACTCCACCAGCAATAATGGCAAAAGCACTCCAATGGCCAAAGGTAAAGGTGCTGGGGTTTGATATTTGAGGTGATAATGTCTGCCGTTTGCTCCAAGCAGCACAGAAGGAGACTGCTTCTACAATGCCCATTATAGATTTTCAATCTATAGTGGTTACTATTGATTAATATGCTTTTAGAGGAAATATTAAACATACATACTGCCACAACACCATAATCACATAACATTCTGCAACTGGTCGTTGAGAACAGCACCGTTTCCGTTGAATTAATGTTTTACACTGTCGAGTCCTGCTGAATGGGGCTCTGGGCCAAACCGACTGTTGCACAAGTGCACTAATTGAAGGGTCCTCACTAGTTACCACAATCACAAAATGATAAACCCCACCCATTTCTAAAATATCTCTTAAAATGTGATTTTAAACCTAACCCTAACCTTAACCCTGACCTTAACCGCACTGCTAACCTTATGCCTAACTCGTGTTACCCCAGACACTTGTCGATGACAGTTTTGATCGAGTAGGAAATAGGCTTACCATTTACATTATTGTTGCCAATCATTTGAATGACTTTTAAAACAGTAATGTATAAACATAGTTCAAACTAAACTTGAGTTTTCTAAGAAATTATGGTTGGAAATGTTGTGTGTTGCACTGTTGTTTTATAAGCTATTGTTACTAACAGTCATGTAACCTCTTCATCTCTTTCACTTTCTCTCTCAAGCAAACACACACGTACTGTACACACACACACACAGGTCAAGGTCTCTTACTTTATTGTGAAAAAATATATATATTTGTGCAATAGAATTATGTTTTCAATGACAACCAATAGGGCTAGCCAATCAGGAGGATGATAAACAAAATAAATTATATTTAAACATATATTTATTTTATTTTATTTGCATATATGGACATTCACTCTTAAATAAACACCTACATATTTAAAGTGTATGCCATCTGTGTTTGGTGACATTTTCATGAGAAAACATTAGCCAATAACTGGTTCAGAAAATAAATGATCCACACTTGCTGGCACATCGACCTGCCACATCGACCTGTTGATGCTCACACATTTGGTTGTCACCTGTTCTAGTAGCAGTAGAAGTACAGTCTTCTTGGAAATCACATGACAAAGAAGATGGCGCTGGCTATACTCCAGGAAATGGTATGGCAAAAAGTACCGAAAGAAAGTGTGGTGTTCCTTAAATGGACATGTAGGGGATTCTCTTTGGCTTAGATTTCCCCCTGTAGATGACAAGTATAAAGGAGTTCACCTAGTTTTCAGATACTGACTCCACCAGTAATAATGATAAATGCACTCCAATGGCCAAAGGTAAAGGGGCTGGGGTTCAACATTTGAGATGATATTGTCTGCAGTTTGGCTCCATGCAGCACAAGAGAAGCCTATTTCTGCAATGCCTTTCATAGATTTTGAAACTGTAGTGGTTGCTATTGATTAATATGCTATTAGAGGAAATATTAACACACACTACCACAACACCATAATCACATAACATTCTTCAACTAGTCATTCAGAACAGCACCGTTTATGTTGAATTAACATTGCACACCTTGCACACCGTACAGTCCTGCTGAACAGTGGCGGTTCTAGACCATTTCAACTGGGGGGGCCAAGCTGGGTCCAGTTATACTGTTAGAGGGGCCAGTTACATTAGACGTTATTGTTGTCATATCGTTTTCTTCACTGCATTGCAGGCATTAGCAGGCAAAAGACCATGTTCATAATCATCATCGTTGCCACTGTCTAATAACGGATGTAAAAAAAGAACGATAGCAAAAATGAGTTGTCATAGGGGCACTGGCACCCCCTGGCCCCCCCTCCCAGAACCGCTAGTGCTGCTGAATGGGGCTCTGGGCTAACAGACCATCCCGCAAGTGCACTAATTAAAGGGTTGTCACTAGTTACCACAACCACAAAGTTTGATTTTAAACCTAACCTTAACCCTGACCTTAACCACACGGCTAACTTCATGCCTAACCCTAACCTTAAATGAAGATCAAAAAACAAGTGTTTGTTTACACACATTTTTACGATATTGCCAGTTTGGACTTTGTGGCTATGGTAACTAGTGATTTCACATGTAGAAACCTACATAAAGTTTGCCAAGTCTTCGGCTACTAGTTTACAAGTTTATCTTTAGAGATATGTATGTCTTTAAATGTATGTCTTTAAATGTAGCCTATTCCAGTTAACATAATCGACAGAGAAAATATATCCAGAAAATCTCATCAATCAGAGAAGACGGAAAATTAATGGACTTCCAGGTCATTTGCATTTCAGAATGTTATTGTTTTTTGTTTCAAGTAAATGATGCAACACCACTGCACTGGTAAGCAAGTTTTCGCCTTCTACAAAAGGCTTCTGTAGGCTTACTGCAATTTTCCTGAAGGTTTCACCCTCTGAGCATAAATTATTCCATCATGTTTCTGCTGTCATCTCAATGTTTCAATGTTTGTTGTGCTTCTACACCTGCATTGCTTGCTGTTATGCGTTTTAGGCTGGGTTTCTGTACATTTGATTGAAATTTGATTGATGGTTTTGGTGATCTGGCCATTGCTTTTCCCACCTTGACAGAAGCGTGATGGGCAATAATTTGAGACATCAGGTAGCGATTTTTTTGTTGTTATTATCAGATAAAATACTCAAATAATAAGATCTCTTAACCACGCCGTCTACCCGTCTTGAAGGTACACATCTATATTAGCCCAAGGCCGGAAGATGGCGATATTGAATCGTGTCCTCTTAACATGCAAAGGGAATGTATGCAGCCTGCTATACACTTGTATCCCCCGTGGATCGGTTTGTACAACAGCATTCTCCATTCAGGCTGAAAAGGCTCAATTTCCTCCTTAACTCGATTTAATGGCGAGAAGGCGTAAAAAAAATGTGGAAAATGTGCACATTTTCTTGATGCTAGCCCTGGGTATTGCCGCAGTATGCTTTTTCACCCTTGTCTTATTGGTTGAACGTGATTCACCTTAGCGACTGCCCAAGCAACCGTCCAACAACACTGTAGGCCTATTGGATCTAATCAAAAGTACTACGAAAATCTACTCTATTTGGAAAGGGCGCAATTGCTGCCGGAACTGCAACTTCAACGATGATGGTAGGAGTGGTTTTGCCAAATGGAATCATGATAGTTTTAGCCTTAAATAATTTGAAAATATTGGAATTAGTTGAAGAAGAATATTTAGTCGGCTCTAGCCAACTAGAGCATACAGGTCGCAGTGGTGGGTGGTATATGGGGCTTTGGTGACAAAACGGATGGCGAGTAGAGTGTTGGAGGCTATTTTGTAAATTACATCGCCGAAGTCGAGGATCGGTAGGATAGTCAGTTTTACAAGGGTATGTTTGGCGGCATGAGTGAAGGAGGCTTGGTTGTGAAATAGGAAGCCGATTCTAGATTTAATTTTGGATTGGAGATGTTTAATGTGAGTCTGGAAGGAGAGTTTACAGTCTAACCAGACACCTAGGTATTTGTAGTTGTCCACATATTCTAAGTCAGAACCGTCCAGAGTAGTGATGCTAGTTGGGCGAGGGGGTGTGGGCAGCGAATGGTTGAAAAGCATGCATTTAGTTTTACTAGCGTTTAAGAGCAGTTGGAGGCCACAGAAGGAGTGTTGTATGGCATTGAAGCTCGTTTGGAAGTTTGTTAACACAATGTCCAAAGAAGGGCCAGATGTATACAGAATGGTGTCGTCTGCGTAGAGGTGGATCAGGGAATCACCTGCAGCAAGAACGACATCATTGATATATACAGAGAAAAGAGTCGGCCCGAGAATTGAACTCTGCGGTACCCCCATAGAGACTGCCAGAGGTCCGGACAACAGGCCCTCCGATTTGACACACTGAACTCTGTCTGAGAAGTAGTTGGTGAACCAGGCGAGGCAGTCATTTGAGAAACCAAGGCTATTGAGTCTGCCGATAAGAATACGGTGATTGACGGAGTCGAAAGCCTTGGCCAGGTCGATGAAGACGGCTGCACAGTACAATCTTTTATCGATGGCGGTTATGATATCGTTTAGTACCTTGAGCGTGGCTGAGGTGCACCCGTGACCAGCTCGGAAACCGGATTGCACAGCGGAGAAGGTACGGTGGGATTTGAAATGGTCAGTGATCTGTTTATTAACTTAGCTTTCGAAGACTTTAGAAAGGCAGGGCAGGATGGATATAGGTCTATAACAGTTTGGGTCTAGACTGTCACCCCTTTTGAAGAGGGGGTAATTCTATAGGTTTTTGAGTGTCTATTTGAAATATTTATTTGTTATTAGTGAAAGACAACCAGAGCAACATGAAGCATGGGATTTCAATATGATCACAAAAATGATTGTCCATCATTTATTTTATTAGTCATCTTAGGGATCCTACTTGAAAACGTCACAGAGAAGCAATTTCCGGTTTTGCTCATCACTAAACAGTCAATAGACATGAAATCATAAAATTACACTGAAACTGTATAGGACCTCACTAAATACTTTAGAATATCAACCCAAATGTTAAAAGTGGTGGAGTTGCCCTTAAAAGTATTTGATCTCATGGATCTTCAGTCGTTGCATCCATAGCTTTGTCTATCAATTTGAGTGGCGGGGTGGCAGTTTTTGTTTCCCAAACGCAGTCTTTAAATGTATAGCTTTAAATGTACAGCATCCTTGCACTTGGGAATACGAAAGGTGCTCATAAATATATAGTGTTTTGTTGTTACTATTATTGTAGGGAACACAGCATCCTTGTTTGTCCTTGTTATTTTTGGAACGTCACCCTCCCGCTCGTCACAACAAGGCATAGGTATGACAGGTAGGTCTTTGATTCAGAGAGACAGGTGTGGATCTGGGGAGAGCCACCTTAACATCTCGTACTATAGGGCAACGTCACATTTGTCGTCATGCGCTTCCCTGATATGGGTTGTCCCCACACATGGACTCTGGATTTCCACACCTGCAGCACCGTGCTTGCCGCCCAAACATGAACGGAACAAAAGTATAGGGGCTCAGCTTCAAACCAACCCCTTATCATCAGGCAACTTGACCTGAACGTCTTAACCTGAAATAACTCTTAACATCAGACAACTGAATATATGAATCATTGTAGTAAATGGAGTTTCCACTATATTACACTGATCTAGTCTTTAGATTTCTTGTGAAAAAATAAGCTAGTAGTGGTCGGGTTAGAGTCCAGTTTGAAGCTGGGTCAGGGTGGATGTGGGAAGATAAGCAGGCCATGTGCATGTGTAACCGATGTGAAATGGCTAGTTAGTTAGCGGTGGTGCGCGCGAATAGCATTTCAATCAGTGACGTCACTCGCTCTGAGACTTGAAGTAGGGTTTCCCCTTGCGTTGCAAGGGCCGCGGCTTTTGTGGCGCGATGGGTAACGATGCTTTGTGGGGTGTCAGTTGTTGATGTGTGCAAGGGTCCCTGGTTCGAGCCCGGGTTGGGGCGAAGAGAGGGACGGAACCTACACTGTTACACATGTGGAATGGAGGGAGATGTAGAAGGGGCTTCCTTTCAACATCAGCAAGCCTGGTGGAAAAGAGTAAACAGTATACGTGAGTGAAAGATACATATATACAACTACTCATTGACTTCCAAGTGTTGATTCATATCGACCTTGTCATTTATTGGCCAGAGAAAAGTTAAATTCCCCAGCTACAGCTGAAATGTTATATAATGTGTTTTATAACACACTCCATTGTTAAGAATGCCACGGATTAAGTGATGATTGCTTTTCCCACAGACAAAACTAACTCTGGGATGATGTCAATAATGAATGCTTTGTTTTAATTCTTCTTCTTACATTAACAGTTTTGGGCTCCCGAGTGGCACAGCGGTCTAAGGCACTGCATCTCAGTGCTAGAGGCGCCACTACAGACCCTGGTTCGATTCCAGGCTGTATCACAACTTGCCGTGATTGGGAGTCCCATAGGGTGGCACACAATTGGCCCAGTGTTCTCCGGGTTAGGGTTTGGCTGGGGTAGGCCGTCATTGTAAATAAGAATTTGTTCTTAACTGACTTGCCTGGTTAAATAAAACAGTTAAGGTTGTCTTCAGTGTTTCCCCATTGTCATAGATGATGTCTCGTTCAAGAATGTGATCGTAAAGATACACCTCTCTTATCGTTACCAGACTGTCACCCTCCGTTTAATTATGTGCAAGGATTTTTGACAAGCCCTCTTGAGTCTTACACGCTTGTTGAGCCAGGATGACTTTGAGGAATGTGTATTCATCCGATGTGAGTATTGCTGAAATTTGGCGTAACCAGAAACTCAAGGGAGCATGCAGATGTAATCATGCAGTTCATTTGATTTATTTTTCAACAGTTAAAAAACCCAAATATGAAGATGAGTAACCTGAACAAGGAGAGTTTTAATAATTTAGTCTTAGTTCAACAAAGGAATAATAGGACAATAAATTGTTTGTTGAATTAATCTAACAGTCAATGGGATGTTAAATACTCTGAAACTGACGTTTGTCAGACGATTTCATTTAATTCTATTCCATTCCTAATTGACCCTTTCAAATCCAGGAGTAGGGTCTATTGGTCAATTTTAAATGCAGCTAGGCCTTCATTTCGATTTTTTGGGTTTAACTATCACTTTGAAATTACAGGCCTTAATCTATTGTGTTACAGCCTCATAATCCAGAGTAACCGAAAGGTTTGAGTACATGTAAATCTACCCTCAATCAGATGTAGAACAATAAACAAATGATCTTGATATTGGCAAAAAAAACAACAACATTTCATTCAGTCATTCATTCATATGCTCACTCATTTATCAATTCGGTTATTATGCTTTTTTCAGTTGGCTTCCACATTGTCAAGACAACAGAAAACACAACACAAACCAGAATAGTCCCAGGTCTGGATAAAATAATATTTGATTAGGCCTAGTACCTGACGTCCATATCCTAAAAAAAGACTTGGTGACGCCATCATGGGGTGTTTTCACAGCTGACTCGGGAGAACTAAGGGTTTGGTATGTGATGTGTGTTTTGCAGTACCTGTTATTCTTTGACGGTTGACTTCTTCTCAAAGTCTTTTTTGTTACTGGTATGATCTAAGAGCAACAAACATGTCTGTGACTACTGTAATACAGTCATGAGCTCCTCTTACTGTCTTACTGTGTGCATGATTGTGTGTGTGTGACAACCATTAGATTGTTGTCAGGTTAGTTTCATGAGTCAAACACTTTAAAATCTCCTACTGGCATTCTAACATGTTTCCAATAAAATCAATTCAAACTAAAACGTCCAGATTCATTGATTCCCATGTTTAATTTCCACAATGTCCACAGTGTCAATGTAAAGGTCACAAATACAGGATAGGCAGAAACTACATATTTATTTGTACAAACATATTGTTCATTGCAGTGGCTTTTTTAGTACCTAAAACTCTACCGTTCAGCATACGTTAATTTCTTGACCATATATATATATATATATATATATACAGTACCAGTCAAAGGTTTGGACACACCTACTCATTCAAGGGTTTTGCTTTATTTTTACTCTGTCTTCCCTTCCTGTGGCGGTCCTCATGAGAGCCAGTTTCATCATAGCACTTGATGGTTTTTCCGACTGAACTTTCAAAGTTCTTGAAATGTTCCGCATTGACTGACCTTCATGTCTTAAAGTAATGATGGACTGTCATTTCTCTTTGTTTATTTGTGCTGTTCTTGACATAATATGGACTTGGTCTTTTACCAAATAGGGCTATCTTCTGTATACCACCCCTACCTTGTCACAACACAGCTGATTGGCTCAAACGCATTAAGAAGGTAAGAAAGTCCACAAATTAACTTTTAATAAGGCACACCTGTTAATTGAAATGCATTCCAGGTGTCTACCTGATGAAGGTGATTGAGAGAATGCCAAGAGTGTACAAAGCTGTCAAGGCAAAGGGTGGCTACTTTGAAAAATCTCAATTTTAAAATACATTTTGATTTGTTAACACTTTTCTGGTTACTAGATGATTCCATATGTCTCATTTAATAGTTTGTATGTCTTCACTGTTATTCTACAATGTAGAAAATAGTTCAAATAAAGAAAAACCTTTGAATGAGTATGTGTTTCCAAACTTTTGACTGGTACTGTATATACATAAGATATTTCTGTATTTCATTTTCAATACACTAAAAACATGTTTTGACTTTGTCATTATGGGGTATTGTGTGTAGATGGGTGAGAAAAAAAAACATTTAATCCATTTTGAATTCAGACTGTAATACAACAATGTGGAATAAGTCAAGCTGTATGAATACTTTCTGAAGGCACTGTAGCGTACCATGAACAATTTTGTGCTTAGTCCTTTATGTCAACCAAATTTTCTTGATTGTCATATGTTTATCTTTCTGCCTTGATGTGATACATGTGACACAGACAAACTTTTTTTGTGTTCATGAGAGAGAGACTGACACTGATTTTGTCACATCAGTAACGCCTCTAATACATCAACACTATCAGAGAAACACATAGATACCAAATTGGTTGAGGTGTGTTCAAGGCCCCTTTCATGACTATAGGAGATGAACAATGAAATATTTAACTTCTCAGGGCTACGTGGGATGCTACCGTCCCACCTGCGGGACACACTATTCAACAGCCAGTGAAAAAGCATGGCGCGAAATACAAAACAGCAAAAATCTAAAAATGTCATTTTCTCAAACAATCAACTATTTTACACCATTTTAAAGATAAACTTCTCATTAATCTAATCACATTGTCCGATTTCAAAAAGGCTTTACGGCGAAAGCATAAAATTTGATTATGTTAGTACATAAACTTCACAAGAAAATCCACACAGCCATTTTCCAAGCAAGGACATGCATCACAAAAACATAACGTACAGCTAAAATATTTACTAACCTTTGATGATCTTCATCAGATGGCACTCATAGGACTTCATGTTACACAATACATGTATGTTTTGCTCGATAAAGTTCATATTTATATCCAAAAACCCCATTTTACATTGGCGCGTGATGTTCAGAAAATGTATTCCCACCAAAACTATCGGTGAATGTGCACATCAACTTACAAAAATACTCATCATAAACGTTGATAAAATTTACAACAGTTATTGAAAGAATTATAGATATACTTCTCCTTAATGCAACCGCTGTGTCAGATTTTAAAATAGCTTTATGGAGAAAGCACATTTTTCAATATTCTGTGTACATAGCTCGCCATCAAAGCAAGCTATACAGATACCTGCCAAGTTCTGGGGTCAACTAAACTCAGAATTAGTATTATAAATATTCTCTTACCTTTGCTGATCTTCGTCAGAATGCACTACCAGGACTCCTAGTTCCACAAGAAATGTTCTTTTGGTTCAAAATACTCCATATTTATGTCCAAATACCTCCGTTTTGTTTGTGCGTTCAGATCACTATCAAAAGGAATAACGCGCGAGTGTAAATCCAGACACGAAAAGTCAAATAGTTCCATTACCGTTCGTAGAAACATGTCAAACGTTGTTTACAATCAATCCTTAGGGTCTTTTTAATATAAAACGTTGATAATATTCCAAACGGACAATAGCATATTCATTCAAGAAGAAAAAGAAGGAACGGCGCACTCGCAGGCTCACGCATCACCAAGTCCTTTGTCCTCAGGCAGTCCACTCATTGACTGAGCTCCTATTTTCTGCCCAGTAACAGGAGAAGGATGAAACACATTTCTAAAGGCTGTTGACAGCCAATGGAAGCCTTAGGAAGTGCAACGTGACCCCACAGACAATGTAGTTTCGATAGGGATTCAAAAGAAGAACTACAATTCTCAGATTTCCCACTTCCTGGTTGGATTTTTCTCAGGTTTTTGCCTGCCATATGAGTTCTGTTATACTCACAGACATCATTAAAACAGTTTTAGAAACTTCAGAGTGTTTCTATCCAAATCTACTAATAATATGCAAATATTTGACTCTGGGCACGAGTATTAGGCAGTTTACTCTGGGCACGCTTTTCATCCGAAAATGAAAATACTGACCCCTATACCTTAAAAAGTTATTCAGAATAAAAATGTATATCTGAAGGGAGTCATTTGCTGTGTCCCATTTTCATTGTCTCTTGATAACAGATTTCCCATCACAAATAGCCAGCCCAAGACTGATACGTGGTAACATATTATAGTCACAGTCAAAAAATGTCATTCATTTCAAAAGATGAAAAATACCTCTTAATATTGATGAATTTAGACATACCTTTCTGAGATTACTGTCTAACCTTATTATGACCATTGTCTAGATTTATGTTGCCGTTCTAATCAAAGAATGTCCTGTTTAGCTTCAACCTATAAACTGTTCATTTATTTTTAACTTTAGTAACTTAAAAGGGATGTCTTTCATGTCACGGATTTCTTTTTTTCTTAATACAGTAAAGCTAATGACATTTTTGATAATTCATTCAAAATATGGGTAATGCTGAATTACAAAACAATATTAAACATGAACAAATATCAAGGTAGTGCAGTAAGTAGAAGGATAACTACATTATCCTCAAGATGTTCAATATAGGCATATCCTCCATGGCAATTCATCTTTACATTGTACATTTTCGGACAATAAATACTAATGAATACTCATTCAAATTATAAGTATAATTAGATTGTCTGGTAAGTTGCACTGTCACTGTTGTCATCAGTCTTAATAGTAGTGAAGCAGGTGTGACAATACAACCAGATAGATGAGTAGACTTGTCTTGTAGCTTATTCCACTGGAGGCAGAAGCTGAAGTTGTCGTCCCTGTAAGATCACAGAAGTGATACTCTTCAGTTGTAATGTCGTAGCTGAAATCCTCTGAAAGCTCAGAACTCTTCCAATGATGCGCCTCCAAACTCTACTTAGCTCCTTCATTGCTACAGCCATTATAGTTTAAAGAACAACCTCATTGACATCAGTATGATGAAGGTTGAGGTGTAAATGAAAATGTTTGTTAAAGACATGTTGGAAAAGGGTGTGTTGAGGTGTATCCTGTACTAATTATAATTTAAAGAAGAATGTATGAGCTCTCTCCCATATGACTGAATTCCTCATCAGGCAGTACATGGAGACACATACCTGGACCTGTTTGACGTAGCAATTGTAATACATAATGTAATGTAATCTATTGTATCATGATTGTGATAAATTGATTGTGTTTCTGCTATTCAGATTTTCCCAAGGAAACGCCAAAACCACAAATATACAAGTTTATTTTGCCAATGACACACAACCATAAGTATGCACAAACATGTGCACACAGCCATTGACGACACACATAATATGCACGTCTACAAACCACATCTTTAATAAAGTATATTTTATTTCACCTTTATTTAACCAGGTAGGCTAGTTAAAATCAAGTTCTCATTTGCAACTGCGACCTGGCCAAGATAAAGCAAAGCAGTTCGACACATACAACAACACAGAGTTACACATGGAATAAACAAACATACAATCAATAATACAGTAGAAAAATGTATATACAGCATGTGCAAATGAGGTAGGATAAGAGAGGTAAGGCAATAAATAGGCCATGGTGGCAAAGTAATTACAATAAAGCAATTAAACACTGGAATGGTAGGATGTGCAGAAGATGAATGTACAAGTTGAGATACTGGGGTGCAAAGGAGCAAGATAAATAAATAAATACAGTATGGGGATGAGGTAGATTGATGGGCTATTTACAGATGCAGTGATCTGTGAGCTGCTCTGACAGCTGGTGCTTAAAGCTAGTAAGGGAGGTAAGAGTCTCCAGCTTCAGAGATTTTTGCAGTTTGTTCCAGTCATTGGCAGCAGAGAACTGGAAGGAGAGGCGGCCAAAGGAAGAATTGGCTTTGGGGGTGACCAGTGAGATATATCTGCTGGAGTGCGTGCTACGGGTGGGTGCTGCTATGGTGACCAGTGAGCTGAGATAAGACGGGGCTTTACCTAGCAGAGACTTGTAGATGACCTGGAGCCAGTGGGTTTGGCGACGAGTATGAAGTGAGGGCCAGCCAACGAGATCATACAGGTCGCAGTGGTGGGTAGTATATGGGGCTTTGGTGACAAAACGGATGGCACTGTGATAGACTGCATCCAATTTGTTGAGTACAGTGTTGGAGGATATGAACCCTAGGGACTCCTGAACAGTTTCACGAGCAGCAAACAAAACTAGAGGAACTCCCTCATCCCTATCTTTCTCAGATTTCAAACAATATTTACGTAGCATAGAATTCAGTGTCTGATGCCAATGTTCAAGTGCACCCTGAGACTCTGGGTGATAAGCGCTTGCCACACGGTGCGTAATTGACAAGGATTTTAACACCTGCTTGAAGAGCTTTGATAGGAAATTGGTACCCTGATCCGTGTGTACCACCTTAGGTAACCCGAATGTCGTGAAGAATTTAATTAAGGCTTTACTCACCACCAGAGCTGTAATCCTTCGCAGAGGAATGGCCCCGGGGTATCTTGTTGCCATACACATAACCGTTAACAGAAATTGGTTACCTGATTTTGTCTACGGTAACGGTCCAACACAATCAACCACCACGTGTTTGAATGGTTCACCTATGACAGGTATTGGACAAAGAGAAGCGGGAGGAATAACCTGATTTGGTTTTCCTGTTATTTGACATGTGTGACATGTCCGACAGAACTGAGCCACATCTTGTTTTAACCTCTATGGGACCGGCGGGACGAATTCGTCCCACCTACGTAACAGCCAGTTGAATCCTGTGGCGCGATTTTTAAAACGTTTGAAATACTATTACTTCAATTTCTCAAACATATGACTATTTTACAGCTATTTAACCTGTTATGGCTAGGGGGCAGTATTTTCACGGCTGGATAAAAAATGTACCCGATTTAATCTGATTATTAGTCCTGCCCAGAAACTGGAATATGCATATAATTATTAGCTTTGGAGAGAAAACACTCCAAAGTTTCTGAAACTGTTTGAATGGTGTCTGTGAGTATAACAGAACTCCTATGGCAGGCAAAAACCTGAGATGCTTCTGTTCAGGAAGTACCCTGTCTGAACATTTCTTGCCCTTCTTTATTATCTCTATCGTTTACAAAGGATCTCTGCTCTTACGTGACACTTCACACGTCTCCAATGAGGTCTCATAGCCCGGGAAAAACAGGAATGACGTAATTCAAAGCCCTGGCTGAAACAAAGGAGAGCAAAAGCTAAGTGGTCACTCAATGGACTAAGCCTTAGGCGCGTGACACGCCCCGCCCCCGGCTTTCGGTTTTTTCCTCAGTTTACAGACAGGCAGATTCCCGGTCGGAATATTATCGCTTCTCTACGAGATAAATTGCATAAATATTGGTTTTAAACAGCGGTTGACATGCTTCGAAGTACGGTAATGGAATATTTAGAATTTTTTTGTCATATTTTGCGTCATGCTCGTGGCCGAGATTTAGCGTTGGGATAGTGTCTAGAACGCACGAACAAAACGTCGCTGTTTGGATATAACGATGGATTATTTGGGACCAAACCTACATTTGTTATTGAAGTAGAAGTCCTGGCAGTGTATTCTGATGAAGAACAAGCAAGGTAAGAACATTTTTCTTATAGGAAATGTGATTTTGGTGAAGGCTAAACTTGCAGGGTGTCTAAATAGCTAGCCCTGTAACGCCGGGCTATGTACTTAGATTATTGCAAAATGTGCTTCATCCGAAAAGCTATTTTAAAATCGGACATATCGAGTGCATAGAGGAGTTCTGTATCTATAATTCTTAAAATAATTGTTATGCTTTTTGTGAACGTTTATCGTGAGTAATTTAGTAAAATCACCGGAAGTGTTCGGTGGGAATGCTAGTTCTGAACGTCACATGCTAATGTAAAAAGCTGGTTTTTGATATAAATATGAACTTGATTGAACAGACATGCATGTATTGTATAACACAATGTCCTAGGTGTGTCATCTGATGAAGATCATCAAAGGTTAGTGCTGCATTTAGCTATGGTTTGGGTTTATGTGACATGATATGCTAGCTTGAAAAATGGCTGTGTGATTATTTCTGGCTGGGTACTCTGCTGACATAATCTAATGTTTTGCTTTCGCTGTAAAGCCTTTTTGAAATCGGACAGTTTGGTTAGATAAAGGAGAGTCTTGTCTTTAAATAGATGTAAAATAGTCATATGTTTGAAAAGTGTACGTTTTCGGATTTAGAGGAGTTTGAATTTCGCGCCCCGCCCATCATTGGATATTGGAGCAGACGTTCCGCTAGCGGAACGTGTAGATGTAAGAGGTTTTAAAGACAAGACTCTCGTTAATCTAACCACGCTGTCCGATTTCAAAAAGGCTTTACAACGAAAGCAAAACATTAGATTATGTCAGGAGAGTGCCCAGCCAGAAATAATCAGACACCCATTTTTCAAGCTAGCATATAATGTCACAAAAACCCAAACCACAGCTAAATGCAGCACTAACCTTTTATGATCTTCATCAGATGACACACCTAGGACATTATGTTATACAATACATGCATGTCTGTTCAATCAAGTTCATATTTATATCAAAAACCAGCTTTTTACATTAGCATGTGACGTTCAGAAAAAGCATACCCCCCGCAAACTTCCGGGGAATTTACTAACAATTTGCTAAATTACTCACGATAAACGTTCACAAAAAGCATAACAATTATTTTAAGAATTATAGATACATTACTCCTCTATGCACTCGATATGTCCGATTTTAAAATAGCTTTTCGGATGAAGCACATTTTGCAATATTCTAAGTACATAGCCCAGCCATCACGGGCTACCTATTTAGACACCCGGCAAGTTTAGCCTTCATCAAAATCACATTTCCTATAAGAAAAATGGTCTTACCTTTCCTGTTCTTCGTCAGAATGCACTCCCAGGACTTCTACTTCAATAACAAATGTAGGTTTGGTCCCAAATAATCCATCGTTATATCCAAACAGCGGCGTTTTGTTCGTGCGTTCTAGACACTATCAGAATTGTAAATCACGGTCGGCCGCATGGCGCAGAACGTGACTAAAAAATTCTAAATATCCCATTACCGTACTTCGAAGCATGTCAACCGCTGTTTAAAATCAATTTTTATGCAATTTATCTTGTAGAAAAGCGATAATATTCCGACCGGGAATCTGCAATTAGCTAAACAGCCGAAGGAAAATACTGCACGGGGGCGAATAGCGTACGCGCCTAATTCTATTGTCCTCTGATGGGACACTTGGAAAAGGGGATTCTGTGTTTCAGCCTGAGGCTGCCTCGTCATCGTTCAGGTTTTTCCCGGGCTCTGAGAGCCTATTGGAGCCCTAGGAATTGTCACGTTACAGCTAAGATCCTGACTCTTCAATAAACAGAAGCAAGAACAACAACACCTTGTCAGACAGGGTACTTCCTGCATGAAACCTTCTCAGGTTTTTGCCTGCCATAGGAGTTCTGTTATACTCACAGACACCATTCAAACAGTTTTAGAAACTTTAGGGTGCTTTCTATCCAAACCTGAACAATAATATGCATATTCTAGCGTCTGAGTTGGTGTAGGAGGCAGTTAAAAATGGGCACATATTTTTTCCAAAATTCTCAATACTGCCCCCTAGCCCGTAGAGGTTAAACCTGGCCAAAAGAAATGTCGAAGGACCCGATCATAAGTCTTGGTGATTCCTAAATGACCGGACCACTGGTGGTCATGAGCAAGGGATAACACATTTTGTCGAAAGACTGTAGGAATCACTATTTGGTAAACAGCATTCCAATCTCCCCCCGCGTCAACATGATATGTCCATTTACGCATGAGGAGATTACCATCAATGAAGTAAGCCACGTTCTTCTTCTTTACCTCTTCCAATGAGACAACCCTAGATAAACATTTGGCAAGCCTGTTGTCAACCTTTTGGTTAGCAATCAGCTGCTCTTGAGTGACTGGTAACTGTATTGCATCAGCAATACGTTCAATATTCAGAACAGGGCTCCGGGCAGCCAAGCGGAAATGGAGGAAAACTCGCCTCCCTGCGGACCTGGCATCCTTTCACTCCCTCCTCTCTACATTCTCCTCTTCTGTCTCTGCTGCTAAAGCCACTTTCTACCACTCTAAATTCCAAGCATCTGCCTCTAACCCTAGGAAGCTCTTTGCTACCTTCTCCTCCCTCCTGAATCCTCCTCCCCCCCCCCCCCCCTCCTCCCTCTCTGCGGATGACTTCGTCAACCATTTTGAAAAGAAGGTTGACGATATCCGATCCTCGTTTGCTAAGTCAAACGACACCGCTGGTCCTGCTCACACTGCCCTACCCTGTGCTTTGACCTCTTTCTCCCCTCTCTCTCCAGATGAAATCTCGCGTCTTGTGACGGCCGGCCGCCCAACAACCTGCCCACTTGACCCTATCCCCTCCTCTCTTCTCCAGACCATTTCCGGAGACCTTCTCCCCTACCTCACCTCGCTCATCAACTCATCCTTGACCGCTGGCTACGTCCCTTCCGTCTTCAAGAGAGCGAGAGTTGCACCCCTTCTGATCCCTCCCATGTCAACAACTACAGACCAGTATCCCTTCTTTCTTTTCTCTCCAAAACTCTTGAACGTGCCGTCCTTGGCCAGCTCTCCTTCTATCTCTCTCAGAATGACCTTCTTGATCCTAATCAGTCAGGTTTCAAGACTGGGCATTCAACTGAGACTGCTCTTCTCTGTGTCACGGAGGCTCTCCGCACTGCTAAAGCTAACTGTCTCTCCTCTGCTCTCATCCTTCTAGACCAATCTGCTGCCTTTGATACTGTGAACCATCAGATCCTCCTCTCCACCCTCTCCGAGTTGGGCATCTCCGGCGCGGCCCCCGCTTGGATTGCGTCCTACCTAACACATCAGACAATATAAACGACTGCGCCCCACCAGTATCTCTAAGGATTTTAACTGGACGCTGAGACGCTTCGTCATTCGTTAGGTTCATAACTGCGGTCGGGGACTGGGACTTTCAAACTACATTTACCCTGAGGCACCTGTTTTGTTTCAGACCTCACAACCATACGAATTAGCCCAACACCTGTTGGCGGCTTGGCACGAAGAGGCCAAGCGTTTTAGCAGGAAGCAATCATTAATCATATGTCCCATCTTATGACAATAGAAACAGGAACACTCATTTTTCAGGCGTTTGATGTACTGCTGGCTGACTAGGACAAAAAGTAGGCAATTCAGTGGCTCTACTCTCAGTATGAGCCGAAAACACGCTCTTGTGCGTCAACACAAACTCGTCTGCCAACACAGATGCTTCTGACAGGGAGGATACTTTCTGTTCATTTAGGTAAACTACAATGCGTTTTGGGAAAGCAATTTTTTAACTCTTCTAACAAGATTAACTTCTAGAGTGAGTTGAAATCAGTTACCATGCTAGCAGCATGCCATTTATCAAACATATTTCCCTTGTCTCTAGCAAATTCCACATAAGTCTTACTAGAAGACTTTCTATGAGACCTAAATCTCTGTCGGTATGCCTCAGGCACAAGCTCATAGGCACGAAGAACAGTAGCTTTGACCACTTCATAATTCAAACTGTCGTCAGGAGGTAGCGCTGACAAAACCTCTTGGGCTTTACCAGTTCATTTACACTGAAGTAATAGGCACCATACCTCTTCAGGCCATTTCAATGCTACGGCTATACGTTCAAAAACACAAAAATAGGAGTCAACCTCTGCCTTGGTACCTTTGTTCAGAGAGTCAATCTGCCTACTAATGTAAAAAGTGTTGGAAGTCACAGCTGGTGAGGATGGCTCACTAACAGGCACGGAGGATAACCTCACTGTCTCTGCCTCCAGTTACATCTGGCGCATTTTGAACTCCAACTGCCGCTGTTCTCTTTCTGCCTCCATTTTACACATCTCCAACTGGAGATTTTCTTGCTTAATTTGGGCTCTCTCTTCCGCCTCCAGTTGCAACTGTATCGAACGGACATCCCATATGGCATCCCCGTTTGACAGTGGGGAGAGTGGCTCAAAACGGGGCAATGTGACTGGAGCTTTAGCCTCGCCCTCAGACACCAACAGGCGTACAGGAGCAGCAACATCCCCTACAGGGGTAGTAGGCTCAGGCAGCGGTAATACTAGCACTTGTTCTTCCAACAAAACATTTAACACCAGCTGTTTAACCTCCGCTTTAACTAAAGTCTGTGGAATAGATACTGAATAATGGTCAGCCAAGGTCAGTAAATCAACTCTACGACATTTGTCAAAAACCTCCCACGTAGGGTTATCCAAAAAGGATTTCGAATCAAAAGTAGTCATTTTGAACTACCACCAAAACACAAGAGCCAACAAATAGCAAACTCTAATGCTACATCAGCTATTCCCAGCGGTGACGCTCAACACTGAACTAGACCACTACAATAATTTGCACGAACGGCATGGGTGTCAGTAAAGACATATCCCGGATGAGCCCCCACTTATGTTACGAATCCCTTTGGCCCTGCAGTCTAGGGGGGATGGAAACGAGATCCATAGCATAACTCATGCAAATCATGATAGTGAAAAGGAACAGTGAGAACTAATAACCACACACACAACCTAAATCTACCGTCAAACACTTAGGGTTTATTTTAAACACACGGTAATGGGGTGTGGGAAAAAGGGGCTGAGCTGGACCCAAGGAAAAAAATAAGAAATATCCAAAAACCCCTAAGCTAGTCTTACTTGCTTCAATAACAGCTAGTTAACTAACCAATAAAATACAGTGGGTAGTCCGCCCAGTTCTAACTAGGGTTCTTAGACAATGTTTTCCTACGGGTAATGTAGGCCCATGGGCGACTTGGGTGGTTATCCCCTTTTCCCACCAACAAACAAAACAGTCATACACCACAACAATACATGCTCACATAATAACAGACACATGTGACATGTAGGTGCAAAAACAAAAGAGAGATTGCTCATATCAAAAGGGAGAGAGAGAGAGAGAGGGAGAGAGAGTTCGGGAAAACAACTGACTGGGTTTTTAAACCAAGGGAAAGGGGATGTGATTGGGTAAGAGAAAAGGAGCAGGTGTGTCTTCAGTGGCGACTGATTGGCGACTGATTGGCGACTGATTGGCGACTGATTGGCGACTGATTGGCGACTGATTGGCGACTGATTGGCGACTGATTGGCGACTGATTGGCGACTGATTGGCGACTGATTGGCGACTGATTGGCGACTGATTGGCGACTGATGACTGCCACCTGTGACTAGGGCAGAAGGAGAGAAAAGAAATACACACAGGATACCTGTATCAAAAACACCCCTGTGTGAAAAAGTAATTGCTCCCTTACACTTAATAACTGGTTGTGCCACCTTTAGCTGCAAGGACTGCAAAACATCCCAAAACCATCACACTACCACCACCAAATGATTGACCGTTGGTATGAGGTTTTTACTGTGGAATGCATTGTTTGGTTTTCACCATTCATAATACCAGACATTGAACAAAGTTAACGTAATTTGAACAAATTCAATTGAGATGGTTTGGGATGAGTTGGACCGCAGAGTGAAGGAAAAAGCAGCCAACAAGTGCTCAGCATATGTGGGAACTCCTTCAAGACTGTTGGAAAAGCATTTCAGGTGAAGCTGGTTGAGAGAATGCCAAGTGTGTGGAAAGCTGTCATCAAGGCAAAGGGTGGCTACTTTGAAGAATCTCAAATATACACTGCTCAAAAAAATAAAGGGAACACTTAAACAACACAATGTAACTCCAAGTCAATCACACTTCTGTGAAATCAAACTGTCCACTTAGGAAGCAACACTGATTGACAATAAATTTCACATGCTGTTGTGCAAATGGAATAGACAACAGGTGGAAATTATAGGCAATTAGCAAGACACCCCCAATAAAGGAGTGGTTCTGCAGGTGGTGACCACAGACCACTTCTCAGTTCCTATGCTTCCTGGCTGATGTTTTGGTCACTTTTGAATGCTGGCGGTGCTTTCACTCTGAGACGGAGTCTACAACCCACACAAGTGGCTCAGGTAGTGCAGCTCATCCAGGATGGCACATCAATGCGAGCTGTGGCGAGAAGGTTTGCTGTGTCTGTCAGCGTAGTGTCCAGAGCATGGAGGCGCTACCAGGAGACAGGCCAGTACATCAGGAGATGTGGAGGAGGCCGTAGGAGGGCAACAACCCAGCAGCAGGACTGCTACCTCCGCCTTTGTGCAAGGAGGAACAGGAGGAGCACTGCCAGAACCCTGCAAAATGACCTCCAGCATGCCACAAATGTGCATGTGTCTGCTAAAATGGTCAGAAACAGACTCCATGAGGGTGGTATGAGGGCCCGACGTCCACAGGTGGGGGTTGTGCTTACAGCCCAACACTGTGCAGGACGTTTGGCATTTGCCAGAGAACACCAAGATTGGCAAATTCGCCACTGGCGCCCTGTGCTCTTCACAGATGAAAGCAGGTTCACACTGAGCACGTGACAGACGTGACAGAGTCTGGAGACGCCGTGGAGAACGTTCTGTTGCTTGCAACATCCTCCAGCATGACCGGTTTGGCGGTGGGTCAGTCATGGTGTGGGGTGGCATTTCTTTGGGGGGCCGCACAGCCCTCCATGTGCTCGCCAGAGGTAGCCTGACTGCCATTAGGTACCGACATGAGATCCTCAGACCCCTTGTGAGACCATATGCTGGTGCGGTTGGCCCTGGGTTCCTCCTAATGCAAGACAATGCTAGACCTCATGTGGCTGGAGTGTGTCAGCAGTTCCTGCAAGAGGAAGGCATTGATGCTATGGACTGGATCCCAGGGCTTTGACCTGAATCCAATTGAGCACATCTGGGACATCATGTCTCGCTCCATCCACCAACGCCACGTTGCACCACAGACTGTCCAGGAGTTGGCGGATGCTTTAGTCCAGGTCTGGGAGGAGATCCCTCAGGAGACCATCCGCCACCTCATCAGGAGCATGCCCAGGCGTTGTAGGGAGTTCATACAGGCACGTGGAGGCCACACACACTACTGAGCCTCATTTTGACTTGTTTTAAGGACATTACATCAAAGTTGGATCAGCCTGTAGTGTGGTTTTCCACTTTAATTTTGAGTGTGACTCCAAATCCAGACCTCCATGGGTTGATAAATTGGATTTCCATTGATTATTTTTGTGTGATTTTGTTGTCAGCACTATGTAAAGAAAAAAGTATTTAATAAGATTATTTCATTCATTCAGATCTAGGATGTGTTATTTTAGTGTTCCCTTTATTTTTTTGAGCAGTGTATTTTGTGTGAGTGTGTGCTTGTAGGTGGGAATTGGGGGGCAGCGGGGGTTAAAGGGAAATAGTCACAGTGCAATATTGGCACAGAGCCACTTCGTCACATACACATACAAGTGTACTTTCAAATGCATACTGTATTTTTAAATAGTTCATGCATTTGAACCCAGGTCTCCATGGTCCTAGTGGTATTTGAAGTGTATTTGTAAACAAGTATTTGAAAATAGTTTTATAGCATTTATAGGAAATTATTTGGGCATTCATTTAAATACTTCAAATAGAAGTAGTTGATTCGGCCACTTCTTTTGAAAAAACTCAAAAACACAGAAAATACCTTTTTACAATACGAATACTTAAATACGCATGTATTTTAACCCAGGTCTGGTAAAACACTGTATAGCTTCAAAACACGTTTAAAACCCATTAGAGTCTATCTAAGTAACATAATAAAAAATCCCCATACAAATCTGTCAGTTTAAGATATAGATATCAGTTTTGGTGGCCTTCCGCATCTGCGGTGGAAGGTGGTCAAGCTACAGTGGTGTTTGTCAGACCATGAGACATCTCGAAAATCGGTCGTCTAACAAAAACATCTGTAGTGTTCAAACTGTTTGGCCTACAATCAAAGATGACCACTCTATGGAAAGATGAGACTCCCCGAACACAATGGTGTTTTGTCTATGACCCTGCATGTGTCACAGGACTCGTCTGAAGGTAACCTGTACCAGTTTAAAAAATGAATGCAAGAATGGAGATTGTGCCTACCTACCCCAAAAAAGGGGTTCATTATGTGTAAAAAAAAAAAAAAAAAAATCCTGAGCTTGCTTATATCTCCTAAACTCAGCAAAAAAAGAAAACGTCCCTTTTTCAGCACCTTGTCTTTCAAAGATAATTCATAAAAATCAAAATAACTTCACAGATGTTCATTGTAAAGGGTTTCAACACTGTTTCCCATGCTTGTTCAATGAACCATAACAAATGAATGAACATGCACCTGTGTCATTAAGAAACGAACAGCTTACAGACAGTAGGCAATTAAGGTCACAGTTATGAAAACTTAGGACACTAAAGAGGCCTTTCTACTGACTCTGAAAAACACCAAAAGAAAGTTGCCCAGGGTCCCTGCTCATCTGTGTGAACGTGCCTTTGGCATGCTGCAAGGAGGCATGAGGACTGCAGGTGTGGCCAGGGCAATAAATTGCAATGTTCGTACTGAGACGCCTAAGACAGCGCTACAGGGAGACAGGATGGACAGCTGATCATCCTCGCAGTGGCAGACCACCTGTAACAACACCTGCACAGGATTGGTACATCCGAACATCACACCTGCGGGACAGGTACAGGATGGCAACAACAACTGCCCGAGTTACACCAGGAATACACAATCCCTCCATCAGTGCTCAGACTGTCCACAAGAGGCTGGCATGAGGGCTTGTAGGCCTGTTGTAAGGCAGGTCCTCACCAGGCATCACCGGCAACAACGTCGCCTATGGGCACAAACCAACCGTTGCCGGACCAGACAGGACTGACAAAAAGTGCTCTTCACTGACGAGTCGCGGTTTTGTCTCACCAGGGTTGATGGTCGGATTCGCGTTTATAATCGAAGGAATGAGCATTACACTGAGGTCTGTACTCTGGAGCGGGATCGATTTGGAGGTGGAGGGTCCGTCATGGTCTGGGGCGGTGTGTCACAGCATCATCGGACTGAGCTTGTTGTCATTTCAGGCAATCTCAACGCTGTGCGTTAAAGGGAAGACATCCTCCTCCCTCATGTGGTACCCTTCCTGCAGGCTCATCCTGACATGACCCTCCACCATGACAATGCCACCAGCCATACTGCTCGTTCTGTGTGTGATTTCCTGCAAGACAAGAATGTCAGTGTTCTGCCATGGCCAGCGAAGAGCCCGGATCTCAATCCCATTGAGCACATCTGGGACCTGTTGGATCGGAGGGTGAGGGCTAGGGTCATTCCCCCCAAAAATGTCCAGGAACTTGCAGGTGCCTTGGTGGAAGAGTGGGGTAACATCTCACAGCAAGAACTGGTTCAACAAATCTGGTTCAGTCCATGAGGAGGAGATGCACTGCAGTACTTAATGCAGCTGGTGGCCATACCAGATACTGACTGTTACTTTTGATTTTGACCCCCCCTTTGTTCAGACACATTATTCCATTTCTGTTAGTCACATGTCTGTGGAACTTGTTCAGTTTATGTCTTAGTTGTTGAATCTTGTTATGTTCATCCAAATATTTACATGTTCAATTTGCTGAAAATAAACACAGTTGACAGTGAGAGGACATTTCTTTTTTTGCTGAGTTTAGAAATAGGACAGACCCTTCAGAACCTTATTCCTTATGATTTATTTTTTGCCAATCTTTTTTTTTTTTTTTACAATTTCTGAATGTGTTTCTAATGGCCAGGGGCACAACTTTCACTGGGGACGGGGAGGGGGGACATGACCTCCCCACATTCTGAAATGCATTTTTGTCCCCACAGTTTTATCATTGTACTGTGATACAAAACGTGATCATCCGGACGCATCAGAGCGGTCGGGTAGGCTGTTTTCTGGTTTCAGCTGTCTAGATTTAGGACTGCATGGATTTAGGACCACATAGACACCACAGAGAATGCAGACAGGCTGTGTGAAGTCAAAGCTTCTGAAAGGCTGGCGTATAGGACCAGCATGGGAGAGATGAACAGAGGCAGCTGCTGTCTGTGTGTTGCGCTTTTTTATTTTTCTCCGAGTTGTAAAAGCAAGCAGATCAGAAACTGGCTACTCTTTAGTTAAAAAAAATATTCCCAGTGCCGAGCTGGTAGTGTAACTGACGTGATATTAGCTAATGTTTCATCCTGTCTCGACTGAAGTGAATGAACTACTAGCAGTTAGTTAGTCAGCTAGTAGCTACCGAATCCAGTTCAGTTCTAGCTAGCCTCTAGCTAGCTATCTGTCAGGTAGTAGTATCTAACAGCTGTTGTGTGTATGGAAATGTTTTGTAGCCTTTCTTTTGTCCCGTTTCAAAAAAAGTAAATTTGATGATGTACCATTGTACCATTAGCTAGAGCTACCCAAATGTTGGATAATGTTATCTAGCTAGCTAACTCGCTAACTTTGGCTATTCTTTTTGTTTCAATCACACTAGATCTGAATCAAACGATGAAACCAGTGGCCAAACAATTGAAGACTCATATTTTGACGTTTTTTTGTGAGTTTTTATTAGTCGGTATAGCAATGTAACGTTATTGATCTGTCAGTTTTCCTAGCTAATTCCCTACTTTTCACACTGACACGGTGTATGAACAGCTCTACAGGCTTCACTGTCATGGTGCACAGTAAGTACCCAACACTATGCTCATCATGTCTTAGCAGGATCAGATGGTGACAGGTGTCCCTGCAGTGTCAGACAGCCAGGGAAGACCAGTCTACGGAGCTCAGGTGAATTTTTGCAGTATATTAAAACAAACAGTGAATGGATACAAAGTTCCATCTTGAGTTGATGGGTAGACTACAGTCTGGGATCTGGGAATAATGGTCATTTCAATTATTGAACCATTGATTCTATTATTGGATAACATAATGTATAAATGTACACAAAGGTAATTCTTTGTCATGCCTCATCTGAGCAGGATCAGATTGTGACAGGGCTCTCATCAGTGTCAGGTAGCCAGGGAAGACCAGTCTGTGATGACTTAAAGGTGAACTTTTGAAAATACAACACTTTATTCTCTCTGTGCAGTCAACACTGGACAAGCCAGAAGCTTCAAAGATTGAACCTTTTTCTTCTTAGGGCTAGGCCCCTTTTTTCTCCACTTCCTGTCTAAATAACGTGCCCAACATTAACTGCCTGTTGCTAAGTCCCTGAAGCCAGGATATGCATATAATTGGTACCATTAGAAAGAAAACACTTTGAAGTTTGTAGAAATGTTAAAATAATGTAGGAGAATATAACACAATAGATATGGTAGGAGAAAATCCAAAGAAAAACCAACCAGAAATGTTTTGTTTGTTGAGAGACCATCCTCTTATAAATGCAAGAGAAAGGTCATATTGATAATTAGCTCCCTGGATGCAATTCCTATGGCTTCCACAGGGTGTCAGCCATATATGTTCAATGTTTCAGGATTGTACCTTCAAAAACGAATAAGAAATATCAGTTTTAGTAGAATGACACACTTTTCCCTGTTTTCGCTTGCTTGAAAATGTTGATACTGGAGACCTACCAGAAGAAAATGTGTAATGTTGAGGAAATTAATGACATACTATGCTGCTTTTTACTTATGGAATTGTCCAATTTAATATGCTAGAATTTTTTACTGCCCCAAGCTTGTCTTGTGTGACTTAGTCATACATTTTAGATTACAGATTTATCAGCCATTTGGGTGCAACCGCAGTACGTGATCTCCTATGTTTACAATCGGCAGGAATTTGGCTATGTGGGAATTGCAGAATATCAGCTATCTTGATCTGCACAGATGACCTAAATTACTTTTTACAACTGTATTCCCCGGCCTTGTTTTTGCACATCTGCTAACTGTCACAAAGATAAGAGGATGCACTTTCTATAAAAGGACAGAGACAACTCTGTTTGTTGGGCTTTTCAACTCTGAACTTTTTGAGTGACAGTCGAATTGCTCCATTTTTGCAAATCTTATAATTGAAGTTGTTGTTTGAAATAATCTTTCTTCCTATAGAATTTCCACCACAGTAACCTAGCATTTATAGCGGCTAAGAAATTAATTGCCATTAATTGGAAGGTTGGTTATCCTTCCACAATGGATGGCAGAAATGTAAAATAATTAAGGGTTTTCTGTGCAGCTTTCTTCTTTGTTAAGGTCTGGGTGCCTTATATGGTATACTGTACAACAAAAGGAGTCTGCATTGAAAACATGCCCACATCAACGGAGATACCTATTAAGGCAATCCCTAGATGCTGGGCTGCTCAGTCCGGTCCTTGGAGCTATGCCGTACTGTTGGTTTTTACTCTGGCCTTGGCCTAACACCTGAAACCAATAATGAATGTTTCACTAAAATCCTAAAGCTGAGTGTGGTGTGTTGGGTTGGGGTGTTGTAGGGCTGTGGACCCCTAGGGGCAGGATGGGGTGACCCAGCTATAATGTGTGCAAGTAAAAAGAGCTCTACAGTATAGAGATCGACCGATTAATCGGAATGGCCAATTAATTAGGGCCGATTTCAAGTTTTCATAACAATCGGTAATCTGCATTTTTGGCCGATTATGGCCGATTACATTGCACTCCACGAAGAGACTGTGGCAGGCTGACTACCTGTTATGCGAGTGTAGCAAGGAGCCAAGGTAAGGTGCTAGCTAGTATTAAACTTATCTTATAAAAAACAATCAATCTTAACATAATCACTAGTTAACTACACATGGTTGATGATATTACTAGTTCATCTAGCTTGTCCTGCGTTGCATATAATCGATGCGGTGCCTGTTAATTTGTCATTGAATCACAGCCTACTTCGCCAAACGGGTGATTTAACAAGCGCATTAGGCAAAAAAGCACTGTCGTTGCACCAATGTGTACCTAACCATAAGCATCAATGCCTTTCTTAAAATCAATACACAAGTATATATTTTTAAACCTGCATATTTAGTTAATATTGCCTGCTAACATTAATTTCTTTTAACTATGGAAATTGTGTCACTTTTCTTGCGTTCTGTGCAAGCAGAGTCAGGGTATATGCAGCAGTTTGGGCCACCTGGCTCGTTGTGTGAAGACCATTTCTTCCTAACGAAGACCGTAATTAATTTGCCAGAATTTTACATAATTATGACATAAGATTGTAGATTGTGCAATGTAACAGCAATATTTAGACTTATGGATGTCACCCGTTAGATAAAATACGGAACTGTTTCGTATTTCACTGAAAGAATAAACGTATTGTTTTCGAAATGATCATTTCCAGATTTTACCATATTAATGTCCTAAGGCCTGTATTTCTGTGTGTTATTATATTATAATTAAGTCTATGATTTGATAGAGCAGTCTGACTGAGCGCTGGTAGGCAGCAGCAGGCTCGTAAGCATTCATTCAAACAGCACTTTTGTGCATTTGCCAGCAGCTCTTCACTGTGCTTCAAGCATTGCGCTGTTTATGACTTCAAGCCTGTCAACTCCCGAGATTAGGCTGGCAATACTAAAGTACCTATTGGAACATCCAATAGTCAAAGGTATATGAAATACAAATGGTATAGCGAGAAATAGTCCTATAATAACTACAACCTAAAACTTCTTACCTGGGAATGTTGAAGATTCATGTTAAAAGGAACCACCAGCTCTCATATGTTCTCATGTTCTGAGCAAGGAACTTAAACGTTAGCTTTTTTACATGGCACATATTGTACTTTTACTTTCTTCTCCAACACTTTGTTTTTGCATTATTTAAACCAAATTGAACATGTTTCATTATTAATTTGAGACTAAATAGATTTTATTGATGTATTATATTAATATTATATTAAAATAAGTGTTCATTCAGTATTGTTGTAATTGTCATTATCACAAATATATATATATATATATATATAAAAAAATCGGCCGATTAATCGGTATCGGCTTTTTTTGGTCCTCCAATAACCAGTATCGGCGTTGAAAAATCATAATCGGTCGACCTCTACTACAATACTATTATGCCTATGATATTAATTATATGGAGGATGTACTGTTTCTGTATGAATGTGTGTTTTCATTAAACTTTTGTTTTCCATACCTTTCCCTTGAGATATATAACTTTTTTTGAAGGAAGTTGTTGGGGAGAGAGTTGAGTTATTGAGTAGACTGGTGGGGGTCGGGCGTGCAGGTGGCTCGGGCTGGCTGGTCGGTCTGGCTGAAATTTGATATAGAGGATGTCTTAATAAAGACAATCAAAAGTTATGTTTTTGTACTTTATCTGTAAGAGTTGTTAATTTGTTACGCTAACAGTTAAAGGTGCAACACAAAATTGACTATTTAATTACCATTGATCTACTGTAATTCAGTCTTATCAATCACTCAAACATATTTTATAATGATCTCTTACCTAGCTTGATGACTTTGGGCATTTTTGCTTACTTTTTGTTGCTCTAAATAGAGACGGCTAGTAGGACCACGGGTCATATTAGATTGTGTAGAAATGCAGGAAATGAACTTCAGATGCCCCCCAAAAAAGGGGAGGACATCCAGACCCCTCGCCAAGTTATGTCCTCCCCACTTCGAAAACCAAAGTTGGGCCCCTGCTATGAGCTATTGTACGGCATAAGTCCCTTAAGAGTTAAAACTATAATTTACATCTAATGGATTGTCAGTCCTTGCTTAAATAGCATTGTTTATACATTTGAGTGGCGGACGGTAGTTTTGTTGTTTTCCAAATTGCCGATTGTAGCTTTAAATGTACAGCATCTTTGGGTATATGAAAGGTGCTCCATAAATAAATAGTGTATTATTATTATTAAGATTGTAGGGAGGCAGAATCCTTGTTTGTCCTTGTTATTTTTGGCAAGTCACCCTCCCTCTCATCACCACAAGGCATAGGTAAAACAGGTATGTCTTTGATTCAGAGGTGTGCTTCTGCGGAGAGCCACCTTGAAGTCACGTACTGTAGGGCAACGTCACATTTGTCATTAGGTGCCTCTCTGATATGTCCTGTCCCCACCCATGGCAACTTGATTTCCATATCTGCAGCCCAATTTCTGTTGCCTAAACAATACTTTTTGAAAGATACAAGCTTGCAAAAAGTAATTTCATACAAAAAAATGTCCTTAGTTTTATTAAGTATGCGATTGGTAATTTTTTTGAACTTTTAAATTCACATGGCCATTGATGCTTGAATATAACTTATAAATGCTGCATGATACTTGTAAACAACAGACCTGGGTTCAAATGCCATTTAATTAAAATTACTTTAAAATACATTTCAAAGTAAGTATTTGGATATTTTGTGTTTGAAAATACATGTAGTTGCATATTGGAAAGGCTGCATCCTTGTTTGTCCTTGTTATCTTCAGAACGTCACCCTCCGTCTTGTCACCACAAGGTAAAGGCATGACAGGTATAGTATGTCTTTGATTCAGAGAGACAGGTGTGGTTCCGCAGAGAGCCACCTTAACGTCACATACTGTAGTGTAACGTCACATTTGTCGTCAGGTGCCTCCATGACACTGTATGTCCTGTCCTTACCCATGGCAACTTGATTTGCATACCTGCAGCCCCATACCTGCCGCCCAAACAATAACGTATGAAAGACACAAGGCGTGACACAGCGGTATAGGTAGACAGGAAAGTGTCAGGGAAGGAATGTAGGAATGGAAAATATTTACAGAGCCTAGCTTCAAACCAATTCCTTACGATTAGGCAACTTGACCTGAAACAACAGACTCTGTGTTATTGCACTAGATGGCGTTTCTGCTGTATTGTTTACGCTGATCTAACATCAGCAAGCCTGGAGAAAAGGGTAGACATTACACAATCTTACAGTGACAGTTGAGGTTGGCTTCAGTGTTTCTCCACTGTCATGAATTATGTCTCTTTCAGGTCCGCGATCGTAAAGATACACATCTTCAATTGTTACCACACTGTCACCCACCCTATAATTATGTGCAAGGATTTTGACATTCCCTCTTGAGTCTTACACGCTTGGTGTGCCATTCTTTGTAAGTATTGCTAAAACTCTGCTTTGGGTCATCAGAAACTCAAGGGAGTTTGCAGATGTAATCATGCAGTCAATTACTTTGCAACAGTTAAAAAGTAACAATACAAATATGAGGAACACGAACAAGGACCGAGTTTGAATAATCACATCTTTGTACCACAAAGGAATAATGGGACAATTGATACATATTCCGAAATCCAAGTTTGAAATCCATTCCTAGTTCAAAATCAAACCAAATGTTATTCGTCACACGCTTCGTAAACAACAAGTATAAACGAACAGTAAAATGCTTACTTATGGGCGCTTCCCAACAATGCAGAAAGAAAGAAAATAGAGAAATAATAGAAAAGTAAAACATGTAATAATAAATACAGAATGAGTAATGATAACTTGGCTATACACACGGGGTACCAATACTGAGTCTATGTGCAGGAGGAAGGTTGTAGTTAAGGTGGATATGGACGTATAACTAGAAATAAAGTGACAGATAATAAACACTATCAGCAGTGTATTTGATGACTCAAAAAAGTTTTTGCAAAACAGGTCAATGCAGATAGTCCAGGTAGCTATTTGGCTAACTATTTAGCTAACTATTTAGCAGTCTTATGGCTTGGGGGTAGAAGCTATTCAGGAGACTTTTGGTCCCTGACCTGGCACTCCGGTACCGCTTGTCGTGCGGTAGCAGAGAGAACAGTCTATGACTTGGCTGGCTGGAGTCTTTGACAATTTTGAGGGCCTTCCTCTGGGCCGTATGCACTACCATATGTAGCGCCTTGCGTTCAGATGCCGAGCAGTTGCCATACCAAGCAGTTATGCAGCCAGTCAAGATGGTAATCTCAATGATTCAGCTGAATAACCTTTTGAGGATCTTTGGGCCAATGCCAAATCTTTTCAGCCTCCTGAGGGGGAAAAGGCGTTGTCGTGCCCTCTTCGGAACTGTAATGGTGTGTTTGGACCATGATAGGTCCTTAGTGAAGTTGACACAGAGGAACGGGAAGCTCTCGACCTGCTCCATTAATGCCCTGTCGATATGGATGGGGGCGTGCTTGGCCCTCTGTTTCCTGAAGTCCACGATCAGCTCCTTTGTCTTGCTCAGGTTGAGCGAGAGGTTGTTGACTGACACCGCACTGCCCGGTCTCTAACTGACCCTTTCAGATCTAGATGTAGTGCTTAGGATTAGGGTCTAGGGGTCAATTGGCAGTGCAGCTCGGCCTAAACTTAGATTTTTGGGTTTAACTATTGCTTTGATATCACAGGTTTTCAACTATTGTGTTACAACCATATAATCCAGTGTAAGGCTCGAGTACATGTAAATCTACGTTCACTCGGATGTAACAAATTATCTTGATATTGGCTAGCAATATCCATCTTTCATTCATTCTTTCATTCATTCATTCATTTGTATGTTCATTCATTTGTCAATTCAGTTGTTTGGGGTCTCCCGAGTGGCGCAGCAGTCTAAGGCACTGCATCTCAGTGCAAGAGGTGTCCCTGGTTCAAATCCAGGCACATCTGGCTGTGATTGGGAGTCCCGTAGGGTGGCGCACAATATGCCCAGAGCTGCCTGGGGTAGGCTGTCATTGTAAATAAGAAATTATTCATAACTGACTTGCCAGGTTAAATAAAAAGTTATTACAATTTTTTCACTTGGCCTCCCCATTGTCAAGACAACACAAACCAGTATAGTCCCAGGTCTGGATAAAATAATATTTGATTAGGCCTACTATCTGACGTCCATATCCTAAAGAAAGACTTGGTTACGCCATCATGGGTGTTTTCACAGCAGACTTGTTTTCAACTATGTGGGTTTGGTATGTGGTTGTGTGCGTTGCAGTACTTGTTATCCTTTGACGGTTGACTTCTTCACAAAGCCTTTTATGTTACTGATATGATCTAAGAGCTCTGGATGTGTCGATGTCTGTGACTGTACTGGGTAACACTTTATTTGGATAGTCCATCTGTAGGTGCTCTGCAGACTCAGTAGCATTTCAACTAACCCTAGCCCTAGCCCTAACCATAACCTTTACCCTAACCCTAATCATAGCCCTTGCCCTAACCATAAACATAACCCTTACCCTAACCCGTATTCTAAACCTAACCCTAACTGTAATCTTAGCATACAGTTTATCAACAGATAGTTTGTTGATAGTATGAGCATCTGCATAACATCTACAGATGGACAATTCACACTTTTCTTAACCAGATGAGTGAGTCCAGAATTTCATATCATACCCCCAAGACATGCTAACCTCTCACCATACAATAACAGCGGAGGCTAGCATTTCTGAGGGTGTATGAGATTCGTGAGTCTGAAACTTTCTCACTCATCATTATTCACAATTCATTCAGGACTATCCATAATCATGGTAGCATCCACATTAATATAGTGTTTAGAGTGTTTAAAGTGTTTAGAAACATATTATATTCTTATTTACAATAAAAGTGACTACAAAATGAGACAGTACATGATTTAACATTCATTTCAATTGGGCACAACATAATCTGAAACAACCAAGAGAAACAGCAAATGCATCCAACAAGTTTGTAGAGTCACAAGCTTGATGTAATAATTGTGTGCCATGAATATGGGACCAAATACTTGTCACGACTGCCGCTGAAGTCAGTCCCTCTCCTTGTTCGGGCGGCGTTCGGCGTCACCGGCCTTCTAGCCACCGCCGATCCACTTTTCATTTTCCATTTGTTTTGTCTTGCACACCTGATTTCAATCCCACAATTACTGTTTCATTATTTAACCCTCTGTTCCCCCATGGGTTTTTGTGAGTGATTATTTATTGTATTTTCGGTCTGTCATGGTGTGCGTGTATTTATTACTTTGTATGTTTGAGTAAAAGTACGTTGATTACTCATATCTGCTGTCCTGTGCCTGACTCTCTACACCAGCCACACATAGGACCCATTTCAATACTAAAGTTTTGACTACTTTAATGCACATAAGTGAATTTGTCCAAATAATTTTGGTCCCCTAAAATGGGTACTACTGTACGTAAAGAAAGTATTGTAATTTCTAAACGGTTCACCCGATATGGATGAACATTCCCTCAAATTAAGCTGACAGTCTGCACTTTAACCTCATAGTCATTGTATCATTTCAATTCCAAAGTGCTGGAGTACAGAGCCAAAACAACAAATGTGTCACTGTCCCAATACTTTTGGAGCTCACTAAATTACCGGCGCAACGTTTTTTCCCCCAGGTTGACAGGCAGCATTTTACACATACTAGTAAACCACGTGCGAATGACCAGTGTTGTACTGAGCAGCCTGCTGACCTAAGGTGCAGTTGGCAGCTGTAGCCTATCACAGTGTCACCGGCGGTAGCTACTAACGTGGCCAATTTCTTTTCCCTCCCATGATTATATTTCAAGTAAGATGGCAGCCGACACAATAAACAAGTAATATTGGTAGCCATTTAGATGTCACCGTGATATAGTCTATTTTAATGGGGAGAGCATGAACAGCAACAACACCAGGACCCAGTGTCCTCCTCAACCCTGTGTGAGTCGTTCACTTGGCTCTCAGCCGAGCGACATATGTCATCGGTTTTGCAGGCCAGGAGTGTCCGTATACCCTCTCCCCACTAGCCATTTGTTTAACTTAAACATTGTAACAGTAAACCTGTTCACTTTACCAGTAGTACGCAAACATTTGGTGGCGCAGAAAAAAATAAAAATACATTTTGAGAGCCTGGTCAAATAATCTGCGGTTGTGTAGCAGTGTTTTGTCAGTTAGAAGTAGGTGTATCCAGCTGTCTTATTTGTACAATGCTTCAAGTGATTTCACAAACTATATTGGATATATGCTGTAGGTTGGAATAACCCAGGATGATGAACCGTGAAGATGGGACAAAGTGCATGACAAGGTGGCCCAAAGGAAGCCAGCTTTTCTCAACCCCTCCATTGCCTCATTCTTCCAAGAGCTCAGAGTTTGAATGAAGACCTCTAGTGAGTTAAGTACACACACACATACACACACACGACACCAGCTCGACATCTCCCTTGTCACCCGTCTTTTTACCCACAGAGTAACAGCCCTGGTACTGTCTGTCTCATTATATTCTTTCCTTTTCTATGCTTGTCTTAATTAAGGGTGAGAAGAGCTAGCAAATCAGAACTGAGGAAGATTATTACAGAGGAACATCTGATGCTGCGCTGGGGGGGGGGGGGGGGTGGTGGAAAAGAGACCCGTAACGTAACTCACGCAAATCATAAGTGAAAAGAAACAGTGAAAACTAATAACCAGAGACAACTTAAATTTACCGTCAAACACTATTGGTTTGTAGTGTGGGAAAAGGGGCTGAGCTGGACCCAAGGAAAGAAACAATAAATCCCAAAACACCCCTAAGCTAGTCTACCTGCTTCAACAACCGCCAACTAACTAACCAAAAATACAGTGGGTGGTCCGCCCAGTTCTAACTAGTGTATTTAGACACTGTTTTCCTACGTGTAACGTAGGCCCATTGGTGACTTGTCTAGGTACCCCCTTTTCCCACCATCAAACAAACAGTCAACACTAACAAAACAATACTGTAACGCCCTGGCCATAGAGAGGGGTTTTTGTTCTTTATTTTGGTTAGGCCAGGGTGTTACATTGGGTGGGCGTTCTATGTTCTTTTTTCTTGGTTGGTTTGTTTTGTTGTTTTTGGCCGTGTGGCTTCCAATCAGGCACAGCTGTAGTTTGTTGTTGCTGATTGGGAGTCACACATAAGTAGCCTGTTTTTTCCTTTGGGGTTTGTAGGTGATTGTTTTCTGTTTCGTTCATTTTTGACCAGACAGGACTGTTTGCTGTCGTTGCTGTTTAGTGTTTTGTTTATAGTGGTTCATTTGATTAAATATTCAAAATGAATACACATCCTCCGCTGCACCTTGGTTTTATTACAACGGCAGCCCTTACAAATACTCACAGGAAACGGACAAATGTGACATGTAGGTGCAAAACAAAAGAGAGATCTCTGCATACAAGGAGAGAGAAAGCGAGAGGGAGAGCGATTGAATGACTTAGAGAGATTGAAACCAGAGAGATCAAGCTCCAGAGAAAACAACTGACTGGGTTTTTAAACCAAGGGAAAGGGATATGATAGGGTAATGAAAAAGGAGCAGGTGTCTTCTGATTACTGACTGATTGGGGAATGATGATTGTCACCTGTGAGGGGAGAAGGAGAGAAAAGAAATACACACACAGGATACACACTCAGTATACCTGTATCCGTAACAACCCCCTTACCCTGAATAGTTGCCCCTGATCATAGATCAATTTTAACACACTATATAGGTTTTAGATTAGTGTTGTAATGATGCTCATATTTGGTTACATATGTGTTAACTGCTGTTGCTTCTATTGTCAATTCTGTTGTTAATTTGTTGTTAATATTGTTACCAATTTTAATAAAGGTATTTTATGTACAAATGTATTGAGAAAAAAGAAGAAACCCGCACACTGCTCTTGATAGTATCACTGTCAGAGCTTGGACGAAGGCCGTGAGGCCGATACGTAAAAGCTTCTTATTTAAAGAGCAGTGATACTATCAAGAGCAGTGTGTGGGTTTCTTCTTTTTTCTCATATTATTCAACTGTTACCATGCACCTGCAAAAAAAGATAGCTCAGATTTGCGAGTGCCTTTTGAATTTTGCGGTACAAATGTATTGTTTTTCTTTCTTTAGATTTCAGGGAGACTTTCACTGTAAATGTAGAGCATTATCCTGGCACCATATTTGCCAGCATTGTACTGTAATTTACAGCAGAGATGGTGTAATTTATTTCACAGTACTATTTTCCTTACTTTAGAACTTTACAGCATCCCTGTAAATTTACAGCAGGGATGCTGTAATATGTTTTTACAGTAAGGAAAATAGTACTGCGAAATATATTACGGCAATCTTCACCCGGCAGAGCCAGAAGAGGACTGGCCACCCCTCTGCGCCTGGTTTCTTCCTAGGTTCTTACCTTTCTAGGGAGTTTTTCTTGCCACCGTTCTTCTACATCTGCATTGCTTGCCGTTTGTAGTTTTAGTCTGGGTTTGGCTGATTATATGATTGATTGTGCAGAAAAACGATAACATTGCTAAATAAATTCTTCTGAATTATCTAAAGGATCTATTCGAGGTCCAATCATTTGTTTCTTTTGTAATGCACGGCAAACAATCAATTGGATTTTCCACAAAAAGACAGGCCATAGTGACAGACAAGAATCTGATTGGCTGAGAAGCCCCATCTTTATACACCAGGACAGGCTAAGATCTAGTAAACCTAGTAGGTAGCAGCTTCAGAGCATTCGTGGCTAGGGTTTCTGATCAGCCTATACATTTAGCTCTCTTTCTGGAACTGGACATTTTGAGTTTGCTCAAATTCTCGTTTGACTGATCTCGCTAACTCACTAATATGGCTTTCTGGAATACCCCTCTGGTCAGTCTCATGAGTCAAACATGTTTTAGCTCCTACGGGCGTTTTAACTTAAACTATTTTTGTTTCCAATGACAGAAATCCAAAACTAAAATGTCTAGATTAATTGATTCCTAAGTGTTTCACTTTCACAATATCCAGTGTCAATTTACTGGTTTTGTAATGTCAGTAAGGCCTCTATCTATCAGAGAAACAAATAAAAAATGGTTGAGGTGTGTTCAAAGCTCTCCCTCATGACTACAAGAGATGAACAATGAAATGTTAAGCAGAATAAAAATAATTATCTGAAAGGGCTAATCTGGTGTATCCCATTTTTATAGTGTGTTGACAGATTTCCCCATCACAAACACCCAGTAACATATTATAGCTTGAGTCTAATATTTAAATCAATTTCAACCAATGAAATATACCTTTTGATATTCATACATTTCGAAATACCTTGCTGTGATTACTGTCCAACCTTATCATAACCATTGTCTATGTTCTTGTTGCCGTTGTAAACAAATATCCTGTTAAGGTTGAAATGAATTTACTGTCATTCATATAATCTCATTCCTATCGTAGAAATAAGGTGGTATTTCTGTTGTATGTGAACAAGGCATGACAGATGCAGTTGGCACACAATAATAATTATTGAAATTTAACTTAAGGGATGTGTATGTCTTTTCAGGTAATGGATTGCATGGATTGCAATTTAATTTCTTCATTAATCCGGTACAGAAAACGAAACCAGCGTTTTCTTCATTCATTCAAAGTATGGGTAACGCTGACTTACAAAACAGTATAAATACACCATTAAGTTAGAATAAATACTAGTGCAGAAAGTAGAAGGATAACTACCAAGATTCACAGACTTGTGAAACTTTTTTATTTTATTTACTTTATCCTCAAGCTGTTCAATATTCTCATGTTCTCCATAGCAATTAATCTTTACCCTTTACATTTTTGGATAATAAATAATGCATACTATACAATTCTAATAATAAATATGATTAGATTGTCTGGTAAATTTCCCTGTCTCACGGTGGTGATCAGTCTATCAGTATTAGTCAAGCAGGTGTGACAATACAACCAGACAGACGAGTAGACTGGTCTTGTAGCTTATTCCACTGGAGATGGCAGCATTGGTTATTGTTGATGCAACAACGGATGTTGTTGAAGCAGCTGTGTTTGTTGTTGGACCAGCTGTTGTTGTTGTGGGGGCTGTGGTTGTTGTGGCGGTTGTAGTTCCTGTAACAACACAGAAGTTAACTTAGATAAACGTGCCCAATATAGAGAGCCATGTGTCAATGTTGAGAGTGACGAAAATGACTAGGACAGCAACGATGGCTTAACTTACTTCCATTAATGGAGTTTGTATCAACGTTGAGGAAGGTCTTCCCCTGAGACAGAGAGTCAATCAATCCCTGCACTGCACTCGTTACATTGGGAACCACTGTCTGGTTCTTGAAAATAAGGGTCATGTTGACAATAATTGAGCCACTCCTGTAAACAAAGAAATATATAAAGATTAGCTATTTATTTCCAGATCAGATCTTAAACTGTTGTTTCCAAGAAGGTATTAAGAAAACAAGACCTTGTATAGTAATTATTTTTATTTGTTTTCTTAATATATTATTCAAACTGTCACTGTTATTTAGAGATAATTCTATTTGAATGGAGACATTCATAGACGTACAGAAAACAGCTAATTGCTACTTACGTGAACTGAATAATCCTACACCTTAGGTACGTTAAAGGGTAAATTATTTTCTAACCATGATTCACCTGTGAAAAAAAGGAAAAAATGAGTATCAATCATTTAAATCAATAACTTCAGAAGTGACACAATGTTAGTGGCACAATATTGTTCAAAGATGAGCTAATTACCTCTGTGGTAACATTTGCCTCCAGTTCTTGATATGCTGCTGTGGAAGAATCAGTATAGTCACTTTGGAATGTACGGTTCATTCTGAATCCTAATCCCATTGACCCCTCATTCGCTGTCGGTGCCGCTGTTGAGTTAGTAGTTGTGGTGGTTGTGGGCGAAATGTTGGTTGTCATTCGTGCAGTGGTGGTTGTGGCAGCAGCTGTGGTTGTCGTCGCAGAAGCTGTGGTTGTAGTCGAAGCAGTTGTGGTCTTCGTGCCAGCAGCAGTGGTGGTGTTGGCAGTTGTGGTTGTAGCAGCTCCGGCTGTTGTAGAAGCAGCTGTGGTCATTGTGGGAGCAACTGTGGTAGTCGTGATGCCAGCTGTGCTTGTGGTGAGGGCATTTGTGGTTGTAGGGGCAGCTGCTGTGGTTGTCGCAGGAGCAGCAGTCGTTGTTGTAACGCCAGCTATGGTTGTTGTGATGTCAGCTGTGGTTGTAATTGGAGAAGCTGTTGTTGTTGTGGCAGAAGCTGAAGTTGTGGTGGCAGCTGTGGTTGTGGTGTCGGCAGCTGTGGTTGTGGTGGCAGTAGCTGTGGTTGTTTTGGTGGCAGTAGCTGTGGTTGTAGTTGGAACAGCTGTGGTCATTTTTGGAACAGCTGTTGGTGTCGTGATGCCAGCTGTGTTGGCCATGGAGGCAGCTGTGGTTGTAGTTGGAGAAGCTGGGGTTGTTGTGGCAGAAGCTGTGGTTGTGGTGGGAGCATCTGTGGTTGTTGTGGGGACATTTTTGGCTGTAGATGGAGCAGCTGTGGTTGTGGGGGCAGCTGCTGTGGTTGTCATGGGAACAACAGGGATTGTAGTGGGAGCAGCTGTGGTATTAATTGGAGCAGCTGTGGTTCTTGTGGCAGAAGCTGTGGTTTTGTTGGCTTCTGCGGTGGTTGTAGTGGCAGCAGGTATGGTTGTGGTTGTAGAGGAAGCAGCTGTGGTTGTAGTTGGTGAAGCTGTGGTTGTCGTGGCAGAAGCTGTAGATATTATAGGAGCAGCTGTGGTTGTTGCAATGCCAGCTGTGGTTGTAGTTGGAGCATCTGTAGTTTTTGTGGCAGAAGCTATTGTTGTTGTGGCAATATTTACGGATGTAGTTGAAGCAGCTGTGGTTGTCATGGGAACATCTGTGGTTGTAGTTTTAGCAGCTGTCATTGTCGTAGCAGCAACTGTGGATGTCGAAGGAGTAGCTGTGGTTTTTGTAATGCCAGCTGTGGTTGTATTTGGAGAAGTTGTTGTTGTGGAAGAAGCGGTGTTTGTAGTTGGAGCAGCTGTGGTTGTTGTGGTGGCAGCTGTGGTTGTTGTGGCGATATTTGTGGTTGTAGTTGGAGCAACTGTAGTTGTGGGGGCAGCTGCTGTGGTTGAAGTGGCAGCAACTGTGGTTGTAGTTGGAGCACCTGTGGTTGTTGTAGCAGCAATTGTTGTTGTGGTGGCTGCTGCAGCAGTTACAGCTGTCGTTGTCATGACAGGAGCTTGGTGTTCGTCATGGACGTAGTTGTGGTTGCAGTTGGAGCAGCTGTGGTTGTTGAGGGAGTAACTGTGGTAGTTGTGATGCCAGCTGTGGCGACCGTGGCGGTAGCTGTGGTTGTGGGAACAGCTGTGATTGTAGTTTGAGCAGCTGTCATTGTTGTAGCAGCACCTGTTTTTGTGTTTGGTTCTGCTGTGGTTGTAGTTGGAGCATTTTGGGTTGTAGATGGGGCAGCTGTGGTTGTGGGGGCATCTGCTGTTGCCGTGGCAGCAGCTGTGGTTGTCATGGGCACAACTGTGGTTGTAGTTGGAGAAGCTGTGGTTGTCTTGGCAGCAGGTATGGTTGTTGTGGCAGCAGCTGTGGTTGTAGAGGAAGCAGCTGTGGTTGTAGTTGGTGAAGCTGTAGATGTCGTGTCAGAAGCTGTGGATATTATAGGAGCAGCTGTGGTTGTTGCAACGCCAGCTGTGGTTGTGGTGGCAGTAGCTGTGGTTGTGGTGGGAACAGCTGTGGTTGTAGTTTGACCAGCTGTTGTTGTGGTGGCAGCAACTATGGTTGTAGTGGCAGCTGCTGTGGTTGTGTTGGCTTCTGCGGTGGTTGTAGTTGGAGCAGCTGTGGTTGTAGTTGGTGAAGCTGTGGTTGTCGTGGCAGAAGCTGTGGATATTATAGGAGCAGCTGTGGTTGTGGTGGAAGCAGCTGTGGTTGTGGTGGGAACAGCTGTGGTTGTAGTTTGAGCAGCTGTCGTTTTTGTGGCAGCAGCTGTAGTTGTGTTTGCTTCTGTTGTGGTTGTAGTTGGAGCAACTGTGGTTGACATGGCTGCAGCTGTGGTTGTAATAGGAGCAGTAGTGGTTGTGGTGGCGGCTGCTGTGATTGTGGTGGTGGCTGCTGTGGTTGTTGTTGGGGTAGCTGTGGTTGCTGTCACAGCAGCTGTTGTTGTAGTCGAAGCAGCTGTTGTAGTCGAAGCAGCTGTTGTTGTTGTGACCGCAACTGTGGTAGTCGTTATGCCAGCTGTGGTGGTTGTGGCGTCAGCTGTGGTTGTTGTGGGGGCATTAGTTGTTAGGCTTTGGACATTCCCTGATGTACAAGTCACATAACAAATTGCATGTACTCGCTTTGTGTATAATAATAGTGTTCAACATTAAAGACTACCTCATCTCTGTACCCCACACAAAGGGATCTTACAGATAAATTGTCAGTCGAGCAGTGAATTTCAAACATATACTGAACAAAAATAAAGAACGCAACATGTAAAATGTTGGTCCCATGTGAGGTAAAATAGAAGATCCTAAAATCCCAGAAATGTTCCATACGTGCAAAAAGCGTATTTCTCTCAAATTGTATGCACACATTTGTTTACATCCCTGTTAGTGAGCATTAATCCTTTTACAAGATAATTCATCCACCTCACAGCTGTGGCATATCAAGACGCTGGTTAAACAGCATAACCATTGCACAGGTGCACCTTGTGGTGGGGACAATAAAAGGTCACTAAATTGTGCAGTTTTGTCACAAAACACAATGCCACAGATATCTCAAGTTGAGGGAGCAAGCAATTGACATGCTGACTGTTAACTGTTAATTGTTAATTTCTCTACCAAGTCGTTTTAGAGAAATTGGCAGTACGTCCAACAGGCCTCACAACCGCAGACCATGTGTAACTATGCCAGCACAGGACCTCCACATCCTGCTTCATCTGCCGGATTGTCTCAGACCGGCCACCCGGACAGTTGATGAAACTGTGGGTTTGCACAACTGAAGAATTTCTGCAAAAACTGTCAGAAACCGTCTCAGGGAAGCTCATTTGCATGATTGTTGTCCTCACTAGGGTCTTGACCTGACTGCAGTTCCGCCTCGTAACCGACTTCAGTTTTCAAATGCTCACCTTCGATGGCTACTGCCTCGGTCGTGAAGTGTGTTCTTCACGGATTAATCCCATGCTGCAGGGCAGCATGTCGCAAGGATCTGTACACAATTCCTGGAAACTGAAAATGTCCCAGTTCTTCCGTAGCCTGCATATTTCGCCAGACATGTCACCCATTGAGCATGTTTTGGATGATCTAGATTGACGTGTACAACAGCATGTTCCAGTTGCCGCCAATATCCAGCAACTTCACACAGCCATTGAAGAGGAGTGGGACAACATTCCACAGGGCACAATCAACAGCCTGATAAACTCTATGTGAAGGAGATGTGTCGCGCTGCATGAGGCAAATGGTGGACACATCAGATCCTGGCAGGTTTTCTGATCCACACGCCTAACTTTTTTTTAAAGGTATTTGTTATCAACAGATTCATATCTGTACTCCCAGTCATGTGAAATCCATTGATTAGGGCCTAATGAATTTATTTCAATGGACTGATTTCCTGTAATTCAGTAAAATCTTTGAAATTGTTGCATGTTGCGTTTATATTTTTCTTCGGTGTACATTAGAAATCCAATACAGAAAATAAATAGAAACTTCATAATATATTTTCTTCATTTATTTGAAGTTCTCAAAGCATTGTTGTGTAATACTGAATTAAAGTGCATAATACCACACAATATATTGTTGAGTTATAATAAATAAGTTATTGCTTCGACTATAAGGGTGCTTACTTACAGGTTGAAAGGGGACAGAGTAGCAGCAGCTGTTTTAGAAGATCCTCCAGCTGTTTCATGTTCTCTATAGGAATCTTTACTGTCTTCAAAAGGAGTATTATTTTATGATATATTTAAGCAATAAGGCCTGAGATGTGGTAAATGGCCAATATACCATAGCTAAAGGCTGTTCTTAGGCACGCAGAGTGACTGGATACAGGCATTAGCCATGGTATATTGGCCATATACCACAAACCCCAGAGGTGCCTTATTGCTATTGTAAACCGGTTACCAATGTAATTAGACCAGTAAAATAAAATGGTCAGACCCATTGTATATGGTCTGATATACTATGGCTTTCAGCCAATCAGCATACAGTGTTCGAATCACCCGGTTTATAAAAAAATTCTGAATAGGATTTGGTTTGTGCATGTTGAGGTATGCAATCAAGATGACGATTAGTCTACCAGTATGAGTGAAGCAGATATGACATCACAGCCAGCCAGATTGTGAGAATACTTTTCTTGAAGGCAGCAGCTGTGGTTGTTGTTGCTTCAGCTGTGGTTGATGTGGCATCAACTGTGGTTGTCGTGGCAGCAGCTGTGGTTGTTGTTGCTTCAGCTGTGGTTGATGCGGCATCAACTGTGGTTGTGGTGGCGGCAGTTGCTGTCGTGGCGGCAGCTCTGGTTGTTGTGTGGGCATTAGTTGTTGTACTTTGGGAATTCCCTGATGCTGTTGTAAATGAAATCATTGATTTTAGAATATATTTTTGCAATTTCAAATGATTTACAATTTAAAGACTAGTGGATCAATTCACAATAATCAGAAGGACCATGACAATTATTGCATTCATCTTCAAACCATTTTCTTATTATTATATAATCACGGAGTAAGGGTGAAGTCATTATATAGGACAACATGATTCATAAGGTAAAAGACAAATAATGACAAACCGATTGACCATGACAAATAAATATAGGAGATCACTAGAGTAACTGCCCATCACTCGTTTTTTCTAGGATTGCACAAAGTTTGGGCTCTACGATTTTCACTTTTCAAACAAAGCCATCCACAACTGCTTTGTCTTGGTATTAATCTATTGTTAATCTACTGTTTAATTAAACAAATATTCAAAATATGATTTGTTACTCAATAAATTAAAAACACACTTACCCCCCCCCAAAAAATGGGTTATGGATGTAGGATTTTCAGTTTACACCTTAAAAGTGCTGGCAGTTCAGCAATGCTCTTCAATTGTGATGCTGTAACATAAATCATTTTAGCAGCTGAGTATATTCTTCCAACGGTATACCTCCAAACTTCTTGTAAGATCCTGAATTGCTACAGCTTTTATAGTTTAAAGAACACCCTTGATAACGTCACTAATGACAAAGGCTGAGATGTAAAGGAAACCTTGGTTTTGAGTAGAGGGTGTGCCTTATACTCCCCATCTGCTGAAAATAGAATAACGTCTCTCTCCAATTAAGGCTGAGCTCAGCAGGTGGGGCACTTTTATGGCAATTATATTTTATATATACTTCTAACCAGTTTTGTTTGTATTTTCAGCTCTTGGATAGTTGCAAAGGAATGCAGAATGATTTGATTGTACCAAAACTATTTGTGGGATATTGTGTGAGTTGTGACGTACAGCAGGTCAGCCACCAGGGGGAGACTCGTCGAGGCCTGGTGACAGACGGAGTGTACAGTCGTGGCCAAAAGTTTTGATAATGACACAAATATTAATTTCCACATAGTTTGCTGCTTCAGTGTCTTTAGATATTTTTTGGCAGATTTTGGAAGTATAATTGGAATATGGAATATGGAAGTATAATTACAAGCATTTCGTAAGTGTCAAAGGCTTTTATTGACAATTACATGAAGTTGATGCAAAGAGTCAATATTTGCAGTGTTGACCCTTCTTTTTCAAGACCTCTGCAATCCGCCCTGGCATGCTGTCAATTATCTTCTGGGCCACATCCTGACTGATGGCAGCCCATTCTTGCATAATCAATGCTTGGAGTTTGTCAGAATTTGTGGGTTTTTGGTTGTCCACCCGCCTCTTGAGGATTGACCACAAGTTCTCAATGGGATTAAGGTCTGGGGAGTTTCCTGGCCATGGACCCAAAATATCGATGTTTTGTTTCCCGAGCCACTTAGTTATCACTTTTGCCTTATGGCAAGGTGCTCCATCATGCTGGAAAAGGCATTGTTCGTCACAAAACTGTTCCTGGATGGTTGGGAGAAGTTGCTCTTGGAGGATGTGTTGGTCCCATTCTTTACTCATGGCTGTGTTCTTAGGCAAAATTGTGAGTGAGCCCACTCCTTTGGCTGAGAAGCAACCCCACACATGAATGGTCTCAGGATGCTTTACTTTTGGCATGACACAGGACTGATGGTAGCGCTCACCTTGTCTTCTCTGGACAAGCTTTTTTCCGGATGCCCCAAACAATTGGAAAGGGGATTCATCAGAGAAAATGACTTTACCCCAGTCCTCAGCAGTCCAATCCCTGTACCTTTTGTGGAATATCAGTCTGTCCCTGATGTTTTTCCTGGAGAGAAGTGGCTTCTTTGTTGCCCTTCTTGACACCAGGCCATCCTCCAAAGGTCTTCGCCTCACTGTGCGTGCAGATGCACTCACACCTCCCTGTTGCCATTCCTGAGCAAGCTCTGTACTGGTGGTGCCCCGATCCCGCAGCTGAATCAACTCTAGGACACGGTCCTGGCGCTTGTTGGACTTTCTTGGGCACCCTGAAGCATTCTTCACAACAATTGAACCGCTCTCTTTGAAGTTCTTGATGATCTGATAAATGATTGATTTAGGTGCAATCTTACTGGCAGCAATATCCTTGTCCTCGTCAACACTCACACCTGTGTTAACGAGAGAATCACTGACATGATGTCAGCTGGTCCTTTAGTGGCAGGGCTGAAATGCAGTCTAAATGTTTTTGGGGGATTCAGTTCATTTGCATGGCAAAGAGAGATCACTCTTCATAACATTCTGGAGTATATACAAATGGCCATCATACAAACTGAGGCAGCAGACTGTGAAAAATAATATTTGTGTCATTCTCAAAACCTTTGGCCATGACTGTACATCACGAGGCGATGGCTTCATCTGCTGGATGTGCCAGGTCTCGACGGGCTTTCCGGCCATGACTAATTGGGGCTGATTGGGGATTGGTGAGTAATCAAGGGCTGATTGCTCACCAGCTGTACAAGTCCCATAAAGCTGCCAGAAGGGCAGCACACAAGGGAGAGACTGGGGGAGGAAGGGACTCCTGTATAGTTGGGGACGGTACCAGAGGTAACAGGAGGGAGTTCCGTTATTGATTCCCCCAGGGTACAGCAAGACCCGGAGCCTAGAAGACAGTATCCCGGAGAGGGTCACTTAGGGGAGACCTACTCTTTTCTTTCGGACTTTTATTTTAATAAACACCTTTGAAACTGAGGTGTCTGATCTGTGTAAACGTTTTGACCCAACCCCCTGGTCTGCCACAGAGTATACAGTGCAGTATGTTCAGAATTTGCTTTGAGAACAAACTTGCTGTATGTCATCTAACCATATTCAAATCAAAGTTCATTGGTCGCGTACACAGTTTAGCAGATGCATAGAAAAAGTGCATATTAGTAGTTATATAGGATCAGCCATGACTAGAATACAGTATATAAAGTGCGTAAAACAGTATGCAAACATTATTAAAGTGACCAGTATTCAATGACTCTGTACATAGGGCAGCAGTCTGATGGCCTGGAGATAAACAGCTTCTATCAGTCTCTCGGTCCCAGCTTTGATGCGCCTGTACTGTCTCCATCTTTTAGATGGTAGCAGGGTGAACAGGCCGTGGCTCGGGTGGATGGAGTCCTTGATTATCTTCTTGGTCTTCCTGTGACACCAGGTGCTGAAGATGTCCTGGAGGACAGGCAGTGCGCCCCCGAGGATGCGCTTGGCTGACTACATCACCCTCTGGGGAGTCCTGCGTTTTTGTGGACGGTGCAAATGCCGTACCAGGCGGTGATACAGCCCAACTGGATGCTCTCAAGGGTGCATCTGTATGTCATACCTGTAACTCTACGTACATAGAGCAGCAGTCTTTAAGGTGCAAGGTAGAGTACTGGGTGGTAGCCGGCTTGTGACAGTGTCGAAGGTTCATCAAGGCAGGATACTGGGCGGAGGCCGGCCAGTGATGACAGATTAAACGTCTGATGGCCTGGAGATAGAAGCCGTTTATCATTCTCTCGGTCCCAGCTTTGATGCGCCTGTACTGTCTTCGTCTTTTAGATGGTAGCAGGGTGAACAGGTCATGGCTCAGTTGGATGGAGTCCTTGATTATCTTCTTGGCCTTCCTGTGACACCGGGTGCTGCACCCAATGATGCGTTAGGCAGAACCCACCACTCTCTGGAGAGCCCTGCAGTTGCGGGCGGTGCAGTTGCCGTGCCAGGCAGTGATACAGTCCAACAGAGTCCTCTCAATGGTGCATCTGTATAGGTGTGTGAGGGTCTCAGGGGCCAAACCAAACTTCTTCAGGCTCCTGAGGATGAAGAGGGGATGTTGCTCCTTTTTCACCATGCTGTCGATGTGAAAGGACCATTTCAGGTCCTCAGTGATTTGCACGCCGAGGAACTTGAAGCTTTTGACCCTCTCCACCACTGCCCCATTGATGTGGATGGGGGTGTGCTCTCTGCTGTCTCCTCGTTCTTTTCTGCTCCTTCGTTTGGTTGAGGTAGAGGTTATTTTCCTGGCACCACTCTGCCAGAGGCCTCACCTCCTCCCTGTAGGGACTCTCGTTGTTGTTGGTAATCAGGCCTACCACTGTTGTGACATCAGCAATTTGATGATTGAATTAGAAACGTGCAGGCCACGCAGTCATGAATCTACAGGGAGTACAGATGGGGCAGAGCACGCACCCCTGTGGGGCCCCCCGTGTTGAGGATCAGCGTGGCGGCGGTGTTGTTGCTACCTTCACCACCTAAGGTCAGCCCGTCAGGAAGTCAGTTGCAATGGGAGGGGTTCAGACCCAGGGTCCTGAGCTTAGTGATGAGCTTGGTGGGCACTATGGTGTTGAAGTCTGAGCTGTAGTCGATGAATAGCATTCTTACATACAGTCACACCCCTTGACTTTTTCTACATTTAGTTGTGTTAGAAGGTGGGATTAAAATTGATTTAATTGTAATTTTTTTGTCAACGATCACACAAAATACTTGGTAATGTCAAACTGGAAGAAACATTTTTTACAAATGTTAGAATTTATGAAACATTAAACAGTAATATATCTTGATTACATACTGTAGGTATTCAACGCCCTGAGTCAATACAAGATGGAATCACGTTTGGCTGCGATTACAGCTGTGAGTCTTTCTGAGTTTGGAGCGAGCAGTCGCACTACGCTTCACTCCACAGGTAATATTACACTTCTCTACATTACAACGGTTTGATTTGTTTGATCCGAGCAATTCTTTTCTTTTCTTAGCTAGCTACATAGCCGTCTTTGTATCAAAGATAATCGTGTAGCTTAGAGTAATTATCGAAGTTAGCTATCTTCGTCCTCCTAACGTAGTCATCACTGCTAGCTAGCTAGTCAACACTGCTAGCTAGCCAACCAGCCAACTTCCACCGACTAGCTGCACTATCTATTACATTACAACGGAACGACTTGACTAGTGTAGTGTTAGTGAGCCAGCTACTTAGTTGTCTTTGCATCTAAGATAATTGTGTAGTTTAGAGTAATTATTAGTAAGTAGCCAGCAGCGACGCCAGACGTAGTCAACACACCTAGTCATCATTAATCCACTGCTAGCTAGCTAGCCAACAGCTAGCCAACCGTTACCGACTAGCAGCGCTGTAGATACCAATACTTTACAACGGAACGATTTGACTAGTGCAGTGTTGGCTAGCTAGCTACATAGTTGTCTTTGATAATTGTGTAGTTTAGTAATTACCGAGGTTAGCTAGCCAGCTATTGCCGTCCCCCGCGACGCCATTTTTCCAAACCCAGCCAACTAGTAACACTGTAGAAACTAAAATACATTACAAAGGAACGTCTTGATTAGTGTTATGTTAGCTAGCTACAAAGTTGCTTTTGTATCATGACAAGGTGTAGTACTGAAACTATCGAGGTCACCTAGCCAGCTACACCTAGCCAGCTACACGGTCAAACAAAGTCAACAACGCAGCCACTGCTAGCTAGCCTACTCCACCAGCCAGCAGTACTGTATCATTTTCGTCATTTTAGTCAATAGATTTTTTGCAACGTAAGCTTAACTTTCTGAACATTTGAGACGTGTAGTCCACTTGTCATTCCAATCTCCTTTGCATTAGCGTAGCCTCTTCTGTAGCTTGTCAACTATGTGTCTGTCTATCCCTGTTCTCTCCCCTCTGCACAGGCCATACAAACGCTTCACACCGCGTGGCCGCTGCCACTCTAACCTGGTGGTCCCAGCGCGCACGACCCACGTGGAGTTCCAGGTCTCCGGCAGCCTCTGGAACTGCCGGTCTGCGGCCAACAAGGCTGAGTTCATCTCAGCCTATGCTACCCTCCAGTCCCTAGACTTCCTGGCGCTGACGGAAACATGGATCACCACAGATAACACTGCTACTCCCACTGCTCTCTCCTCGTCTGGCCACGTGTTCTCGCATACCCCTAGAGCATCGAGCCAGCGGGGTGGTGGCACTGGAATCCTCATCTCTCCCAAGTGGACATTCTCTCTTTCTCCCCTGACCCATCTGTCTATCTCCTCATTTGAATTCCATGCTGTCACAGTTACCAGCCCTTTCAAGCTTAACATCCTCATCATTTATCGCCCTCCAGGTTCCCTTGGAGAGTTCATCAATGAGCTTGACGCCTTGATAAGTTCCTTCCCTGAGGATGGCTCACCTCTCACAGTTCTGGGTGACTTTAACCTCCCCACGTCTACCTTCGACTCATTCCTCTCTGCCTCCTTCTTTCCACTCCTCTCCTCTTTTGACCTCACCCTCTCACCTTCCCCCCCTACTCACAAGGCAGGCAATACGCTTGACCTCATCTTTACTAGATGCTGTTCTTCCACTAATCTCATTGCAACTCCTCTCCAAGTCTCCGACCACTACCTTGTATCCTTTTCCCTCTCGCTCTCATCAAAAACTTCTCACTCTGCCCCTACTCGGATGGTATTGCGCCGTCCCAACCTTCGCTCTCTCTCTCCTGCTACTCTCTCCTCTTCCATCCTATCATCTCTTCCCTCTGCTCAAACCTTCTCCAACCTATCTCCTGATTTTGCCTCCTCAACCCTCCTCTCCTCCCTCTCTGCATCCTTTGATTTTCTCTGTCCCCTATCCTCCAGGCCGGCTCGGTCCTCCCCTCCTCCTCCGTGGCTCGACGACTCACTGCGAGCTCACAGAACAGGGCTCCGGGCAGCCGAGCGGAAATGGAGGAAAACTCGCCTCCCTGCGGACCTCGCATCCTTTCACTCCCTCCTCTCTACATTTTCCTCTTCTGTCTCTGCTGCTAAAGCCACTTTCTACCACTCTAAATTCCAAGCATCTGCCTCTAACCCTAGGAAGCTTTTTGCTACCTTCTCCTCCCTCCTGAATCCTCCTCCCCCTCCCCCCCCTCCTCCCTCACTGCGGATGACTTCGTCAACCATTTTGAAAAGAAGGTTGACGACATCCGATCCTCGTTAGCTAAGTCAAGCGACACCGCTGGTCCTGCTCACACTGCCCTACCCTGTGCTTTGACCTCTTTCTCCCCTCTCTCTCCAGATGAAATCTCGCGTCTTGTGACGGCCGGCCGCCCAACAACCTGCCCACTTGACCCTATCCCCTCCTCTCTTCTCCAGACCATTTCCGGAGACCTTCTCCCCTACCTCACCTCGCTCATCAACTCATCCTTGACCGCTGGCTACGTCCCTTCCGTCTTCAAGAGAGCGAGAGTTGCACCCCTTCTGAAAAAACCTACACTCGATCCCTCCCATGTCAACAACTACAGACCAGTATCCCTTCTTTCTTTTCTCTCCAAAACTCTTGAACGTGCCGTCCTTGGCCAGCTCTCCTGCTATCTCTCTCAGAACGACCTTCTTGATCCTAATCAGTCAGGTTTCAAGACTGGGCATTCAACTGAGACTGCTCTTCTCTGTGTCACGGAGGCTCTCCGCACTGCTAAAGCTAACTCTCTCTCCTCTGCTCTCATCCTTCTAGACCTATCTGCTGCCTTTGATACTGTGAACCATCAGATCCTCCTCTCCACCCTCTCCGAGCTGGGCATCTCCGGCGCGGCCCACGCTTGGATTGCGTCCTACCTGACAGGTCGCTCCTACCAGGTGGCGTGGCGAGAAGCTGTCTCCGCACCACGTGCTCTCCCCACTGGTGTCCCCCAGGGCTCTGTTCTAGGCCCTCTCCTATTCTCGCTATACACCAAGTCACTTGGCTCTGTCATATCCTCACACGGTCTCTCCTATCATTGCTATGCAGACGACACACAATTAATCTTCTCCTTTCCCCCTTCTGACAACCAGGTGGCGAATCGCATCTCTGCATGTCTGGCAGACATATCAGTGTGGATGACGGATCACCACCTCAAGCTGAACCTCGGCAAGACGGAGCTGCTCTTCCTCCCGGGGAAGGACTGCCCGTTCCATGATCTCGCCATCACGGTTGACAACTCCCTTGTGTCCTCCTCCCAGAGTGCTAAGAACCTTGGCGTGATCCTGGACAACACCCTGTCGTTCTCCACTAACATCAAGGCGGTGACCCGATCCTGTAGGTTCATGCTCTACAACATTCGCAGAGTACGACCCTGCCTCACACAGGAAGCGGCGCAGGTCCTAATCCAGGCACTTGTCATCTCCCGTCTGGATTACTGCAACTCGCTGTTGGCTGGGCTCCCTGCCTGTGCCATAAAACCCCTACAACTCATCCAGAACGCCGCAGCCCGTCTGGTGTTCAACCTTCCCAAGTTCTCTCACGTCACCCCGCTCCTCCGCTCTCTCCACTGGCTTCCAGTTGAAGCTCGCATCCGCTACAAGACCATGGTGCTTGCCTACGGAGCTGTGAGGGGAACGGCACCTCCGTACCTTCAGGCTCTGATCAGGCCCTACACCCAAACAAGGGCACTGCTTTCATCCACCTCTGGCCTGCTCGCCTCCCTACCTCTGAGGAAGCACAGTTCCCGCTCAGCCCAGTCAAAACTGTTCGCCGCTCTGGCACCCCAATGGTGGAACAATCTCCCTCACGATGCCAGGACAGCGGAGTCAATCACCACCTTCCGGAGAACCTGAAACCCCACCTCTTTAAGGAATACCTGGGATAGGATAAAGTAATCCTTCTAACCCCCCCCCCTTAAAGGATTTAGATGCACTATTGTAAAGTGTTTGTTCTACTGGATATTATAGGTGAATGCACCAATTTGTAAGTCGCTCTGGATAAGAGCGTCTGCTAAATGACTTAAATGTAAATGTAAATGTAAGTCTAACAGCTTTGCACATCTGGATTGTACAATATTTGTTCCTTATCGTTTTTTTAAATTCTTCATACTCAAGTTGTTTGATGATCATTTCTAGACAGCCATTTTCAAGTCTTGCCATAGATTTTCAAGCCGATTAAAAAAAATAATAATAATAAAAAAATTTTTTAAAATATTTGAAAATATGTTTGTATTGGATTTGCCACAAACATAACACTTTGTATTCAGGACAAAAAGTGAACTGCTTTGCCACATTTTTTGCAGTATTACTTTAGTGCCTTGTTGCAAACAGGATGCATATTTTGGAATATTTTTATTCTGTACAGGCTTCATTCTTTTCACTCTGTCAATTAGGTTAGTATTGTGGCGTAAATACAATGTTGTTGATCCATTCTAAGTTTTCTCCTATCACAGCCATTAAAAGTTGTAACTGTTTTAAAGTCAGCATTGGCCTCATGGAAATACACCTATATTTCTGTAGTGACTGGGTGTAATGATACACCATCCAAAGTGTAATTAATAACTTCACATTGACAATGATTTTCTTTTTTTACACATTTACCATTAGGGTGCCCTTCTTTGTGAGGCATTGAAACCTCCCTTGTCTCTGAGGGACCTTACAAATAATTGTATGTGTGGGGTACAGAGATGACATAGTCATTAAAAAATAATTGTAAACACTATTGCAGAGTGAGTCCATGCAACTTATTATGTGACTTGTGTTACAGGTTTTGTTTTTTACATTTATATTTCGAGGTACACATTAGCATGTTGGGTTGCACCAATTGGTGTCCCTTCGTTAGTAAGTACAGTGGTTTGTCCTTTAAAAGTTGCAGCATACTGCAGCACAACTTAACATGGTGCCGCAGAATTCTATGCCACGTTACTTAATTGGCTGTACCAGAGAATGTAAAACATTTATTTATAAGAACATATTATACGGGACTGATTTTAAGAAATGTTGCTCAATTAATTTGATCAATATTATGGTGTTTCTATTCCAAGAAAAACGAAAAACCCTCAACGTGACGTCGGGAGTAGCCTACACAGTACGCGGGAGAACGGTGGTCAATTCCCAGACGGGGCGGAAGGAGTAGGCTGTCCTTGTGAATAAGAGTTCGTTCTTAACTTACTTGCCTGGTTAAAAAAAGGTTACACTAAGAGCATAACATTTCTACACCATCATTTTAGTCTAACCAATACCCGAACAGAGATTCAGTCCAAATAAAAATCTCATTGATTTATGAAGACCAGTCCCCATGCTTGTCGCAGAGCAGCGCGAAACGGTGCTAAAATAGTTGTAGGCTAACACGGAACCCAAACCGGCTGCGCGCGTGCGCCAACGTGCATCATTTTATTTTGTCCCCCCCACACCAAACGCGATCACGACAAGCAGGTTAAAATATCAAAACAAACTCTGAACCAATTACATTAATTTGGGGACAGGTTAAAAGCATTAAACATGTATGGCAATTTAGCTAGCTAGCTTGCTCTTGCTAGCTAATTTGTCCTATTTAGATAGCTTTTTGCATTGCCATGCGGTGACTTAGACAGCTGCGCCACTGGGGAGGCCCCATCTGCAAAGTATCAAAATACAGAGAGGTGTTGGTAAAGGTATATTGTCCTGCTAACAGCCCATAATGGCTATTATAATACTGTTCATGGTGTCCAGGTCAGAAGAACCAAAACATGTATTTATTAAAGACTATCAGAAAGATTGTTGGTACTTATTTATTTAGATCCAAAGCCATGAATGAGTTAGACACTCAGCTTTATGTAGATGGCGCTATATGACTGCCATCAATATTTTGGAGGTTATTTCGTTTTCAATAAAATGAATGTGAGCGATTTGTAATCTGAATAAAGGCCAAAATAATATTTGTAAAGGCCAAAAGATTTATCTCTGTTTTTAGAGGGAGAGAAATGCTGGGCCAATTGTGCGCGGCCCTATGGGACTCACAATCACGGTCGGATCTGATACATAATAATAATAATAATAATACTTAACTTAGAACCTAACTTAGATATACATTTGACGATAGAATTATCCACCTACACTCCATCTAGGCAAGTCTATTGTCCACCTACCTGCTAAAGCAGCGGGGATGTTTCCCTAGTCAGCGCCATTATTAGTGCAATGCCCCTTAAAGTGTTGCTCTGTGCTACCCAGGTAATTATCACATGCATGTATACACACATGCACACTCTCCCTCACTTGGGGCTAGTGGTTGTTAGTGGTTGTTTTGGTGGTGTCTGAGGTGGGACTGTGTTAGAGCTGTCAAATTCACAAGCGGCTCCTGGCATTATACTGTATCTAAAGCGGACATTGCCATTGGCTGCACGGAGGCCCATTAACAGAAATCTCATGCAGCCCTGTTTACAAATTAGAACCCTGCAATTTGAGATGTAATCTACACCTTGATTAGGCTGATAGAAATCCTCATTATTTTGTTGAATGATTTTGAATTTGAGGGGCATTATTTCTATATAACCTACACTTTCTTGTTCTGAACTTGTAACACGAGTAGGACGGGTGTAGCTTCATGACAATAATCAAGAGCTGCTGCTTACTGATTTGACAGATCCAACTCAGTTACCCCTCAGACACCACCAAAACATCAGCTATGCGGCTGTCGGCTCTCGCCGGTTAACACTTGATCTGATTGGATCTAGGCCTTACACTCATTCAGTCTATTTAGTTGTATGATTTTTGTCAATTAATCAAATTGTGCCTCTCTCTTTTAGATCTGCCACCCCCAGCATTTCAGCTGCAGGCACAGTAGTCCTCTGCTGTGGCATTTAATTTACCGGCTGCACCAGTTCCTACTACACTGGCGTGAACGGAGAAACTTTTGAGGATTCCCAGATGGATACTGGTAATTCAGAATTATATTGCATACACATATGCTCACTCACACCAACAGATGTACATACACAGACATGTTGTTGAGCTGTACACTTACTGTCACTTTGTGCATCTCTCTTTCAGATCTGCCATGCACTCCCCCACTGCCTGACAGCCTCACCCAGAAGTGCATACACTGGGCCTATCGAGACTGACAAAGCAGAGATGGGTGGCTGACAAGGAAAAATAAAACAACATGCGCACACACACACACACACACACATTATCCACAATGCAAATACGTTGTAATTACTTGTTTATTTAATGTTTGCTCCATTTTATTTTAGGATTGGAGATATCTACTCCTTCATATCCTTTCTCAGTATCTACATAATTACTCTAAATATCTATCAAAGTGTAATTGATAATATTGTAAAAGACTGTGGCTTAATGTGTACAGTTTGCGGAAATTCTGGGGGCTTTTTTCTGAGTTGAAAAACACGCCTCCCTCTCACACACACATTAGACCCAATGTAAATAAATTGTAATAACTTGTTTATTTTATGTTTGCTCCATTTTATTTGAGGAAAATATCTGCAATAACGTACATTCACAGTTAAAGCAATGTCTCTGGTTTATTGGATATTTCTCCGAACACAATGTGTGACCAGAAGGATGTCGGCAGACCAGGAACTGTGTGCAGGTTTTGTCATCTGGAGCTGAAAAATAGAGAGATGGGGAGGAAGAGTGCAGTTTTAAAGGTTTATCTTTAACAACTGACACAATTATATAATGAATATATATTAGAATAATAGTACATAATAGTGTGACCAATAGTTACTGTATTGTGATTGTTTAGTGTTTTATTTACTCAATCAAGTAGTGCCCCAAGGAGGGATTGAACCATCTCTCAAAAGCAGCAGAAAAGGTAAAATGAGGTCACCAAAATTTCTGTTACGGCTATACACGACTGGCCCCCGCGCACAACACGGGAATTCTTTAGCTAAATAGCCCAGTATTGTACTTCCGACCGTCAACTTGTACAGCGCCATATTCTCTGTTCCATCCTAACGGAAACCCAGAGGGTTTTTCGTTTTTCTTGGAATAGAAACACCATAATATTAATCAAATTAATTATGCAAATACCAGTCAAAAGTTTGGACACACCTACCCATTCCAGGGTTTTTCTTTGTTTTTACTATTTTCTACATTGTAGAATAATAGTGAAGACATCACAACTTTAAAATAACACCCATGGAATCAGTTAAAAACTAATTATTATTTACAAGGACAGCCTACTCCTTCCTCCCCATTGGGGAATTGAACCCCGGTCTCCTGCATGCCTGTATTCTCTAGTACAGCCACTATTGAAGGCTATCAAATGCTTCTCAAAGATGCCCTCTGGTGGACAAACTAGCATTAATGGTACCAGTGGTTCACACTTAAATAACGTGCCATAGAATTCTGCGGCACCATGCAAGCCGCACCGCAGTATGCTGCTACTTTTAAAGGACGAACCACTGTAGTACCGCCCTCGATCACATGGCGCTACAGAGGGTGGTGCGGACAGCTCAGTACATCACTGGGAACTATCTTCCTTCCATCCAGGACCTCTATATCAGGCGGTGTGAAAGGAAGGCCTGGAAAATTGTTAAAGACTCCAACCACCCAAGCCATAGTCTGTTCTCTCTGCTTCCACATGGCAAGCGGTACTTAGGCATCAAGTCTGACATCAACATGCTCCTGAACAGCTTCTATCGCAATGCCACAAAAATGTTGTCTGCATATAAAGATATGTGGGCTTGTTTTCCAACCTTGACACCTGTAAGACCTTCCTGGGTTTGTATAGCCTCTGCCAGAGGGCTCTAATACCAAGGCAAATAGCAGTGGTGACAGTGGGCAGCCCTGGCGTGTCCCTCTACCCAAGAAGAAAATGGGTGACTGCATTCCATTTGTTATCACAGCGGCCTGAGCGGGCATGGTGTATAAGCCTTATCCAGTTAAGAAGATTCTCAGGGGTTGATGAGTAAAACCAGCTGACCTGCTTTTACACTATGATTTGACTACTAAATGTTGAATGTTTCTTTTGAAAACAAATATTTAAAAAGGAAAAGTTTCACCATATTAAAACCAGAGCTCAGTTCACGTAACAGGGTTGACCTTAAAATGAGGGACAAACGTAAGTTAATCACTAATCACATTAAATAAATAATCAACTACAGAAATCTTTATCAAAGCAACAAATTAACTATGGCTGTACAATGATGGTGACAATTTAGACATTTTGGGGATAAGTGGGTTAACATATTCCTAGAACAGAATGTGCACGGAGGGTCTTGTCTTTATTCATATAAAAAAATCTGATTGATTGAATAATCAATGTAGTCTATATTAAAGGACACTTCATGACAGGCTTTTAAAAATCTATATTGGTGCACAATTTCTACTTAAAATATCAAAGTGATGCAAAAGGCACTAATTTCGTGGAACGATCCAGTAACCTCCTTATTTGCCACAATCAAAGCTTTTCAATAGTTAGTAAGTTGCAAATTACACATGCAACATACTCTGTATGCTGTCTTAATACGGGACTGATAGGGGCAGAGTACCCTAAGAATACTCAAGTAAAGGTTCCTCATTCTAAAGTGTCGTCTTGCTCATAGCCAATGCATGCTTGTTGGCAGACAAAGGTTCCCTAAGTATACACACATTCAAATGTACATTAAAATAGGTCATTATTACAACAAATTAGGTTCCCTATTTTGAAGTGAAGGCTCACAGTTGTATTTTAGTGAGAAAAAAGCATAGTTAATATCTCCTGTATACACAATGTTTATTTTACAAACATTTAATGTTTCAGCTTGGCTAATAACTTAGAGAAGACAGAGGCATAGAAAGGTGAATTATTAATATGATTCACTATGGTTAAGTGTATACTTAATTGTATACAGCATATTAGCCCTCCTTAGTGATGGATAGTAATTCATTCACTCACTCATTAAATCCAGAACGATTCTTTAGAAAGTTCTAACAATTGTGCATTGTGTTTTTTTTTAAAGTGCTTTATCAACATATTATGAATTGATTACATTCAAATCGATAATAGAACAGCACATTATGTAAGGCTATTAGTAGGCCTATATTTAGGTTCTGTCTCATAAGTTATTTACAAGCTATTTGAATTTAACGCTGGAAAAGCCATTGCCCTGTCGGAAGGAAATACACAAGAGAGAAAGGGAGTAGAAAAGCGAGCAGATCCAGGGGTCTGCTGGTTGTAGTTGCTGTGGCAGTATCGGCTGTGACAGTTGTTGCTGCAACAGTTGTTATATCTGTCCCAGCAGTGGTAGCCAATGTGTTGGTGATGCTTAGTGTAACTGTTTAAAGAAGGGGGAAACAATTAAGTGCTTTATTAATGAATGTGTCCACTAAAATATGTTTATATACAAACCATTTAAAGGCATAATAAAAATTATAATTTGATTAACATTTTTATTTGGCCTTGCTGCTATTAGCCCATACCAACGCATTGAAAAACAGATTCACTACATGGAACAACATATAGCAAAAACATCTAAAATAAGTTTGTTCTGAAGTGTCTTCCCTATATCTGAGAGATAATGTATAAGAAAGATCAGGAAATATATATTATTATGATTTTTATTTATTTTTCACATTTATTTGATCCTTTAGATTTGGCACTTAACTATCTCCATATATATTTCCAGTCATTTTTATAACTGGTGCCGGGGACCTTCAGACCAGTCTTTTGAGGCTAGTGGGCAAAACAACCGACATCTACGCGGTCGTGAGCGGGGTCATAATAGTTTGTAGATCAAACTGTTTGGACTCTACAGACGTTTTCGTGTCATGGTCTGACAAACAACACACTAGCTCGGCCACCTTTCAATGCAGATGCAGAAGTGCGACATTTGCGGATGCGGTGGATTTGCAGATTGTTGTGCTAGGAGGTGAAATGGTTCATGATGAATGGATATCAAAACCGTTGGCAAAATTGATGCTCAAAGATGAGAACACCTATTCCCACCCTCATTAATACCATGTGCACAACACTTAAATGACAGAGGACAGTTTTACCTCCACTTTATGAGCACTGTGTTCATCAATTCCTGCAAAAGTGGGTTAAAATGGCTAATAATCTAAAACATCAAACAAGGTAAAACATTAAGACAATCACTGCAAGCAACGAATCAAAAAGATGAGGTAGTTCTAAGAAATAATAACAGTTTTGGAAGTGATCAAATTAAATTGGATCTATGAAATGTTTATAGATGCTGGACTTAAACTGTCCAGTGTAAATCTCACTTTTAAAAGTTCATATGTGTAACCTTTATTTAACTAGGCAAGTCAGTTAAGAACAAATTATTATTTACAATGACAGCCTACCCCGGCCAAACCGGGACGACGCTGGGCCAATTGCGCGCCGCCCTATGGGACTCCAAATCACGGGCCGAGCATGATACAGCCTGGATTTGAACCAGGGCCTTAGACCGCTGCGCCACTTGGGAGCCCCCCATAGTCTGTTAACTCATACCCAAATAATGTTGTTGGCTCATCTTTATACTCTAACATGCTGACTGCACCGCTCACGTTGCAAAATATATTTAGACATACATGTTATTCAATTATTGCATCCACAGTGCTCGCTCATTGGTTATACCCACGTGGGTGACTGAAAGACGAATGGAGGTCGGTGGTGTTAATACACCTTATGAAAGTTAGTTGCCAATAGCAATATAAAGTCCAAAGAAGAAAAAGCATGGAAGGAGGAGAGATGACTAGAAACGATTCGGTTGACCGTTTTATGTGTGGATTAATTAATTGAGTAGAGGACCTTGTACATTTCAGGTAAAATAACAACTCAATGTTTATATCCCAGGACAAGTTAGCTAGCAACAACAAGCTCGCTAAATAGGACAAATTAGCTAACTGCAAGCTAGCTAGCTAAATTGCCATAAATGTTTAATGCTTTTCGACCTGTCCCCAAATTAATATAATTGGTTCAGAGTTTGTTTTGATATTTTAACCTGCGTGTCATGATCGTGTTTGCTGTGGGGTGCAAAATCAATTTGTGCACGCGCGCGGACGGTTTGAGTACGGTGATTTGTGCCTAAAGCATATATTGGGGAAAAACATTTAAAACCCCCCCACCTCAAACTTGTATTTCAAACAAACCATTGCTATTTATAGAGGATGATGTCAAGCGGGCCAGTTAGAGTCTACTTGGATGAATATCTTTAATGACTGTTAGGCGAAGCAGAATGGGTGAACCCAAGAGCAGACTCAGACACGGAGACGGGGATAAAGTACACAAGGTATTTATTGGAACATAGGGGGAAGATGGAGTGCAGGTCAGGGGAAGCTCGGGCGGGTTGCTGGAGACCAGTTGCAGAGGCTGAGGCTGAGGCTGGAGCGAGAGGGGTTGAGACAGGGTAAGCAGGTCCGGGAGGAATCCAAGGGAGTAGTTGAGTGGGGAATCCAGGACAGAGTGGCAGGATGACGAGACGTGGGACAGGAGACAGGGACCAGAGTCAGAGCGGGCAGAACTGTAGCGGAGAGGAAAATAGCATCAGGCAGGGAAACAGGCACAGCAGGGTAACAGGATCTGAATAGTAACAAATAGCTAGAAGTGTAGACTGACTGAGCAGAGATTACGATCTGGCAGTGTGGAAGTGGCAGGACTGAGTATTTGTAGAGGTCTTGATTATGGAACGGGTTGGAGCTGGTGGGGATCTGCTCTGACTCCAGCACAGCTGTCTCCGCCCACACACACACACACACACACACACACACACACACACACACACACACACACACACACACACACATACACACACACAGAGAGAGAGAGAGGGAATGAGCACTGGGGGAGGCGGCAGGTCAAAGGGACACAGGATGAGCAGTAGAGGGCGTTGCAGGAGCAGATGTGACAATGACAGGTATACGCCCACACCATTCTATTGTTGGGGTATACCAACACCATTCCAACACAGGAAAGCTTAATTCTTTATTAAGTACAGGTCATATTTCATATAAATCTGGAAACAGTAAACGCTTTAATACATTAGTGTTTGTGAAACACCAAAAGGTAAGTATATTATACATAAGAATACCTCATGTTGGAAATACTCAAAAAGCATATGCAAATAGTTCCCTAAAGTTGAACTAGCACAATATTTATTGGTGCAGAAGGGGGGTTCTGCCACCTTTCAACACCAGTCCCAAACTCAAGGTCCCCTTGGAAGGTTTCCATCCCCAGGGAATTACATTCTGTCAGTGCCACTTTATGACATGCGATCCAAATTTGCATTATGAGGTTGAAAATGATCTTTCAGGACCCAAAGACAGGACTGGTCTCACCAAACCAGATTAACCCTGCTCATGGACAATTCAATTACTTTCAATCAAAGCTGAAGATGATTCAGTTTTATTGAAATGTCTTGAACTATCTGTGAACTATGGTTAATCTGCATTAAAAAAGGTCCAGTCTCTGATGTTATAATCCCACATCATAATATGAAACTATGTAAAGGTTGGTAGCTTAATTACAAAGGTTGGTAACTTAATTACAAAGGTTGGTAGCTTAATTAGGGAGGAAGCAGAAAAATCTGTTTTACTGGCCTACTACATCAGACGCATAAGTTTTGCAGAGCGTGAAACACTACTATTCTTTTTTCTTGCGTTGCTCCAGCGTAACATTTATTTCTGGTTCTACTCCCAAGATTTTCACATATGGCTCACGCCTGAGAACAATAGGACATAGCGGCTAACGTTCTGCTCACGCTGACCAAATGTTAAGCTTCTAGTATAGCAGGTAAAAAATAAAGCCCCACTGTAGCACCAATGTCAGACTAATGGAATTTGGTTTTAAAAAATCACCTGTCTAATGGGGCAACCACAGAGCAGGCTCATCTTGCCCAGCTGCCATAAGTGCCATAAATTGTCCATCTTTCACTTAAACAATGGGGATGAACCAGAAAGATCAGTTTTAGGCTAGACCTACTGAAATTCTTTTGAAGTTGTGTTGTTTTCAGTTGAAAAAAAATCACCTGGGGCAACGCACAGACTGTAGAATGTGAACGTGTTTCCATTGATGTAGGCCTATTTAAGACAATTACTTTATTATCCCCGTGGGAAAATGTTGGTGCATACATCAAAACACATAATCGAACATAGACAAGGACATATACAGTACAGACAATACCTACAGCTATAAAAAGTGCAGTTCATGAGCAATCAATGATTCATCTGTACACTATATAAACTGTACACATCAGTACACTCTGTCAACGACAATGTCAACTGTTCATTATTCATTAATTCATTTGGGGTTCATTAGTAGCCTTGTGGGCTTTAGTCGGCTATGAAAAAGATTTAGATCGGCTATGAAAAAGCCAACTGACACTTACTCTTGTGTCACTGACTTGTTGCACCCTCGACAACTACTATGATTATTATTATTTGACCATGCTGGTCATTTATGAACATTTGAACATCTAGGCCATGTGCTGTTATAATCTCCACCCGGCACAACCAGAAGAGGACTGGCCACCCCTCATAGCCTGGTTCCTCTCTAGGTTTCTTCCTAGGTTTTTGCCTTTCTAGGGAGTTTTTCCTAGCCACCGTGCTTCTACACCTGCATTGCTTGCTGTTTGGGGTTTTAGGCTGGGTTTCTGTACAGCACTTTGTGATATCAGCTGATGTAAGAAGGGCTATATAAATTAATTTGATTTGATTTGATTTACTTTATAATTCATATCATCCAGACCTGTCTGCTTGACACCAAGCACTTGCTTAACATATTCCTCTGAGAGACATTAGTATTTCCATCCCAGCAGAAGATACAATATGTTAAGACACTTTCAATGAATGACTTGTAGTCACCACCATCAACATTAAAGGGGAAGTTCACCAGCTTTTACATGTAGACTTATTTTTTCTCTTTCTGTGATAGTAGTTGATATTCCCAAACTGTTTTTTGTATTTTTGCTGAGTCATCACTTGCCATTGACTACAATGCATTCTGAAAATATGTCTAAAGTATGCTAGAAAACACTGTTTCTAATTAAGCAATAAGGCATGGGGGGTGTGGTATATGGCCAATATACCACGGCTAAGGGCTGTTCTTATGCATGACGCAACGTGGAGTGCCTGGATACAGCTCTTAGCCGTGGTATATTGGCCATATAGCACAACCCCCCCAAGGTGCCTTATTGCTATTATAAACTGATTACCAAAGTAATTAGAGCAGTAAAAATACATGTTTTGTCATACAGCTGTCAGCCAATCAGCATTCAGGTCTCGAACCACCCGGTTTATAATATGCTTTAGAAATGTGCATATTGCATTATAGTCAATGGCACAATGTTTATTGTGACCAGTATGAATAGTATAAAAACATAATAACAAATCCATCACAGATCTTAGCCGACCACGTCAACCACACTGCTGTCTCATTCATAGCAATGATGTTGCTCTCCTTTATCTTATTTTGCGGTCTTTACAGGTACTCACTGAAGTACCCGCCGTTTATTTTAAACATGCTTTTATTTGCTGAAATTTGTGCCGATGTCCGGCTATTTAAAGGGACAGGCGGTGTCACGGTTGTCGTCTGTTAAGGAGGACCAAAACGCAGCAGGTATGTGCAGGCTCATCTTGACTTTTATTAACTACAAAATGAACGTACAAAAACAACAAAAACACGAACGATCAACCAAAAAACAGTCTGGTAAGGCACAAGGCGAAACACAGAACAATCACCCACAAATAACAAACACACCTTAATATATGGGACTCTCAATCAAAGGCAGATAGACAACACCTGCCTTCAACTGAGAGTCCCAACCCCAATTAACCAAACATAGAAAACGACACACTAGACTCAACATAGAATTCATGAAACTCACCCAGTGCCCAAAACCCCGGAATACTAAATCAGATGCCCTCCTAACTCATACAACACCCAGAACCACATAAAACAAATACCCTCTGCCACGTCCGGGCCAAACTACAATACTAATTAACCCTTATACTGGCCAGGACGTGACAGTACCCCCCCCTTAAAGGTGCTAACCCCGGAAGCACCTTAAAAACAAAAAACAAAAAAAACAACAACCCCAAACAACAACAACAACAACAAAAAATCCCCCTTACTAAAGGGAGGGAAGGGAGGGTGGCTGCCGTCAACGACGGCACTGTGCTACACCCCCCCTCCCCAACCCACCTATATCAGGAGGTGGCTCCGGTTCTGGCCGTTCCAGGCAGTCGGGCCACTCTGGCAGTTCGGGGCAGTCTGGGCAGTCTGGCAGCTCGGTGCAGTCTGGCAGCTCGGGGCAGTCTGGGCAGTCTGGCAGCTAGGGACGGTCTGGGCAGTCTGGCAGCTCGGGATGGTCTGGCAGCTCGGGACAGTCTGGGCAGTCTGGCAACTCGGGACAGTCTGGGCAGTCTGGCAACTCGGGACAGTCTGGGCAGTCTGGCAACTCGGGACAGTCTGGGCAGTCTGGCAACTCGGGACAGTCTGGCAACTCGGGACAGTCTGGGCAATTTGGCCACTCGGGACAGTCTGGGCAGTCTGGCCACTCGGGACAGTCTGGGCAGTCTGGCCACTTGGGACAGTCTGGGCAGTCTGGCCACTCCGGCAGTTCAGGGCAGTCTGGCCACTCCGGCAGTTCAGGGCAGTCTGGCCACTCCGGCAGTTCAGCGCAGTCTGGCCACTCCGGCAGTTCAGCGCAGTCTGGCCACTCCGGCAGTTCAGCGCAGTCTGGCCACTCCGGCAGTTCAGCGCAGTCTGGCCACTCCGGCGACTGTTGACTGGCGGGCAGCTCCGACGACTGTTGACTGGCGGGCAGCTCCGACGACTGTTGACTGGCGGGCAGCTCCGACAACTGTTGACTGGCGGGGCTGGGTTTACGCACTTGAAGGCTAGTGCGGGGAGCGGGAACAGGACGAGTCGGACTGGGTTGACGCACTTCCGGGTCCGCACGAGAGACAGGAGCTGGAAACCCAGGGCTATGGAGGCGCACAGCCGGTCTAGATCTTACCTCCTGCACAACCCGCCTTGGCTGGATGGAACTAGTAGCCCTGTACGAGCGGGGTGCTCGTACAGGGCAGACTGGGCTGTGCAGGGGCCTGATGGTAGCCGTGCGTAGAGCGGGTGTTGGGTAGCCTGGTCCTCGGAGGCGTACCGGCGACCAGATGCGCTGCGCAGGCATCCTCCTACCAGGCTGGATGCCCGCTCTAGCACGGCACCTGCGAGGGGCTGGAATAACTCGCACCGGACTGTGCGTGCGTATGGGTGAGAGTGCGCTTCTCAGCGAAACATAGCGCTCCCCACCCCATACGCTCCTCCATATAACCACGGGTAGCTGGCTTCCGGCTCTGCCTACGCCTAGCCAAACTACCCGTGTGCCCCCCAAAAAAAAATTATTGGGGGTGCCTCTCGTGCTTCTCCCTCAGCGCGTCCATGGCCTCGTACCTCCGCCTCTCTGCCTTGGCTGCCTCAATTTCCCACTGCGGGCGGCGATAATCCCCAGCCTGGTGCCAAGGTCCGGCCCCGTCTAGAACTTCCTCCCAGGTCCACTTCTCCCGCCAGTCCAACTCGAAGTCCCTCTGCTCCTTCCTCTGCTGCTTGGTCCATAGTTGGTGGGTGATTCTGTCACGGTTGTCGTTGGTTAAGGAGGACCAAAACGCAGCAGGTATGTGCAGGCTCATCTAGACTTTTATTAACTACAAAATGAACACCAAAATAACAAAAAAACGAAACCACGAACAACAAAACAGTCTGGTAAGGCACAAGGCAAAACACAGAACAATCACCCACAAATAACAAACACAAACACACCCTAATATATGGGACTCTCAATCAAAGGCAGATAGACAACACCTGCCTTCAACTGAGAGTCCCAACCCCAATTAACCAAACATAGAAAACGACACACTAGACTCAACATAGAATTCATGAAACTCACCCAGTGCCCAAAACCCCGGAATACTAAATCAAATGCCCTCCTAACTCATACAACACCCAGAACCACATAAAACAAATACCCTCTGCCACGTCCTGACCAAACTACAATACTAATTAACCCTTATACTGGCCAGGACGTGACAGGCGGCTATTTGGCGGCTATTTTACGGTATACATAAGCCTTTAGCCTATTTGTGACTCATGTTTTTCAATAATGTGTCTTTGCAGCCTGGTCTCAGCAGATAAGCTTCAATCCGGTATTTTTCAAAAAGATAGGATCCTTTTGAGGCCCTAACCCTAACTCTAATCCTAGCTTCATGTCCGCTCCCGCCTAAACCCTAGACATAAATATTAATCCAATTCTCCCACTACATGGCATAAAGGTAGGCCTCTCTTGAAGCCTGACCTAGAGTTTAGGTGCTTTTGAATGACATCGGTAGAACAGTTGAGGTTAGAAATACAATTCCCATATGGGATCATTCAGCAGAGGCTCCCAATGAATGCAAGCCTACACCTGACCATGTGAAATAAACTATTCACTGTGAAAACTTCATCCCACAGAGAACAAGGCCTTTCTTCCATAGAAAAGTGTTACCTAAATACCTTAAATAACCATGACGCTCCTCATGGACTGCAACTGAGCTCCTGTAGCTAACCGACCTTGCAGACAAGCTATTGTGACCACGTAGGGATGGGGAAAGGCTATTTAAGTGATATTACCCGAGAAGCTGGTGTTTGGAGGATATAATGGCATGGGTGTTGTTAAGCCCGAGATGAAGTTGAAACCGTGCCAATATATCCTCCAAACACTGGCTTTGAGGGCATTATCACTTTTATTCAACGGGTTACCAACATATACACTATTTCATCCTTCCACAACATTAGTCCCGACACAAATCTAGGGTTGTTAGAGACTCGACCCAGTCGTTCAGTCTTTTTGTTTTGTATCTATGGACGCGACCCAGTCGTTCAGTCTTTTTGTTCTGCATCTATGGACGCGACCCAGTCGTTCAGTCTTTTTGTTCAGTATCTATGGACTTGCGTCTCTAGCAATATATCATTACCATACTGGCTGGCAACGTTCTTATCCCTTGCCTGCTAGCTAGCCAACTATGGCTAATTTACAGTTACATCAAATAGTGCAGCCAGAATAACAGCAAAGTAGCAATGAGCTAATGAGGCACGATTTCACCTGGCATAGAAAATGTGCTCACTCATCAGGACACTGTTGTTCAGGGAAGCTAGCCTACAACACAGCTACAGTAACACAATCACTTCAAACTGAAACTGGAAAGACTGCAAAAAAGCTGTGTTTCGTTTGACCTTTTTTCAATATACACTGCTCAAAAAAATAAAGGGAACACTAAAATAACACATCCTAGATCTGAATGAATGAAATAATCTTATTAAATACTTTTTTCTTTACATAGTTGAATATGCTGACAACAAAATCACACAAAAATAATCAATGGAAATCCAATTTATCAACCCATGGAGGTCTGGATTTGGAGTCACACTCAAAATTAAAGTGGAAAACCACACTACAGGCTGATCCAACTTTGATGTAATGTCCTTAAAACAAGTCAAAATGAGGCTCAGTAGTGTGTGTGGCCTCCACGTGCCTGTATGACCTCCCTACAACACCTGGGCATTCTCCTGATGAGGTGGCGGATGGTCTCCTGAGGGATCTCCTCCCAGACCTGGACTAAAGCATCCGCCAACTCCTGGACAGTCTGTGGTGCAACGTGGCGTTGGTGGATGGAGCGAGACATGATGTCCCAGATGTGCTCAATTGGATTCAGGTCTGGGGAACGGGCGGGCCAGTCCATAGCATCAATGCCTTCCTCTTGCAGGAACTGCTGACACACTCCAGCCACATGAGGTCTAGCATTGTCTTGCATTTGGAGGAACCCAGGGCCAACCGCACCAGTATATGGTCTCACAAGGGGTCTGAGGATCTCATCTCGGTACCTAATGGCAGTCAGGCTACCTCTGGCGAGCACATGGAGGGCTGTGCGGCCCACCAAAGAAATGCCACCCCACACCATGATTGACCCACCGCCAAACCGGTCATGCTGGAGGATGTTGCAGGCAGCAGAACGTTCTCCACGGCTTCTCCAGACTCTGTCACGTCTGTCACGTGCTCAGTGTGAACCTGCTTTCATCTGTGAAGAGCACAGGGCGCCAGTGGCGAATTTGCCAATCTTGGTGCTCTCTGGCAAATGCCAAACGTCCTGCACGGTGTTGGGCTGTAAGCACAACCCCCACCTGTGGACGTCGGGCCCTCATACCACCCTCATGGAGTCTGTTTCTGACCGTTTGAGCAGACACATGCACATTTGTGGCCTGCTGGAGATTATTTTGCAGGGCTCTGGCAGTGCTTCTCCTGCTCCTCCTTGCACAAAGACGGAGGTAGCGGTCCTGCTGCTGGGTTGTTGCCCTCCTACGGCCTCCTCCACGTCTCCTGATGTACTGGCCTGTCTCCTGGTAGCGCCTCCATGCTCTGGACACTACGCTGACAGACACAGCAAACCTTCTTGCCACAGCTCGCATTGATGTGCCATCCTGGATGAGCTGCACTACCTGAGCCACTTGTGTGGGTTGTAGACTCCGTCTCATGCTACCACTAGAGTGAAAGCACCGCCAGCATTCAAAAGTGACCAAAACATCAGCCAGGAAGCATAGGAACTGAGAAGTGGTCTGTGGTTACCACCTGCAGAACCACTCCTTTATTGGGGGTGTCTTGCTAATTGCCTATAATTTCCACCTGTTGTCTATTCCATTTGCACAACAGCATGTGAAATGTATTGTCAATCAGTGTTGCTTCCTAAGTGGACAGTTTGATTTCACAGAAGTGTGATTGACTTGGAGTTACATTGTGTTGTTTAAGTGTTCCCTTTATTTTTTTGAGCAGTATATATATTTTTGTATATATCCATAAAAATGATGCCAGCTGATTCATGATTTTGACTGGCTGAGAAACACTGCCTGCCTGTCTATCTCCTCCCGACTCCCGACATGTTCGTAATTATGGGACAGTAGGAGATCGCATTTGAATATTGAAACAATGTTGCAAATGTCGGGGAGACAGACAGCAAGGTTTATACAAATCTCCGCTGTTGAAAACAAAAAGAAATATGAGATAATGTCTAGATGCTTTTTATAGTGGAGATCAAGTTTATTAATTGCCTGGCTTGGCTGATGAGACAGTGGATTGTGCCGTCAGATGGAACAGAATAAATTGGCATTTTAATGTCATAGATTTAGCCGATGGCAACTCGTGGAATAGACACCGGCTGAAATGCGGTTTTAACCAGTCAGCATTCAGGATTAGACCCACCCGTTGTATAAATGGATAAACCTGGTGCCCAAAATGTATGATGTATGTCGTGCTGCAAGAGTTGAGTGGGGACGAACAGATTCGGTTCAGTCAGTTGTCCTACTGAATCCTACCCAGGGTCATATCTATCTGGAATACATATTTTGTCAAATTTATGTCAAAAGTTGTTGTTTTTTCAATTCTTTCTAAACCTAACCATATTCCTTTTCCTAACCTTAACCTTATTCTCCTAACCGGCTACGTTCATTCTCCTAAACTGCTGCGTAAGTTCTAAACCTGCTACGAAAAGTAATTTCGAACAAAAGCTGTATCCGTTCTAGACAAAACCTCTCCCAGCTAGCTAGTTTATACTTGTGGCTAGAAACTTCAGAGTGAATTTAAAACATGTCTGCTGATGTTGGGACTGGAGATAGCTCAGAATCGTTTCATTTTTATCTGAGTGATTATTTATATTTTTTATTTATGTTTTGTAGACGCTGCTGTAACCGATGTGAAATGGCTAGTTAGTTAGCGGTGGTGCGCGCTAATAGCGTTTCAATCAGTGACGTCACTCGCTCTGAGACTTGAAGTACGGTTTCCCCTTGCGTTGCAAGGGCCGTGGCTTTTGTGGCGCGATGGGTAACGATGCTTCGTGGGGTGTCAGTTGTTGATGTGTGCAAGGGTCCCTGGTTCGAGCCCAGGTTGGAGTGAAGAGAGGGACGGAACCTACACTGTTACACTGCCGTAGTTGTACATTTTCTGTGAAAATCACTACAATAAATGTGATTTAGGTGTCAACCTGGCCTGATATTTGCTACACTATCTAGCTACTTCCCTCTCCCTACTGCAGGACAGCAGTGCCCGGCAGACAAGAGCGAAGTCTGTATCATGGTGACACCCAGGTGGTTATTACCAATATTACACGTTATTGTAAGCTGCTATCCTACTCGAAATATAATCAAGTGGGATGGAACAAATTCGCCACGTAGCTACCGCCAGCTTTAATGAAGACGAGGGAGACAGAGAGCTGGTTTCAAGCACAGAGCGCAGCAGGTGTTTTAATGAAAGGGACCACAGGAGGAGGCAGGTAGCTGGGTCCAGGGGTAGGCAGAAGGTCATACACGGTAGGTCCAAAAATGACAACAGTACAGGCAGGGAATAGGCAAAAGGCGTTGTAAGTGAGGCAGGCAAAAACTATCATAGACGGGACAAGAGCAGGAAGGGAAAAAACAGAGCTCCGAAAAAGTGTCTAAAAAATAAAAAACAATGCCTCACAGTGACGGGGTGCAAGGAACTGAACTAAATAGTGTGGGATGATGACATGCAGGTGTGTGAGCAGGTGATTAGAATTCCGGTGATTGGGATCTAGAGAGTGAGCTGGAAAGTGGGCCGCTTCTGAGGATCTAAGTGTTTGGGAGTGTGAGTTGGACACAGACGTTACACCAGCGACATGTGGTACGGCTGCCTGGTGAAGCAACTTCTGCCCAGTGGGTGTATCTACATATTGTGTTATATGTTAGAACGTCTAATAAACAACTATATTGTATACATTAATAATATTGTTTTGTCAGAAATATATAAATATAATAACAATAAAGTTTTACCCACACCTGTATGCAGACGCCCTGCTGACCATGCTCTATCTGAACAACTGTATGCTTTCATTATTTTGCAGAAAACCTTTATTGACCTTAAATTATTATTGTATACTTGTAAAACAACTATATGTTGTTTTCTAGAGTGCACAAAAATTATTCGAATGATTGAAGTGTATGTACCTAGTATGGTGTATCAGTAAAAAACATGTTGATGAGTTAGTTCATTAAGATGCTGAAATTAAAAAGGGGCTTCTTCTATAGAAATAGGTCAGGCCTCTGGCTTAATAGCACAAAGCAGATAATTCACATAATGTTCTTACTAGTCCTAGACTATGGTTAAATCAACTATATGAATGCAACTGCCACTTCACTAAAGCCTTTAGATGCATTTGACCATAGAGTACTTTGTTTTATAATGGGTACAGGTTCAGTACACATCCCTGCATTCTCTATCATAAAGTAGGCTGACCCTCTTTGAGGTCATGTAGGTCAATTCATTGCTCTCTTTGCCTTTATAAAGCTCTTTGACATACTGTAAACTCCCTCTGTAGCTAACATCTACTATAACCATTAGAAGTATGAGTCAGAGTTATCATATACAGTCTCAGGGATTACTAGCACTGGAAATTCCTTTGGTCTGTACAGCGTTAGGTTAATCAGCTCTTTGCCCCTTACTTGTGTATAATCTCCAAGCTTCCCTAAACATTGATGCTTTGGTGTCTCTAGGTTAATTCAGACTGCTGAAGGAGGTATGTTACAACTTACAAATCTTTAAAGGAGTTTGTGAAACCATTCAGTCATGGATGTATGTAAACATATTTAATACGCATTGCTTGTTACAGAAGACTACTGTTGTAAGACTACTGTTGAATAGCCATCCATCACTGTTACACCTTGATGTGATGGTTCTTTATGTCTGTACATATTTATAATCCACATAGTGTGAATAGTGGTTTCCATAAAGTTATCACCCCCCTAAACCTGAATCTGAAATTGCTTTTATGATCTTTCTTACCACTGATCTGGAGATTGTCTGGCTGAATATCTGCCTTCCCAAAACCAAGCCGATTTTGTTGGGGGTGTGTTATAGGCCGCCCAAGCAGAATGCATTCTGTGGAGGTCTTGAAATTGTGTTGTCAAACTGTAATGATTCCCTGTTGAAGAAAATCATTTTGTTAGGGGATTTCAATACTGATGTCTGCAAAAAGAATAGCCCAAACCACAATGTATTTATGCACTTTTGTAGATCACTTGCTCTGACCCAAATGATGAAAGATCCCACCAGGATATGTGAAACAGTACGATTGACTTAATATTGGTGTCTGATAAATCTAAAATATTGCAGAGTGGAGTAATAGTATATGGAATCATTGATCATTTTATTACATTTTGCACAAGGAGGATTTTTAAATATATATTAAAGTGTCACAAAACCGTTAAAATCAGTGGACTCAAAAAATAGTGTGTTGAAAAGTTTAGGGAGGAAGTGGGTAAAATTGACTGGTCACCTTTGCTAGATAGTGTAGGGGTAAGACAGTGCCTGGGAAGGCTTTAAATGTAGATTCCTTGATGTGGTGAATGTGATGGCTCCCATTAGACGGGTCAGAGTAAAGCAGAGATCTAGCCCTTGGTTTAATCATGAGATTCTAGAATCTATCCAAGCAAGGAATAAGGCCTTTAAAAAATGTAAGAACTCTCAAGAGCAGCATGATTTTGTCCTATATAAAGGTCACAGAAATGAAGCACAGAGCAGGATGGATGAAGCTAAGAGGGGTTACTTTGCTGAGAAAATAATTACCCTAAAAATCATTGGATATAATTTAAGGAACTAGGCTGTAGTAGTACTACCAAAAACAAACGAAACAGCATTGGACTGAACATCAAGGGGGAGATTGTATATGAAAAAGCAGAGGTTGCCAATGAATTCAACTCTTTTTTTTTTTTTTTACTTCTGTTGCTAGCAAGCTGGTTAGCAAGCTGCCCACCAGTTCTGGTTTGTATGGAAGCAACCAAGTCAAGAAGTGTTATGTAGAGTTAGGGGTTCAGCCAAACTCTTTTTCTTTTGCAAAGGTAGCAACAGCCAAAATAGTCAGTATGCTGGCAGAGCTTAAATGCGCCAAAGCCACAGGCCTGGATAATATTCCTGCAATGTTTGTTATAGATTCTGCTGAGCAAATTGGCCCTTGTATTATGCATATCGTTAATCTCTCTCTTGAACAAGGCACCTTTCCCAGGGACATGAAACAAGCTAAAGTTATATCTCTGTATAAGAAGGGGATAAAGTCTGACCCTGGGAATAATAGGCCTGTATCTATCCTCTGTGTAACATCAAAGATTCTGGAGAGAATTGTACATGAGCAAATGTATGAATATGTTAACAAACAAGGTCTAATGTATGATTTTCAAACTGGAGGCACTGGGGTTAAGCAGTATCCCTCTAGGCTGGGTAAAGTCCTATTTATCAGGAAGGGAGCAAGTAGTAGACGTTAATGGTTCACTGTCTCAGGCAAAACCAATGAGTTGTGGCGTTCTGCAGGGGAGCGTGCTTGGGCCTCTGCTGTTTTTATTGTATATTAACGATATGAAAGATGCTTGTTCTTGCCGTCTTTTTCTTTATGTGGATGCCTCTACTCTTCTGGTGTCTCACAAAAGTAAAACTATGTTGGAGAGCATACTTAGCACAGAGCTTACTAACATTAGCAAATGGCTTGGAGATAATAAGCTATCTCTGCACTTAGGGAAACTGAAGCAAATATTTTGGGATCCAGACCTAAATTGTGTAGGTCATCTGAAATCAGAGTGGAGTTAGGGGGTGAGGTGCTGACTACTAAAACCTCTGTTAGCTACTTCGGATGTATCCTTGATGGAAGCTTGGGAGGTGTGAGCATGGCCAATAAGGTGCTAGGGAAGGTTAATGCCAGGACTACGTTTTTGGCTAGAAAGTCCAAACTGCTTGATAAGGACTCCATGAAAGTGCTAGCTACTGCCCTCATTCAATGCCATTTTGACTATGCTAGTACTTCCTGGTTTGGGGGCTTATCTAAACTTATGAAGGGGAAGCTCGAGATAGCCCAGAATAAACTGATCAGGGTAGTATTGAAGGTGAGTCCACGTACAAACATAGGGAGGAGCTGCTTTCAGGAACTAAAATGGCTGCCTGTTGAGGCTAGGGTGTCCCAGATTAGACTAGGTTTGGTTTACAGGAGTATTTATGGTCCTGCGCCCAGATATCTAAGTGATTACTTTCCTCGTGTTAGGGATGCACACAATCACAGCACCAGATCAGATGTTGCAGGTTCAGGAGTAATGCTGGGAAAGGTACTTTCTTGTATACTGGAGCCTCAGAATGGAATGAGTTGCCTCTGCCTATAAAAACAATGTCCTCTCTGGGCAGGTTTAAAAATAAAGTAAAAATATGTTTGATGTCTTCTGTGCCCATATGAATAACCCCTATGATGTAACTGGAATGATGAGATAGATGTTCTTCTTCTATGTTTTTGTTTTATTATTTCACTGCCATACTGTGTTTGATCTTGTCTAGCCATCTTGTCTAAAGAGGACCACAATGGAAATAAGTCCCAGACTTTATTGTGTGTTATCCTCAATGATTTTATTAATGTGCATGTATGGCTTTTAAGTTTTATGTGTGCTTGTTTTTTTAAATGGTCAAATTAATGAACTAAACTATAAACTAAAAAACCCAGTTGGTCAGAAGTTTACATACACTCAATTAGTATTTGGTAGAGTTGCCTTTAAATTGTTTAACTTGGGTCAAACTTTTCGGGTAGCCTTCCACAAGCTTCCCACAATAAGTTGGGTGAATTTTGGCCCATTCCTCCTGACAGAGCTGGTGTAACTGAGTCAGGTTTGTAGACCTCCTTGCTCGCACACGCTTTTTCAGTTCTGCCCACAAATTTTCTATGGGATTGAGGTCAGGGCTTTGTGATGGCCACTCCAATACCTCGACTTTATTGTCCTTAAGCCATTTTACCACAACTTTGGAAGTATGATTGGGGTCATTGTCCATTTGGAAGACCCGTTTGCGACCAAGCATTAACTTCCTGACTGACGTCGAGATGTTGCTTCAATATATCCACATAATTTTCCATCCTCATGATGCCATCTACTTTGTAAAGTACACCAGTCCCTCCTGCAGCAAAGCACCCTCACAACATGATGCTGCCACCCCAGTGCTTCACGGTTGGGATGGTGTTCTTCGGCTTGCAAGCCTCCCCCTTTTTCCTCCAAACATAACGATGGTCATTATGGTTAAACAGTTCTATTTTTGTTTCATCAGACCAGAGGACATTTCTCCAAAAAGTATGATCTTTGTCCCTATGTGCAGTTGCAAACCGTAGTCTGGCTTTTTTATGGCGGTTCAAGGAGCAGTGGCTTCCTTCTTGCTGAGCGGCCTTTCAGGTTATGTCGATATAGGACTCCTTTTACTGTGGATACAGATACTTTTGTACCTGTTTCCTCCAGCATCTTCACAAGATCCTTTGCTGTTGTTCTGAGATTGATTTGCACTTTTCGCACCAAAGTACGTTCCTCTCTAGGAGACAGAACATGTGGTACCTTCAGGCGTTTGGAAATTGCTCCCAAGGATGAACCAGACTTGTGGATGTCTACAATAATTTTTCTGAGGTCTTGGCTGATTTATTTTGATTTCCCCATGATGTCAATCAAAGAGGTACTGAGTTTGAAGGTAGGCCTTGAAATACATCCACAGGTACACCTCCAATTGACTCAAATTATATAAATTAGCCTATCAGAAGCTTCTAAAGCCATGACATCATTTTCTGGCATTTTCCAAGCTGTTTAAAGGCACAGTCAACTTAGTGTATGTAAACTTCTGACCCACTGGAATTGTGATACAGTGAATTATAAGTGAAATAATCTGTCTGTAAACAATTCTTGGAAAATTACTTGTGTTATGCACAAATTAAATGTCTTAACCGACTTGCCAAAACTATAGTTTGTTAACAAGAAATTTGTGGAGTGGTTGAAAAACAAGTTTTAATGACTCCAAACGAAGTGTATGTAAACTTACGACTTCAACTGTATATGTCTGCTACCCAACTACATTAAATTCAAAATAAATTCAATCCAAAATTATTCAGGGCAAAAGTTAATTGCTTTGCCATATTTTTGCAGTTTTACTGTTAGTGCCTTGTTGCAGAAACGATGCATGTTTTGGAATATTTTTGATTCTGTATAGGTTCCTTCATTTCACTCTGTCAATTAGGTTAGTATTTAGCTATTTGATTTTACATTTTAGGACCCATTTAGGTATAAAAACAAATGTAAAAACGTTTTTGATAAAATATTGAATTTAGCCTTTACTATAACCCATAGAAACGCATTGAATAACACATAAAACAATTGCAAAAAAGACAGTAAAAGAATATGAGGTTTAGAAGTGACTGTCCTATATCAAGGAGATATAAGAAATCTCAGGTAATATTTAGTTTTTTGACACATATTTAACCTCTTATTTTTGTTGGCACAAAACTACCTCCATGCTTTCATTTGTTTGTATCTGTTACCTTCAGCCTTGTCCTGTGAGACTTGTGGAGGTCATAGGGCAAAACGGAGAACTTACTTAGATTGACACATTTGTAAAAAACGAATCTAAAAACATAATTCTTCTTTGACATTATGGGGTATTGTGTGAAGCGAGTGACACAAAATCTCTATTTAATCCCATTTTAAATTCAGGCTGTAACACAACGACAGTGTAAAAAAAATCAAGGTGTGTGAGTACTTTCTGAAGGCACTGTATGATATCTGTGATCTGGCTTACTGATACTTACTGATACTTTCTCCAGCCAACATTTTATTTTTCCGAAATGTCAGAAATGTTCAATTGTCTTTTCAAGGGAGTGATTTACATTTTCAAGTTCATGGTACTCAACATCTGAGATGAATACCGTCTGTATAATAGTATGTAGACTACAACATTGATAAGATCAATTTGTGTTTATTTAAGTTTTATTACAATACATCTACAGTCTAAAGTGTATTTATTTATGTGTTTTTCTTTGGCATTATTTATTCAAGGGTTTTCAAAGTAATTTCCAAAGATTGCAATGTATGCCGAGAGTTGGGTTACAATTAGGAAGAAACTATATATTACAGAATAGACAATTAGGTTTCCAAGAATTTTATAATTTGCTTAGTTCATTTCATAATATACAAATGTATTTATATTCTATTACATTATTCATAGTCTATTGCAATATACTAAAACAACATATAAATAGAAATACATCACACATTTACATTCAGCTTCATTACATTAACAGCATTATTTTGTGAATTATTTTCTCTTGAGGTACATTTTATAAAAATAAATTAGACAAACAGTTTTATACATAATCATATAGACAAGCAATTACTTTAACTAAGATATTACTATTTGATTATTAGTCGTTTCTTAACATATCTTAATCTTAATAGCTGAAGTTATATATGCCTTTATTATAGAATATGTTATACTTAATGGGTTTAATTGAGTCCTAGAATTATTCTGTTAAGAAGAAACAGATCAGCATTAAAACCAGTAGTAAAGTGACCACTTCCTGAGGTCTGTTTCTTGCCATAGTGCTGCTATAGGTAGGTGCAGCCACTGTAGTTTGTGTAGCTGCTGTTGTGGTGGTTGCAGTAGTAGTAGTCGTGGAATTCTGGAATTCTGTTGAAAATAAAAGAAATCAGATTTAGACCATTTAAAAGCCTCTGCCAAGTCTATCCTCTTCCAAAAATATAAAAGATGCCAGCTGTAGGCCACATGAGCAAAATCATGATTCATCCAAATCAGGGATGGGCAACTGGCGGCCAGCAGCCTCCCTTTAGTCTCTCTCTCTCTCCCTCATGTGTGCCTTGTTGAAAGTCCCTATTATGGCAAGAACAGCTCAAATAAGCAAAGAGAAACGACAGCCCATCATTACTTTAAGACATGAAGGTCTGTCAAGTTTCTTCAAGTGCAGTTGCAAAAACCATCAAGCATTATGATGAAACTGTCTCTCATGAGGACTGACACAGAAAAGGAAGACCCAGAGTTACCTCTGCTGCAGAGGATAAGTTCATTAGAGTTAACAGCCTCAGAAATTGCAGCCCAAATAAATGTTTCACAGAGTTCAAATAACAGACACATCTCAACAACAACTGTTCAGGAGACTGAGTGAATCAGGCCTTCATGGTCAAATTGCTGCTAAGAAACCACTACTAAAGGACATCAATAAGAAGATACTTGTTTGGGCCAAGAAACACAAGCAATGGAAATTAGACTGGTCGAAATCTGTCCTTTTGGTCTTGCTTTAAAATGGCTACATTTTCTCCTTGTCTCATGGCAAATGTGGGATGTGGGTACGAAGAATCACGAGCCACTGCAGCTCCTCATGATGAGTTCCGTTTTTTTGTGGCCCCCACACCCATCAAGTTGCCCATCCATGATCCAAATAATCAGTGATACAAAACCAGAGCACCAGAATCGTCTTTGCTCATATCCACGGGTAAAGCTAGTAGAGGTCGACCAATTAATCGGAATGGCCGATTAATTAAGGCCGATTTCAAGTTTTCATAACAATCGGTAATCAGCATTTTTTTTGGGACACCGATTACATTGCACTCCACGAGGAAACTGCGTGGCAGGCTGACTACCTGTTATGCGATTGCAGCAAGGAGTCAAGGTAAGGTGCTAGCTAGCATTATACGTATCTTATAAAAAACAATCAATCTTAACTTAATCACTAGTTAACTACACATGGTTGATGATATTACTAGTTTATCTAGCTTGTCCTGCGTTGCATATAATCGATATGGTGCCTGTTAATTTATCATTGAATCATAGCCTACTTCGCCAAAAGGGGGATTTAACAAGCGCATTCGCGAAAAAAGCACTGTCGTTGCACCAATGTGCACCATAAACATCAACACCTTTCTTATAATCAATACAGAAGTATATATTTTTAAACCTGCATATTTAGTTAATATTGCCTGCTAACATGAATTTATTTTAATGAGGGAAATTGTGTCACTTCTCTTGCGTTCTGTGCAACAAAGTCAGGGTATATGCAGCAGTTTGGGCTGCCTGGCTCATTGCGAACTGTGTGAAGACTATTTATTCCTAACAAAAACAGCCAACTTTGCCAAATGGGTGATGATTTAACAAAAGCGCATTTGCGAAAAAATCACAATAGTTGCACGAATGTACCTAACCATAAACATCAATGCCTTTCTTAAAATCAATACACAGAAGTATATTTTATTAAACCTGCATATTTAGTTAAAAGAAATCCAGGTTAGCAGGCAAAATTAAACTGGGGAAATTGTGTCACTTCTTTTGCATTCATTGCACGCAGAGTCAGGGTATATGCAACAGTTTGGGCTGCCTGGTTATGCAATGTAACAGGAATATTTAGACTTATGGATGCCACCCGTTAGATACAGTACGAAACGGTTCCGTATTTCACTGAAAGAATAAACGTTTTGTTTTCGAAATGATAGTTTCCGGATTTGACCATATTAATGACCTAAGGCTCGTATTTCTGTGTGTTATTATGTTATAATTAAGTATATGATTTGATATTTGATAGAGCAGTCTGACTGAGCGGTGGTAGGCAGCAGCAGGCTCGTAAGCATTCATTCAAACAGCACTTTCGTGCGTTTGCCAGCAGCTCTTTGCTGTGCTTCAAGCATTGAGCTGTTTATGACTTCAAGCCTATCAACTCCCGAGCTAGTTAGCGGGGTGCACGCTAATAGCATTTCAATCGATGACGTCACTCGCTCTGAGACCTTGAAGTAGTTGTTCCTCTTGCTCTGCAAGGGCCACGGCTTTTGTGGAGCGATGGGTAACGATGCTTCGAGGGTAGCTGTTGTCGACGTGTTCCTGGGGCGAGGAGAGGGACGGAAGCTATACTGTTACACTGGCAATACTAAAGTGCCTATAAGAACATCCAATAGTCAAAGGTATATGAAATACAAATGGTGTAGAGAGAAATAGTCCTATAATTCCTATAATAACTACTACCTAAAACTTCTTACCTAGGAATATTGAAGACTCATGTTAAAAGGAACCACCAGCTTTCATATGTTCTCAAGTTCTGAGCAAGGAACTTAAACGTTAGCTTTTTTACATGGCACATTTACTTTCTTCTCCAACACTTTGTTTTTGCATTATTTAAACCAAATTGAACATGTTTGATTATTTATTTGAGGCTAAATTGATTTTATTGATGTATTATATTAAGTTAAACTAAAAGTGTTCATTCAGTATTGTTGTAATTGTCATTTTTACAAATCATTTTTTAATCGGCCGATTAATCGGTATCAGCGGGTTTTTTGGCCCTCCAATAATCGGTATCGGTGTTGAAAAATCATAATCGGTTGACCTCTAAAAGCTGGTCTTATAAGAGACTACCATGACTGAAATGGTTTTGAAATAAAAAGAAAGACCTGTAAGTGAGGTACAATATTTCAAGTATGATGTAATTTAGTCACAACTGATGAAACCAGAGCTGGTAATTAAGCTGTGGGCATAAAAAACAACAACAACAACGTGGTGACACAGAGGGAAATATTGCTTCAAATAATCATGTGTAATGTATGAATCTTCATACATTTTGTGTTAAGATTAATTCTTACCCGCTTTGATACTGTCAGTAATAACATCTAAGAAGACTGTGGACGTGTTGATGGATGTCTTGAGGGATTCTTCTATATTCATAATTTGAGGGACAACTGACTGATTTGCGAAGATCAACTTGGTTGTCACACCTACAGAACCAGACCTAAAAATCAAAGAAATAGAATGAATGTGAAACGTGATAAGTTAGTATTATTGGTTGTAGTAGTATTAGTATTATTAAGGAATGGCAAATGTGAATAATATTATTTTTCTGCCTGCAAGTAAGTTGTAGAAACGTGGACCATAATGAAAACTGATCATACCAGAAACTGATGATGATGCATCTGAGGAAGATTCCAGGATATACCGTTTTGTATCCTCGATTCAACTGTAGAAAGTCATCAGAGCACATCATGAGAATTTAAAGGACAAACAAAATGTGTACTAGGTACTAATAACTCTCAAGCAAGATTTTTTCCTAAATGTCCATTTCAATATTTCTGTTAATGTTAATGATCAACTTTTACCTCAGTTGTGACATTGAAAGCCAAAGTAAAGTAATCCTGGGACTGTGGATTTTTGTAGGCTTCCAAAAATTGTCGATTCATCCGGAACTGTAGAATAAGTACACCTTCATTTGACGTTGGAGGGTCAGTGGATGCGGTGGTTGGGGAAACAGTAGTTGTTGGAGCAAGAGTTTTTGTTGTTGATGGTGAAGCTGTGGTCGTTGTGGGAGCGGCGTTGGTAGTTGTAGGGGCAATGGTGGTTGTTGTGGAGTTAGATGTAGTTGTGGTAGCGCCAGCTGTGCTGGTAGTTACAGCAGCTGTTGTCCTTGTGGCAAAAGCTGCTGTTGTTGTTGTGGTGGCAGTTGTAGTTGTAGTGGGAACAACTATTGTTATTGTAGCAGCAGCTGTAGTTGATGTGGGGGCAGCTCTAATTGTTGAGTGAGCCACTGTTGTTGTGGGAGCAGGAGCTGAAGCTGTTGTTGCTTCTGCGGTTGTTGTGGTTGCGGCAGTGGTTAAAGTGGGATAAGCTGTGATTGTTGTGGCAGCTGCTGTGGTTATTGTGGTAGCAGCTGTGGGGGTGACATTGATGGTCGTTGCAGCAACTGTGGATGTCGATGGGTAAGCTGGGGTTGTAGTGGCAGCCGCTGTTGTTGACATTGGTACTGCTGTGGTTGAAGTTGGTACTGCTGTGGTTGTTAAATGGGCAGCTGTGGTTGTTGTTGGAGCAACTGTAGTTGTTGTGGAGTTGGTTGTTGTTGTCATAGCAGCAGCTGGGGATGTTGATAGTGCAGGTGTTGTTGTGGGAGCAGCTGTGGTTGTTGTGGGTGCAGCTGTGATTTCTGTTGCCACAGCTGTGCTCATTGAAGCCGCATCCGTAGACATCATTGGTGCTGCTGTGATCGTTGTCGGACCAGCTGTGGATGTTGTAAGGGAAGCTGTTGTGGTTGTGGTGGTTGTGGTTGCTGTAGTTTTGGGATAAGTTGTTGTTGTTGTGGGAGAAGCTGTGGTTGTTGTGGTCGAAGCTGTTGTTGTTGTGATAGAAGCTGTTGTAGCAGCAGCTGTGATTGTGGTTGGAGCAGGTGCGGTTGTTGTGGGTGCAGCTGTACTTGTTGTAGCTGCAGCTGTGGTTGTATTGGGGGAAGCTGTGGTTGTAGTAAGGGAAACTGTTGTGGTTGTGGGAGCTGCTGTAGTTATGGGAGCAGTTGTGGTTTTTGTGGTTGCAATTGTGGTTGTTGTGCGAGCTGCTGTGGTTGATGTGGACAGGGCTTCGAATGTTGTAGCCTCAGCTTTTGTTGTAGTAGCAACTGTGGTTGTTGTGGGAGCAGATGTGGTCATTGTTGGAGTAGATGGTGTGGTGGGAGAAGCTGTGTTTGCGGATGCAGCTGTGATTATTGTAGCCACAGCTGTGCTTGTTGAAGCTGTAGATGGTATTGGTGTTGCTGTTGCGGGAACAGCTGTGGTTGTTGTAAGGGAATCTGTTGTGGTTGTGGGAGAAGTTGTGGTTGTTTTGGGGTTAGCTGTGGTTGTTGTCGGGCCAGCAGTGGTGGTTGTTACATCAGCTGTTGTTATTGCTATGGGAGCTGTTGTAGTGGGAGCAGCTGTGGTTGTAGCGGGAGCCGCTGTGGTTGTAGTGGGAGCCGCTATGGTTGTAGTGGGAGCCGCTGTGGTTGTAGTGGGAGCCACTGTGGTTATAGTGGGAGCCGCTATGGTTGTAGTGGGAGCCGCTATGGTTGTAGTGGGAGCCGCTATGGTTGTAGTGGGAGCCGCTGTGGTTATAGTGGGAGCCGCTGTGGTTATAGTGGGAGCCACTATGGTTGTAGTGGGAGCAACCATGGTTGTAGTGGGAGCCGCTGTGGTTGTAGTGGGAGCCGCTGTGGTTATAGTGGGAGCCGCTATGGTTGTAGTGGGAGCCACTGTGGTTGTAGTGGGAGCCGCTGTGGTTTTAGTGGGAGCCGCTATGGTTGTAGTGGGAGCCGCTATGGTTGTAGTGGGAGCCATTGTGGTTGTAGTGGGAGCAGCTGTGGTTGTAGTGGGAGAAGCTATTGTTATGCTAGCAGTTGTGGTCGTTGTGGGAGAAGCTGAGTATGTTGTGAGTGTAGCTGTTGTTGTTGTTGCCTCAGCTTTTGTTGTAGCAGCAACTGTGGTTGTTGTGGGAGTAGATGTGGTCGTTGTTGGAGTAGATGGTGTGGTGGGAGAAGCTGTGTTTGCGGATGCAGCTGTGATTATTGTAGCCACAGCTGTGCTTGTTGAAGCTGTAGATGGTATTGGTGTTGCTGTTGCCATTGTGGGAACAGCTGTGGTTGTTGTAAGGGAATCTGTTGTGGTTGTGGGAGAAGTTGTGGTTGTTTTGGGGTTAGCTGTGGTTATGGTAGGGCCAGCAGTGGTGGTTGTTACATCAGCTGTTGTTATTGCTATGGGAGCTGTTGTAGTGGGAGCCGCTGCGGTTGTAGCGGGAGCCGCTGCGGTTGTAGCGGGAGCCGTTGCGGTTGTAGCGGGAGCCGCTATGGTTGTAGCGGGAGCCGCTGTGGTTGTAATGGGAGCCACTATGGTTGAAGTGGGAGCCGCTGTGGTTGTAGTGGGAGCCGCTGTGGTTGTAGTGGGAGCCACTATGGTTGAAGTGGGAGCCCCTGTGGTTGTAGTGGGAGCCGCTGTGGTTGTAGTGGGTGCTGCTGTACTCTTTGTAGCTGCAGCTGTGGATGTAGCGGGAGCAGCTGTAGTTGTTGTGGTAAAATCTGTGGTTGTTGTGGTCAAAACTGTTGTTGTTGTGATCGAAGCTGTTGTTGTAGCTGCAGCTGTGATTGTGGTTGGAGTGGGTGTTGTGGTTGTGGTTGCAGATGTACTTGTTGTAGCTGCAGCTGTGGTTGTATTGGGGGAAGCTGTGGTTGAAGTAAGGGAAACTGTTGTGGTTGTGGGAGCAGCTGTAGTTGTTGTAACATCAGCTGTTGTTGTTGTGGGAGCCACTGTGGTTGTTGTGGGAGTCACTGCGGTTGATGTGGGAGCCGCTGTGGTTGTTGTGGTAGAAGCTGTTGTTGTTGTGATAGTAGCTGTTGTTGTAGCAGCATCTGTAATTGAGGTTGGAGCAGGTGTGGTTGTTGTGGGTGGAGCTGTGGTTGTTGTGGGTGCAGCTGTGGTTGCATTGGGGGAAGCTGCGGTTGTAGTAAGGGAAACTGTTGTGGTTGTTGTGGTTGCAATTGTGGTTGTTCTGAGAGTATCTGCGGTTGATGTGGACAGGGCTTCGAATGTTGTAGCCTCAGCTTTTGTTGTAGTAGCAACTGTGGTTGTTGTGGGAGCAGATGTGGTCGTTGTTGGAGTAGATGTTGTGGTGGGAGAAGCTGTGTTTGTGGATGCAGCTGTGATTGTTGAATCCACAGCTGTGCTTGTTGAAGCTGTAGATGTTATTGGTGATGCTGTTGACATTGTGGGAACAGCTGTGGTTGTTGTAAGGGAATCTGTTGTGGTTGTGGGAGAAGTTGTGGTTGTTTTGGGGTTAGCTGTAGTTGTGGTAGGGCCAGCAGTGGTGGTTGTCACATCAGCTTTTGTTGTTGCTATGGGAGCTGTTGCAGTGGGAGCCGCTGTGGTTGTTGTGGGAGTCGCTATGGATGTTGTGGGAGCCGCTGTTGTTGTTGTAACACCAGCTGTGGTTGTTGTGGGAGACGCTGTGGTTGTTGTGGGAGCCGCTGTGGTTGATGTGGGGTAAGCTGTGGTCGTTGTGGTCGAAGCTGTTATTGATGTATTAGAAGCTGTTGTTGTAGCAGCAGCTGGGATTGTGGTTGGAGCAGGTGTGGCTGTTGTGGGTGCAGCTGTACTTGTAGCTGCAGCTGTGGTTGTTTTGGGGGAAGCTGAGTTTAAAGTAAGGGAAGCTGATGTGTTTGTGGGAGCAGCTGTAGTTGTGGGAGCAGCTGTGGTTTTTATGGGTGCATCTGTGGTTGTTGTGGGAGCTGCTGTGGTTGATGTGGACAGGACTTTGAATGTTGTAGCCTCAGCTGTTGTTGTAGCAGCAACTGTGGTTGTTGTGGGAGCAGATGTGGTCGTTGTTGGAATAGATGTTGTGGTGGGAGAAGCTGTGGTTGTTGTGGGAGCCGCTGTGGTTGTTGTGGGAGCAGATGTGGTCATTGTTGGAGTAGATTTTGTGGTGAGAGAAGCTGTGGTTGTTGTGGGAGCCGCTGTGGTTGTTGTTAGAGTATATGTTGAGGTGGGAGAAGTTGAGGTTGTTGTGGGTGCAGCTGTGACTGCTGTAGCCACAGCTGTGCTTGTTGAAGCTGCATCCGTAGACATCATTGGTGCTGCTGTGATCGTTGTCCAACCAGCTGTTGATGTTGTAAGGGAAGCTGTTGTGGTTGTGGGAGATGCTGTAGTTTTGGGATGAGTTGTGGTTGTTGTGGGAGAAGTTGTGGTTGTTGTGGGAGAAGCTGTGGTTGTTGTGGGAGACACTGTGGTTGTTGTAACATCAGCTGTGGTTGTTGTTGGAGCAGCTGTGGTTGTTGTGGGCGATGCTGTGATTAATGTGGATAGGGCTTCGAATGTTGTAGCCTCAGATTTTGTTGCAGCAGCATCTGTGGTTGTTGTGGGAGCAGATGTGGTCATTGTTGGAGTAGGTGTTGTGAATGGAGAAGCTGTGGTTGTTGTGACCGAAGTTGTTGTGATAGAAGCTGTTGTTGTAGCAACATCTGTAATTGCGGTTGGAGCAGGTGTGGTTGTTGTGGGTGCAGCTGTACTTGTTGTAGCTGCAGCTGTGGTTGTATTGGGGGAAGCTGCGGTTGTAGTAAGGGAAACTGTTGTGGTTGTGGGAGCTGCTGTAGTTATGGGAGCAGTTGTGGTTTTTGTGGGAGCAATTGTGGTTGTTGTGAGAGCTGCTGTGGTTGATGGGGACAGGACTTCGAATGTTGTAGCCTCAGCTTTTGTTGTAGCAGCCACTGTGGTTGTTGTAGGTGCAGATGTGATCGTTGATGGAGTAGATGTTGTGGTGGGAGAAGCTGTGGTTGTTGTGGGTGCAGCTGTGACTGCTGTAGCCACAGCTGTGCTCGTTGAAGCCGCATCCGTAGACATCATTGGTGCTGCTGTGGTCATTGTCCAGCCAGCTGTTAATGTTGTAAGGGAAGCTGTTGTGGTTGTGGGAGATGCTGTAGTTTTGGGATAAGTTGTGGTTGTTGTTGGAGCAGCTGTGGTTGTTGTGGGAGACAATGTGGTTGTTGTAACATCAGCTGTGGTTGTTGTGGGAGCTGATGTGGTTGTTGTGGGCGACGCTGTGGTTGTTGTCTCATCAGCTGTGGTTGTTGTGGGAGCAGCTGTGGTTGTTGGTGGAGTATATGTTGAGGTGGGAGAAGCTGTGGTTGTTGTGGGTGCAGCTGTGATTGCTGTAGCCACAGCTGTGCTCATTGAAGCCACATCCGTAGACATCATTGGTGCTGCTTCGATAGTAGTCGGACCAGCTGTTGATGTTGTAAGGGAAGCTGTTGTGGTTGTGGGAGATGCTGTAGTTTTGGGATAAGTTGTGGTTGTTGTTGGAGCAGCTGTGGTTGTTGTGGGAGACTCTGTGGTTGTTCTAACATCAGCTGTGGTTGTTGTGGGAGCTCCTGTGGTTGTTCTGGGCGATGCTGTGGTTGTTGTAACATCAGCTGTGGTTGTTGTGAGAGCAGCTGTGGTTGCTGTGGGAGACGCTGTGGTTATTGTCACATCAGCTGTGGTTGATGTGGGGGCAGCTGTGGTTGTTGTAACATCAGCTATGGTTGTTGTGGGAGCCGCTGTGGTTGTTGTGGGAGACGCTGTGGTTGTTGTCACATCAGCTGTGGTTGTTGTGGGAGACAATGTGGTTGTTGTGGGAGAGAATGTGGTTGTTGTGGGAGCAGCTGTTGTTGTTGTGGGAGACGCTGTGGTTGTTGTCACATCAGCTGTGGATGTTGTTGGAGCAGCTGTGGTTGTTGTGGGAGACGCAGTGGTAGTTGTAACATCAGCTGTGGTTGTTGTGGGAGCAGCTGTGGTTGTTGTGGGAGACGCTGTGGTTGTTGTGGGAGCTGCTGTGGTTGATCTGGACAGGGCTTCGAATGTTGTAGCCTCAGCTTTTTTTGTAGCAGCAACTGTGGTTGTTGTGGGAGCAGATGTGGTCGTTGTTGGAGTAGATGTTGTGGTGGGAGAAGCTGTGGTTGTTGTGGCCGAAGTTGTTGTGATAGAAGCTGTTGTTGTAGCAGCATCTGTAACTGTGGTTGGAGCAGGTGTGGTTGTTGTAGCTGCAGCTGTGGTTGAATTGGGGGGAGCTGTGGTTGTAGTAAGGGAAACTGTTGTGAGACCTTCTGTAGTTATGGGAGCATTTGTGGTTGGTGTGGGTGCAATTGTGGTTGTTGTGAGATCTGCTGTGGTTGATGTGGACAGGATTTCGAATGTTGTAGCCTCAGCTTTTGTTGTAGCAGCCACTGTGGTTGTTGTAGGTGCAGATGTGGTAGTTGTTGGAGTAGATGTTGTGGTGGGAGAAGCTGTGGTTGTTGTGGGTGCAGCTGTGACTGCTGTAGCCACAGCTGTGCTCGTTGAAGCCGCATCCGTAGACATCATTGGTGCTGCTGTGGTCATTGTCCAACCAGCTGTTGATGTTGTAAGGGAAGCTGTTGTGGTTGTGGGAGCTGCTGTAGTTTTGGGATAAGTTGTGGTTGTTGTTGGAGCAGCTGTGGTTGTTGTAGGAGACGCTGTGGTTGTTGTAACATCATCAGTGGTTGTTGTTGGAGCAGCTGTGGTTGTTGTGGGAGACTCTGTGGTTGTTCTAACATCAGCTGTGGTTGTTGTGGGAGCTGCTGTGGTTGTTGTGGGCGACTCTGTGGTTGTTGTAACATCAGCTGTGGTTGTTGTGAGAGCAGCTGTGGTTGTTGTGGGAGACGCTGTGGTTGTTGTCACATCAGCTGTGGTTGTTGTGGGAGACAATGTGGTTGTTGTGGGAGACAATGTGGTTGTTGTGGGAGCAGCTGTGGTTGTTGTGGGAGACGCTGTGGTTGTTGTCACATCAGCTGTGGATGTTGTGGGAGCAGCTGTGGTTGTTGTGGGAGACGCAGTGGTAGTTGTAACATCAGCTATGGTTGTTGTGGGAGCAGCTGTGGTTGTTGTGGGAGACGCTGTGGTTGTTGTAACATCAGCTATGGTTGTTGTGGGAGCCGCTGTGGTTGTTGTGGGAGAAGCTGTGGTTGTTGAGGGAGCTGCTGTGGTTGATGTGGACAGGGGTTTGAATGTTGTAGCCTCAGCTTTTGTTGTAGCAGCAACTGTGGTTGTTGTGGGAGCAGATGTGGTCGTTGTTGGAGTAGATGTTGTGGTGGGAGAAGCTGTGGTTGTTGTGGGTGCAGCTGTGATTGCTGTAGCCACAGCTGTGCTCGTTGATGCCGCATCCGTAGACATCATTGGTGCTGCTGTGCTCGTTGTCGGACCAGCTGTTGATGTCGTAAGGGAAGCAGTTGTGGTTGTGGGAGATACTATAGTTTTGGGATAAGTTGTGGTTGTTGTTGGAGCAGCTGTGGTTGTTGTGGGAGACACTGTGGTTGTTGTAACATCAGCTTCGGTTGTTGTGGGAGCTGCTGTAGTTATGGGAGCAGCTGTGGTTTTTATGGGTGCATCTGTGGTTGTTGTGGGAGCTGCTGTGGTTGATGGGGACAGGGCTTCGAATGTTGTAGCCTCAGCTTTTGTTGTAGCAGCAACTGTGTTTGTTGTGGGAGCAGATGTGGTCGTTGTTGGAGTAGATGTTGTGGTGGGGGAAGCTGTGGTTGTTGTGGGTGCAGCTGTGGTTGTTTTGGGGGAAGTTGTGGTTGAAGTAAGAGAATCTGTTGTAGTTGTGGGAGCAGCTGTACTTGTGGGAGCAGCTGCGGTTTTTGTGGGTGCATCTGTGGTTGTTGTGGGAGCTGGTGTGGTTGATGTGGACAGGGCTTCGAATGTTGTAGCCTCAGCTTTTGTTGTAGCAGCAACTGTGGTTGTTGTGGGAGCGAATGTGGTCGCTGATGGAGTAGATGTTGTGGTGGGAGAAGCTGTGGCTGCTGTGAGAGACACTGTGGTTGTTGTGGGAGCAGCTGTGGTTGTTGTGGGAGACGCTGCGGTTGTTGTCACATCAGCTGTGGTTGTTGTGGGAGACAATGTGGTTGTTGTGGGAGCAGCTGTGGTTGTTGTGGGAGATGCTGTGGTTGTTGTCACATCAGCTGTGGATGTTGTGGGAGCAGCTGTGGTTGTTGTGGAAAACGCAGTGTTAGTTGTAACATCAGCTGTGGTTGTTGTGGGAGCAGCTGTGGTTGTTGTGGGAGACGCTGTGGTTGTTGTAACATCAGCTATGGTTGTTGTGGGAGCCGCTGTGGTTGTTGTGGGAGAAGCTGTGGTTGTTGAGGGAGCTGCTGTGGTTGATGTGGAAAGGGCTTTGAATGTTGTAGCCTCAGCTTTTGTTGTAGCAGCAACTGTGGTTGTTGTGGGAGCAGATGTGGTAGTTGTTGGAGTAGATGTGGTGGGAGAAGTTGTGGATGTTGTGGGTGCAGCTGTGATTGCTGTAACCACAGCTGTGCTCGTTGAAGCCGCATCCGTAGACATCATTGGTGCTGCTGTGCTCGTTGTCGGACCAGCTGTTGATGTTGTAAGGGAAGCAGTTGTGGTTGTGGGAGATGCTGTAGTTTTGGGATAAGTTGTGGTTGTTGTTGGAGCAGCTGTGGTTGTTGTGGGAGACACTGTGGTTGTTGTAACATCAGTTTCGGTTGTTGTGGGAGCTGCTGTAGTTATGGGAGCAGCTGTGGTTTTTATGGGTGCATCTGTGGTTGTTGTGGGAGCTGCTGTGGTTGATGTGGACAGGGCTTCGAATGTTGTAGCCTCAGCTTTTGTTGTAGCAGCAACTGTGGTTGTTGTGGGAGCAGATGTGGTCGTTGTTGGAGTAGATGTTGTGGTGGGAGAAGCTGTGGTTGTTGTGGGTGCAGCTGTGATTGCTGTAGCCACAGCTGTGCTCGTTGAAGCCACATCCGTAGACATCATTGGTGCTGCTGTGATAGTTGTCGGACCAGCTGTTGATGTTGTAAGTGAAGCTGTTGTGGTTGTGGGAGATGCTGTAGTTTTGGGATAAATTGTGGTTGTTGTTGGAGCAGCTGTGGTTGTTGTGGGAGACGCTGTGGTTGTTGTAACATCAGCAGTGGTTGTTGTTGGAGCAGCTGTGGTTGTTGTGGGAGACTCTGTGGTTGTTGTAACATCCGCTGTGGTTGTTGTGAGAGCAGCTGTGGTTGTTGTGGGAGACGCTGTGGTTGTTGTCACATCAGCTGTGGTTGTTGTGGGAGAGAATGTGGTTGTTGTGGGAGCAGCTGTTGTTGTTGTGGGAGACGCTGTGGTTGTTGTCACATCAGCTGTGGATGTTGTTGGAGCAGCTGTGGTTGTTGTGGGAGACGCAGTGGTAGTTATAACATCAGCTGTGGTTGTTGTGGGAGCAGCTGTGGTTGTTGTGGGAGACGCTGTGGTTGTTGTAACATCAACTATGGTTGTTGTGGGAGCCGCTGTGATTGTTGTGGGAGAAGCTGTGGTTGTTGAGGGAGCTGCTGTCGTTGATGTGGACAGGGCTTCGAATGTTGTAGCCTCAGCTTTTGTTGTAGCAGCAACTGTGGTTGTTGTGGGAGCAGATGTGGTAGTTGTTGGAGTAGATGTGGTGGGAGAAGCTGTGGTTGTTGTGGGTGCAGCTGTGGTTGTTTTGGGAGAAGTTGTGGTTGAAGTAAGGGAAACTGTTATGGTTGTGGGAGCAGCTGTACTTGTGGGAGCAGCTGTGGTTTTTGTGGGTGCATCTGTGGTTGTTGTGGGAGCTGGTGTGGTTGATGTGGACAGGGCTTCGAATGTTGTAGCCTCAGCTTTTGTTGTAGCAGAAATTGTGGTTGTTGTGGGAGCAGATGTGGTCGTTGTTGGAGTAGATGTTGTGGTGGGAGAAGCTGTGGTTGTTGTGGCCGAAGTTGTTGTGATAAAAGCTGTTGTTGTAGCAGCATCTGTAACTGTGGTTGGAGCAGGTGTGGTTGTTGTGGGTGCAGCTGTACTTGTTGTAGCTGCAGCTGTGGTTGAATTGGGGGAAGCTGTGGTTGTAGTAAGGGAAACTGTTGTGAGATCTTCTGTAGTTATGGGAGCATTTGTGGTTTTTGTGGGTGCAATTGTGGTTGTTGTGAGAGCTGCTGTGGTTGATGTGGACAGGATTTCGAATGTTGTAGCCTCAGCTTTTGTTGTAGCAGCCACTGTGGTTGTTGTAGGTGCAGATGTGGTAGTTGTTGGAGTAGATGTTGTGGTGGGAGAAGCTGTGGTTGTTGTGGGTGCAGCTGTTGTGATAGAAGCTGTTGTTGTAGCAGCATCTGTAATTGCGGTTGGAGAAGGTGTGGTTGTTGTGGGTGCAGCTGTACTTGTTGAAGCTGCAACTGTGGTTGTAGTGGGAGCAGCTGTGATTACTGTGGGAGACACTGTGGTTGTTGTAACATCAGCTGTGGTTGTTGTGGGAGCTGCATTGGTTGTTGTAACATCAGCAGTGGTTGTTTTTGGAGCAGCTGTGGTTGTTGTGGGAGACGCTGTGGTTGTTGTAAAATCAGCTATGGTTGTTGTATGAGCAGATGTGGTTGTTGTGGGAGACGCTGTGGTTGTTGTAACATCAGCTGTGGTTGTTGTGGGAGCAGCTGTGGTTGTTGTGGGAGTTGCTGTGGTTGTTGTAACATCAGCTGTGGTTGTTGTGGGAGCCGCTGTGGTTGTTGTGAGAGCTTCTGTGGTTGATGTGGACAGGGCTTTGAATGTTGTAGCCTCAGCTTTTGTTGTAGCAGCAACTGTGGTTGTTTTGGGAGCAGATGTGGTCATCGTTGGAGTAGATGTTGTGGTGGGAGCCGCTGTGGTTGATGTGGAGAGGGCTTCGAATGTTGTAGCTTCAAATTTTGTTGTAGCAGCAACTGTGGTTGTTGTGGGAGCAGATGTGGTCACTGTTGGAGTAGATGTTGTGGTGGGAGAAGCTGTGGTTGTTGTGGGAGACACTGTGGTTGTTGTAACATCAGCTGTGGTTGTTGTGGGAGCTGCATTGGTTGTTGTAACATCAGCAGGGGTTGTTGTTGGAGCAGCTGTGGTTGTTGTGGGAGATGCTGTGGTTGTTGTAAAATCAGCTGTGGTTGTTGTGGGAGCAGATGTGGTTGTTGTGGGAGACGCTGTGGTTGTTGTAACATCAGCTGTGGTTGTAGTGGGAGCCACTGTGGTTGTAGTGGGAGCCACTGTGGTTGTAGTGGGACCCGCTGAATTAGTTGTGGTAAAAGCTGTGGTTGTTGTGGTCGAAGCTGCTGTTGTTGTGATAGAAGCTGTTGTTGTAGCAGCAGCTGTGATTGTGGTTGGAGCAGGTGTGGTTGTTGTGGGTGCAGTTGTGGTTGTATTGGGGGAAGCTGTGGTTGTAGTAAGGGAAACTGTTGTGGTTGTGGGACCAGCTGTAGTTGTGGGAGCAGCTGTGGTTGATGTGGACATGGCTTCGAATGTTGTAGCCTCAGCTGTTGTTGCAGCAGCAACTGTGATTGTTGGAGTAGATGTTGTGGTGGGAGAAGCTGTGGTTATTGTGGCCGAAGCTGTTGTGATAGAAGCTGTTGTTGTAGCAGCATCTGTAATTGCGGTTGGAGAAGGTGTGGTTGTTGTGGGTGCAGCTGTACGTGTTGTAGCTGCAACTGTGGTTGTAGTGGGAGCCGCTGTGGTTGTAGTGGGAGTGGCTGTGGTTGTAGTGGGAGCCACTGTGGTTGTAGTGGGAGCCGCTGTGGTTGAAGTGGGAGCCGCAGTGGTTATAGTGGGAGCCGCAGTGGTTGTAGTGGGAGACGCTGTGGTTGTAGTGGGAGCCGCTGTGGACGTAGTGGTAGAAGCTGTGGTTGTTGTGGTCGAAGCTGTTGTTGTTGTGATAGAAGATGTTGTTGTAGCAGCATCTGTGATTGTGGTTGGAGCAGGTGTGGTTGTTGTGGGTGCAGCTGTACTTGTTGTAGCTGCAGCTGTGGTTATTGTAAGGGAATCTGTTGTGGTTGTGGGAGAAGTTGTGGTTGTTTTGGGGTTAGCTGTGGTTGTGGTAGGGACAGCATTGGTGGTTGTTATATCAGATTTTGATGTTGCTGTGGGAGATGTTGTAGTGGGAGCCGCTGTGGTTGTAGTGGGAGCCGCTGCGGTTGTAGTGGGAGCCACTGTGGTTGTTGTGGGAGCCGCTGTGGTTGTTTTGGGGGAAGATGTGGTTAAAATAAGGGAAACTGTTGTGGTTGTGGGAGCAGCTGTAGTTGTGGGAGCAGCTGTGGTTGTTGTGGTTGATGTGGACAGGGCTTCGAATGTTGTAGCCTCAGCTTTTGTTGTAGCAGCAACTGTGGTTGTTGTGGGAGCAGATGTGGTCGTTGTTGGAGTAGATGTTGTGGTGGGAGAAGCTGTGGTTGTTGTGGGTGCAGCTGTGATTATTGTGGGAGACACTGTGGTTGTTGTAACATCAGCTGTGGTTGTTGTGGGAGCTGCATTGGTTGTTGTAACATCAGCAGGGGTTGTTGTTGGAGCAGCTGTGGTTGTTGTGGGAGATGCTGTGGTTGTTGTAAAATCAGCTGTGGTTGTTGTGGGAGCAGATGTGGTTGTTGTGGGAGACGCTGTGGTTGTTGTAACATCAGCTGTGGTTGTTGTGGGAGCAGCTGTGGTTGTTGTGGGAGATGCTGTGGTTGTTTTAACATCAGCTGTGGTTGTTGTGGGAGCTGCATTGGTTGTTGTAACATCAGCAGGGGTTGTTGTTGGAGCAGCTGTGGTTGTTGTGGGAGACGCTGTGGTTGTTGTAAAATCAGCTGTGGTTGTTGTGGGAGCAGATGTGGTTGTTGTTGGAGACGCTGTGGTTGTTGTAATATCAGCTGATGTTGTTGTGGGAGCAGCTGTGGTTGTTGTGGGAGATGCTGTGGTTGTTGTAACATCAGCTGTGGTTGTTGTGGGAGCTGCATTGGTTGTTGTAACATCAGCAGTGGTTGTTGTTGGAGCAGCTGTGGTTGTTGTGGGAGACGCTGTGGTTGTTGTAAAATCAGCTGTGGTTGTTGTGGGAGCTGTTGTGGTTGATGTGGACAGGGCTTCGAATGTTGTAGCCTCAGCTTTTGTTGTAGCAGCAACTGTGGTTGTTGTCGGAGCAGATGTGGTCGTTGATGGAGTAGATGTTGTGGTGGAAGAAGTTGTGGTTGTTGTGGGTGCAGCTGTGATTGCTGTAGCCAGAGTTGTGCTCATTGAAGCCGCATCCGTAGACATCATTGGTGCTGCTGTGATCGTTGTCGGACCAGCTGTTGATGTTGCAAGGGAAGCTGTTGTGGTTGTGGGAGATGCTGTAGTTTTGGGATAAGTTGTGGTTGTTGTTGGAGCAGCTGTGGTCGTTGTGGGAGCAGCTGTGGTTGTTGTAAAATCAGCTGTGGTTGTTGTGGGAGCTGTTGTGGTTGATGTGGACAGGGCTTCGAATGTTGTAGCCTCAGCTTTTGTTGTAGCAGCAATTGTGGTTGTTGTAAGGGAAGCTGTTGTGGTTGTGGGAGAAGATGTGGTTGTTTTGGGGTTAGCTGTGGTTGTGGTAGGGCCAGCAGTGGTGGTTGTTACATCAGCTGTTGTTATTGCTATGGGATCTGTTGTAGTGGGAGCAGCTGTGGTTTTAGTGGGAGCTGCTGTTGTTGTAGTGGGAACCGCTGTGGTTGTAGTGGGAGCCGCTGTGGTTGTAGTGGGAGCCACTGTGGTTGTAGTGGGAGCCACTGTGGTTGTAGTAGGACCCGCTGAAGTTGTAGTGGGAGCCACTGTGGTTGTTGTGGGACCCGCTGAAGTTGTTGTGGTAGAAGCTGTGGTTGTTGTGGTCGAAGCTGTTGTTGTTGTGATAGAAGCTGTTGTTGTAGCAGCAGCAGTGATTGTGGTTGGAGCAGGTGTGGTTGTTGTGGGAGCAGCTGTGGTTGTATTGGGGGAAGCTGTGGTTGTAGTAAGGGAAACTGTTGTGGTTGTGGGAGCAGCTGTAGTTGTGGAAGCAGCAGTGGTTTTTTTGGGTGCACCTGTGGTTGTTGTGGGAGCTGCTGTGGTTGATGTGGACATGGCTTCGAATGTTGCAGCCTCAGCTTTTGTTGCAGCAGCAACTGTGGTTGTTGTGGGAGAAGATGTGGTCGTTGTTGGAGTAGATGTTGTGGTGGGAGAAGCTGTGGCTATTGTGGCCGAAGCTGTTGTGATAGAAGCTGTTGTTGTAGCAGCATCTGTAATTGCGGTTGGAGAAGGTGTGGTTGTTGTGGGTGCAGCTGTACTTGTTGTAGCTGCAACTGTGGTTGTAGTGGGAGCAGCTGTGATTATTGTGGGAGTCATTGTGGTTGTTGTAACATCAGCAGGGGTTGTTGTTGGAGCAGCTGTGGTTGTTGTGGGAGACGCTATGGTTGTTGTAAAATCAGCTGTGGTTGTTGTGGGAGCAGATGTGGTTGTTGTGGGAGACGCTGTGGTTGTTGTAACATCAGCTGTCGTTGTTGTGGGAGAAACTGTGGTTGTTGTGGGAGTTGCTGTGGTTGTTGTAACATCAGCTGTGGTTGTAGTGGGAGCCACTGTGGTTGTAGTGGGAGCCACTGTGGTTGTAGTGGGACCCGCTGAATTAGTTGTGGTAAAAGCTGTGGTTGTTGTGGTCGAAGCTGCTGTTGTTGTGATAGAAGCTGTTGTTGTAGCAGCAGCTGTGATTGTGGTTGGAGCAGGTGTGGTTGTTGTGGGTGCAGCTGTGGTTGTATTGGGGGAAGCTGTGGTTGTAGTAAGGGAAACTGTTGTGGTTGTGGGAGCAGCTGTAGTTGTGGGAGCATCTGTGGTTGATGTGGACATGGCTTCGAATGTTGTAGCCTCAGCTGTTGTTGCAGCAGCAACTGTGATTGTTGGAGTAGATGTTGTGGTGGGAGAGGCTGTGGTTATTGTGGCCGAAGCTGTTGTGATAGAAGCTGTTGTTGTAGCAGCATCTGTAATTGCGGTTGGAGAAGGTGTGGTTGTTGTGGGTGCAGCTGTACGTGTTGTAGCTGCAACTGTGGTTGTAGTGGGAGCCGCTGTGGTTGTAGTGGGAGTGGCTGTGGTTGTAGTGGGAGCCACTGTGGTTGTAGTGGGAGCCGCTGTGGTTGAAGTGGGAGCCGCAGTGGTTATAGTGGGAGCCGCAGTGGTTGTAGTGGGAGACGCTGTGGTTGTAGTGGGAGCCGCTGTGGACGTAGTGGTAGAAGCTGTGGTTGTTGTGGTCGAAGCTGTTGTTGTTGTGATAGAAGCTGTTGTTGTAGCAGCATCTGTGATTGTGGTTGGAGCAGGTGTGGTTGTTGTGGGTGCAGCTGTACTTGTTGTAGCTGCAGCTGTGGTTATTGTAAGGGAATCTGTTGTGGTTGTGGGAGAAGTTGTGGTTGTTTTGGGGTTAGCTGTGGTTGTGGTAGGGACAGCATTGGTGGTTGTTATATCAGATTTTGATGTTGCTGTGGGAGATGTTGTAGTGGGAGCCGCTGTGGTTGTAGTGGGAGCCGCTGCGGTTGTAGTGGGAGCCGCTGTGGTTGTTGTGGGAGCCGCTGTGGTTGTTTTGGGGGAAGATGTGGTTGAAGTAAGGGAAACTGTTGTGGTTGTGGAAGCAGCTGTAGTTGTGGGAGCAGCTGTGGTTGTTGTGGTTGATGTGGACAGGGCTTCAAATGTTGTAGCCTCAGCTTTTGTTGTAGCAGCAACTGTGGTTGTTGTGGGAGCAGATGTGGTCGTTGTTGGAGTAGATGTTGTGGTGGGAGAAGCTGTGGTTGTTGTGGGTGCAGCTGTGATTATTGTGGGAGACACTGTGGTTGTTGTAACATCAGCTGTGGTTGTTGTGGGAGCTGCATTGGTTGTTGTAACATCAGCAGGGGTTGTTGTTGGAGCAGCTGTGGTTGTTGTGGGAGATGCTGTGGTTGTTGTAAAATCAGCTGTGGTTGTTGTGGGAGCAGATGTGGTTGTTGTGGGAGACGCTGTGGTTGTTGTACCATCAGCTGTGGTTGTTGTGGGAGCAGCTGTGGTTGTTGTGGGAGATGCTGTGGTTGTTTTAACATCAGCTGTGGTTGTTGTGGGAGCTGCATTGGTTGTTGTAACATCAGCAGGGGTTGTTGTTGGAGCAGCTGTGGTTGTTGTGGGAGACGCTGTGGTGATTGTAAAATCAGCTGTGGTTGTTGTGGGAGCAGATGTGGTTGTTGTGGGAGATGCTGTGGTTGTTGTAACATCAGCTGTGGTTGTTGTGGGAGCTGCATTGGTTGTTGTAACATCAGCAGTGGTTGTTGTTGGAGCAGCTGTGGTTGTTGTGGGAGACGCTGTGGTTGTTGTAAAATCAGCTGTGGTTGTTGTGGGAGCTGTTGTGGTTGATGTGGACAGGGCTTCGAATGTTGTAGCCTCAGCTTTTGTTGTAGCAGCAACTGTGGTTGTTGTCGGAGCAGATGTGGTCGTTGATGGAGTAGATGTTGTGGTGGAAGAAGTTGTGGTTGTTGTGGGTGCAGCTGTGATTGCTGTAGCCAGAGTTGTGCTCATTGAAGCCGCATCCGTAGACATCATTGGTGCTGCTGTGATCGTTGTCGGACCAGCTGTTGATGTTGCAAGGGAAGCTGTTGTGGTTGTGGGAGATGCTGTAGTTTTGGGATAAGTTGTGGTTGTTGTTGGAGCAGCTGTGGTCGTTGTGGGAGCAGCTGTGGTTGTTGTAACATCAGCTGTGGTTGTTGTAAAATCAGCTGTGGTTGTTGTGGGAGCTGTTGTGGTTGATGTGGACAGGGCTTCGAATGTTGTAGCCTCAGCTTTTGTTGTAGCAGCAATTGTGGTTGTTGTAAGGGAAGCTGTTGTGGTTGTGGGAGAAGATGTGGTTGTTTTGGGGTTAGCTGTGGTTGTGGTAGGGCCAGCAGTGGTGGTTGTTACATCAGCTGTTGTTATTGCTATGGGATCTGTTGTAGTGGAGCAGCTGTGGTTTTAGTGGGAGCTGCTGTTGTTGTAGTGGGAACCGCTGTGGTTGTAGTGGGAGCCGCTGTGGTTGTAGTGGGAGCCACTGTGGTTGTAGTGGGAGCCACTGTGGTTGTAGTAGGACCCGCTGAAGTTGTAGTGGGAGCCACTGTGGTTGTTGTGGGACCCGCTGAAGTTGTTGTGGTAGAAGCTGTGGTTGTTGTGGTCGAAGCTGTTGTTGTTGTGATAGAAGCTGTTGTTGTAGCAGCAGCTGTGATTGTGGTTGGAGCAGGTGTGGTTGTTGTGGGAGCAGCTGTGGTTGTATTGGGGGAAGCTGTGGTTGTAGTAAGGGAAACTGTTGTGGTTGTGGGAGCAGCTGTAGTTGTGGAAGCAGCAGTGGTTTTTTTGGGTGCACCTGTGGTTGTTGTGGGAGCTGCTGTGGTTGATGTGGACATGGCTTCGAATGTTGCAGCCTCAGCTTTGTTGCAGCAGCAACTGTGGTTGTTGTGGGAGAAGATGTGGTCGTTGTTGGAGTAGATGTTGTGGTGGGAGAAGCTGTGGCTATTGTGGCCCGAAGCTGTTGTGATTAGAAGCTGTTGTCTGTAGCAGCATCTGTAATTGCGGTTGGAGAAGGTGTGGTTGTTTGTGGGTGACAGACTGGACTTGTTGTAGCTGCAACTGTGGTTTGTAGTGGGAGCGCTGTGATTATTGTGGAGTCATTGTGGTTGTTGTAACATCAGCAGGGTTGTTGTTGGAGCAGCTGTGGTTGTTGTGGGAGACGCTATGGTTGTTGTAAAATCAGCTGTGGTTTGTTGTGGGAGCAGATGTGGTTGTTGTGGGAGACGCTGTGGTTGGTGTGTAACATCAGCTGTCGTTGTTGTGGAGAAGAAGAAACTGTGGTTGTTGTGGGAGTTCTGGGTGTTGTTTTGTAACATAGCTGTGGTTGTAGTGGGCGCCACTGTGGTTGTAGTGGGAGCCACTGTGGTTGTAGTGGGACCCGCTGAGTAGTTGTGGTAAAAGCTGTGGTTGTTGTGGTCGAAGCTGCTGTTGTTTGTGATAGAAGCTGTTGTTGTAGCAGCAGCTGTGATTGTGGTTGGAG